>NC_057812.1:276019573-276619573 GCF_018294505.1 Triticum aestivum | reverse complement strand
GTATGTGTGGGATCTGACTATCTAGTTGTTTATCTTTAGTAGCCTCTCTTACCGGGAAATGTCTCCTAGTGTTACCGCTGAGCCATGGTAGCTTGCTACTGCTCTGGATCACTTAGGCTGGCCGGCATGTGTCCTTCTTCGTTCCTGTGTCTGTCCCTTCGGGGAAATGTCACGCTTTGAGTACCGGAGTCCTGTTAGCCCGCTACAGCCCGGTTTACCGGAGTCCTGCTAGCCCAGTGCTACAGCCCGGACCCACTTGCTGATGACCGACACGTTCGAAGCTGGGTCATGGATGCCTGTCCCTGTAAGTCTGTGCCACTTTGTCGAGAACTTCTCCAAGGTTGCTAAACCTCTAACCGAACTCCTCAAGAAAGATAAAAATTTCGAATGGACTCCACAATGTGAGCACAATTTTCAGGAACTGAAAAGACGCCTGACCTCTGCTCCCGTGCTGGTACCGCCAGACTTCTCCAAGGACTTTGTTATCTACTGCGACGCCTCGCGACAAGGACTAGGTTGCATTCTTATGCAAGATCGACACGTAATTGCTTACGCTTCACGGCAATTGCACCCACATGAGGAGAATTATCCTACTCATGATCTAGAGCTTGCAGCCGTAGTCTATGCACTTAAGACCTGGCGACATTACCTCCTCGGTAATCGTTGCGAAATATTCACTGATCACCAAAGTCTGAAGTACATTTTCACCCAACCGGATTTGAATCTCAGGCAGAGACGTTGGGTTGAATTGATCACAGACTTCGACTTAGGAATAACCTACACCCCAGGGAAAGCCAACGTCATGGCTGATGCGCTAAGTCGTAAATCTTATTGTAACAACCTGATGTTACAACAAAGTCAACCGCTTCTTGATGAGGAATTTCGGAAGCTTAACCTTCACATTGTACCTCAAGGTTTTCTTTCCACCTTGGTGGCAAAACCTACTCTTACGGATCAAATCATCGCTGCCCAAAAGCGAGATAAGGGAATATCTAAAATCAAAGAGAACATTGCTAGCGGAGGTGCTAGTTGTTTCTCCACAAATGATCATGGTGTTGTGTACTTTGAGAACCGTCTAGTGGTTCCCAAGAACCAGCATCTACGGCAGTTGATCCTTAAAGAAGCTCATGAATCTCCTCTCACCATTCATCCCGGTAGTACTAAGATGTATCAGGACCTACGCCAGAGGTTCTGGTGGACTAGGATGAAGAGAGAAATTGCTCAGTATATTGCAAATTGCGACGTCTGTCGTCGTGTAAAAGCAGAGCATCAACGGCCTGCTGGCACCCTTCAACCCTTAGCTATTCCTGAATGGAAATGGGATAAAATTGGTATGGATTTCATTACCGGTTTTCCCAGGACCAAAAGGGGGAATAATGCTATTTTCGTCGTGGTCGATCGTCTTTCCAAAGTAGCTCATTTCTTACCTGTTCGTGAGAGTATAACCGCTAGTCAGCTGGCAGATTTGTACATCTCCCGAATAGTGTCCCTCCATGGTGTCCCTTTGGAAATCAATTCGGATCGAGGAAGTCTTTTCACCTCTCGATTTTGGGAAAGTTTCCAAAATGCTATGGGAACCCGTCTCTCCTTTAGCACCGCTTTCCACCCTCAGTCGAGTGGTCAAGTGGAACGCGTCAACCAAATTCTAGAAGACATGCTTCGAGCCTCTGTTATCTCGTTCGGAATGGACTGGGAGAAGTGCCTGCCATTTGCCGAATTCGCTTACAACAACAGCTATCAATCTAGCTTGGGTAAGGCCCCTTTTGAAGTTCTCTATGGACGACGATGTCGAACACCCCTTAACTGGTCAGAGACCGGGGAAAGACAATTCTTTGGCCCGGATATGATTCAGGAAGCAGAAGAACAAGTTCGTATCGTTCGTGAAAAGTTGAAAACAGCCCAATCCCGTCAAAAGAGTCAATATGACCGAAAACATAAGGCTATGACTTTCGAGGTTGACGAGAAGGCTTATCTTCGGGTCACCCCTCTGAAGGGAACCCATCGTTTCGGTATCAAAGGCAAATTGGCTCCTCGTTACATTGGACCTTTTCGCATTCTTGCCAAACGAGGAGAAGTTGCCTACCAGTTGGAACTACCTCCACATCTCTCCAGAGTTCACGATGTCTTCCACGTTTCTCAACTCAGGCGTTGCTTCTCGGATCCTATCCGTGAAGTGGACCACGAAACGCTTGATCTCCAAGATAATCTTACATATCGAGAGTACCCCATTCGTATCCTCGATCAAGCCGAACGTACCACGCGACGTCATAATATCAAGTTTCTCAAGGTTCAATGGTCGCATCATTCTGAAGATGAAGCAACTTGGGAAAGGGAGGATCGTCTTCGACTCGAGTATCCTGCCTTCTTCTCGGAGAAACCCAAATCTCGGGACGAGATTCTTTTGAGTGGGGGTGAGTTGTCACACCCTAGCTAGTCATGCATTAGAGTGTTGCATCATGTTTACTCATTCATCAGAAACTTGAAATGGGGATGACAGAACCCCCAGTTCCCTCTGAAACCAACTAGGGTTACTAAAATAATTTTTCAATGAACCTGAAATGCCCTTCTAAAATGCCCATCATTTTTGCCTTGGTTCAGAACCACTGCCAAAAGTGGTGCACATTTTCCTAGGCCATCCTAGGGTTTTTGAATTAAGTCATAAGTATTTGAATTTGGGCATTTAAAATTATATAAAATATTTAAATGCTCAAATATCTCCAAACTAAAATGTTTCATGCTGGAAATAATCCAACTATGGACCAGGAGTAGTTTGGTGATTTTTGGAGTTGCCTAGGTATTTTATTTAATTCAACAAAGTTGCAGATATATTAAATAGAAATCAGAAAACAGAAAAGAAAGGGGAAGACTTACCTGTGCGGCCCAGCCAGCTGGCCGGCCCAGCCAGCAACCGACCCAGCCCAGCACTGTAGCTCCCCGTCGTCTTCCTCCCCTCGCCCCGAAGCTGCTGCGTGCTCGCGCGCGCGCGGCCGCGCGGCCACCTCCTGCTTGCCGACGCCCTCCTGGCCGCGCGGACGACGCCCGCAGCCCGTCCCGATCCCCCCTGCTCTCTCTCACTCTCCCCGGCTCTCTCCTTCCTCTCCCTTGCTCTCTCTCTCACACGGCCGAACACCACCGTCGCCACCGTTCGCCGTAGCAGTCGCCTCCGACCACCCCTCGCTTCCCCGACTAGCTCAGGAGCTCCGCCTCGACTCCCTCTTCCTCCTCACCGCTCCACAGCTCCCCGGAAGCCCTGCATCGCCGTCACGTCGCCGTTCCCCTCTTCGGGCTCCGACCACCGTCGCTGTCGAATTCGCCATCTCCAGCGCGTCCCCGAGCCCGCTTCGACGCCCACTGCAACCGCGGTGAGCTACGCCACCGTTTCCCCCTCTCCTTCCCCTCGTTCCCTCACCGTAGCCACCTCCCCACCACGGCCGAACCTCCGCCGTCGCCGAGCTCGCCGTCGACGCAGCTCCGGTGACCATTTGGTCACCCCGGCGAGTCCAACAAGTTCGCAAGAACCCCGTAGAGCATCCCTAGCGCCTCGCCTTGCTCGACTTCGAGCTCCAGCACCGATCCCGTGCACGACCGAACCCCGGCGGCCGCAGCCGAGCTCACCGCCGTCGACTCCGGCCACCCCGACCCCAACGGGCTCCGCCAAGAGATGCGGGTTGTCCTCAGCTCCACTCCGGTGGCCTCCGCGGTCCATTTGGTGGCCGAAACGACCAAAACCACTCTCGCCGCCGCGCTAATGGTCGCCGCCGGCCAGAACTCCGGCGGGCTGACGTGGCTTAGTTAATTAGTCACTAACCCCCCCACCTACTGACGCTGACAAGTGGGCCCAGGGCCTAGTCAAAGCTAACCAGCCCTGGTCAACGCGGGATTAGCCCCTGTGTCACTGACGTGTGGACCCCACACGTCAGGTTTGACCCGAGCCAGCCCTGTTGACCTGCTGATGCCACTGTGACGTCAGGCTGACGCAGTAATTGAATTTCTGGATTTAAATTAAATCAGGAAATTCCAGAATATTATTTAAACTTCGAAAATTCATAACTTTTATTCTGTAATTCCAAATTGGACAAATTATATATGAAAAATGATCAGAAAAATCCAATCTATCCATCTGTACCATTTTCATGCATGATCAAACAAGTTAAGTTGATGTTTTAATCAGAACAAGAAAAGGCACTTTAAAAGGCCATATTTGAATTTGGAATTTGAATCTTTGATTCAAATTTGTTCAAACCCTTCTGGTTTTAGCTGCATTAGCCCAACACACTCATATTGCCATGTTTCATGCATGCATCATATTGTTGCACATTGTTTGGTGATGCTTGTGTATCGGTGTCCTTTGCGACAGGGTCTGTCCCCGAGAAGTACCGTGATTACCCTAACAAAGAACCGTATCCGTGCAACGAACCATCAGGCAAGCAACCAATCATTTGATCATATCGATACAATCCCATGTTCTCGCTCCTGCTCTCTTTTACTGCATTAAGACAACGCGATTCAAACTGCTGTGTGCTACGGTAGTTGAACCCATTTCCTCTGCATGACCTGTCATTGCCACAGTAACTATATGAAACCCACTAGCATGTGTAGGAGTTGATTGAGCCATATGTATGTGTTGTTCCTACCTTGCTATGCCTGCTATGCTTAGAGTCGTGTCAGGTCTGGTTCATCTGGGTGATGGGCTAGAGTGAAATGATTGTGTCGGTAACAAGAGTGGTGTGGTGAACACGATTTGGTAAAGGTATCGATGAGAGGCCATGTAGGAGTACATGGTGGGTTGTTTCATTGAAGCCGACCTTAAGCACTGAGATCTGTATGTGTGATTTAAGAATCAGCTACTACCATGCATTGGGCCCGAAACCAATGGACCCTCTCGACTTCTTATTCACCCTAGTTCTCCGTCCAGGAGTTGCAAGTAGTTTCTGGTGTTTGTAGCCTACTGGAGGCCGTGGACAGCGCTGACCGTAGGGGTGGGCTGTGATGCGGTAGGTACGTGGCCGGGTGTACCGAATACCCGTTAGGTATCTCGGGAACCCTGTTCACATCGTTCGGGGCCGTATGGGAAACCTCGGCCGGACTCCCTGCGGATGGAACCTGAATAGGCGATAAACCTGGACTGGAGGCTTAGGTGATTAGGTAGGTCGTGGCCGACACCCACGTTGGGCTTCCGCTTGAAGGTTGCCGAGTACATGTCGTGTAAACGACGATAAGTGGTGAGAGCGTGTATGAAGAAGTACACCCCTGCAGGGTTATCATGATCTATTCGAATAGCCGCGTCCGCGGTACAGGACTACTTGGTTGCCTATACAGTTCATAGACAAGTAAATGGAAACTACTAAAAGCCTCAAGATAAGTGTGAGTGCCGAGGATGGCTCTTCCGTAGGAAGACGGAGGTGGATCCTCGGTAGTGTATTGAAGTGGTGAGTAGTGGACTCGTGTGCGCAAAACTATTTCAAGTTGGAGTATCGTAGGATAGTCTAGCCAAGAGTCAAAGCTGGCTTGCTGCAATAACTCCACCGACCCTTCTTGATACTATGCATGTATGTAGGATCTGATGTAAGTCTTGCTGAGTACCTTTGTACTCATGTTGCTATAATCTACATTTTTTACAGAAGACGCTGCAACCCCTTCTGATGGGTTCTATGTAGACGTTGACATCAACGAGTAGGCTAAAGACCCAGGTGGTGACCCTGAGCTTGTGATGGACCACGTAGTATAGCTAGGCTTTCCAAGCCTCTTTTATTTTACTAGTTGTCTGTACCCAGACTAAGTACTTCCGCTGTTGGCTTGTATGACTGTATGACTTGTATGTTGGGTCGTGAGACCCGTACCTGTGTGTATGATATGTATGGCTCCCTGAGCCTTAAATAAAGTACTTGTGTCATAGAGTCATGTTGTGATGCTTCGTTGTATTTGCACATATCGAGCATATTGTGTGTATGATTGAAATGCTTGGTATGTGTGGGATCTGACTATCTAGTTGTTTATCTTTAGTAGCCTCTCTTACCGGGAAATGTCTCCTAGTGTTACCGCTGAGCCATGGTAGCTTGCTACTGCTCTGGAACACTTAGGCTGGCCGGCATGTGTCCTTCTTCGTTCCTGTGTCTGTCCCTTCGGGGAAATGTCACGCTTTGAGTACCGGAGTCCTGTTAGCCCGCTACAACCCGGTTTACCGGAGTCCTGCTAGCCCAGTGCTACAGCCCGGACCCACTTGCTGATGACCGACACGTTCGAAGCTGGGTCATGGATGCCTGTCCCTGTAAGTCTGTGCCACTTTGGGTTTACGACTAGTCATGTCAGCCCGGGCTCTTTATCATATGGATGCTAGCGACACTATCATATACGTGAGCCAAAAGGCGCAAACGGTCCTGGGCAAAGGTAAGGCGACACCCATGGGAATACCGTGCGTGAGGCCGCAAAGTGATATGAAGTGTTACCGGCTAGATCGATGTGACATCGAGTCGGGGTCCTGACACTGGGCACGAACATCCTTCAGTTCAACGCCCAGCTTGGTGTTGGCATCTTGGAAATCGTTCTTCTCCCGCCTCACCTTTGTCAGCACCTTCTCACCAGCCTTCAGCTAGCGTAGGAGGTGTTGCCTTTCCGGATTCAATCCGGCGTCATCTACAATTTCATTTGTCAGATTCGTACCCATGCCGTGCTTCGCAAACTGCTTATCTTTCAAAGTGTATATTACCAGAGGGGGTCTCCTTGGGCTCCCCTGCCGCGGCTAGTGCGGCCTCAAGTTGGGCTTTGCACTCTTCCAGCTCCCGGGACAGTAGGGAATTCTTTTCTGTAAGAACCTGCATAACAAATGATCCTTAAATCAGTTATTCTAACTGTTTCAAGTCTCGGGGGCTACTGGTATACATATATAATTACCAAAATTTTCTTACCCGTATGTCTTTTACATATTGCTCTGTGGCTCTAGCTAGACCATTTTGAGCGGCACGGAGGTACGCATCTCCTGACTTGAAGGCATCTAATGCCCCTTGGGAGAAACAAGCATCGCGAAAAATTGTCCGGCGATGCCTGTGGTTCATGGCACTCTCCACCTCAGAGTTGGTGGCAGACAACCTGTCCACATCCTCCGTCGGAGGAGCGTCCGGTGCGCGCCTTGTGTTCACCTCCACCTCCGGACCAGGCTTTGGAGCCTGGCTAGTGGAGGCGCGATTGGCAGCCTCTCCGAATATAGTCCGGCGAGGTCTCTTTGTCCTGAAGAGAGCACGAGTGTTAATATGCCTTAAAGGTATAACACCTGGGATAAGGAGGCGCGCCATACCTTTGCGCTGATGCCTCGGTCCGGACTGCACCTCTTTTCTGCCCACGGGGCCCTGCGGCCCCTCGTTGGCTTGTCACCGCAGGTTCGGCCTCCCATCTCAGAAACCTCCCCTGCAAAGCTCGGTTGTAATCAGGAAACTGAAAACATGAGAGGGCGGACCCCTATTCGGGGTACTGGGATTTCAATCTTAGTTACCTAGAAGGCCGGGATTAACCCTGGGTAATCGGTCGTAATGGCCACCAAGGCGTTGTCCTTGCTCAATTGATGGAACACTCCATCAATCGGCTCCATAGATACGTCCGGATCCTCTTGAGAGGCCGGGTCAAGGGACCGTCCTAGGTCCTCGGGTTGTGGAGGAGGGCTGTTTATTTCTTTAACAGCCTGGCGCAGTTCCTGCGTTGAAGTCGCTAGACTGAATATTTAATGATGGGGATATAGATGGGCAAGATGCGACCACTTACCCAGCTTGGAGGATTGTACATAGAAAATCCACCCTTCGGGTCGACGCGGAGAAAATCCTCCTCTTCTCCCTTGTACAAAGCAGACAAGGTCTTTGTTAGAGCCGCAGCCGAATCCGGCCCCTTACGGCCATAGCGGGTGGCGTCGTCCTCCCTGTTGAAGTCCCACATGGGGTGGCCTCTATACTGTAGCGGCTGCACCCCTCGCATGATGCATGCGGCCATGACCCCGATCATGGTCAGTCCGGAATGAGCTAACAATCTTATCCGGCCCATCAGGTAAATAATGTCCTTGTCACTTTCCCTCTAAGGGCTCCATGGACGCCAACTTAGGCGCTTATTTAGTGGAGTACTCTTGAACTCAGGGAGGCCGATCCGGACAGGATCTGGCAGCGGGACGTCCTCTATGTAAAACCATTACGAAGGCCAGTTCTCAGACGCCTTCTTTGGGGTTCCGGATAGATATCCGGTCCCGGCGATGCACCACACTTCGGCTTCGCCCACTTGATATATTGACCCCTTCTTAGAATGGGGCACGAGGCAGAATAGCTCTTTCCACAGCCCAAAATGATTCTCAACACCCAAAAATAGCTCGCAGAGGGCTACGAAGCCCGCGATATGCAATACGGAGGCAGGCGTAAGATTGTGTAGCTGGAGGCCATAGAACTCCAGGAGCCCCCGGAGAAACGGATGGATTGGAAATCCGAGCCCTCTTATTAAATAAGGGACAAGGCATACCCGCTCTCCTTTGGAGGGATTAGGGGCACTCTCTGCTTGCTCTCTGCCATTATAGATGGCAAGACCGGCTCGAACCGGGACCATATAGGCCGGGGGGTGAAATCCCTTGGTCTGGAGCGCCACTAGCTCGCTATGCAGGACGAAGCATCTCTCCCAATATCCAGGCTTAGGGATGGAAGGGCGAAGGGAGGAGTTGCGACAGCTGGCCATGGTGGAATGGACCTTTGTCGGATGCGCTCTGATGAACACTCGCGAAGGGGAGAAGGTGTGGTATGGATCTAAATCCTCGTCCCCTTAAATGGGCGGCTCATTTACGCGGCTAGGGGTGTGGATGTAAAAACACTCAGACTTTTCATATTCATTTGACACATGGGAGACGGCCATTATTGGGCATAGAAGCCAAGGAGCGCAACATTTACAAGAAACTGGACTTTATTCGACAGGTACACGGAATTCGGAAGAGAACCCGCCTTGCAATGCCGAAGACATTCTGCGCGCCGGACTCATCGTCATTGAAGCCCGGTTCAGGGGCTACTGAGGGAGTCCTGGATTAGGGGGTGTTCGGATAGCCAGACTATACCTTCAGCCGGACTCCTGGACTATGAAGATACAAGATTGAAGACTTCATCCTGTGTCCGGAAGGGACTTTCTTTGGCGTGGAAGGCAAGCTTGGCGATACGGATATGTAGATCTCCTACCATTGTAACCGACTTTGTGTAACCCTAACCCTATCCGGTGTCTATATAAACCAGAGGGTTTTAGTCCGTAGGACAACATACAGAACAATCATACCATAGGCTAGGTTCTAGGGTTTAGCCTCTCCGATCTCGTGGTAGATCTACTCTTGTACTACCCATATCATCAATATTAATCAAGCAGGACGTAGGGTTTTACATCCGTCGAGAGGGCCCGAACCTGGGTAAAACTTCGTGTCCCTTACCTCCTGTTACCATCCGGCCTAGATGTATAGTTCGGGACACCCTACCCGAGATCCGCCGGTTTTAACACCAACAATATCATCTCTGCCAAGGGCATAGCGGCGAATCCTGAGAAGGTGTCTGCAATTGTGAATTGGGAACCACCTCAGAATGTGAAGCAACTCCGCAGCTTCCTTGGTCTCGCAAGCTATTGTCGAAGGTTCATTGAGAACTTCTCAAAGATCGCGAAGCCTCTTTCCAACCTTCTCCAGAAGCATATGAAGTACATCTGGTCTCCTGAATGTGACATCGCTTTCAACACCCTAAAAGAGAAATTAGTCACTGCTCCAGTTCTGACTCCTCCTGATGAATCCAAACCGTTCGAGGTCTTCTGTGATGCTTCCCTTCAAGGTCTTGGTGCAGTGTTGATGCAAGAGAAGAAAGTTGTGGCCTATACCTCTCGCCAGTTGAAGCCCAATGAAAAGAACTACTCCACTCACGACCTCGAGTTGGTGACAGTTGTGCATGCTCTTTTAACTTGGAGACATCTCTTATTGGGAAGAAAAGTGGACATCTTGACTGACCACAAGAGTCTCAAGTACATCTTCACTCAGCCTAATCTCAACCTCAGGCAGACTCGTTGGGTCGAGATGATTCAAGAGTATAATCCGAGTATCGAATATACTCCAGGCAAGGCCAATGTAATTGCTGATGCATTGAGCAGGAAGGCTTACTACAACAGTTTGATTCTCAAGCCTTACCAACCCAAGCTTTGTGAAGCTTTCCGTAAACTCAATCTGCAAGTTGTTCCTCAAGGATTTCTGGCCAACCTCCAAGTTTATCCTACTTTGGAAGATCAGATTCGTGAGGCTTAACTTCTTGATGCTATGGTGAAGAAGGTGAAGATTGGGATTGCCAAGAGTCAACCCAAGTACAAGTGCTATCGCCTTGATGACAAGGATACTCTATTCTTCGAGGATCGCATTGTTGTGCCTAAAGGTGACCTTCATAAAGTCATTATGAACGAAGCTCACAATTCACTCCTCTCTATTCACCCTAGAAGTACAAAGATGTACCAGGACCTCAAGCAGTCGTATTGGTGGACTCGAATGAAGCATGAGATTGCTCAGTTCGTGAATGAATGTGATTCCTGCAGAAGAGTGAAGGCAGAACACCAACGGCCAGCTGGTCTCCTCCAACCTCTTGCCATTCCAGAATGGAAGTTTGACCATATTGAGATGGACTTCGTGACTGGATTTCCAAAGTCCAAGTGTGGCAATGACGCTATCTTCGTTGTCATCGACAAACTCACTAAAGTGGCTCATTTCCTTCCTATCAAAGAATCTATCATAGCAGCTTAGTTGGCAGAGCTATATACCTCCAGGATTGTCTCTCTGCACAGCATTCCGTAGTTGATATCTTCAGATTGTGGCAGCATCTTCACGTCTAAGTTTTGGGATTCTTTTCAGAAGGCCATGGGCACCAACATCCGTTTCAGCACAGCTTTTCATCCTCAAACTAGTGGCCAAGTTGAGCGAGTAAATCAGATTCTTGAAGATATGCTCAGGGCTTGCGTCATCTCTTTAGGTATGAAGTGGGAATATTGTCTTCCATATGCCGAGTTCTCCTACAACAACAGCTTCCAAGCGAGTTCGGGCAAGGCCCCATTTGAAATTCTCTATG
Source organism: Triticum aestivum (assembly GCF_018294505.1). Classification (NCBI taxonomy): domain Eukaryota; kingdom Viridiplantae; phylum Streptophyta; class Magnoliopsida; order Poales; family Poaceae; genus Triticum; species Triticum aestivum. Next base: position 276,608,486 of record NC_057812.1, on the reverse strand, counting down.
GCAGGGAGTGCCATACTCCTCTTAACTGGCCAGAGACTGGTGAACGTCAACTTCTTGGCAATGACTTGATCACAGAGGCAGAAGAAATGTGCAAAGTCATTCGTGATAATCTCAAAGCCGCGCAATCGCGTCAGAAGAGTTACTATGATAAAAAGCATCGTGACTTGGCTTTCGAGATCGGAGACCATGTCTACCTCCGCGTCTCTCCAAGGAAAGGTACTCGTCGCTTCGGTATCAAAGGGAAGCTTGCCCCTAGATACGTGTGTCCTTTCAAGATCATCAGCAAGAGAGGAGATCTCGCCTATCAACTTGAGCTTCCCTCCAACTTTGCAAACATGCACGATGTGTTTCATGTCTCTCAGCTCCGCAAGTGCTTCAAGACTCCCGACCGCACCGTCAACTTCGAAGACATTGATCTCCAAGAAGACCTATCTTATCGTGACCACCCCGTTGCTACTCTTGAAGAAACTGAGCGCAAGACTCGCAACAAGTCAATCAAATTCCTGAAAGTCAAGTGGTCACATCATTATGACCATGAAGCAACCTGGGAACGCGAGGATCACCTCCGATCTGAGTACCCGGAGTTTTTCCAGTCCTAGATCTCGGGACGAGATCCTTTCGTAGTGGTGGAGTGTTGTAACACCCCGGATGTAACTACCTTATTTGTATTCCAACTCTTGCCATTTCCGGTGCTAAGTTATGTTATTTCCTCGTTGTCAGGTTTTTGTCTCCGTGTGTTTTTCTTTGTCATGCATCTCATATCATGTCATCATGTGCATTGCATTTGCATACGTGTTCGTCTCATGCATTCGAGCATTTTCCCCGTTGTCTGTTTTGCATTCCAGCGCTCCTATGTCCTCCGGTGTCCCTTTCTACCTCTTTTCGTGTGTGGGTGCTAAACATTTCCGGAATGGACTGAGACTTGCCATGTGGCCTTGGTTTACTACCGGTAGACCGCCTGTCAAGTTTCGTGCCATTTGGACTTCGTTTAATACTCCAACGGTTAACCGAGGGACCGAAAAGACCTCGTGTCTGTTGCAGCCCAACTGTAACGCCCTCGATGCGGCTATATCTCCCACGTGTCGAAGCACGACTTAGAGGCATAACCGCATTGAAAGCAATGTCGCAAGTGAGGTAATCTTCACACAACCCATGTAATACATAAGGGACAGAGATACATAGTTGGCTTACAATCGCCACTTCACACAAATACATGAATAAAGCATTACATCAACCAGATACAATCAAGGTCCGACTACGGAACCAAAATAAAAGAAGACTACCTCAAATGCTACACAGATCCCCGATCGTCCCGACTGGGCTCCACTACTGACCAACTGGAAACGGAACAGCCCAATGAACACGAACTTCATCGAGCTCCTCCTTGAGCTTGGTTGCGTCACTTGCTCGGTAACATCGGCACCTGCAAACTAGTTTTGGAAGTATCTGTGAGCCACGGGGACTCAGCAATCTCACACCCTCGCGATCAAGACTATTTAAGCTTAAGGGTAAGGTAAAAGGTATGAGGTGGAGCTGCAGCAAGCGACTAGCATATTTGGTGGCTAACATATACGCAAATGAGAGCAAGAAGAGAAGGCAAAAGCACGGTTGAACAACTATGATCAAGAAGTGATCCTAGAACAACCTACGTCAAGCAGTACTCCAACACCGTGTTCACTTCCCGGACTCCACCGGAAAGAGACCATCACGGTTACACACGCGGTTGATGTATTTTAATTAAGGTCAACTTCAGGTTTTCTACAATCGGACATTAACAAATTCCCATCTGCCCATAACCGCGACCACGGCTTTCGAAAGTTCAAATCCCTGCAAGGGTGTCCCAACATAGCCCATCACAAGCTCTCACGGTCAACGAAGGATATTCCTTCTAGCGGGAAGACCCGATCAGACTCGGAATCCCGGTTACAAGATATTTCGACATTGGTAAAACAAGACCAGCAAAGCCACTCGAATGTGCCGACAAATCCCGACAGGAGCTTCACATATCTCTCTCTTAGGGCACACCGGATTGTCCAAGGTTCCGATAGGCCAGCCCAGAGTTGCCCCTGGTGGCCACCGGCAGCTGACAGGTTGGACCAACACTCAGAGTAGCACTGGCCCAGGGGTTTAAATAAAGATGACCCTTGAGTCTGCAGAACCCAAGGGAAAGAAAAAGGCTAGGTGGTGAATGGTAAAACCAATGTTGGGCCTTGCTGGAGGAGTTTTATTCAAGGGGAACTGTCAAGGGGTTCCCATTATAACCCAACCGCGTAAGGAACGCAAAATCCGGGAACATAACACCGATATGAAGGAAACTAGGGCGGCAAGAGTGGAACAAAACAACAGGCATAAGGCCAAGCCTTCCACCCTTTACCAAGTGTATAGATGCGTTAATTAAGTAAGAGATATTGTGATATCCCAACAAAATATCCATGTTCCAACATGGAACAAGCTCCAATCTTCACCTGCAACTAACAACGCTATAAGAGGGGCTGAGCAAAGCGGTAACATAGCCAAACAACGGTTTGCTAGGACATGGTGGGTTAGAGGCTTGGCTCAACAATACAGGAGGCATGATAAGCAAGTGGTAGGTATCGCAACATAGGCATAGCAAAAGAGCGAGCAACTAGCAAGCAAAGATAGAAGTGATTTCGAGGGTATGGTCATCTTGCCTGAAATCCCGCAAGGAAGAAGAAATGAGTCCATGAAGAAGACAAATGGAAGTAGTCGAACGGGTCCTCACAAACGCGACGTTATCAGAACCAACCCGAAGAAGCAACACCGGAAAGAAGCACACAACATAGTAAACAAACCACACATGAACATGGTATGATATGCGGGATGCGGTATGCGGTGCATATGCATGATTTGGAAAGGAATGATTGAACCTGGCCTCAACTTAGAAATCCAAGAGTGCCACTCGAAAGGTGAGGTGATTTCGGTTGAAAACGATATAAAGATCATCGGAATCGGATGCACGGTTTGGAAATGGCAAGCAAAACAAATATGGCACCGGTCTGCGATAATCAACAAGTGACCAACTAAATGCATCAAGATAAATATGCTACAGCACTCAAACATGACAACAAAATACATGGCAGGGATCCACTCATGAAGCTTGACAAAAGACGAACACTGAGCTACGGCTAATTCATCAATTAACAGGTTCAAACAAGCATGGCAAAAGTGCAAATGATAACAGGTTTCAGATTTGGTGAAATTAACACAAGTCTGGAATTTAACATCAGGAAGCACACTTTAGAGCATGAAAACTAGATGCTACAAGAACTTAACATGGCAAAGCAAGGCATGGCATGAAGCTACTCAAAGCACTTAACAAAAGTCCCTTAGTGACCTTGAGCCAAAAGGGATCAGAAAATACAATTGCAAGCATGTGAACATAGCAAAAACATAAACAGATCTCAGACTTAGTGAAAAACTGGAGCATGCAAATCAGTTAACGAGTAGGCATGTTTACGAACTCGATGCACTCACTACAGAGCATGGCATGACAAACTAAGAATACACCCATAAAGAAGACATGGCATAGGAGCTAGACATGGCAAGAACAACATCATAGCATGCACAGATCAATAGCAACATCCTCGGCAAAATCGCTAAACATGTCAACAATCTGCCAGGATTCACGATATAAAAAAAGTAGAGCTCGATTGACTCAAGCTAGGGTGCTCCATAAATGCAAACAAAGACATGGCTGGATAGAGCACCACAATATTAACAAATCATCCTTACTGATCCTCCTCAAAAGAGGCACGGATCACTAGGAAACAACATGAACATATGGCATAACGACAAAATCAGGACAAGGACTTAGTGAAATTCTAAGTCCCTGAAATCAGCATTACCGATTACGCTACTTTGCAAGCTTGTGCTAGTCACCACACATATCACAAAAATACATGGTAAGCACCTCTGTAAAGAAGGCATGACATATAACAAAACACATGTAGAGCTTAGGGTCATAGCATGCACACATTAATCATGGCAAAAATGACAAGATGCCATTTGCTGAAATAGATCGGACAAATTCACCACATAGCCCTCTTCCAACAGCATTTTGGGCATCAAGATGAGCTCAAATGAAAATGATGAAATGAGATGAAATGATATACACGTCGAGACGAACATTTTGATATGCTACACGCACGAATCGGAGCTACGGATGCAGAGTTATGACATGTGGAAGAATGCAAAATGCTAGGGTTTCGGGGAGAAAAAGTCAACCGAGAGGGGATCTAGATCTCAGATCCAGATTGCATGGATTTCGAGGCGGCGGCGCGCTCGCCGGAATTGACGACGACGGCGACGGAGATGGCGGAGCTCCGGGACGGCGCCGGCGTGTGGTGGCCGGAGCAAGGCGGGGCCGGCGAGGTACGGACGACGAGGCGGCGTAGAGCCGCGGTGGCCGGAGCTGCTGCGCCGGCGAGGGGAGGCGGGCCGGCGTCGGCGCAGGAGCAGGACGGAGGCGGCAGCCGGTGGGCGCAGTCGGCGGTGCTCGGCATCGCAGGCGGCGGCGACGGCGATGGTCGGTGGCGGTGGGGCGCGGCGAGTCCGGCGACCGGGCGCAGCGAAGACGACGAACAGCGGCTGCCGCCGGCGGCGAAGAGGCGGCGAGGCTCGGGCGCTCGGGGTGGCGCTGGATGGGCCCCGCGGGCTCGCCCCGGGCCTGGGCGGGCCGCGCAGCTCGGAGGCGCGGGGAGGACAGGGCGGCGCGAACACGTGGCACGGCGGGGTTGGCACGGGAGGCGGCGGTGACGACAAGGCAAGCCGTGATTGACCGGGGCGACGTGGAGGCTGGACATGTCCGGCGCGGTTGGACATGTCCGGCGGCGCGAGGAGGAAGACGCTAGGGTTTCGACCACGAATTTTGACGGGGTGCACATATTTATAGGTAGAGGGAGCTACGAGTGTCCAAATGAGGTGCGGTTTTCGGCCACACGATCGTGATCGAACGGCCGACATGATGGAGGGGGTTTAGGTGGGTTTTGGGACACTTTGGAAGGGTGTTGGGCTGCAACAAGCGCGAGGCCTTTTCGGTCCCTCGGTTAACCGTTGGAGTATCAAACGAAGTCCAAATGGCACGAAACTTGACAGGCGGTCTACCCGTAGTAAACCAAGGCCGCATGACAAGTCCCGGTCCAATCCGAAAACGTTTAACACCCGCACACGAAAAGAGGTAGAAAGGGACACCAGGTGACATAGGAGCGCCGGATTGCAAAACGGACAACGGGGAAAATGCTCGGATGCATGAGACGAACATGTATGCAAATGCAATGCACATGATGACATGATATGCAATGCAACACGCAAGCAACTGACATGGCAACAGCAGCGAATAACTCGAAGACACCTGGCACATCGGTCTCAAGGCGTTACACCAACACCCCTCCAAAGTGGCCCAAAACCCACCTAAACCTCCTCCATCACCTAGGTCGTTCGATTACGATCGTGTGGCCGCAAACCGCACCTCATTTGGAGATTCCTAGCTCCCTCTACCTCTATAAATAGATCCCCTCCCGAAAATCCCGGATCTCCTCTTCCCCTAACCCTAAATTTCGCTCCTCCGCGCACCGGACGTGTCCAGCCCCCGCCGGACAACGTCCGCTCTGCCCCGCCGCCGCCACGTGGCACGACGTGGTTCGTCCGCCGCCTCCCTCCACCGCCGGCCCGGGAGAGCCCGCGCGCGGCCCCCCGAGCCCATCTCCTCGCGCCGCCCTCCGCTGCCAGCGCCTCGCACCCGCGCCGCCGCAGCGCTCCGCGTCGGCCGCCACTACTCTCGCCAGCGGGAGCCGCACTCCGGCGAGCTCCCTCGCCGTCCGGCGCCGACGTCCACCGCCCCGCCGCCTCTTCCTCGACTCCGGCCACGCCACCACCTCGCCTCCCCGCCTCTTCCTCGTCTCCGGTCGGTGACCTTACTCTGGTGAACAGTAACTCTGGCGCCGACGAACCTCGTAATCCGCGCCAGATCTGGATCTGAGAAGTTTCGGTTGACTTCCCCCCCCCCAAACCCTAGATATTTTGCATACTTTGACGCATCATAACATCCTCATCGTGGCTCTGTTTCGTGCGTGTAGCATATCAAAATGTCCGTCTCGACGAGTACATCATTTCATCTCATTGCATCATTTTCATTTGAGCTCATCTTGATGCCTGAAATGCTGTTGGAAGAGGGCTATGTGATGATAGTTTCAGATATGTTTTCAGCAAATGCTATGATTAATGTGTGTATGCTATGATCCTGAGCTCTACATGTGTTTTGAAGAATGCCATGCCATCTTTACAGGGGTGTATGCCATGTATTTTTGTGATCTCTGTGGTGACTAGCACAAGCATGCAAAGTAGCTTACTCAATGATGCTGATTTCAGAGACTTAGAATTTCACTAAGTCCTTGCCTGTCATTATTTTTATGCCATATGTTCATGTTGTTTCCTAGTGATCCATGCCTCTTTTGAGCATGATCAGTAAGGATGTTTTGTAGATAATGTTGTGCTCTATCCATCCATGTCTTTGTTTGCAATTATGGAGCACCCTAGCTTGAGTCAATCGAGCTCTACTTTTGCTATAAAATGTTCCTCGCAGATTGTTAACATGTTTAGCAATTTTGCCGAGCTTGTTGTTGTTGATCCGTGCTTGCTATGATGTTGTTCTTGCCATGTCTAGCTTCTATGCCATGTCTACTTTCTGGGTGTATGCTTAGTTAATCATGCCATGCTTTGTAGTGAGTGCATCGAGCTCGTAAACATGCCTACTCGTTATCTGTTTTGCCATGCTCCAGTTTTTCACCAAGTTTGAATTTGTTTATGTTTTTGCTATGTTCACATGCTTGCAATTGTATTTTCTGATCCCTTTTGGCTCATGGTCACTAAGGGACTTTTGTTGTATGATTTGAGTAGCTTCATGCCATGCCTTGCTTTGCCATGATATGTTCCTGTAGCATATAGTTATCGTGCTCTAAACATTGCTTCCTGATGTTAAATTCCTGACATGCTGTTAATTTCACTAAGTCTGAAACCTGTTATCTTTTGCTCTTTTGCCATGCTTGTTTGAACCTGCTATTGAGTGAACTAGCCGTAGCTCAGTGTTCATCTTTTGTCAAGAATCATGAGTGGATCCCTGCCATGTATTTTGTTGCCATGTTTGAGTGCACTAGCTATTTATCTTCATGCATTTAGATGGTCTCGTGCTGAATTATCGCAGACCGGTGCCATATTTGTTTTGCTTGCCATTTCCAAACCATGCATCCGATTACGGTGATCTTTATATCGATTTCGACCGAAATCACCTCACCTTTCCAGTGGCACTCTTGGATTTCCATGCTGAGGCCAGGTTCAATCATTCCTTTCCAAATCTTACATATGCATCACATGTCGCATGCCGCATATCATACCATGTTTGCATCATGTTGCTTGAGCATTGCACGTGATTGATTGTGTTCCTTTTGTTTCTTGTTCTTGCTTGGGTAGAGCCGGGAGACGAGTACGTGAATGAGGAGCCCGTTGAGTACGCTTACGAGGATTAAGTTGACTTTGAGAACTTTGCAGGCAAGATGACCATACCCTCAAAATCACTTCTATCTTTGCTTGCTAGATGCTCGCTCTTTTGCTATGCCTATGCTACGATACCTACCACTTGCTTATCATGCCTCCCAAATTTCCATATCAAACCTCTAACCCACCTTGTCCTAGCAAACCGTTGTTTGGCTATGTTATCGCTTTGCTCAGCCCCTCTTATAGCATTGCTAGTTGCAGGTGAAGATTGGAGATCGTTCCTTGTTGGAACTTGTTTATTGTTGGGATATCACCATATTATCTTGTTTATCTTAATGCACCTATATACTTGGTAAAGGGTGGAAGGCTCGGCCTTATGCCTGGTGCTTTGTTCCACTCTTGCCGCCCTATTTCTGTCATATCGGTGTTATGTTCCCGGATTTTGCGTTCCTTACACGGTTGGGTTATAATGGGAACCCCTTGGCAGTTCGCCTTGAATAAAACTCCTCCAGCAACGCCCAACCTTGGTTTTACCATTTGCCACCTAGCCTATTTTTCCCTTGGGTTTCCGGAGCCCAAGGGTCATCTTTATTAAACCCCCCTGGGCCAGTGCTCCTCTGAGTGTTGGTCTGACCAAGTTGACTGCGGGGCCACCTCGGGGCAACTTGAGGGTTGGTTTTACTCACAGGATGTCTCATCTGAGTGTGCCCTGAGAACGAGATATGTGCAGCTCCTATCGGGATTTGTCGGCACATTCGGGCGGTGTTGCTGGACTTGTTTTACCATTGTCGAGATTTCTTGTAACCGGGATGCCGAGTCTGATCGGAATGTCTTGGGAGAAGGAATATCCTTCGTTGACCGTGAGAGCTTGTGATGGGCTAAGTTGGGACTCCCCTGCAGGGATTTGAACTTTCGAAAGTTGTGCCCGCGGTTATGGGCAGATGGGAATTTGTTAATGTCTGGTTGTAGATAACCTAAAACTTAACTTAATTAAAATGCACCAACCGCGTGTGTAACCGTGATGGTCTCTTCTCGGCGGAGTCCGGGAAGTGAACACAGTGTTGGAGTAATACTTGACGTAGGTTGTTCTAGGATCACTTCTTGATCATTGTTGTTCGACCGTGCTTTTGCCATCTCTTCTCGCTCTCATTTGCGTATGTTAGCCACCAAATATGCTAGTCGCTTGCTGCAGCTCCACATCATACCTTTACCCTTCCTATAAGCTTAAATAGTCTTGATCGCGAGGGTGTGAGATTGCTGAGTCCCCGTGACTCACATATTACTTCCATAACCAGATGCAGGGACCGATGATACCGCTCCAGGTGATTCAACTGAGCTCAAGTGGCAGTTCGATGAGGACTCGGGACGATACTACGTGTCTTTCCTAGATGATCAGTAGTGGTGCCCAGTTGGGGCGATCGGGGACTATGTTGCATTTGGGGTTTATCTTCATTTTGGTTCTGTAGTCGGACCTTGAGTGTATTTGGATGAATGTAATGTTATTTATGCTATTTGTGTGACGTGGCGAGTGTAAGCCAACTATGTATATTTTCCCTTATTGTATTACATGGGTTGTTTGCGAAGATTACCTCACTTGCCACATTGCTTTCAATGTGATTATGCCTCTAAGTCGTGCTTTGACACGTGGGAGATATAGCCGCATCGAGGGCGTTACAGCCCACCCATGATGAACCAGAGCGCACAGAGAAATAGTATTCCTTCCGGTCTCTCCATATGTGGCTCACATGCATTTCGAAACTAAAGTAGGAACATTTAGCTGGCCAATGAAACATCTCTCAGTTTTACTAATATCAGCATAATATCAAATTTGAATTTGTACAACTAAGCTTGTTTAGCTCGATGGGTGGAGAAGTGCTATTATGACACAAACCATGTAGGATGATCGTGGTCATCATAAAATGGGGAAACTATAAGCATGATGAGTATAGTGTTGACCGTGGTAGTGGGATGGCAGATCTGAAGCTGCAAACCGCGCAAAGGGTAGTTAGCAACCGATGTTTGCTTTGAAATAACAACTAAGATTTGGTATGGACAAGAAAGTACAGCCAACAAGTGACAAAGAAATGCAATTCTGCTATCTCTCTATATGTTGCGACATGCATTTGAAAACTCAAGTGGGACCTTTAGCTAACCAATTAAATGTGTTTGTTAACTAATATCAGTATCATATCACAATCATATTTGAACAACTAAGCTTTGGAATTTTGAGTGTTGTGTTGTTTAGCTTGAAGGGTGGAATAACGCTAGTACGACAGAAAGCACCTACGCAGATCATAGTAGACTAGATAAAAGGGGAAACCCCTAAGCATCAAGAGTAAAATCAGCAAAATGGAACTAGCTGGACCAGTGGGTGGCGCACATGCTTTTTAGAACGAATATAGGAACATTAGGTGACCAATTAAACATTCTCTGTTTTAGTAATATGAGCTTCATATCAGATTCGTATTTCAACACCTAAGCTTTGGAATTATGAGTGGCATGTTGTTTCGCTTGATGGGTTGAGGTCTTGAGGAGCAGTGCTAGCATGACACGAAGGACCTACGATGATGGTAGTGAATATAAAGGGGGAAACCGTAAGCTTTACGAGTATAGTGACCGTGCCATGGCGGATCTGAAGGTGCAAACCGGACAAAGCTACTTCGCAACCAATGTCTGCTTTCAACTAGCCACTACGATTTGGTACGGACAAGAAAAGTACAGTAAACAATTTACGATATATTTTCCGAGTGAGATCAATTACTTAAGCACATATGTAAGAGTACCACCTCTCTTGCGACGCTATGTAGGCCCCTGATGATACTTTGAGGGTTCTGCGGGTGCGATGGCTATCGGCGGTGGGGAAGAAGACTTTAGATTGCATACGGCCAGGTCAGGGGATAAATCATGTTGCTGTGGACGAGGCGGTCGTAGGAGCGGCAACGACAAGGTGGACGACGGTGCCGATGAAGCGAGAGGACGCGATGAAAGGATCCTGGTCCGGCACCATGGATGAGAGACATCCATCTCTTGCAGTGGACGACGGGGTAGCGGCTCCGGCAAGGTGGAGGATGGGGTGGCGGATGGAGGAGGCTGGCCGCAGTGGGCAGGTTGTTGTGGCGCCGCCGGTGTATGAATGGGGAAATGAAGGGGGGGATCTCAAACTTTGGGACGCGCTTGTCTGAAATGTGGGAAAGTTACGAACTTATCCCCCTTTTAAAATTTCGGACATCACGTCGGTTGGGGATAGGACGGTAATCTCGCATCTCCCAAATATTTGCCGGTAGCGATTTCGGGCGAGGAGAGAGTGTTTTGCCACCCACGATTGGCGCCCATGGTGTATGAACGGGGCTGACTGGTAGGGTGGTTGTGTCACGTCCGAGGGAAGTTACACATCTGCCCATATTTAAAATATTTGCCTACATCGATTTTGGGCGAGGAGAGTTTGTTTTGCCACCGACCGTGTATGAATGGGGAAATGAAGGGAGAGACACATGTCTTTTGGACGAGCTTGAATCAAATGTGTTTTTCCGCCCATGTTTGGTGCCCACCATGTCTGAATGGGCTCAGAGGCGGTCGTGTCACGTCTGATTGAAGTTACTAGTCTACCCCTATCGACAACAGTGTAAATCCGGTCGGTAAGGATGTCAAAGTGTCAGGGGTAGACAATAATTTCCATCTCACAAACACTTACTTCGGGCAGCCCACAAATTATAGTGGGTGTTTAGCTGCTTTGTTCAAAACTTGGGAGAATTAGCATTCACGTTTGCCCTGGGCACTGGCAACTAAATTCAAATCCAATTTGTATTCGATTATGAATATCCACTGATAATTCTATGTTTTGTTATTTATTTCTTCAAAACACAACAAAGATTTATTCCACCTTTATATATGATTATGATTTAGAAATGTCGTAATCTTCGAATTCGGTAGGTTGGATACACTTTGAGTCAAACAGTTATTTCATCCAATACAATATGCTCACACGAAAAACAGTTCACCTTATGTCAATCATACAAGTACTGAGGATTACCTCGCCTAAAAATTTGGATCATTACAACACATGGACAACATAGGGGGTCTTACAACATAATACATTCAGAGACATGACACAACATGCAAGTACAATAATCTATTGACAATTTCAACTGGTATCTAAAGAAGAACTAGGATCACCCTGGGCTTCAGATAGCAGAAACAGGAGGACCTCCTCCGTCTTCAAATGCAGCATTCTTACTTCCTCCAATTCTTGGGTTGCTTGCATAATGTGTGCAGCTAATTGCATAATTTCCAACCTCAAGATCAAGATTACCTCATTCATGGCAGCCAGACCATCTCTTTCTGCCTCTAGTAGAGCCTCAAGAACTATAATATTTGTGCTCAGACTGCTCTCCGACGGTGTTGCCTCTGAGCTGCTACCATTTTGTAACAAAGATGGCGCACTGCTTCCACAAATAGATTCTGGGGTTGTACATTGTGTCCTAGTGTGAACGGCATCCTGAAAGGTTCCCGCTGGACATAAGTAAGAGATAGTTATCGCATGATCCAGGCAGTAAGCTTACACGGTAAACGACATATGAATTATTGCCGAGCATGGAAAGCTATATTTAAATGGTTCAAAGCAGCATCAACCGAAAAGAAATTAAAATGGTAAGATGAAACTAGGGATGTAAGTGGCAAATAAATGACATCCGCAAGTCCCATCTAGTTAGTTTTTGCTAGCTCCCTAGTTCATTTTCCTCAAAAAACAAAAACTCTTTTGAACTATCATAGCACTAGTGGACTTAATCAGGATTAAACGGGACCCAGTTGACATCCCTAGTTGACAGTCTTGTGATGAAGTTCAGAGGAAAAGTTAAGGACTCAAATGAACTAGGCATGCATTTCTTTACAATAGTACAGCAGGCACTGATGACATATTGGCCAACTCAGGTATAGCCTAACAAGTAACAAACAAGCATTCGAATCAAGCAACACAGCAAAGCAGACAACTGAACTATTTGTAATTCTGTAGGATTACAGGTTGAGGCCACAAGCCAAGAAAGCAGCCCACATGCATTACATTTCACATGTACTAAAACACACTGGCTTACCATATGTTGCAGTGAAGCCTCGCCGTTGTTGCAATGTTCTTTGAAGATATCGTCAGCATCCCGTGGTTGCAAATCTAGTTGTTGTAGTTTATTATGCACCCTCTATTTAGGTAAAATTAATTTTAATCACATGCACTGGTTTGAATTGACCATCAATGGTTCATCTAAACTAATGAAAGAAGGTTGTGTGCTTACACGACAATATATCTGCTTCACTTTATTTTTATGCTTGTTCGAGGTGCCAGCCCCAAAAGAACAAATATTTTGCTTGATGGGGTTGGCAGCTCCATAATTAATAGAAGCATCAAATTAGTTATGCAACTTGGGAAGATCAAGAACACACAAAAAAGTAATGAACAGAGGCTCAGAGCAGTGATGTAATAGCTAGCATCAGAAAATGTAGGGTAAAACGAACGAAAAGCAGCGGAACCACATGGTAGTTTGCTGATGTGTAATTAAGCATAGAGAACATGAAGCAGTCTGATGGAACTAACAGGTGGCATCAGAACAACACCATTATCATAAATATAGCATGAAAGAAGTAAAATAGTATGAAGTGAGATCTAGGAAGTACAGTAATACTTAGGACAAAACTAAAGCATATTAACTATATGTGCACTGGTATGTAATTTAGCACATGTAACATGTTCACTGCCAGAAGTATGGCCCTACAGATGCAAGCAGAATAATGTGCCTCATGAAAAATTGAATGATGCCCTGAAGAAATTCAAAGGTGCGGTGCTTATGCTAAGAAAGTGAATGTAGGCGCCGGCCGTTGGATAATAGTACCTGATTCTCGGTGGCGTATGTGTATTGTTGTCATACTTGATAGCTAAGGATCATCGATGGTGCTCCTATTGCGGTTGAGTTTGGGCCGGCTGTCGCCGTCGCTGAAGCAACTTTGGTGCTTCGGTTGCGGCGCCTGACGACATACAAGAAAGCGCAGGCCCTGTTTGATAACAAAGTTTTTTCTAAGTATTTTGAGAATACTGCAATTTTTAGGATTACCATAGTTTTATTTACAATTAGTTGTTTGATTGCTTCTAACAATTGTGAGTTTAAAACTGTAGTATTGGCTAAACTGCAGTTTTTTCTCTGCATAAAAAAAGGAACCCCAGACCTCTTTTAAAAAAGCAGAACAGGCGAAAAGAAGGGTGTGTCGTTGTTATCTTCTTCCATCGATCTAAAACAGAGGCATTGCTCCCACGCCGTGGCCGCCGTCGTCGACTTATAGCTCCCTCGGCGGCCATGGGGAAGGAAAGAGACGGGGATGGAGAGACCAAAAGGTGACTAGACAACCCTTCACCCTCCCGCGATTCGCTCCTCCTGCCTCTTCATGCTGATCGTCGGCACCTTCTTCTCCACGGTTGTGCCTTTCCTAACTATGCATGTCGCTCAGCTCCGCTCGAGTTGTTCATCTAGACTGCTAGCTGGATCTCAATGCTTGTGAATTCAACTCCACTTGAGCTGTTTGTCTAGTCTGCTCGAGCTATTTGTCTAGTCTGCTAGCTGGATCTCAATGCTTGTTAATCCAGGACTGCTCGAGCTGTTCGTCTAGTTTGCTGGCATTCCAGGACTCGATGGTGACGCAAAGAAGTCCAAGCCACTTCGTCTATGTGTAGCTTCAGCGGAAGGTGAGTCACAGGCGACGTGCCTTGGGTTCAACTTCAATTGCTATGCATGCAGATGATAAGGGATAGCCAGCTAGCTAGCCACAAAAACTCAATAGAAACGGCCGGCCAGCTACACGTGCTTGGACTACTAATGGCAAGGTTGCTGCACTTGTTCAACGGCTAGGCAGGAAAAATTACTGTGTTGTGCCGCAATAGCCAAATAGATTCTATGTATTGTGGATACTTCAAAATAACTCTATTATGGTAAAACCATGGTATTTCATACCTATTGGTAAAATTACTGCAGTTTGTGATACTTCGGTTTTCATAATACCTTGCTATCAAACACAGCCTCATCTGTGGTAAGTGAACAGTTGCACGATAAAGAAGGGAAAACCGAAGGAGTACAAATAGAAATAACCTGATGAGGCTGTGGCGTCAGTAAAGCAGGGCCGATGGAGTTGAATATGGCGTCCGTGGAGCGGGTCCGGTGTAGTGGACGAAGGCTTGGGCGAGCGCGGTGTACAGTGCTTTCAGTGAGGCGGATCTATTGCGGCGAACGAGGGCTTGTATGAAGGGCCAACAATGGAGCAGACGAGGGAGTCAGTGAAGGGCCTGCACTGTGGTGGATGAGGGCATCGGTTAAGCAGATCCAGTGCGATGGACCATGATGGCGGTCAAAGAGATCTGGAGCGGTGGACAAGCCAGTCGGTGAAGCGGCTCCGGTGAAGTGGTGAGTTGGCAGTTGGGGGTTCCAAGGTGCGGAAGGTAGATCCGGCGTGGTGTGAGGTCCACCGCTGTGGCGGAGGACTAGATTCAGCGGCTTGCCATGGTTGGGGCGGTCGGGGAGTGTAAGGGGAGGGGCTCCGGGGAAGAATGTTGAGGGCAAAGAGGGTAAAACAATGGAGTTACCAAAGCAGCCCTTTTTCGTTCATGTGGCAGGGTTAAAACAGGAATATCGCAGGGCTAAACTTTCAGGTGCGAGATATTTCGATGTGAGCGGGAAGTTTGAAAGCTTTTGGCGCATGAAATTATAAGTGTTATGCTCTTGTATGGTTGACTATGATATCATGGCCGAGAATTTATTTGTTTTGCACGCAAAAAAGTGCAAGTTTTGAAAATCAATGTCTCCAATTCGAAACTTAGATTGTCCATTCAATTCAAATATGGATCATTGAGCTAGTACAAGCAAATACCATCATATGGTCCAATTCGAATGAAATTCCAAATGTGTATGTGTATGAGTGAAGTGGATGATTATAAAGTGTGAACATGCCCGTATGTGTATATCTCTAGGTTTGATATATGAATTTGAAATCACGAAATCCCGGCTGAAAAAATGTACCTCCGTTTAAATGAATTACAAAAGCTAATGATGGAGTCGAATTCCAAAAGTCCAATCTTAGGTTTGTAATTCTGGTACATCAAGGTATATCACGCATGTTCAAAAGTATCGTTATCTCATAGTCCAAACTGTGAAACAAATTGATCAACCATGAGGGCACACACTATTGACCATATATATCTCAATTACGCTAAAGTCCCTCAAATATAGACACCTAACTCATTATCTGAAGCCAACCCTCCACCCCCACCCCCACCCCCTCCGTCGCCCCCCCCCCCCCACACACACACACCGTTCTCTCCCCCAGACACGAACACACGAGCACATTAACACCCCCTCTATTCTAAAGTCCAGACCCCAATATAGGTCTCTTATCACTTTATCTCTTGGGCATGCACACATCTCTTCCCCCACTCTCCAGGTCTTCCGGCATCTCTCTTTCCCATGCACACACACTATGTAGAGTGTATCTTTCCCATACACACAAAACGTCGCCCCCAAACATCTATGTCCCTAGTTATGTGGTTCTCGCACACTCACCTCAGACACCACCCCACTGCAAACAAGCACACTTTGTCTCCCTGTGCACCACTCTCCTCTTTCTATCTCTCCCACATGCGGACCCGCCCCAGCTCCTTCCCTGTATACATATATGTCGTGACTCTTTTCATAGCTCCCTAATGTATCATCATTCTCAATCTCGCATGTTGTTTTCTACACCATCTATTCTAGATCTCTCATGAAGTCCCTATCACACACACGATGACTCGCTTCCCTTGCATCTCTGTACATAGGCCAATTTTGAACAACATCAACATTGTCTCCCTATCTATACGCCACTTATGGACACAAACGACCCCTCTCCCCCCCTCTTTCCTCTCTCTCTCTCTCTCCGTCGCTAGCTCTCTCTCTCTCTTTATCTCTCCCCCCCCCTCTCTCTCTCTCGCTCTCTCTCTCTCACACCCCTCTCCCACACACACTGGATGTCCCTTCCAAATAGTCTGCTCCCCGCCAACACCCATGCTATCCCGCCACTACACATGCCTTTGTCTCTCTTTGACACACATGTCACACCATCCCCCTTCCCTTATACTAGGTTTACATCATTAGTGGTCTCTCTACTCCACATACACACACTCCCTCTCACACACAAACGCACGCACACACACACACATAGACACGCACAAACACCCATCTAGCTATCTGGATCCTTCTTTTAAGACACACACACTTGCATATTCTCTACAGCTCTAGATATGTATATATCCCGCTCCCCTCTCTAGCTCAGATGCACACCAAAATTCTCCATCTCTCTAACTCACACATCTCTCCCCATGTCCGCATGTGTATCTCACACACTCACTCTCTGATTTTGTCTATGTGTCTCCACGTTACACAACACAAAGCCCCATGTACATGTCTCTCTCTATCCTCCACACACATAGACACAAAGAATCTCTTATCATTGCCCCAGTCTCTAGACATATCACACACGCACTCTCTCTCTCTCTCTCTCTCTCTCTCTCTCTCGCAAACACGCTCAACAAGGGTTTCCCCGTGAATAACTTACCGTCTATTCATCAATAGTCGTGGAAGTACGGCGAACATGAGACGTGAAAAAGAATAAATCTGCACATGCGTAGACCACCTAGTATGACTACTAGGACTAGAGAAAGTGAAAGCGCGCCGTCCCCCCTCCTTATCGGCGATGGGAAAACCTTTGTTTTACACAGTCGAGAAGTCATTGTGCTAAGGCCCCACATATTGAGCCGTTGAATAGAATGTAGATCGTAGTTTACGGAAACAAGTATCGATAATACGTTTGTATCTCCATACTTATATTTCTTCCCTTATAAAAAACCAAGTTGGTGATGATGGTATGCCTTCCATATTGCAATAGACCATCCGATCTATATCTGACGGATGGAAATTAAACTAAAAGATACCCGCACCTCTCTCCAAATTTGCAGATAAGGCCTTCCCTTGTTCATCCTTATCTGCAACAACCTCATTGTTGAGCAATTAAAAAAGGAAGCCTTTGGAACAAACTGGCCTAGTGGCCGTTGTCGGTGTCGTCCATCCCCTTGCCTCTACTCAGTCCGACCACCAATCACCACCACGGCCCACTCCACTTCACCTTATCTCCTCTTTCTCGAGATATCATTAGTTTTTACACATGGGATTACTCCTGCATGGGTCAATCACAACCAGTGTTTTATAAAAATATGCATCTTGATGTTCCGTGCAATGCACGGACATCTTGCTAGTACTCCTACAGAAGACTAAGTTGGTGATGATGGTGTGTGTGCCATCCGTCATTTCTGACCATTAGATCTACATCTAACGACTATGAGGTAAGTTGTTGCCTTGTCTCACTAACATCCCACTTCTCTACCAATTTGCGGAAAAACCCATAATTAGTATCTTAAAACCAACCACACCCCTCCCTCACCTCACCAGAACAGCCCACGGAATATTTTCTGATTGAAACATGATATATCTCTGGTGATATATGTATATCAAAATTAGAGTGTTTTGTATCAAGTTTGTGAATAAGTATTATTCTAATTATGATCCATTGCAACGCACGTGAAGATTTCTAGTATTTCCAACCATTCCAAAAAAGGCTAGTATTTCCATAGTTTCGAGTTCTCCATCAAGATATTAGTCACTCGTGGTTGATATTTACTTTCAATCACGTACACATAGGCACTATGTAACTAGCCTTGCTTATTGGCTTCCAAAACTTAACTTTAACTCCTACTTACAATGTGTAGAGTATTTAACAAAAAACTTCCACATTCAACCAGCCCTAGGAAGAAACTATTGTACAAAAAATAGCAAAAACATACCCAAAATTTCTTAATTCGTGCCAAAAACTACTACCTAGTGCCGATTAGGCTCGTTTAAACCCGTTTATGTCAGGGTTAGCCCACACGTCCGTGCTGGTGAGGCAGCTTAAACCAACACATTTTGTTTGACCGTTGACACGAGGGACCCACATCTGACCTTCTATCCTGTTATATTCCCCCTCAAATCATTATTTTTCTTGAACATTAATTTAAACACTACGGTTGCGTGTTCATCGGTGGCGCCGATGATGAGGGAGTTGGCCGCCGCTCCACCGGACGGGTCGGACGCTACGCTGGCCTCCGCATGGGTTGGCAGGCTGGCCCGAGCGTGACTCACACGCGAGCAAGCCACTGCGTTGGCCTTCACTCAAGCCATATGGCTGGCCTTAGCGCGGCGCACGCAAGCAAGCCGTCGCGCCGCCATGCCAATCTAGCTAGCAAACCTTACAGACAAGCAGCTGGACGAAGCTATCTTGGCTAGCTAGTGGCCGCGATCGCCGGACGGATCTGGCATCCGGGCTGCCTCAAGATGGGCTCCGCACCGCTGGCGGTTTTAACCTCGCCTTCTGCCGGCGGCGGTAGCTGCGTCCCATGGCCGAGGATGACTAGGTGGACGGGCCGGAGGTAGGAGGTCACTCGGGGACTTTTGTGCAGACTGACATGTAGGTCCCACAAGTCATAACACCTAACTTGCCGGTCGCATAGAAGGCGTTGACTTAAGGGGCGACATAGGTTGAAACGTGCCTATAATGGCACTTTGTAGAGTAGTCGTTTCATAGTAGGGCTGGTTGGTAAGGGCATGTACAATGGTTGATAAAGTAGTCTTTTCTTAAGTCTGCCACGTGGTAGTAGTTTCTTGGCATTATTAGTGGTTTCTTGCATTATTAGTGGTTTCTTGTAAGGAACAATGTACTACTAGCGACAAAAGGCGATTCTAGGTTGCGTTGTACTCCAACGAGTACTAGTAGTGGTCGCAGGAGTGTATACCTCGTATTGTGGGTTCGATCCCGGCCGAACGCACAGCAGCCTTTTTTTAAAATAGTAACTTCGCTGTCAGCCAATATTGTACACATGTAGTTTGAGTTTTGAAGTCGAACGGACGTGTCGCACCACAGTGTGGGTGCACTGGATAGCCAAGCCATGTGAACGGGTTTTCCTTCCCATCATCTCGTGGCTCGCGTGCTCGCCCTAGCCGCACCTCGCTTGGAGCTTCCTAATCAGCTAGTAGCATATTTAAACTAGCGCCTCCCAATTAAGCCCGAGGAGCCGAAAAAGCCTGCCGCAGCATTGGGAACTGTGCAATATGGCTTTGTACGTAAAATGCTAGTACTCTACTACTCTGTAGCTTGTGGCGTTGTGTGACACCTGGATAGTTATGCTACAGTAACCCTGTGCTAATGATGCCACGTCACCACGATTGCAGTTGTTAATCTTGCGATGATTCAAATCCCATCCAAATTACAAATTTAAAAATCAAGTCAAACGAATAAAGTTTTCAAAAGTCAAAATTAAAATGTTCTTAATGTGACAAATAAATCATGGATATTATTGGTGCAGAAACAACATCTTTATAAAATAATTAAATACCCTAAAGTGATTAAAACAAAAACAAAATAGAACAAAAAACAGAAAAGACAAAAGGCTTTCCCCCCACTGGGCCTCGGCCCAGCCACATGCCAGGCCGGCCTACTCCCACTACTTAACCCCCACACCCCACACCCCGTAACCCTAACCACCCCAGCCACCCACTCCCCCCACTACGCTCTCCCTGGATGGGGGCGCTCGACGCCGCCACCGCTTGGAGGCGCCCGAACCCCGAGCCCCGCCGCGCCTCCGTCCTCCCCCGCGACGCCACCTCGTCGGATCCGCCCCACCCTCTTCGTCGGCGTCGCCACGCCCGTCCCTGGCGTCGTCCCACCCCGACATGGTCGCTCCCGTCTTCGTCGGACGCATCCATCACCACCACCGTCACCTTCTTCCTCGCCGGCGCCGTCGTCCCCGACTCCTCCTCAACCCCCGTTGCCCCGACCCTACTCCTCGCCGTGAGCCGCCGCCTTCTCCCTCCCCTTTGTCCTCCGCGCTCGCCCCCCCCCCTCCACCTTGGCCGCGCCTTGGCGCTGCTGCTCGCCTCTGCCCGCCGCTCCACACTGCATCGCCGCGCACGCCGCTTGGGGCCGCGCCCCGCGCCCCACTCCCTGCATCGTCGTGGCCTGCGTTGGCACATGGCCTGGACGCGCTCGGCTCCCCCTGCAACGCGCCCCGCCTCCGTTGCTGCTTCGCTCCCGCGTCGTGGCCGTCTCCATCGCCTGCAGTCGCGCCAAGCCCCGCCTCTGTCGCCCCTGCGCGTCGCCCGCCGCCCGCATCGACTGTATGCGTGCGACGGCGCTCCCGCCTTGGCTCGCCTCTCCTCGCGAACGCGAATGCGCCCGCCACCCCCTGCGCTCGGCTACACCGCCCGCTGACAGCCACGCCATGCTGTCCTCGTTGCACGCGCTGCGAGGCCGAGCCCCAACACTGCTCCACTCGACGTCGACACCTCTGCCGAGCCCACTCATCGATCCAGCCGTCACCGGAGATGGCCGCGCCAGCTTGCCCCGCTCGGGTGCGCCCGCACCAGGCGCCCAGTGCCCGTTGCCCGTGCCTGTTGTGGCCTATGGGCCACTGACCAGTGGGTCCTGCCCCCTGGCCCTATGACAAAGGGGCCCACCCCTGGAATGATTTTTTTAAAAGAGAAAGAATAACCAAAATAAATAAATAAATAAATAAATTAATCATGTTTAATTAATCTAATTAACTAGTTAGTTTAATTAAACCCTAATTAGACTAAACAGTCAATGACGAACGGCACCCACACGTCAGTTGACCAGTCAACGCCTCTGTTGATGGCTGATGTCATGCTGACGTCAGCGTGCACTATTCTGGATAATGTTGATTTAAAATAATTAAATAAATGCTAAAATGATTTAAATCTTTTAAAATCAATATAAAATAAACCATAGCTCGGATCGAAAAACTTTGTACATGGAAGTTGCTTAGAACGACGAGACAAATCCGGATACGCAGCCCGTTCATCCGCCACGCATCCCTAGCATAGCGAACACGCAACTTTCCCCCTCCGGTTCATCTGTCCGAAAACGCGAAACACCGGGGATGTTTTTCCCGGATGTTTTCCCCCTTCACCGGTACCACCTAATACCGCGTTAGGGCACCCCTAGCATCGCTACTTGTCATGTCATGCATCGCTATGCATCTGTTTTCTTAATATTTATTGTTTCTTCCCCCTCTTCTCTCGCTAGAAACCGAGACCGACGCCACTGCTACCCAGTACGACTGCGCTGTTGACGACCCCTCTCTCTTGCCAGAGCAACCAGGCAAGCCCCCCTCCCTTGATCACTAGATATCGCCTACTCTTCTCTCTACTGCTTGCATTAGAGTAGTGTAGCATGTTACTGCTTTCCATTAATCCTATTATGCTGCATAGCCTGTCATTGCTGCTACAACTGTACCTTACCTGCAATCCTAAATGCTTAGTATAGGATGCTAGTTTATCATTAGTGGCCCTACATTCTTGTCTATCTGCCATGCTATTCTATCGGGTCGTGATCACGTCGGGTGTTGATCACGGGTATATACTATAGCTATTACACATGATATATGTTGTGACTAAAGTCGGGTCGGCTTGTTGAGTACCCGCGGTTGATTCACGAATTGGGGGCTGGAAGGACATACTTTCCCGACGGCCCTCTGTGTGGATCTTTGTGGCGGAGTGACAGGGCAGGTTGAGAACACCCAGGTGAGAGGTGGGCCTAGCCCTGGTATTTGATCTGAGTCTGGCTACTGGCCTATACACACTAACCAACTACGCGGGAACAGTTATGGGGACTCGACATCGTGGTATCAGCCGAAGCCTTCGTGACGTCAACGACTGAGCGGCGCGCGCTGGGTTGGACCGTGTAACGCAACTTCCTTTGTAATGGAGGTTGCTAGGTCTGCTCACCGGCCGCGTACGCAACGTGCAGGTGTGCAATGGGCGATGGGCCCAGACCCCTGTGCGCATAGGATTTAGACTGGCGTGCTGACCTCTTTGTTGTGCCTAGGTAGGGCTGCGACGTGTTGATCTTCCGAGGCTGGGCATGACCCAGAAAAGTGTGTCCGAACAAAGGGGATCGAGCGTGTTGGGAAATGTGGTGCACCCCTGGAGGGAAGTTAATCTATTCGAATAGTCGTGATCTTCGGTAACAAGACGACTTGGAGTTGTACCTTGACCTTATGACAACTAGAACCGGATACTTAATAAAACACACCCTTCCAAGTGCCAGATACAACCGGTGGTCGATCTCTCACAGGGCGACGAGGGGAGGATCATCGGTTAGGATTATGCTATCAATGTTACTTGGTGAACTTACCATCTACTCTCTTCTGCTGCTACAAGATGGAGGTTACATAAGCGTAGTCTTCGAAAGGACTAGCTATCCCCCTCTTATTCCCGCATTCTGCACTTCGGTCCACATATGATACCAATGCATACATTTGTAGTGTAGCTCCTTACTTGCGAGTACTTTGAATGAGTACTCACGTTTGCTTTGCTCCCTCTTTTCCCCCTTTCTATACCCGATTGCTGCGACCAGATGTTGGAGTCCAGGAGCCAGACGCCACTGTCAATGATGACTACTACTACACTGGATGTGCCTACTACTACGTGCAGGTCGCTGACGACGACCAGGAGTAGTTTAGGAGGATCCCAGGAAGGAGGCAAAGTAAAAAGGAGTATTTTTGGTATAGAGATGCAAAGTGAAAAGTAAAAGGCAAAGTAAAAAAGCAAGATTAAAGTGATGGAGATTGCTATGATGAGAATAGACCCGGGGCCATAGGTTTCACTAGTGGCTTCTCTCAAGAGCATAAGTATTCTACGGTGGGTGAACAAATTACTGTTGAGCAATTGACAGAATTGAGCATAGTTATGAGAATATCTAGGTATGATCATGTATATAGGCATCACGTCCGAGACAAGTAGACCGACTCCTGCCTGCATCTACTACTATTACACCACCCATCGACCGCTATCCAGCATGCATCTAGAGTATTAAGTAAAAACAAAGTAATGCCTTAAGCAAGATGACATGATGTAGAGGGATAAACTCATGCAATATGAAGAAAACCCCATCTTGTTATCCTCGATGGCAACAATACAATACGTGCCTTGCTGCCCTTACTGTCATTGGGAAGGACACCGCAAGATTGAACCCAAAGCTAAGCACTTCTCCCATTCCAAGAAAGATCAATCTAGTAGGCCAAACCAAACTGATAATTCGAAGAGACTTGCAAAGATAACCAATCATACATAAAAGAATTCAGAGAAGATTCAAATATTATTCATAGATAGACTTGATCATAAACCCACAATTCATCAGTCTCAACAAACACACTGCAAAAAGAAGATTACATCAAATAGATCTCCACAAGAGAGGGGGAAAACATTGTATTGAGATCCAAAAAGAGAAGAAGCCATCTAGCTACTAACTATGGACCCGTAGGTCTAAAGTAAACTACTCACACTTTATCGGAGAGGCTATGGTGTTGATGTAGAAGCCCTCCGTGATCGATGCCCCCTCCGGCGGAGCTCCGGAACAGGCCCCAATATGGGATCTCGTGGATACAGAAAGTTATGGCGGTGGAATTAGGGTTTTGGCTCCGTATCTGATCGTTTGGGGGTACGTGGGTATACATAGGAGGAAGAAGTACGTCGGTGGAGCAACAGGGGGCCCACGAGGGTGGAGGGCACGCCTGGGGGGGTAGGCGCACCCCCCTACCTCGTGGCCTCCTGTTACGTGGCTTGACGTAGGGTCCAAGTCTCCTGAGTTGTATTCGATGAGAAAATCACGTTCCCGAAGGTTTCATTCCGTTTGGACTCCGTTTGATATTCCTTTTCTTCGAAACCCTAAAACAGGCAAAAAAAAACAACAATTCTGGGCTGGGCCTCCGGTTAATAGGTTAGTCCCAAATATAATATAAAAGTGGATAATAAAGCCCAATAATGTCCAAAACAGTAGATAATATAGCTTGGAGGAATAAAAAATTATAGATACGTTGGAGACGTATCAAGCATCCCTAAGCTTAATTCCTGCTCGTCCTCGAGTAGGTAAATGATAAAAATAGAACTTTTGATGCGGAGTGCTACTTGGCATAATTTAAATGTAATTCTTCTTAATTGTGGTATGAATATTCAGATCCGAAAGATTCAAGACAAAAGTTCATATTGACATAGAAATAATAATACTTGAAGCATACTAACAATGCAATTATGTCTTCTCAAAATAACATGGCTAAAGAAAGTTATCCCTACAAAATCATATAGTCTGGCTATGCTCTATCTTCACCACACAAAATATTTAAATCATGCACAACCCCGATGACAAGCCAAGCAATTGTTTCATACTTTTGACATTCTCAAAACTTTTTCAATTTTCATGCAATACATGAGCGTGAGCCATGGATATAGCACTATAGGTGGAATAGAGTGGTGGTTGTGGAGAAGACAAAAAGGAGAAGATAGTCTCACATCAACTAGGCGTATCAACGGGCTATGGAGATGCCCATCAATAGATATCAATGTGAGTGAGTAGGGATTGCCATGCAACGGATGCACTAGAGCTATAAGTATATGAAAGCTCAAAAAGAAACTAAGTGGGTGTGCATCCAACTTGCTTGCTCAAGAAGACCTAGGGCAATTTGAGGAAGCCCATCATTGGAATATACAAGCCAAGTTCTATAATGAAAGATTCCCACTGGTATATGAAAGTGATAACATGAGAGACTCTCTACTATGAAGATCTTGGTGCTACTTTGAAGTACAAGTGTGGTAAAAGGATAGTAACATTGTCCCTTCTCTCTTTTTCTCTCATTTTTTTATTTGGGCCTTTTCTCTTTTTTGGCCTCTTTTTTTTATTGTTCGTCCGGAGTCTCATCCCGACTTGTGGGGGAATCATAATCTCCATCATCCTTTTCTCACTGGGACAATGCCCTAATAATGATGATCATCACACTTTTATTTTCTTACAACTCAACAATTACAACTCGATACTTAGAACAAAATATGACTCTATGTGAATGCCTCCGGTGGTGTACCGGGATATGCAATGACTCATGAGTCACATGTATGAAAGGATTATGAATGGTAGCGTTGCCACAAATACGATGTCAACTACATGATCATGCTAAGCAATATGACAATGATGGAGTGTGTCATAAACGGAATGGTGGAAAGTTGGATGGCAATATATCTCGGAATGGCTATGGAAATGCCATAATAGGTAGGTATGGTGGCTGTTTTGAGGAAGGTATATGGTAGGTGTATGATACCGGTGAAAGGTGCGCGGTATTAGAGAGGCTAGCAAATGTGGAAGGGTGAGAGTGCATATAATCCATGGACTCAACATTAGTCATAAAGAACTCATATACTTATTGCAAAAATCTACAAGTTATCAAAGCAAAGTATTACGCGCATGCTCCTAGGGGGATAGATTGGTAGGAAAAGACCATCGCTCGTCCCCGACCGCCACTCATAAGGAAGACAATCAATAAATAAATCATGCTCCGACTTCATCACATAACGGTTCACCATACTTGCATGCTACGGGAATCACAAACTTCAACACAAGTATTTCTCAAATTCACAACTACTCAACTAGCATGACTTTAATATCACCATCTCCATATGTCAAAACAATTATCAAGTATCAAACTTATCATAGTATTCAACACACTCATAAGAAAGTTTTATTATTAATCTTGCATACCAAGCATATTAGGATTTTAAGCAAATAACCATGCTATTTAAGACTCTCAAAATAATCTAAGTGAAGCATTAGAGATCAATAGTTTCTATAAAACAAATTCACCATCGTGCTCTAAAAGATATAAGTGAAGCACCAGAGCAAAATTATATAACTCAAAAGATATAAGTGAAGCACATAGAGTATTATAAAAAATTCCAAATCATGTATGGCTCTCTCAAAAGGTGTGTACAGTAAGGATGATTGTGGTAAACTAACAAGAAAAGAATCATATCATACAAGACGCTCCAAGCAAAACACATATCATGTGGTAAATAAAAATATAGCTCCAAGTAAAGTTACTGATAGAAGTAGACGAAAGAGGGGATGCCTTCCGGGGCATCCCCAAGCTTTGGCTTTTAGGTGTCCTTAGATTATCTTGGGGGTGAAATGGGAACCCCAAGCTTAGGCTCTTGCCACTCCTTATTCCATAATCCATCAAATCTTTACCCAAAACTTGAAAACTTCACAACACAAAACTTAAAGTAGAAAATCTCGTGAGCTCCGTTAGCGAAAGAAAACAAAAGATCACTTCAAGGTACTGTAATGAACTCATTCATTATTTATATGGGTGTTATACCTACTGTATTCCAACTTATCTATGGTTCATAAACTATTTTACTAACCATAGATTCATCAAAGTAAGCAAACAACACACGAAAAACAGAATCTGTCTAAAACAGAACAGTCTGTAGTAATCTGTAGCTAGCGCAAGATATGGAACCCCAAAAATTCTAAAATAAATTGATGGAAGTGAGTAATTTATCTATTAATCATCTGAAAAAATAATTAACTAAATAGCACTTTCCATATAAAAATGACAGCAGTTCTCGTGAGCGCTAAAGTTTCTGTTTTTACAGCAAGTTCAACTAGACTTTCCCCAAGTCTTCCCAACGGTTCTACTTGGCACAAACACTAATTAAACACAAAAAAACACAACCAAAACAGAGGCTAGAAAATTTATTTATTACTAAACAGGAGCAAAAATCAAGGAATAAAAATAAAATTGGGTTGCCTCCCAACAAGCGCTACCGTTTAACGCCCCTAGCTAGGCATAACAAGCAAGAATAGATCTAGGTATTGCCATATTTGGAGGGCAATCCATAAGTGGCTCTCATAATAGATTCATAAGGTAATTTAATTTTATTTCTAGGAAAGTGTTCCATGCTTTTCTTTAATGGAAATTGGAATCTAATATTTCTTTCCTTCATATCAATAATTGCACCAATCGTTCTAAGGAAAGGTCTACCAAGAATAATAGGACATGAAGGATTGCAATCTATGTCAAGAACAATAAAATCTATAGGCACATAATTCCTATTTGCAACAATAAGAACATCATTAATTATTCCCATAGGTTTCTTAATAGTGGAATCTGCAAGGTGCAAGTTTAGAGAGCAATCATCAAAATCACAGAAACCTAACAAATCACACAAAGTCTTTGGAATCGTGGAAACACTAGCACCCGAATCACATAAAGCATAGCATTCATGATCTTTAATTTTAATTTTAATAGTTGGTTCGCACTCATCGTAAAGTTTTCTAGGGATAGAAACTTCCAATTCAAGTTTTTCTTCATAAGATTGCATCAAGGCATCAACGATATGTTTAGTAAACGCTTTATTTTGACTATAAGCGTGAGGAGAATTTAGCACAGATTGCAACAAGGAAATACAATCAATCAAAGAGCAATTTTCATATTTAAATTCCTTGAAATCCATAATAGTGGGTTTAGCAACATCTAGGGTTTTAATTTCTTCAACCCCACTTTTATCAAATTTAGCATCAAGATCAAAAGATTCAGAATTCTTGGAACGCCTACTAGGTAAAGGTGGATCATATTCAGTCCCATCATTATCAAGATTCGTATTGCAAAACAAAGATTTAATAGGGGACACATCAATAACTTTTAGATCTTCATCATTATTTTCATAGGAACTAGAAGAACACACTTTTATAAAGGCATCTTTCTTAGCACGCATCCTAGCGGTTCTTTCTTTGCACTCATTAATGGAAATTCTCATGGCTTCGAGAGACTCATTGATATCATGCTTAGGTGGAATAGATCTAAGTTTCAAAGAATCAACATCAAGAGCAATTCTATCAAAGTTCCTAGCCAAATCATCAATCTTAAGCAAATTTTCTTCAATCATAGCATTAAAATTATTTTGTGAAGTAATAAATTCTTTAATATTAGAATCAAAATCAGAGGGCGTCTTATTATAATTTCCATAAGAATAGTTGTAGGAATTACCATTATTATTAGAGGGATTACTAGGATAAGGCCTAGGGTTGAAATTTCCTCTAGACGCGTTGTTACCAAAATTGTTCCTGCCAACAAAATTCACATCCATAGATTCACTATTATTCTCAATCAAAGTAGACAAGGGCATATCATTAGGATCAGGAGAAACACTCCTATTAGCAAATAATTTCATAAGGTCATCCATCTTTCCACTCAAAACATTAATTTCTTCTATCGCATGCACCTTTTTATTAGTAGATCTTTCAGTATGCCATTGAGAATAATTAACCATAATATTATCTAGGAGTTTAGTAGCTTCTCCTAAAATGAATTCCATAAAAGTGCCTCCCGCGGCCGAATCTAAAAGATTTCTAGAAGCAAAATTCAATCCGGCATAAAAGTTTTGTATAATCATCCACAAATTTAAACCATGAGTAGGGCAATTACGTATCATTAATTTCATTTTCTCCCAAGCTTGTGCAACATGTTCATGATCAAGTTGCTTAAAATTCATAATATCGTTTCTAAGAGAGATGATCTTAGCGGGAGGAAAATACTTAGAGATAAAAGCATCTTTGCACTTATTCCATGAATCAATACTATTTTTAGGCAAAGATGAAAACCAAGCTTTAGCACGATCTCTAAGAGAAAAAGGAAATAACTTCAATTTAACAATATCATTATCCACATCTTTCTTATTTTGCATGTCACATAAATCAACGAAGCTATTTAGATGGGTAGCGGCATCTTCACTAGGAAGGCCGAAGAACGGATCTTTCATAACAAGATTCAACAAAGCAACATTAATTTCACAAAATTCAGCATCGGTAAGAGGAGCAATCGGAGTGCTAATAAAATCATTGTTGTTGGTATTCATGAAGTCACACAATTTAGTATTATCTTGAGCCATCGTGACAAGCAAGCAAACTAACACACAAGCAAGCAAAAAGCAAGCGGACAAAAAGAGGAAAATAGAGGGAGGATAGAGAGAGAGAGAGGCAAGTGGCAAATAATGTAATGCGGGAGACAAGGGTATGTGATGGGTACTTGGTATGTTGACTTTTGCGTAGACCTCCCCGGCAACAGCGCCAAAAATCTTTCTTGCTACCTCTTTTAGCACTGCGTTGGTTTTCCCCGAAGAGGAAGAGATGATGCAGCAAAGTAGCGTAAGTATTTCCCTCAGTTTTTGAGAACCAAGCTATCAATCCAGTAGGAGGCTATGTGCGAGTCCCTCGTACCTGCACAAAACAAACAAATCATCATAACCAACGCAAATAGGGGTTGTCAATCCCTATTGGGCCACTTATGAGAGTGAGATCTGATAGATATGATAAGATAATATTTTTGGTATTTTTATGATAAAGATGCAAAGTAAAATAAAGGCAAAGTAAATAGCAAAGCAAATAACTAAATAGTAGGAGATTGATATGATAAAGATAGACCCGGGGGCCATAGGTTTCACTAGTGGCTTCTCTCGAGAGCATAAGTATTCTAGGGTGGGTGAACAAATTACTGTTGAGCAATTGACAAAATTGAGCATAGTTATGAGAATATCTAGGTATGATCATGTATATAGGCATCACGTCCGAGACAAGTAGACCGACTCCTGCCTGCATCTACTACTATTACTCCACCCATCGACCGCTATCTAGCATGCATCTAGAGTATTAAGTAAAAACAAAGTAACGCCTTAAGCAAGATGACATGATGTAGAGGGATAAACTCATGCAATATGAAAAAAACCCATCTTGTTATCCTCGATGGCAACAATACAATACGTGCCTTGCTGCCCTTACTATCACCGGGAAGGACACCACAAGATTGAACCCAAAGCTAAGCACTTCTCCCATTGCAAGAAAGATCAATCTAGTAGGCCAAACCAAACTGATAATTTGAAGAGACTTGCAAAGATAACCAATCATACATAAAAGAATTCAGAGAAGATTCAAATATTATTCATAGATAGACTTGATCATAAACCCACAATTCATCGGTCTCAACAAACACACCGCAAAAAGAAGATTACATCGAATAGATCTCCACAAGAGAGGGGGAGAACATTGTATTGAGATCCAAAAAGAGAGAAGAAGCCATCTAGATACTAACTATGGACCCGTAGGTCTGAAGTAAACTACTCACACTTCATTGGAGAGGCTATGGTGTTGATGTAGAAGCCCTCCGTGATCGATGCCCCCTCCGGCGGAGCTCCTGAACAGGCTCCAAGATGGGATCTCGTGGATACAGAAAGTTACGGCGGTGGAATTAGGGTTTTGGCTCCGTATCTGATCGTTTGGGGGTACGTGGGTATATATAGGAGGAAGAAGTACGTCGGTGGAGCAACAAGGGGCCCACGAGGGTGGAGGGCGCGCCTGGGGGGGGGGGGGTAGGCGCGCCCCCTACCTCATGGCCTCCTGTTACGTAGCTTGACGTAGGGTCCAACTCTCCTGAGTTTTGTTCGATGAGAAAATCACGTTCCCGAAGGTTTAATTGCGTTTGGACTCCATTTGATATTCCTTTTCTTCGAAACCCTAAAGCAGCCAAAAAACAGCAATTCTGGGTTGGGCCTCCGGTTAATAGGTTAGTCCCAAATATAATATAAAAGTGGATAATAAAGCCCAATAATGTCCAAAACAGTAGATAATATCGCATGGAGCAATCAAAAATTATAGATACGTTGGATACGTATCAGCCTCCTTCGATATGTATCCCAGTTTGTGCTAGCCTTCTTAAGGAAAACTTGTTTAACTTATGTCTGTACTCAGATATTGTTGCTTCCGCTGACTCGTCTATGATCGAGCTCTTGTATTCGAGCCCTCGAGGCCCCTGGCTTGTAATATGATGCTTGTATGACTTATTTTATTTGTAGAGTTGTGTTGTGATATCTTCCCGTGAGTCCCTGATCTTGATCGTACATGTTTGCGTGTATGATTAGTGTACGATTGAATCGGGGGCGTCACAAGTTGGTACCAGAGCCGACTGCCTATAGGAATCCCCCTTCCAAACTCCTTGGACGAAGTCGAGTCTAGACATTGCAAAACTTTTACTAACATGGCTGTGTGTCTTACGGGCCCACGTCGCCATCTGGGTGGTATTAGGATCTTTTATTCCTCGTCTATACTCTGGGACTCTGATCTCTCTTCTATTCGGGTTTAAATGGTTTTACTAACTCTAACATTAGGATCTCGTGATCACGTCCACCTGGAGTTCCCCTTATTAGAGATGATTGCCTGTTGCACCAGAAGATTCCGAAGATAATCTTCGATGTTCTCTCAAGACAGTTGTGCCCACCGCCTTTGCAAATTCCCTACCACTGTTGTATCATTATGGATAACTACATACACTTGCCCTTTCAAATCCCATTGATCTTATTATTACAAGATACGTCGAAAATTCTCTATATTGTTCCGAGAATACTTTGTGCCTACTGCCTTGCAGTTCTAAGCCACCTGAATACCCCTACGGATAATTCCTCGCACTTACCGAGTATCTGCCCTTCCCCAATTGTTTATGTGTTTCACTAAGGTCTTCGAAATAATATTTGATCTTCCGAAAATCCTTAGCACTTATTGCTCTTGAAATTCTTGCTTGCTTGCATTATGGTTAAGCCCATAAGTATAGTAATCTTATTGGCAGCCTTTGTCACTATCATTTTGAGTCCATTGATTTAATATGTTGCGAATGCTCGCAATCCTCAATCAGATCCTAGAATTCATCCTTTCGGCTCAGACGTCATTTTAAACGTGAGCTGAATCTCGACCAATCAAATTGTTGTCGATTTTACCCCTAAGCTTACTCAACTTATCTATCCTTAATCAGAGCATTTGCTTCTGATCCTTTGATTTGGAAATCATAATTCCTTTACATGTGAGCTTTGAATTAGCCAGTTGCTTCTATAATCCAATGCATTTGCATTCTTTCTTCATCTAGTTGAGTGCCGATAATCACATTTGCTTCTCTATGGACCGTCAGATCCTTTGTTGAAATATCATCCGACAATGTCCTTTGTATACAAAAACCTTGAGAATTCTTTCCCTGATATATAATGCCTTTGGCAATTTGTATCCTCTGCTTTGATAACCATACTCCACTTTCGAACTTGTATTATCTACTCCGAAGTTTGTAGTATATGTTCCTAAGACGCCCTGATGGGTTGAACCTACGCCTTCCCTAATCCGTGTGAACCCGAAAGATTTCACGGGTCATACTTATCTGGTATTGCACCAGGTAAAAACTTTCAACAACTAATGTCATTTTCGAATACGAGAGGTGAATGGAAGGTTATACATTGAAGAAGTGGGAGTCGACCTTGAACTTTGTGTTCATGCCCATGGAAATGATGTAGATCCTATCATGAAAGCTTCTTGTAATAATAACTATTTCCTTGATTTAATATCCTTTGGTATCGGTGAATTGATCCTTTGCAATCATGGTTCTGACCATATGTTCTTCTTTGATCCCATTTCTCAGGCAAAGTTTAAGCACTTGTCTTCTGTGGATCAATACACCTGTCCAACCTTTACTTTGGTCTATCCTCGAGTATTACCCCCCTAGTATCTCGAGATTGTCGTGGAACTGCATAACTTCTTATGAGTTCTTCGTCAAGTACTACATTCTCACCGATTCCAAATTTTTCACGGGCTCTGAGTTATTAAACCCTCAAGGACACCGATAACTAAATCGAGTCCGCATCGTGACTAAACAACTCTTAGTAATCTTCTTTACTTGCGAGTTTGTACCCGATCACGCCATTCCTAACATGTTTGGCTATATCATTATCATACTAAATTTTTACTGTGCTACATGGTCCTTCACGGAGCACAATTTCCGATAATGAGCTAACCCTACATCGATCTTCCTCATCATATCATTTCGCCTTGAACAGCCGACTTGATTTTGAGTAAGTGTCCTATCCTTGGTTCCAATAACCTTTCGCTTCATCATTCCTTTGACTTGATGTCATCGCTGATCGATTACATCTTCGTGGAGCCTCTCGACAAAATTTGTCGTGATCGTCAAACAACATTTTGATTCCTTCCAGAATATCAACCAAATTCATGATGACAAGTACCATCCCTGTCCCTCGATGATTTGTGTTATCACCGACAACATTATTTCTTTCCCTCCAACACAAACTTGTTCGTGTTTTGTGTTATACCTGGAGACCCGTGCTATCCAGCAAATATTCTTCTTTACCTTGGAGTATTACCATCTTTTATGTCAAGAGTGTCATGAGAATTTCACCACCTCCTGAGAATTCTTGATACCTGTAATACTTATCACCATCACCATTCCTTCTTGGTCTAGGGGACATCGGTATTCGGCTAGGATTCCCCCTAGAAGCTAGCCTATGGTATGATTGTTGTATATGATCCATCGACTAGCCTGGCCTCGGTTTATATAATGCACCAAAGTCCTAGGATAACAAGAGTCCGAGCCGAATACGTCGGTGGGGAGGAGTCCTTGTCTTGATCACCAAGTCTTGTGGAATCTTCCATGTATGCGGTAGCTGTCCGAACTGGCCCATGAGTATACGGCCATGGGGGTCCTCGGCCCAATCTAACAGATCGGGAGACGACATGGTGAGTACCCCCTAGTCCAGGACACAAACCGATGCATATATGGCAATATCTGAGAGTTTTTTATTATTATTACTATTATCTCCGGTTTGCACTATTTTTGTGCACAGGAAAATGATCCAGCCGGACTATATCCTTTGGCGTCACCTCGGCTGGACAGGGGGCTTCGTCAACACTTCATTACCCCTTGCCGGGGACTTCGGCATCACTCTGCCGGCCTGCATTGGCCATGCTATGTCACCACTTCGGAGTGACAAGCTCTTTGCTCCACCACCTCGGGACCGGCTTGGGGGATGGAACCTTGTCTCACATCAAGCTCGGACCGCGTCATCAATACCGAACACATTAACCAGCTAAGTTTCCTTCGTGCTCAAAGTTTTAAATTTTTAACTTGTGTTCGGCTCGACCAAGCATTATACTTTTTTGGAAAAAAGTTGCTTGTAAAAACATTTTCCTTGTCCAAACTTCATTTGTGACACACAAATTCAAATACCCCGTTTACTTGGGGGCTTCCTTTGTGAAGCTTTTCCTCTTGCATATGATTATACTTGTACGGCTTCATTCCTTGTTCGTGTATTATGCCACAATATGCACCATATTGACTTAAGCGATTTGCAAGCTGGGTTGCCTCGCTCCTGTGTTTACCCCTACGTTCCCGATTGTTTGGCTCGGGAGTAAAGGGAGCACCTCTGCGATTGTCACAATCGGGTCATCCGAGCCAGACCTCAGACTAGGTGAAGCCGAAAGCTAGCGCTCTTATTGTTTTCAATGATGGTTGGCACACAACGGAACTCATGAGTACAAAAAAATCTATTGCACAAGTCTCATAGTAACAATGAGCACCGAAGAAAGGTATCGGTGGGGGTACTATTTTCTTTGAAGATGCTTCTTACACTTCGCCAGTAATATAGCATAAGTTCCCTGAGCGTGCTTTGTCTGTTACAGCCTTATGGCCTGATTGCCCGGTTATTGGAAACACCTTCGATATTCTCGACAGGTGGAGTACATAACACTTTTCAGTCCTTGACCGGAGAGGGAGAAGCCGACGGTCGGTTAAGACGCGTTTAAAGTTCGGGTGAACACAGATATGATATAACTACTTTGGTACATACAATCATTATACATAAAATTCTTTTACCCAAGTCACTTGGGGGCTCTTAAATTTATATGAGCCGTTTTATAATAAGTGCTCTTCTTCTTAGTCGTTGCAAAGTTATTATTATTATTGTTACTATTTATCATTCCTTTTTTTGACACAAGTATGTGGCCACTAGCTGAGGAGCCTAATTTCTCTCTCAAAGCCGCTAGAGTTTAGTTTGCTAAACTGGCCTAATGAAAAGTACTCCGCCTTCGGGATAGGAGGTTGAAGCCGTAGGCTGACCCGCTTGGAGTCTTGAGATAGGATGTGTCATGTTAAAGCACGACAAAAGCACTTTTTTCTAAAGTCCAATTTTCAGATTGGCACCGAACACTTTATCTTGTTCGGACGTCAGGTTTTCACTGACGTTTTTGGTTTTCCAAGCCTATGGCACTTTTAAACTATTTGTGTGTTTCCGGCATTAGTCTCGTAGTGCAATGCCGGACATCTTTGGAGATTCGGCAAAAACACTCCCGGATATTGCCATATATGCATCGGTTTCGAATTGTGTCTTTGGTCAATAGTTGGGTTGCCTGGCTCCTGTGCTTGCCTCCTACATTCCGCTTTGTTCGGCTAGGTGCGCAAAGGGAGAACCACTGCGATTGTGCTTCCATCTCGCATGGTTAAGCACCTTAGTGGAGAAAGCCGAAAACTGACTGTCACAATAGGCGTAAACTGGTCAGCGATCTGATGACTATGATAAATGATGGGTCGTTCATAACATTAGCCGAAGTGTTTACGGCTTGACCTCGGATGTCGCCGAACACTAACCGGGGGCTCATAGCTATCTTCCCCAGTTTAAAGCTCCTATGACTAAGTGAAAGTTATAAACCCCGCATATCTGATTGCCTCGTTTCCGCTAACACAACCGCCTTCGGGCACCGAGACGTCGGCTAAGGGTTGTTTTGTTATTGCGGAAACACCCTGCGTAGTATCTACCAAGGGGTAGAGGTCGACGATGGGCCACTTTCAACTGATCAACGGTCGCAATGGAGTCAAAATAATGATGTAAAGTACTTGGATACATCGAATCATTACACATAATCTGTGATTTTACTCTCGATATCGATCCTTAATTCGGCCACACGTGCCCACATTAAGGCTCGGGGGCTACTGGGCTTTGCGCTCATTATTTACAAATATTAAAGGGGCACATCAATCCCCTGATCTGGTCTTGCCACCCGACCAGTGTCTCGGGGGCTACTGCATTGCCTATTCAATGCAGAAAATTCAAAGGGCTCAGTGTTTGGCTTGATCGAACTATGGGAAGCGCGTCTTCGGACATCAATAAGTACCATCTGGACCTATCTGGCACCAAGCTATATATCACGGCGACTTCTCACGACCCTCTCTCAGGGGGGCCGTTCGCCGATCACTATTATCTCTTATATATTACATTGCGTTTTTATTCCTATGTATGCTGCCGAGCTAGGAGTTGATCCTCAGGCCGATTTCGCGCATCGACCTGAGTCTCAGGGGCTACTAGGAACAGTGGTTTTATGCTTGCCTTCAGGTGCATATCGGGTTTTAGACTGATACACACCTTGAGGGCTACTGGATATACATTGGCAGAGAATAAACTGCACCAGTTAAAAATATTCACAAAAAATCAGCCCACGGTCGGGGTGGTGCACCACCTTGGAAGCAGTCCGGCATAAAGCTCGGGCACTAGCGGCTAGCTCCATAGAGAGCATTTCCGGCATTAAGCTCGGCTAAACTCCTTCAACTTTTTTGGACCAAGATGATCTATGACATCTTGGATATAGTCCAGCGTTGGAGCTTGGACACAGTCCGGCATTGGAGCTCGGATACATTTCGGCGTTGGAGCTCGGAAGCAGTCCGACATTGGTGCTCGGCTGCAAAAGATACCTTGAATGCGGTCCGGCGTTAGAGCTCGGACACAAGAGGACACTACATCCCGGGAACAACTTCAAACCCGAGGTGTGGCATAAAAATAACAAGGCATTGATAAAGGCCGGAAACTTAAAGGGGCTCCTCGGATACCCGACGTGTAAACTCGTCGAATGCATTTCGGCGATCCTCAAGATCGAAGATGAGAAGATTTGTTGAATCAGTTTTCAAGACCGACAACCGAAGATGAAGAACAGTTCAGAAGAATCGAGGAGCGTCCCTAACTTGAAGACCGGTTCAGGGGGCTACTGACGGTGTCCTGGACTAGGGGGTACTCACCATGTCGTCTCCCGATCTGTTAGATTGGGCCGAGGACCCCCATGGCCGTATACTCATGGGCCAGTTCGGACAGCTGCCGCATACATGGAAGATTCCACAAGACTTGGTGATCAAGACAAGGACTCCTCCCCACCGGCGTATTCGGCTAGGACTCTTGTTATCCTAGGCCTCTGGTGCATTATATAAACCGAGGCCAGGCTAGTCGATGGATCATATGCAACAATCATACCATAGGCTAGCTTCTAGGGTTTTAGCCTCTATGATCTCATGGTAGATCAACTCTTGTAATACTCATATCATCAATATCAATCAAGCAGGATGTAGGGTATTACCTCCATCAAGAGGGCCCGAACCTGGGTAAATATCGTGTCCCCTGCCTCCTGTTACCATCGATCCTAGATGCACAGTTTAGGACCCCCTACCCGAGATCCGCCGGTTTTGACACCGACAGTCCTCGTGTTGTTCCTAACCGGAATGCCGACAAATGAACTATGATGTGTGAATTCAAAACTTTTAGCAACCCTATTGCTTTGAACCAATGTTTAATTGTGTATGTTTTCCTCGAGCATACATCTTTATATAATTTTGATTTGACAAATGTTATCTCCTTATTCACCTAATTGGGGAGATCCATCTCTTGAAAATCTTAATGGATTGACACTGAGTCCATCAGCCACCCCCTCATCCTCTCCTTGGGTTAATGATGAACTCATGATTCGGGACTTGTTTTAATAGTTAATTTCCCTAAAATTTTACAATGTCATCTCGTCAATTGCGTTGCACCTTTTCTTTCTCAGGCATCTTGAGTCTGAAGTATCCTGACACCAATCAGACCTGAATCTCGGTCAGGTATGATGCTTGGAACATATTTACAAGTGTTATAACATTAGTCTTTAACCCGATAAGGTGATGTCATCCAAACACACCTGCCCGGAGGGCCTATTGTAATAGTTTCCTTTCTAGCAAGGTTAGTCATTCTTCCATGAGTAATTTGTAAGACTTATTCTATGAGTTGTTTTCGATGGATTCCTTGTGTATCCAAAGTCTGATCTTTACCCAATGACCATGTCAATGATATCTCGAAGCTTGTCTGTGGTACTCCAATTTTCAACGAGAACATTTGAAGCCCAATGCTAAATGTTTCCTGCTCAATTACCCAAGCACCACTGTATGGGTAACATCATGAAATTCCTCTCCCCTTACCTAAGTGGTTTTCTACCTTCTATCCGGTCTTGGATATCATACTCTGCTTGTTCTTGGGAAGGATATACCCCTGAAATATGTGTTTAAACACATTTTACTTTCCATTGTTCTGTTTACTCTGATAATCACATTTTCCTTTCCATTGTTCTATTTAACCTTCTCGAGGTTTATATGATCTAAGCAGTAATACGTCACTGCTTTTATAAGCACCTCAGTGTACAACTCTGTTAGTAAGAACCTGTTACTATTGTTGATGACATTGTGGTAGCCGCCGATGGACGAGAACTTTGCCTATTGGTCTGCCTCGTCCAGCGAGCAGGAAAATGGTTCTCTTCGTCCGTCGCCCTTGGTACCGATGTTGTTGCCGACATAACTGGTAGACTATCCTCTGACATGCCTTGCTTACATGATCGTGCAAGACGTCACCGCCCTTCCTACTTTTAACCCACATGGTGGGCCAATAACCCACAGTTCCACAGGATCGAAACCTAACTCTCCTGTACACCCCCGGTTTCCAAAGTTATTCCTCGCACATGACCTCGTATGTTATTCACGAGCCACCCTCCAAGAGATCATCAATCCTGGTATCAGACATAATACTTATTCCCTTTGCTTTGAACCCCTTTCACATGTTGTTTTCGGCATCGAACGATTGCCTACCTGCTTGAAACTTCTTAGGGTACCTCCTTACTTTACTCTCGATATTTTCTTAAGTTTCAATTCGAGAGATACTTATGCTTCTTCCCCTGAGTTAACCGTCTGATGCTCAATCCTGTTAGAATCCGTCCTTATAGAGTTTTCCCTTCTTACGCTTTTGTAAGTACGGTGAAGATCCTGAAGGAGGGACGACAACTTCATCATGATGACCTAAAGCAGGGAAATGAAGACATCAGTATGGATCGACCACTTCAAGAAGAGCAAGCAAGACCGAGAAGATTCGTTAGGATTTCGTAACCAGACCTTTCCCCCTTATTCCACCTCTTAAATCTCGGGACGAGATTTCTTGTAGTGGAGCAGAATTGTGACGCCCGGATAGTTACGCTACCGCAGAGAAATGAAGACATCAGTAATGATGCCACGTCACCACGATTGCAGTTGTTAATCTTGCGATGATTCAAATCCCGTCCAAATTTCAAATTTAAAAATCAAGTCAAACGAATAAAGTTTTCAAAAGTCAAAATTAAAATGTTCTTAATGTGACAAATAAATCATGGATATTATTGGTGGAGAAACAACATCTTTATAAAGTAATTAAATACCCTAAAGTGATTAAAACAAAAGCAAAACAATTAGTTATACTCCTAATATATTTTACAAAATACTAAACTAATTTAATTAGGTGCCAAAGTTAAAGTGGCAAAGGTATATTTAGTAATGCAAATTTGGGTCTTAATCATATATTTTACAAACAAAAATAAATTGTGAGATAAAATAAAAATAGTAAAAGAATAATAAACAAAATAGAACAAAAAAACAGAAAAGACAAAAGGCTTTCCCCCCACTGGGCCTCGGCCCAGCCACATGCCAGGCCGGCCTACTCCCACTACTTAACCCCCACACCCCACACCCCGTAAGCCTAACCACCCCAGCCACCCACTCCCCCCACTATGCTCTCCCCATCCCCCGATCCTGAACTAGATCGGGGCGCTCGACGCCGCCACCGCTTGGAGGCGCCCGAACCCCGAGCCCCGTCGCGCCTCCGTCCTCCCCCGCGACGCCACCTCGTCGGATCCGCCCCACCCTCTTCGCCGGCGTCACCACAACCATCCCTGGCGTCATCCCGCCCCGACACGGTCGCTCCCGTCCTCGCCGAACGCATCCATCACCACCACTGTCGCCTTCCTCCTCGCCGGCGCCATCGTCCCCGACTCCTCCTCAACCCCCGTTGCCCCGACCCCTACTTCCCGCCGTGAGCCGCTGCCTTCTCCCTCCCCTCTGCCCTCCGCGCTCACTGCCCCCCTCCACCGTGGCCGCGCCTCGGCGCTGCTGCTCACCTCTGCCCGCCGCTCCACACTGCATCGCCGCGTACACCGCTCGGGGCCGCGCCCCGCGCCCCGCTCCCTGCATCGCCGTGGCCTCCGTTGGCACATGGCCTGGCCGCGCCCGGCTCCCTCCGCAACACGCCCCGCCTCCGTCACTCCTTCGCTCCCGCATCATGGTCGTCCCCGTCA
This sequence comes from Triticum aestivum, assembly GCF_018294505.1. Classification (NCBI taxonomy): domain Eukaryota; kingdom Viridiplantae; phylum Streptophyta; class Magnoliopsida; order Poales; family Poaceae; genus Triticum; species Triticum aestivum. Next base: position 276,567,722 of record NC_057812.1, on the reverse strand, counting down.
CCTGCAGTCGCGCCAAGCCTCGCCTCTGCCAACCCTGCGCGTCGCTCCGCCGCCCGCATCGACTGCGCAAGCGCGACGGCGCTCCCGCCTTGGCTCGCCCCTCCTCGTGAACACGAACGCGCCTGCCACCCCCGTGCTCGGCTACACCGTACGCTGACAGCCACGCCTTGTCGTCCTCGTCGCACGCGCTGCGAGGCCGAGCCCCAACGCTGCTCCACTCGATGCCGACGCCTCTGTTGAGCCCACCCACCGGTCCAGCCATCGCCGGAGATGGCCGCGCCGGCTTGCCCCGCTTGGGTGCACCCGCACCAGGCGCCCAGCGCCCGTCGCCCGCGCCCGTAGTGGACTATGGGCCACTGACCAGTGGGTCCTGCCCCCTGGCCCTATGACAAAGGGGCCCACCCCTGGAACAATTTAAAAAAAGAGAAAGAATAACAAAAAATAAAAAAATAAATAATAAATAATAAATAAATTAAAATTAATTAATTAAGTTAATTAATCATGTTTAATTAATCTAATTAACTAGCTAGTTTAATTAAACCCTAATTAGACTAAACAGTCAATGACGAACAGGACCCACACGTCAGTTGACCAGCCAACGCCTCTGCTGACGTCATGCTGACGTCAGCATGCACTGTTCTGGACAATGTTGATTTTAAATAATTAAATAAATGGTAAAAATGATTTAAATCTTTTAAAATCAATATAAAATAAATTGTAGCTAGGATCGAAAAACGCTGTACTTGAAAGTTGCTCAGAACGACGAGATGAATCCAGATATGTAGCCCGTTCGTCCGCCACGCATCCCTAGCGTAGCGAATACACAACTTTCCCCCTCCGGTTCATCTGTTTGAAAACGCGAAACACCAGGGATCTTTTTCCCGGATGTTTCCCCCCCTTCACCAGTACCACCTCATACCGCGTTAGGGCACCCCTAGCACCACTACTTGTCATGTCATGCATCGCTATGCATCTGTTTGCTTAATATTTATTGTTTATTCCCCCTCTTCTCTCGCTAGACACTGAGACTGACGCCACTGCTACCCAGTATGACTATGCTGTTGACGACCCCTCTCTCTTGCCAGAGCAACCAGGCAAGCCCCCCCTTAATCACCAGATATCGCCTACTCTTCTCTCTACTGCTTGCATTAGAGTAGTGTAGCATGTTACTGCTTTCCATTAATCCTATTCTGCTGCATAGCCTGTCATTGTTGCTACATCTGTTGATACCTTACCTGCAATCCTAAATGCTTAGTATAGGATGCTAGTTTATCATCAGTGGCCCTACATTCTTGTCTGTCTGCCATGCTATACTATCGGGCCATGATCACGTCGGGTGTTGATCACGGGTATATACTATACCTATTACACATGATATATGTTGTGACTAAAGTCGGGTCGGCTCGTTGAGTACCCACGATTGATTCACGAATTGGGGGCTGGAAGGACATACTTTCCTGACGGCCCTCTGTGTGGATCTTTGTGGCGGAGCGACAGGGCAGGTTGAGACCACCCAGGTGAGAGGTGGGCCTGGCCCTGTCGGCGTTCACGGTTACTTCAAGATAACACGCTTAACGAGATCTTGGTATTTGATCTGAGTCTGGCTACTGGCCTATACGCAATAACCAACTACGCGGGAACAGTTATGGGCACTCGACGTCGTGCTATCAGCCGAAGCCTTCGTGACGTCAGTGACTGAGCGGCGCGCGCCGGGTTGGACCATGTAACGCAACTTCCTTTGTAATGGAGGTTGCTAGGTCTGCTCACCGGCCGCGTACGCAACGTGCAGGCGTGCAATGGGTGATGGTCCCAGACCCCTGCACGCATAGAATTTAGACCGGCGTGCTGACCTATCTGCCGTGCCTAGGTAGGGCTACGACGTGTTGATCATCCGAGGCCGGGCATGACCTAGAAAAGTGTGTCCGGACAAAGGGGATCGGGTGTGTTGGGAAATGTGGTGCACCCCTGCAGGGAAGTTAATCTATTCGAATAGCCGTGATCTTCGGTAACAGGACGACTTGGAGTTGTACCTTGACCTTATGACAACTAGAACCGGATACTTAATAAAACGCACCCTTCCAAGTGCCAGATACAACCGGTGGCCGCTCTCTCACAGGGCGACGAGGGGAGGATCATCGGTTAGGATTATGCTATGCGATGTTACTTGGTGAACTTACCATCTACTCTCTTCTTCTGCTGCAAGATGGAGGTTACCAGAAGCGTAGTCTTCGAAAGCACTAGCTATCCCCCTCTTATTCCGGCATTCTGCAGTTCAGTCCACATATGATACCCCCTTTTCCATCTGATACCAATGCATACATTTGTAGTGTATCTCCTTGCTTGTGAGTACTTTGTATGAGTACTCACGGTTGCTTTGCTACCTCTTTTCCCCCTTTCTATACCCGATTGCTGCGACCAGACGTTGGAGTCAAGGAGCCAGACGCCACTGTCGATGACGACTACTACTACACTGGAGGTGCCTACTACTACGTGCAGGCCGCTGACGACGACCAGGAGTAGTTTAGGAGGATCCCAGGCAGGAGGCATGCGCCTCCTTCGATCTGTATCCCAGTTTGTGCTAGCCTTCTTAAGGCAAACTTGTTTAACTTATGTATGTACTCAGATATTGTTGCTTCCGCTGACTCGTCTATGATCGAGCTCTTGTATTCGAGCCCTGGAGGCCCCTGGCTTGTAATATGATGCTTGTATGACTTATTTTATTTGTAGAGTTGTGTTGTGATATCTTCCCGTGAGTCCTTGATCTTGATCGTACACGTTTGCGTGTATGATTAGTGTACGATTGAATCGGGGGCATCACACGTTGTACGCATGGACTTCACTCCATTATCGGCTCAATAAAAGAAATTCCTCTTGATGTGATTTTTTTTGTTTTGAAATGGACACAAAAGCTTTGCCTCATCTCATTCATGAAGACGGAACTACTAACAAAGTTCGACAAGATCCATTACACCTCCACAAATGGAAGCGAAAAGCCTAGTATCGCTGTATCAAATAACTCAAATGTTCTGCCCCCACAGTAACCGTCGCTGATAAACAGGTTGTTAGTGTGTGCATGAGAGGAGCGGCTGAGTAGGCTAGCTACGCACTGGAATAGAGCAGCGAGACTACCCACTACGCAGGTGTACTTTCCCTGCATTGATAGTACAGCGATGGTTCTAGAGAATAATACTACCCTCCACTTCCAATTGTAGCTCCTTGGCCCTGAGATTCAAGAGTTCAAAACTGGTGCACTATACTAGAAGTACAGTACTACATCGACTAATAGTTGATAAAGTAGTACTAGTACTGCTACAGTACGAGTACGTAGTAAATAATAGCCTCACCCCTTCGCTAAGGAACGATCGAGGAGGTACAATTGGAAGGGACGAGGCCCTGCGGTTACTACGCTCTTATCTCCTCCTCGCCAATTCCCCTCCCCCCCGAAGAGAAGGCAGTTCGTCGCTGCTCCCATGGATTCGCCAGGCGGTTCTCCTCCTCGTCTGGGCTGGGAGACCTTGGACGATGATCCTCTGGGAGAAATCGGACGCTGCTGCGATGTCCTCACCGCCGCAAGACTTGGTGCTTCCTGCACCAACTTTTTCAAGACGGTTCTTAAACAAGCTTGGGAAAAGGCCATGCTTGTTGGTCTTCCATGCATCCTTGAGGATAAGGTTCTTCTATGGGACAATCCTTCAAACAGTCCACCGCTCCCTGGCCATGGTTGCATGTTGACTCCGCTAGAGTTGCCGACGTTGAGAGGTAGTCGGATTTCGGCCGATGAGCAGGTCAGTCATGGAGTTTGATCATGTAGTACTTAGTTATTCCATTTCCATCCCGTAATTTCTCCGCTGCCCACTATCTTATATATAGGTCTGGGCCGGTACCAACGAAGATTGGCTTGCATACCTCCGGTCGGATACCACCATCATTTTGCACAACATCCACAGTAGTGCGGCCGTTCTCGTAGACCCCTTCTCAGCCATTGGGATCAGCCTTCCGGACTGGCTGGGCTTGAATATGTATGATGATGCCTACATGAGATTGAAGAAGATAGCAATTGCAGACCCGCCAACAAAGCAACGCGGCTACGACGATTACTATCTCATCGCGGTGTTCGACATAAGGATTGTCATCAATGCAAGAGGCAGTAACGGCAGAGGCTGGCACATGTTGGTCGCGGCAGATTTGTACCCCTACACATTCGAAGACGCCGTGCGCCATCTAGGCCGTATCTTCGCGGTGACAAGCCAGGGGACTTGTTTCATCTGGTTGCCATCCTACGGTATGGGAGATTACAAACGGAATGCACAAACCATCATTTGCATCCCTAAAGGTACTCCATTATTTTGTAGGGACTAGTCATCCCCCGATCAAAATAAGATCACCGATCCTGGGTGTGCATTTGCATCCGCGATTCGGTGTAACCTGGAATCTTGTAGCTGACTTTGGCATATTGGGATCAACTACCTTAGTAGTCGTTACCCATGGTACCACTGATGTGCAGCATGGTCACACAATCTATCATGATCGGACCGTCACCATCTAACGAGGTATTCCATTTAGTATTATATTTTTAACCCTCTCGCCTTCTCTTTCGTTGTTGTACTACTTACTTACTAGTACTAGTAGGAGTACTTTTTACCTTGGAGGACGCGTATAGCTAGCTAGGCCCTTGAAGACTTGAACCCACTAGCTACCACCATTTTTGTTTTTCCATGTCTTACTATCTCATCCATGTAGCCAAGAGTGGCTATATATAATAAGCCGGTTATTTTACTTCCTCTAAACCGGAGTAGTACTATTTTCTACACAGTATTACTGACCGCCATATTTGAGCACAACATTATTATGCATGGAGCTTGACTGTGTACGTCACCATGTGTCCAGGTCTAAGATGTCGCGTGTACCAGATGAACGGCGCCGAGTTCGACCCCGGTGATGCTATGTGGGTGCCGAGGAACACTCTTGGAGAGTACTAGCTTTTCATTGGGGACAGCTACCCCATTGTGAAGCGGATACCACCTTCCGTGCATGAAACCAAAGCCTGCCGTTCATGAAGCATGGTTGTGTCTTTAGTGCGCACCACCGGATGAATGACATGCTGGGACACGCTATCCCTGATTTATGCCGCTTCAGCTTGGATGAGTCTCCATCGTGTGGAACCAGACTAGAAAGCTGCGACAATGATTCCCGTTGCCCACCACTATGGATCGTGCCATCCATGAAGAACACCTGGGACTGGAACCTGGAGGAGGACATGTAGCCCATCTATAATGTGTAATTGGGGTATGGTAAATTGTGAACGGTAGCACTGTGAATATATATGTAGACTAGTCGTGCACAAATTTATCACATGAATTGGAGATGAACTTGTGTGGCATACTGGCATTTCTCCTTTAGAATTTATCACTAGTAAATGTGTTATGTGTACGTGCAACTTGTGTGGTTGTTGCATGGGCTCCAACATGCTCTTTGAGAAAAAAAAGGTGGCACAACTTTGGATATAGGTGATGTGGCGGCATCATACAGTAGCATCGTTTGCCATAGTTGTAATACTCCTACTAGGAAGGCAACTCCTATAAAACCTTGCGCTTGGCACTTTGCCTCTTCGGGAGGTTCAATAGTTCGTACTCGTGTGAACCTTTCACTTCTCTCTTCGCCTCTTCGGAAGGTCCAACAATGATGATACTACAATACAATATGCTTCTGGCAATCTGACACCGATTGAACTGATGCACGTCCACCGCGAGGGCGAGCGAGAGGGAGAGGGAGAGGGCACTATAGTCAAAACCCTCTCCTCGTCTTGCGAGCCACTGCGCGCGTGGGCGAGAGGGAGAGGCGTAGTAAGCAAGCTTCTCCTCGTTCAGCGAGTTGACGGGACACATCAAAGCAGTACCAGTACTAGCCCTTTCTGGTTAATATGGCTTAATTTGAAACGAGAAAGATACACTGGCGGTCAACATATGTACGCTCTTTATGGCCACTATATATAGTTTTCCGGTGATTATACGATCACTAGCTCATCGTAGAGCACCGTATTTCACCCTACTGACCGACCACATAGTCCACGTGGCACTTTGTTGACTGGTTAAATTGTCACCTGGATTGTGGGTCCCACCTGTCAGTTGGCAGAGCATAGAAATCAGTTAAACAAAACTTTACGCAAGCGCGACAGGAGTCCAACCCTTGCGTGTGATCCACCCTGGCTGTATATGTGAGTGCATGCATGTGTACTCCCTCGGTCTTCCAACAAAGAGTGTACATCAGCTAAAAACAAAGGGTGTACATCTACACTTCCAATGCATTTAGCCTTTAATCTAAAATCGATATTGATTGACTAATGAACCAACTTGTGCTCTAGCTATAGGCTATACATGTCTATCCTTAATTACAGCATGCAACAACCTTCATTTAATCCTTTTCTCTCAATGGTCGCATGCACACATAAGTCTGGTACTTTTGGGTGTTAATTATGCCCTGGTCAATGTGTAAATCTGTAAATGTACAGTCTTTCACGGACGTAGGGAGTAGGTTGATCACTTGAGCGTGAGCGTGTGTGTTGTGTCGTGTGTTGTGTGCCACATGGATGCGTGAGTGTTGCATACGTCCATGTGTACATGTGAGTGTTGCATGTTGCATGCATGCATGCATGAGGCTTTTACTCCCTCCCATTGACATGTTCGTATTTCAAGCTTCCTCTGTTCCCTCCATATGGTGATACTCCCTCTGTTCTCAAATACGGAGTAAAAGCCTCCCTCTGTTACCAAATATGGAGTATTTGTCTTTCTAGAGATTTCAACAAGTGACTACGTGCGGTGCAAAATGAGTGAATCTACACTCTAAAATATGTCTACATACATCCATATGTTGTATTCCATTTGAATGTCTAAAAAGAGAATATTTAGGAATGGAGGGAGTAGCAAATAAACATTAACTTCTCTTGTTTTTCCCTCTTTGGTCACGGTGCACAACCAAATATGACTTATTCACCTGGATGGACGGAGTAGATGGTCAAAGTTTGACACAAAAATTAATGCATTGGTAAACATAATTTTTTGAGGAAAATGAGTACATTAATTGAGTGTTTTTGCAAACTACAAAAATTATTCCACCACTCATCATCTACCTTGGTTGATGAGATTTTTGAACCGAGCTCTATAAACCGGAAAGGAGGTAGTACTACTAGTACTCCTACATTATTGGTGTTGGGTGCCTTGGCCAATGTTTCATCTTGTTGGACAGGATGCGGCTACTTCCAATGCATTGGTGCTTACATGGGGTGCTAAGCACATAATAAACTTTAGCAACTTAAAGCTCCCAATGCATAGGTGCTTAACTTGTTGGTGCTAAGCATCCTTTATTTAATGATTTTGTAACTAAAGTTCTTCATGCATTGGTGGGATTCTTCCATTTAAGTCTTTTGTCTAGGTTCTCGCGCTTAGTACTGGGGTCACCACACTTATCTCTCTCCTCTTAATTGCCTTGCCACATCATACTTTTTGCCTACATGGCAGCCTTAGGCTGGTTGTAATGGGGAGTATCATATACTAGTATCATGTACTGGTACTAGTTTATGATACTTCATCCGTTATGCATAGTATGATATGTTGGTATCATAGATGACTACATTTATTGCCATGCATGACACAAAATAACACATCATTTAATATGATACGGTATCATGATATGATACTCAAGCCTCTTTTTTTCATTTAATTCTATGCCACCTCATCAAAATTGCTTAGTTGGCATGGATGATACAACCTATGATACTCCAATTAGGCCTCTTCCAATTCATGGGTGCTTAGTTGAGGTGCTAAGTGCATTAAAAATCTTAGCAACTAGTCCCCCCCAATGCATAGGTGCTTAGCTTTTGTAGCTAAGCTTCCCTCATATAATTGTTTAATAATTAATCTTCTTCATGTATTGGTTGGTAGTTACATTACATAGGTTCACGTGCTTAGCACTGTTTCTTCCTGGGGTCACCATAATGCTCTCTCTCCTCTTTAATTGCTTTGCTACCTCACTATTTTGCCTATGTGGCGTCCTTAGCACCTCTACACCTTGGAGCATTTGGAAGGGCCTTACAAGCAGCCTTAGCACCTGTACAAGGCGGAGCATTGGGAGGGGCCTGAGCGTACATGCATAGGGATACTGTAGATAGGAAGTCTTCGCGGTCCATTATTCCCCATCTCGGTCAGAGAGAACTATTCAACTAGTATTCACAGTGAAGTGACAATACACACAGCAGCAGATGGGACACTTAATTAATAAGTTGAACCAGCATGTTGGTGTTACTAAATCAGCCTTACCCAGTACTGCCATCATGTTTAACAGTGGAGCACGCTTCTGAAAATACGACTATGCACCTCTCTCCTCCATTAACTGACATATGGTCCCTCTTGAGGTAGACCCACATGTCATCGACGTAACTATTTACACTCTGAAGGACGATATGTCCTGGTAGTAGTACTAGTAGAATTGAGATTTAATGCACTTTCTTCCCCGTCTTTCACTCTTCTTCCTCCTCTCTTATTCTTCCTCCTCTCTTCCCCATTGTCAGCCACACACCATTTCCCCCCGCTCACTGCTCGCCCGCCCGCGCCATCTTCCTTGGTAGCTCGCACGTACCATATCCCCCCGCTCACTGCTCGGCCACACACGCCATCTACTTCGCTCGCCCGCCCAAATCCAGTTCCTCGCTGGCTCGCAGGCACCAAAAACCCCAGTCAGTCAGCTCCCTAAAAAACCCTATGGCAGAACCGACTGACATGCAGAGCCGCGATTGGAATTCCCTCCCCGATGTTCTGTTGGAGCAAATCTGTAATCGTATGGACCTGCTCAGCACCGCCCATCTGGCTGCATGCTCGGTGTCTTTGTACCGTCTACTCGTCTGCAACCGATCGTCTCTTTTCAAGACACATTACTTGCTGATGCCCGATCCTCGCAGGTGGCCCAGACACCGACTTGACGATCCTATGGAGGTTGCTGTGGTGCCTGAGGGAGTCCTGGATTAGGGGGTATCCAGACAGCCGGATTATATCCTTCGGCCTGACTATTGGACTATGAAGATACAAGATTGAAGACTTCGTCTCGTGTCCGGATGGAACTCTACTTGGCGTGGAAGGCAAGCTAGGCAGTACGGATATGGATATCTCCTCCTTTGTAACTGACCTTGTGTAACCCTAGCCCCCTCCGGTGTCTATATAAACCGGAGGGTTTTAGTTCGTAGGACAACATACAATCATACCATAGGCTAGCTTAGGCTAGCTTCTAGGGTTTAGCCTCTCCGACCTCGTGGTAGATCAACTCTTGTAATACTCATATCATCAAGAATAAATCAAGCAGGATGTAGGGTTTTACCTCCATCAAGAGGGCCCGAACCTGGGTAAAACATCGTGTCCCCTGCCTCCTGTAACCATCCGCCTTAGACGCACAGTTTGGGACCCCCTACCCGAGATCCGCCGGTTTTGACACCGACATTGGTGCTTTCATTGAGAGTTCCTCTGTGACATTGTCGTAAGGAAGGATGCCTCATCTCGTTGTTAAAAACAACATTACCGCCGGGGGAGCTCTGGTTGTCGGCCAAACTCTCCGGCTAGGCAGTTTCGTCATGACTGCCTGTTCGGCCACTACACCGACGATGACTTCTCGGGTCATCAAAAATAGCCTCCATGTCGGCTCGGAATGCGCCAAGCAGATGGATGCAATGGAGCTCTCCTCCCTAAATGAACTCTTGGATCACATCGCCGCCTTGGGAGTCGCTACGGACTATGATCGGATTGGGCTTAAACCCGATCGAAGGGAGATTAACTCTCCACCGGTCACCTATCATGTTGCGGTGCTGGAGGAACAATGCCGCGATCCTCCCTCTATCTTGAAGACTAACTATGTACGAATTCCTGAGCTCTCTGAGGCGGATACCCGTTTACAGGAGGACATCACCCAATCCCTGAAACTAGAGTCAGGCAGCGGGCCAGACTCATCGGGCAACATACCGAAATCCGAACTTCCAAGATCGGAAACCCCTCGGCCCCTGGGTCTCAGATCGGGTAGGGGTCCGGACTCAAATCCACCCACCCAGACATAAATGATCTTTCCCACATGAGGCAAGAGCCCCATGAAACAGTACATCATTATTGGGCTAGATTCCTCCTTGTGATGAACAAGGTTAAGGACTGCCGCGAGGAAGACGTAGTCTCACTTTTCTACAATAACTGCACGGACAAGGGAATCCTTAACGCCATAAGTCGCCGTGACATATCACGCTTTGCCGACTTGGCGTCCATAGTACGAAAGTATTGTGCGATGGAAAGTGCCTGGAAAACCGAAACAAAATTTTGGGATAATCCGGCTCCGTATACGCACCCAGTCCGAAGTAAAAGGGTGCACTATCATAAGACACCCGAGTTCATTACAAAGAAGCAAAAACCCTCTACAGGGCACGGAACCGTATTGGAGGGATGGCTTAACGTACCCTGCAAAATTCATAGCACAGCGGATACAATACCAACGCACAGCCTTAGAGCATGTTGCATACTCCTGCAGGTGGACAAAAGTGGTGAGGATCTTTTTATCCCAAATGCCACAGAGCACCATCCCGTGGATAACAATACGGTGTTAACAGTCTTTGAGACCTTCGTGTCAAATAATAGGCGCAAGCGAACACTCCGCAGCATGGCCGAAATCTACCACGTAGCAGCACTAACTCCATGGAGTGACACGGCTATTACCTTCAATGCCAGTGACGAACCTAAATTCCGAACAGCCCGAGCACCAGCCGCACTGGTCCTCAGTCCAATCGTGGACGGCTTTCGACTCACCAAAGTACTCATGGACGGCGGCAGTGGATTAAACCTCATCTATGAGGAAACTCTTCAAAAATGGAAATAGGCTGGAACCGCATTGAGCAAAGTAGCACAACCTTCAGGGGAATCATACCCAGTCAGGAGGCACGATGCGCTGGGAAAATCACACTAGATGTGGTATTCGGTATGCCAGAGAACTATAGGTCTGAAGAAATTACATTTCAAGTGGCCCCGTTCAGCAGTGGATACCACGCCCTTTTAGGACGTGAGGTGTTCACGATCTTCCAAGCCGTACCCCATTATGGGTACATGAAGCTCAAAATGCCCGGGCCCAATGGAATCATCACCCTCGCTAGTGATCCGGACACAGCACTCCGCGTCGAAAACAAAACAGACGCACTGGCCCTCGAGGCATTATTCAAAGCCCTCTCGGCCGAGGAATTAACCATGCTACGCTCCACAGTGGACAGGGACGACGTGATACTCGATAAGAAATCCAAGTCCACCTCTTTTAAACCAGCGGATGAAATAGTCAAATTCCAAGTCCACCCAATGGACCCTACAAAAATAGCCTCCATTGGGGCACAATTAAACCCCGCCGTGGACGCTGCACTATGAGAGTTCCTGCGCGAGAATTGGGACATATTCGCCTGGCGTCCCTCAAACATGCCAGGAATTCCACGCAGGTTGGCCGAGCATAGCCTCAATATCCTAAAGGGATTCAAGCCGGTCAAGCAAGCTCTTCGGCGTTTCTTCGAACCTAAGAGACAGGTCATGGGAGAGGAACTAGCCAAGTTATTGGAGGCCGGATTCATCAGAGAAATAAAACACCCAGACTGGCTAGCAAACCTAGTGATGGTACCAAAGAAGGATAAATACTGGCGCCTTTGTGTCGATTTCAAGGACCTCAATAAAGCTTCCCCAAAGGATCACTTCCCCCTCCCCCGCATAAATCAAATTATTGATGCTACCGCAGGACAGAGTCATTGTGTTTCCTCGACGCATACTCCGGTTACCACCAAATCAAGATGGCGGAGTCCGACCAAGCTGCAACGGCATTCATCACACCATACGGTCCCTTCTGTTTCAACACAATGCCTTAGGGCTCAAAAACGCCGGCGCAACATATCAGCGCATGATTCAGACATGTCTGGAGAAACAAATCGGCAAAACAGTAGAGGCATACGTAGACGATGTGGTCGTCAAAACCAAACACGTCGACTCTTTGATAGATGACTTGAGGCTCACATTCGACAACCTCCGAACATACGACATCAAGCTCAATTCGGAAAAATGTGTTTTCGGCGTACCAGCCGGAAGGCTCCTGGGTTTCATTGTCTCCAGTAGAGGTATTGAAGCTAATCCGGCCAAAATCTGAGCTTTATCACAGTTGGCTACCCCAACAGACCTCAAACAAATCTAGAAGTTAACTGGATGCATGGCGGCTCTAAGCCGCTTTATCTCCTGCTTAGGAGAAAAGGCATTACCCCTTTATCGCCTCCTTCGGCGCACCGAACACTTTGAGTGGATGGACGCTGCCATAGCCAGATTGGAAGAAATAAAAGCCATACTAGCAACCAACCCAATCCTGGCCACGCCAAACATCAGCGAACCAATGCTATTATACATTGTGGCAACCCATCAAGTGGTAAGCGCAGTGCTCGTCGTCGAACGAGAAGCGGACGGACATAAATTCCCTCTTCAAAACCCAGTATATTATGTATCCACCATCCTCACTCCATGCAAATCACGGTACCCACATTATCAAAAGATAGCCTATGCGGTATTCATGGCATCCCAGAAACTACGACACTACTTTCAAGAGTGTTCGATTACAATAGCCTCGGAGGTGCCACTCAATGATATTATTAACAACCGCGATGCCACGGGCCGGATTGCCAAATGGGCCATCGAGCTCTTCCCGTTCGACATAACATACAAACCTCGGTGAGCCAATAAATCACAAGTATTGGCCAACATTGTCGCTGAATTGACGGAAGCCGAACTCCCTAAAGAGTACGGTGCATACTCCAATTGGATTTTGCACCTCGACGACTCCAAAATGCTGGCTGGACTGGGGGCTGGCGTCGTCCTGATGTCCCCAATCGGAGATACAGTTCAATACGTACTATAGATACTGTATACAGACTCCAACAATGCAGCCGAATACGAAGGCCTGTTACATGGTCTTCGGATGGCAGTTTCCATGGACATTCAACGCCTAGAGGTGCATGGGGATTCGAACCTCGCAATATCCCAAATAAATGGAGACTTTGATGCCAAGGATCCGAAGATGGTGGCCTATCGTAACGCCGTCCTAAAGATGTCAGCTCGGTTCAAGGGGCTCGAATTTCACCATGTAGCTCAGGAAAACAATCACGCGGCGGATATCCTCGCCCACATCGGCGCAAAACGTGATGCGGTCCCCCCCAATATCTTCTTAGAGAGGTTGTTTAAGCCATCTGTGGTATGGGAGGGGGACACCGGCAATATTAGTCCGGACCCGGCCACAACACTATATACCGAACACTCTGACATAATCGGAGGCTCTGCCACCGAAACAATGCCTTCTGCCCACATAATAATGGCCATCATAGCCCCGTGGACAGAACCATTCCTGTCCTACCTAACTAGGCAGGAACTTCCGGAGGACCAAAATGAGGCACGCTGCATAGTGCGGCGATCTAAGGCCTACAGGGTCCATGAGGGAGAACTGTATAAAAAAAGCACTATCGGAGTCCTTCAAAGGTGCATCTCCGAAGAGGAAGGGCAGAACCTTTTGGCAGAAATTCACGCCGGACTCGGCGGTCACCACACCGCAGCCTGGGCTCTTGTATGCAAGGCCTTCCGTACAGGATTCTATTGGCCGACGTCCCGGGCAGACGCACAGGACTTGGTCCAACGCTGCGCCGGTTGCCAGCTTTTTGCAAATCAAAGCCACATGCCACCTACCTCCCTCCAAACCATCCCCATTATGTGGCCCTTCTCGGTCTGGGGGCTTCACATGGTTGGACCCCTTAAAGGGGGAACCCACAAGAAAAACTACTTACTGGTCATGGTGGATAAATTCACCAAATGGATAGAAGCCAAACCTGTCAAAACAGCCGAATCAAGACCGGTGATAGACTTCATATCCGGGGTCGTACACCGTTATGGCGTCCCCCATAGCATCATCACTGATAGTGGCACGAACTTCACGGACGATGAGGTAAAACTCTGGTGCAGCAAAATGGGCATCAAGCTCGATTATGCTTCAGTCTATCACCCACAAACCAATGGCCAAGTTGAGCGAGCAAACGGTCTTATAATGAGCTGCATTAAACCCAGCCTAGTGCGGTCCTTAACGGAGTCTAACACGCACTGGGTAGAGGAGCTCGACTCCATACTCTTGGGGCTGCGGACCACGCTGAACCATAGTATCGGATATACACCCTTCTTTATGGTGTACGGCGCAGAGGCAGTCTTGCCATGTGACATAATTCATGACTCACCTCGAGTGCACATGTACGAAGAAAGAGAAGTCGAGCTCGATCGGCAGGACAGACTGGACACCTTGGAGGAGGAACGCGACGCGGCAAAAGCCCGTTCCGCATTTTATCAGCAACAGGCTCGCAGATACCAAAGCAGAGAAGTACGGGCCAAAACTTATAATGTTGGCGAATTAGTTCTACGCCTGCCGGATAAGAAAAAGAACAAGCTCGAGCGCAAATGGGAAGGTCCCTTCATTATTGACCAAGTTCTGACCGGTGGAGCGTACCGTCTGCGGGATGCATCGAATAATCGACTCGAACCGAACCCATGGAACGCGGCCAGGCTCCGAAGATTCTACGCCTAGTGCCAGACTCTATGTTCGTCACCTTCCTCTGTCCATTTTTTGCATGTACATTATCTGGCTTGTTTTTCTTTCTCTCTTTCTTTTATTCCTTCTCTAGGCCTTCAAAGGCCAACTTGTGACTTGCTTGCACATTATAGATGCGCTAGCCGCGCTCATCATACCTGGGGGCTTCTTTCACAGAAGCTTAATTATTTATCTGGGCCTCGTGCCCCGCACATGTGTTACTCTTCCGCACGTACCTTTTTTGCCATTATATGCATCGATATGACTTAAGTTTTGGCCAAGCTGGGTTGCCTGGCCCTTGTATTTATGCCCTACGTTCCCGTTAATTCGGCTAGGGCATAAGGGGAGCACCTCTGCGATTGTTACTGCCGGG
This sequence comes from Triticum aestivum, assembly GCF_018294505.1. NCBI lineage: Eukaryota > Viridiplantae > Streptophyta > Magnoliopsida > Poales > Poaceae > Triticum > Triticum aestivum. The sequence continues at coordinate 276,552,703 of NC_057812.1, read as the reverse complement.
TCAGCCGGATGTGTACCTCAGACTGGGTGAAGCCGAAAGCTAGCGTTCTTAAGGGAATATTCGGTCGGTGAACAAAAGATGATTTTTATTTATTTTCCATATCTGCCCCCAGATGTTTTTTCCTGCGTTTCTCATCGCAGTCCGGACATGCACCTTAGGGCATGCGTACCCAGGGAAAGGAACCCTTAACGGAACTATTCTCCCTAGAAGATGTTTCTTACTACCCATGTAATATAACATAACTAGTTGGGCACTTGTCCGTTCAAGCACTAATGACCCCTACGCCTGGTATCCACGCATACCCCGGTTCTTATATAACTGAGCGGGTATTCGGATACACTCCGGACTATCGGGTCCCGAGGTTGAAGCGAAAAGGTCGGCCAAGACAAATGATCTACAATCCGGCTAGGAGGCATTATACATGTCACTTTAATTACATAGTCATGCAGACTGACTAAATTCCTCTTCTATACCATCCAACAGGCGGTCTAGCCTACAATCCTGTTGGGAATACTTTGCGGCTAATTCTACTTGCCCATAAACTAAGCTAACGGGATCTCTTTTCCGTCGGGCCCCACAGGTCCGACCTCGGCCATGTGATTTGGGTCAGCCTTGGTATACCGCGTCTTCACCATGGCCCAGGCTTCTCTGGCACCTTGACGGCAGGCCGATATCTTCCATAATCGGAAGCGCCGCCGTGCTCCCTTGAGCTTCTCCGTAAGCTCTGCAACGCCTTCTGGCAGGGAGACGGATGGCCACAAGGCCTGGGCAACACCTTGCATCACCTGCCGAACTTGTTCGTGCAGATGTGAGAGCTCGGATAGAAGATCACCCGCAGACCCGGGCATTTCCTCCGCGGGACGACCCGTCAGCATACCTACAGACATAACGCTGTTAGTCGGCTTCTTCGCCGAACTCCTTCAAAAGGATTCGTTCAAGCACTTACTGAAAATGCCGCGCCGAAGCCGCTTATTCTCCTTCTCGGAGTCTGCAAGCTGGGCTCGAACGTCTTTTAGTTCCACGCTCAGCTTGATATTGGCGTCTTGGAGATTGTTTTTCTCCCGCCTAACCTCAGTCAGCACGCGTTTGCCAGCCTCTAGCTGTCGCACGACATGCTGGTCCTCCGGATTTTCTCCGGATTCATCTGCAACATCTATTGTTAGATCTGCAGCCACGCCGCAAACTATATGGTAACCATCATTCTTTAAAGTAAATGTTACCAGCGGGAGACTTTTTTGGTTCCTTCAATGCGGCAACAGCGGCCCGCAGTTGGGTCTTGCATTCCTCCAGCTCCTCTGACAGCCTAGTATTCTTCTCTGTAAGAACTTGCACAATAAAGATGATCCTTAAATTAGTTCTGCTAACTGTTTCAAGTCTCAGGGGCTACTGATACATATAAATCGTCAGATTTACTTACCCGTACATCCTTTACATACTGATCCGTGGCTCTGGCTAGACCATCTTGAGCAGCACGGAGGTATGCATCTCCAGAATTGAAGGCATCAAATGCATTTGGTGAGAAACAAGCGTCACAGAGTACGGCCCGGCGACGCCTATGATTCATGGCGCTTTCCACTTATGAGTTTGTAGAGGATAATCTATCCGCATCCTCTGTAGGGGATTATCTGGCACCCGCATCATATCGGCTTCTGCCTCTATGTCCGGTCCTAGCGCCCGACTGGTGGACGCGTGATTAGCAACATCGCCGGACATATTCCGGCGAGCGTTTTTTCTGTTAAAGAAACACGGGCGTCGTTACATTTCGAGAAAGACGACAACCACGGAGCGGGGTTTCTATTATACCTTTGCGCCGGCGTCTCCGTCCTGACCGCCTTCCTTTTTGGCCTGCCCGGCCTCGGTGCCTCTTGTTGGCAAGTTGCTGTGGGTTCGGCAGGGCGTCCCAAATGCCTTCCCTGTAAAAACGCCATATGTATATGGTAGGTGAAGTGTCTAACAGGGGATCCTAGTTTTTGGAGTTGGGATTTTTTTGGTTTTCTTACGTGCGATGCAGGAAGCAGTCCGGGATAGTCGGCCGTAATGGCCACCATGGCATCATTGCAGCTTAACTGATAGAACTGCCGGTCTATCAGCTCCACGAATATAACCGGATCTTCTTCAAGTCCGGAGTCGAGGGCCCGGTCAGGGTCCTCTGGTTGTGGAGAAGGGCTGCTGACCTCCTTTATGGCTTTTCGCAGTTCCTGCCGCAAAGTGGCAAGGTGAATACTTACGACAAAGAATGCGGGAAAAATGGGAGTAAGGAGATATAACTTACCCAGCTTGGAGGATTGTACATGGAGAATCCATCCCGTGGCTTGATGCGGATGAACTCCTCTTCCTCTCCCTTGAACAATTCGGACAGAATTTTTGCTAAAGCGGCAGCATTGTCCGGACCCTTACGCCCGCAGCGGGTGGCATCATCCGCCCCGTTAAAACACCACAAGGGGTGCCCACGATATTGAAGTGGTTGCACTCCCCGCATTATGCAAATCGACATAACTTCGATTACTGTCAATCCTGATTGAGCCAGTGCTTTAATCCGGTTCATCAGGTAGAGGACTTCTCCATTGTCTTCCACCTGGGGGCTCCGTGGGCGCCAACTTTGGCGTTTCTTCAGAGGAGCATTGCTGAACTCAGGAAGACCCCGCCGAACATGGTCCGGAAGGGGAACATCCTCCATATAAAACCATTCCGAAGGCCAGTCTTCGGACAACTTCTTCGGGGTACCGGACAGGTATCCGGTACCGGCGATGCGCCATATTTCGGCTCTGCCCACTTGATAAAGTGACCCCCTCTGTGTGCGAGGGACGAGGCAAACTAGCCTTTTCCATAGCTCGAAGTGAGCCTCGCGGCCCAGGAACAACTCGCTGAGAGCAACATAGCCGGTGATATGTAGAATGGAGGCAGGGGTGGAATTGTGTAATTGGAGGCCGTAGAACTCCAGGAGCCCGCGGAGGAACGGGTGAATTGGAAATCTGAGTCCCCTTAATAAATAAGGAACAAGGCAGACCCGCTCCCCATAGAGGGACTGGGAAAGCTCTCTGCTTGCTACCCGCCATTGTAGGTGGCAAGCCCGGCTCGAACGGGCACCATGTATGCTGGAGGGAGAAATCCCTTTGTCTGCAGTTTGATTAATCGACTATGTGGGACTGAACACCTCTCCCAATCACCGGGCTTAGGGCTACGGGGGCGGGAGGAGGAGCTGCGGAGGTCGGCCATGCTGGAAAGGATCTTTCCGAAGCGCGCTCTGATGGATTCTCGCTAGGGGACAATGGTATGGATCGGATATGAGAATCCCGTCCTTTTAATAGACAATTTGTTTGTCTGGCTAGGGGGGGCGAATGTAAAAACGCCCTGGTGCCTCGTATTCATTCAACGCGTGGGAGATAGCCCTTATTGGACACAAAAGCCAAGAGGTCCAAACAATTATGGGACTGGACACTGCTTTACAAACGTTCGAAATATGGAGAAGAACCCGCCTAGCAATGCCGAAGACAACACTGCGCGCCGGGCTCATCGTCATTGAAGCCTGGTTCGGGGGCTACTGAGGGAGTCCTTGATTAGGGGGTATCCGGACAGCCGGATTATATCCTTTGGCCGGACTATTGGACTATGAAGATACAAGATTGAAGACTTCGTCTCGTGTCCGGAAGGAACTCTACTTGGCGTGGAAGGCAAGCTAGGTAGTACGGATATGGATATCTCCTCCTTTGTAACTGACCTTGTGTAACCCTAGCCCCCTCCGGTGTCTATATAAACCGGAGGGTTTTAGTCTGTAGGACAACATGCAATGATACCATAGGCTAGCTTCCAGGGTTTAGCCTCTCCGATCTCGTGGTAGATCAACTCTTGTAATACTCATATCATCGAGAATAAATCAAGCAGGACGTAGGGCCCGAACCTGGGTAAAACATCGTGTCCCCTGCCTCCTGTTACCATCCGCCTTAGACGCATAGTTCGGGACCCCCTACCCGAGATCCGCCGGTTTTGACACTGACACTCCCCCTGCTAGCTGGGACCCAGCATAGTGGGAGGCTAACATGTGGGCCTACTAAGTTGACGGGGAGGGAGGGCTTTGTCAACTTAGTCAATATGAACGATTCTAGCTCTAGTGACCATACGATGTCCATCCAACGGCCGTAGTGCTTCTTCAACCTCTGGTCTTCTTGCTCCAGCCGCCCAAAGCAGCGCTGGTCGTGCCCCTGCTCCTGCCTCCTATGGCCGGCTGTGCTGCCGCGGAGGGCTCACCGCCCCCTACTACTCCCACCGCTGGCCAGGCCCTGCCTTGACGGCAGCCTCACACCGCAGCCGAACCAGTGAACCCTCATACTCCTCTCCGCGTGGGCATCCACTGCCGCACCTTCCCCGGCTCCGCGTCGTCCCCTTCCTAGGCCTCGCCGTCATCCACCGCCTTGGTGCTCTCGGCGCGGCATGGTCAATGTGGTCAACAAACGACTTCCATCGGAAGAGCACTGTACATGGAGAGGCTGACAGTTGGGTCCATGGCTGCAGCAAGGAAGTGCCTCCTTATTACGCACAAAATAATTATTCCTCCACCTGACAGCAGGGACCCATCGGACGGGCCACCGTATTTCATGAAAAAATGTTCCCCCTGACTGTTGGGACCCACCAGCTACATCTTCGCACGCACGGAAGTGCGTCCATATTACGGGCAAAAAAATGATTCACTCCACTAACTGCTGGGATCCACCAGCTACATCTTCGCAAGCAAGAAAGTGCCTGACAATCGGGACCCACATGGTCGAAGCATACGTAGCGTTGTCATTCTGGTCACGAACATGTACGTACATACGATCGGTCTGTCTGCAGGCTGCAGCGATGAACCGTGGCCGTGTAAGGAAGGGCACGTGTCATAGTAGAGGCATGCACGTGTCGTAGTAGAGGCGCGCACGTAGCATGTACATGTACGTACAGCAGCCAGGGTGCAAGAAAGTAAATACGGCCACATACGTACATACGGGCGGCGTCTCGAACGCCTACTTGGGCATACGTATGGCCAGGGCTCATGTACATGGCTAGGTTGGAACGGAGAAGCTGCGCCGTCGTCGTGTTCATGGGAGGCAACCGGCTGGGTCGAAACGGAATGTGTTGTCATGTTCATCGGGAGCCAACCGGCTTGGATGGAACAGTCGATGGAAACGAGGCCTGGCGTACCGCAGAACGGAGGAAACAGCCTTGTGTTCGACCGACCACGGTCGAAACGGGATCCTGTTCATTGGGAGGGTCCGGCGTACCGCAAAACGGAGGAAACGAGCCTCCTACGGTGGAAATGGGGTCCTGTTGATCGGGAGGGGTGTGGCGTACCGCAAAATGGATGAAATGGACTTGTGTTGGAGCGCTACGATCGAAACGGGGGTCCTGTTCATCAGGAGGGGTGTGGCGTTCCGCAAAATGGGACTCCACGAGATACTGTTCATCTCCACTGGCGACTGCCTCCACGGGCTACTGTTCATCCACCGTTGACCTCCTGCAGCCTCCACCTACGACTGTTCATCCATAGGCCCATATCCATCCAGCCTCCACTGCGCGCTCCATCACCGGCTACTGTCCAACTAGCCCTGTCCACGGGGTCTTGTTCAACCAGCCATCCACGGGCTACTGTTCATCCAGCCCTCCACCAGCTACTGTTCAACCAGCCCTCCACGGGGTCCTATTCATCCAGCCCTCCACAGGGTCCTGTTCATCCACCGGCTCGATCGATCGGGATCCTGTTCATCCAGCGGCAATGACCTCTACTACCACGGGTTCCTGTTCATCCAATCCCCCAATGGGAACTGTTCATCCAACCCCCCCCCCAACGACGCTCACTGTTCATCCAGAGGCAGCATCGATCGGCTTCAGTTAGCAGTAGTAGCGAAGGAATCACTCGGGTTCAGTTAAAAACAAGGGATCGATCGATCGCTCGGGTTCAGTAACGCGTAGCCTGCAGTGCAATCGGTCGGGTTCAGTTAGAGCCCAATGCCTCGCTTGGGTTCAGTTAGAGCGCAACGCCTTGCACACATGCGCGAAAGTACGAGAGAAACGTGCATCGCTCGGCCCCCAACCACCCACTGTAACTGGGAACTCCCCGATATTTTCCCCGCCCTTGCTTCTACCAAGGTTTTCTCCATCATGGACGGCCCAAAGAATGTCATGCAGCTAGGTCTCTCGCCCGCCCAGGATGAAAAGCCCATTTTCTGTTAGGATTTTTTTGTCAAAGTAGGACCCCACCACATCTATGATGATACCGGGTTTTGTCACAATTATCGTCATAGAAGTGTCATAAGCGTGACAGAAAAAAATTATTTTGGCCCAAAATGTCACAGATGTGTCTTTTTTTTGTAGTGCACAAGTCTCCAATAATTGCACCTGCATAAACAAACAAATACTTGCACCCAACGTGATAATGGGGTTGTCAATCCCTTCACGGTTACTTGCAAGGTTCAGATCTGATAGTGATGGATATAAAAGAGAAGTAAAAGTGTGAAATAAAATAAAAGTAAATAAATTGCAGCAAGGTATTTTTGTGTTTTTGATTTTGTAGATCTGAAAATAATATGATATAAGATAGACCTAGGGGCCATAGTTTTCACTAGAGGCTTCTCTCTTGAAAGAAAGCATACGATGGGTAAACAAATTACTGTTGAGCAATTGATAGAAAAGTGCATAGATATGACAATATCCAAGGAAATCATCATGTATATAGGCATCACGTCCGAGACAAGTAGACCGAGTCCTACCTGCATCTACTACTATTGCTCAATACATCGACCACTATCCAGCATGCATCTAGTGTATTAAGTTAACAAGATGACATGATGTAGAGGGATAGATCCAATAAATATGAACAAACCCCATCTTTTTATCCTTAATGGCAACAATACAAATACGTGTCATGTCCCCTTCTGTCACTGGGATTGAGCACCGCAAGATTGAATCCATTACAAAGCACATCTCCCATTGCAAGAAAAATCAATCTAGTTGGCCAAACCAAATCAATAGATCGGAGAGAAATACAAAGCTATATAAACCATGCATAAAAGAGTTCATAGAAGACTCAAATAATATTCAAAGATAATCTGATCATAAACCCACAATTCATCGGATCTCAACAAACATGCCGCAAAAGAATGTTACATCGAATAGATCTCCAAGAACATCGAGGAGAACATTGTATTGAAGATCAAAGGGAGAGAAGAAGCCATCTAGCTACTAGTTATCGACCTGTAGGTCTGTGGTAAACTACTCACACATCATGAGATGGGTGGCAAGATTGATATGGAAGCCATCCATGACCGAATCCCGCTCCGACAGTGTCCTGGTTTTGTCACGACAGATGTCCTAGTGTGCGGACTTAGATGTGAGGCCATCACAACTAGGTGATTAGCTTGTCGGGGTTGATCGGAATCGAGAGACGCGAATTTACCCAGGTTTGGGCCCTCACGATCGAGGTAATAGCCTACTTCATGCTTGTTTGCTTATTGCTTGTTGATCAATTACAAGGGAGCAGACTCGATTGAATAAGCTATTGACCGATTGTAACTTAGTCCAATCCACCCTTGAGACCCGCCTTTATATACAGGTCGAGACCCAGGGTTTACAAGAGTCCGGGTCGTACTACGATATGTGACTTAGTATGTTTACAACTTGTCTCCTAAGTAAGGAAACTCCTGGCGACTTGGACTTCGGGGCCACGAGCCGCCATCTTCGGACGCTAGGCTCTATTTCGGCCCATAATGTGAGCCGCCCAACTGGTCTTGCTCCTGGGCGCCCTGGCCCATCTGGACCCTTGCCCCTAAGCCACCACCTGGATGACCCGGCCCAATCATGGCGGGTTATATCACGAGGTTATATCCCCAACATTATGCCCTAGATTTGTTTGAATTCATTCATGTCAATCTCCACCATTCAACCTGGCGGCTTATCTTCTAGTATGGCACACATCTTCTTCGGGTCATTAAACACCGGCTTATAACGCTTTAAAACTTGTCTTATTTTCACATCTTATCACTGACGTCATATCTGAAAACCCTAGAAATCAATGATGACATCATAACGAATCTTTATGCACATCCATTTATCCCGAGAATCGAGGTGTCCTCAGCTCAAAAAGTTACTGCGTCCCCTCATTTCTCATGCCTGCCTTTTACTCCTTGACCCCTTGCCTTATAAATACACACAAAGGCCTCCCTTTTCACTTTTACCCCGCTTTTGCCGCTTCTTCTTCTTCCTCAAGCCGAAGCTCTCCACCGCGCCGCCGCCTCCGTTCATTTGCTACTACGGACTCATCCAGGACCGCGGCGCCATCACCGAAGCTCAACCACGCATCACTGTCATCTTCTATGACTGTCAGGTGCGCCATCCCTTCTTCTACAAATTTGTACTTCTTCTATAGTGGTTCATCGGAGTTCATCGGATTTCACATCTACATTCTCACCATTGCTTAGAATAGATGCAGCTTGATAGGTTTTCTCGTAGAGATATAGCGGCGGGAGCAGTGACGCCATTTTTGCATCTGAAAATATTTAGATCTCCTTATGAACCCTTTGGCTTGGAACCCACTGCTCCAAAACTTCGTCTTAGGTCTAGCAATATTTTCTCCTTTTAAACGGTTTGGTAGTTCCGTAATTGTAGCTGCTTCGGTAGAAACTTGTTTGTGTCATGCTTAGCAGAATCTTAAGAAAATCTTCCACTTAGTATGAGATGCCTTAATGTTGTCTGACAGCTCATCATTGTAATCATAACCTGCCGGATATTAGAAACTGCCTTTGTTGTTAAGCCTACTGCACCTGTTGGGCGACTCATCCAAAATTAATGATTACACCATCTTGTCGTTAACCACAACTAGCAGTACTATCTCATCACATAATTGATGTGGTGAGTTATCACTTCATAATTAATCCGCCATTTATATTTATGCATTTCTCAACCCTTTCTTAGGCGACTTAGCAAGTCAAAAACCACCATTTGCAACTGGGTGCCTTCCCAAGTTTCCAACCTCATTCTTAAAGATTACTAAGAACAAGGCCTTCTGCTGGTTCAGGAAGAAATTGGCTGGAGAGTCGGCCAAGGAGACGATGTTCCCAAACCTGGCGAAGGAGAGGTCGTGGTTTTCATATATCACCTCCTCATAGGCTTCTCTCCACCCGGATCAAAATTCTTCCGGGACTTCTTAAACATTTTCAACCTTCATCCTCAAGACCTTGCTCCAAACTCCATTTCCAATTTGTGCCAATTTCAAGTCTTATGTGGGGTGTACCTGCAAATGGAACTCCCTATTCCCCTTTTCAAGGAATTCTTCTATATCAACCGCTAAACAGAGTTTACCAATGGCCCCAATTTAGAACTTGGCGGAGTCTCAATTCAGAGGTGGAGAGATGGCTCTTTTCCTCCAATCACCCTACCAAGTCATCCTAAAGGATGGATTAAGACTTGGTTCTACTGTAGGAATATAGCTCCAGCTGGTGAAAACCCCTTGCCGGGTTACAGATTTGACTAGCTCCGATGGACTTCGCCCTCCAATGCCGAGTTACTCAAGAAGAGCATGCTAAAATTGCCCTTGTTTATTCGAAACTCAGGGCCTTGCTATCCAAGGGCTTGAGTGGAGTTGATCTAACCCAATGTTGGGTTGCCTGGAGGATCCTACCATTGAGTCGCCACAGTGATTTGATGTGCAACTACTCTGGTGGCTTAGACAACCCCCAACGGTACAACAACATTGATCTGGATGCTGATGAAATACCTAAGATTGTGGAAAAATTACTTGGAAAGACTCAAGATGCTTGCAACAAGGTGGGGCTGAATCCTTTCTACAGCCTTAACCCGGCTCCTCCAGTAAGTCTCTTCATAGTTACTTGTCTGACTTGTCAATCTTTATTTATCTAGTGTTTTCATGTTTTGACCTTGTTCAACTATGCATGCCGACTCTCCCTTTTGGAAGAGGAAGAAAGCACAAGCAGCCAAGACAAAAACTGCGTCGGCTGAAAGAAAGAACAAGTCTACTGCTGTGATTGAGCCGGCAGCAAGAGGCGGGTCACTAGTAGTTGACACTCAGTCAGAGGTAGAACTTGATTCCCTTGGTCGTCTCTTTATTGAACTCGCTAACGCTTCTTATTCTCAGGGTGATGTTGCAACAAGCTGGGCTGACAACGTCGAGGTAATTTCCATCTCTTCCAGCTCAGAACCCTTGCCTCCAAAGAAAACAAGGCGGGTCATCCAGAAAATAAAATTTTCTCACACTGACACTTACTTGGACCCAAACTTTCTTTTGAAGACAATACAGCATGAATCAAGATGTCAGACTCAGAGTGGCTGCTCTAGAGATCTACTAGCCAGGTTATCTAATGAACCATCTTCCCGCAAGTGACATAACGAGGTGCCACATAGTACAACTCCTTCTCTTCCACAAGCCGGCCTTATCAGGTGTCTTAACCCTTGTGATTCAAATTATCAGGAGTCGCCACCATCTTCCGGACTCGTCCTCTACTCAGTTGCCGGCTTTGGTTATAAACCCCGGGTTAGTAACTTTGCTAACTGTTGTGGCTTGATATAATTATTAGCATGTGTTTTCGAATATACCATCATGATCACAGGGCCAAAGCCAAGAGCAAGAAGAGAAAAATGGGCGAGTCTTCAACAACTCCAGAATTCCTTGAGTCAGAGGATCAAGTCTTGGTGACCCCTGAGGCCAACATTGAGAACCCCGAAGACCATCATGATGACTGAGGTGATCCACGCCCACATACTGAATTGATGGCTTCTGAAGCTATGGATAGAAATGCTAACCCGACGGATGATCTTAACCCGCCGAGTCCCACTCTTGCCTCAAGCCCTGCCAAGGTGACTCAAGACGTTCCCTCTCATGGGAGGAATAACGAGGACATTGCCATCACTAGGGCGGGTTATAAAACTCTAGAAACCTCCAACATGCTAACTAAGCACACAACCAAGGAGGAGAAACCCTTATTTGAGAAGGGCAAGTCGAAACTTGAGCTGCCAAACTATGAGGACTTCAGTGCTGATGAACTACATGCTGGCTATTTAAGCCGCCTATCTACAAGCCGGTACATGGAAGCCAGCCTAGTCAGCATGATGAAGAAGAAATATGAGGTACACTGAATCTTCTCATGTGTTGTATATATCCTTATGTAGCCCCCAATTCTTGACCATAGGAAAATTTGAGTATGTTTAAGACTTAGATAGAAATCTGTAGAGTTTGAAGTGTAGCCCCCAAGGGCCAGGTTATCATATTAATGATAAGCTGGTTCTTCAAATAAATTCATAGTAAAAGTAATACCATGTAGCCCCCAAGGGCCGGCTCATCTTCCTTAGATGAGTCGGGCCTTTCAATATTATGAGATTTTGAAGAATTAACCTGTAGCCCCCAAGGGTCGGCTCATCTTTCTGAGATGAGTCGGATCTTCTTGTATTCTTTCAATGAGAAAAAATAATATGCATTAGCCCCCCAAGTGCTAAGTATATTGTTTGCAATCTGCTTATGACTTCTCCATTGAACATGAATTGACATAGCCCCCAACTATCAGGTTTGAAATTATCACTGGTGTGCTTCAATATTTGTTAATTATCTCCTTATTTTGTAGGAGGCTTTAAGCACAGCCGAGTCAAATTTGATCAGCTTAAGAAATGACATTGAAAATGAATAGGCTCTGCGGACCAAGGCGGAGTCAAGCCTGCAATCTTCTTTGGAAGAGTTGGAGAAAATCATGGCGGGCTTTGAGATGGAGAAAAAATCTTTTGAGACAGAGAAAGTCGCCCTGATCCAACAAGCAGAAGCCGCCGAAAAACAATTGGCCTTGGTCACTGAGGAGCTGGTCGGGTTAAAGCTCCATATCACTCAAATGACCCAAGCCATATTTGGTAAGTCATGCTTCAAGTTAGAAAGAAACATTAACTCGCCTGGCAAGGCATGCATAAGTAATAATTCGTCTGGCGGCTCACATTTTGCAACTTCTGTGGAGGTGATAAAACACGTAATCTTCAAGACAACGTGACGAAGCTGAAGGCTGTGTACTCGCTTGTAGAGCAATTATATACTGGAAGCATGCTCACCCTAAAGGTTGTCAGGAGTGAAAAGGACCTGGCACAATTCATCAAGGATGTGTTTAAGAGGTTGTCAACCATCCCAAAATAGGTCGAAGAACTGAAGAAATCAGCCGCTCGATCAGGAGCCACAACCGCATTGAGTCGGGCTATGGCTTCTGCACCATAGCTAGATCTATCAGAGATGGCCAGCGAGTTCCTAGGATATAAAGATGACTAGACTGCTTTATCACAAGATGATTACGAGCGTTGTGTGAAGGAATCTCGAGTGCTGGCAAGTCGGCTTGTGGCAGAAATGGAACTCAAAAAGTACCAGTCGGCTTATGACAGCAACAACACATGAGTGTCACCCCCAACGCTGATATCTTTTCACCTGACTCCCCAATGACGTAAACATCTCTTTGTACCTGATATTGACCCATCTCCTATCTTGCATGATGAAGCCGTCTTCCAATCCTTAATGGATGTCAACTGGAAACTGGATAACCTTCAGATCTAAGAAGTAGAAAAGTCGCCGTAGGATAACCCAGAGGCGTCAACTACGGGATGTCATCAAGGGGCTAACCCAGATGGTTCAGAACCTGGCTTGCAGGAGTAGTTTTACACTCTGCCACAAAACTTTGAATACTCTGGGCTCAGCTGTAGCCATGCAATAGTTGTAGTAAAACACTTGGTTGCCCTTGATGGGCCTTCGTGCATGTTAACTTTTGTGCAAACACTTATCGCCCTGTGGGTTGGGAAGATATTTTGATCAATGCATGCGACTTGACCCGCCTTAGGTATCTTATGATGAAATATTACATAACCATTATTTTTACTTGTGTTTGATATATCACCTGTAATAACATGTAAATGCAGAGATTTGTGACATCTGTAAAAAATTCCACCAAGTTATAATCGGTGTGAAATAATCAGGTGAGTTATGTGCTGGCGACTTATAGTCATAAGAAACGATTGTGAAAACACAATGTTGAATAGCTAATTTTGCGACTCATGGTCAAAAAGGTCAATCTTCATCACAAGCAACCTAGAGTTCTTTTGACCCGGAGACGTGTAGCCATTGCCATAACATGAGTAAGAGCAAAAGATTCCTGCAGATATAGAGCCAGTATATATATATAGTGTTACTATTCATCATCCAGGGTGCAGAATAAGTTATTCTTCACCCGAGGTAATCTTACGATCATTTCATAATTAAATTACGTTTGAAATTCAAATAGTTACATCCCTATTGATTCACTACGTAAAATTTGACATAAGAAAATAAAAATATAGGTCATAAGACAAGAAAATTTGCAGTTTATGGGTATTTTAGACTATATTTTTACGTTTGTAATTTTACATAACATAAAATATTTTTTACGGCGATTATATATTTTCTTACGGTCTCTTTTTGTGTCGGAAATAAGACAAAACTTACGAAACGTAAAATTACGGTGCATTGATGATAAAATAGAAGGGGGTGAAGAATAACTATTCCTCACCCAGGGTGACGAATAGCACGACCCTATATATATATATATATATATATATATATATATATATATATATATATTGAATGAATAATAAGTCGGCTTTCAAGGCTCGAAAAAAAGACTGGCTTTCGAGGCTCAAGTCTTGCTTCGATGAAGCTGGCATGATAGCCTTGGTTTATCCTCGCTTTCCATAAGCCGTCTCTCACATGACTTAAGCCGCCGTTTTAACCTTGACAAGTTCAGGGTCATAAAGATTGACTGTCAAGAGTATGGTGGGTCATCTTTTTGGAGTAGCATCAAGCATACAGGTAGGCTTTACCAATAATGTGGTGTTTTTGCCGGGTCAAGAGGGTGAGAAAGCTAAACTCGGTGAGTTGGAAGCCCCCAAGTGACCTATGATCAACAAATAAAAGGCTCATGCACAATATATGAGATGAAACGACAAAGGACCCGAGTTTTGGGGATGCCAACTTTATTATATTTGATCATAAAAATATATATACCCGATATGTATGTATAATGATTGGAGCGAGTGGCTCAAGTGTAGTAAGGTCGAAGATGAGCAATATTCCAAGGCCCGTTGGTCTCCTCCTTAGAGGTACATGACTTATTGTGTTCACGTATGTCGATGAGATAATATGACCCATTTATTGAGGTTCTTGCTGACCACAAAAGGCCCTTCCCAAGGAGGTGAAAGCTTATGCATGCATGTCTGATCTTGAATCAGCCGAAGCACTAAGTTGCCCTCCTGGAAAGTGCGGCTTCGAATCCTGCAGCTATAATAGCGACGCGGGTCTTGCTAGTAAATCGCAGATCAAGACGCCGCAAGAACCATGGGAAGCTCTTCAACCCAATAACCCAGAGTGCGCTTCAAGGGAACCATGAGCCGGGGCTTGATCCCTCATAATATCTCCTGGTTAGCACACTCGGCTTGGCCACTGGACTGTGGATGAGCCATAGATGGTACATCAAGCCGGATGTGCTCTCTTTGACAGAATTCTTTCGTAGCACCTCAGATAGATTTGTCCCATCATCAGTGATGATACTATGAGGATAACCAAAGCAGAAGATCAGCTTATTCACAAACTGAACCGCAGTCGCCGCCTCACAATTGTTCACTGGCTCTGCTTCAACCCACTTTGTAAATTTGTCGACTGCCACCAAAAGGTGAGTCTTTTGTCCATAGACCTCTTAAAGGGCCTGATACGTCTCCGTCGTATCTACTCCTAATGCTTTTCTTCTTGTTTTGGACTCTAATTTGCATGATTTGAATGAAACTAACCCAGACTGATGTTGTTTTCAGCAGAACTACCATGGTATTGTTTTTGTGCAGAAATAAAAGTTCTCGGATTAGAATGAAACTTTGCGAAGATTTTTATACAATAAAAGAGAATTTCTAGAGCCAAGAACCACCGGAGGGGGGGGCACCCGGGTGGGCACAACCCACCAGGGCGCGCCCCCCTCCAGCCGCACCTAGGTGGGTTGTCCCCACCTGGTGGCCCCGCAGACTTCAACCCTGATACTATAAAATCACATATTCAGAGAAAAAAATAGGGGAGAAAGAATTATCGCGTTTCACGAGAAAGAGCCACCGCCGCCACCTGCTGTTCTTCATCGGGAGGCCAGATCTGGAGTCCGTTTGGGGCTCCGGAGAGGGGGGATCTTCGATCTTCGTCATCACCAACCCTTCTCCATCGCCAATTCCATTATGCTCCCCACCGAGAGTGAGTAATTCCTTCGTAGACTCGCTGTTCAGTGAGGAGTTTGATGAGATTCATCATGTAATTGAGTTAGTTTTGTTAGGGCTTGATCCCTAGTATCCATTATGTTGTGAGATTATGTTGCTATGACTTTGCCATCCTTAATGCTTGTCACTTTGGGCCCGGGTGCCATAAATTTAGATATGAACCGTTTATGTTATCCCCATTATATCTATATTCTAGATCCGATCTTGTACGTTATAGTCACCTACTACGTGTTATGATCTGGCAACCCCGGAGTGATAGAAGTCGCGACACTTCCCAGTGATGACCGTAGTTTGAGGAGTTCATGTGTTCACTATGTGTTAATGCTTTGTTCCGGTTCTCTATCAAAAGGAGGCCTTAATATCCCTTAGTTTCCAATAGGACCCCGCTGCCACAGGAGGGTAGGACAAAAGATGTCATGCAAGTTCTCTCCATAAGCATGTATGACTATTTACGGAACATGCCTATATTATATATATGAACTAGAGCTAATGCCGTATCAGCCTAGGTTATGACTGTTATATGATGAATATCATCCAACGAATTCACCGATCCAATGCCTACGAATTTCTCTCACATTGTTCTTGCTAAGTTACTACTGCTATTGTTACTATTGCACTTGCTACAAATTCATTGCTATCACTGTTACTGTTACTATTGTTGTTGCTACTACTATCAAAACTATAATATCACTTTGCTACCAATCACTTTGCTGCAGATAATTAATCTCCAGGTGTGTTTGAATTGACAACTCAGCTGCTAATACTTGCAAATATTCTTTGTCTCCCCTTGTGTCAAATCAATAAATTTGGGTTGAATACTCTACCCTTGAAAACTGTTGTGCCCCCCTATACTTGTGGGTTATCAAGACCTTTTTATAACGTCGTTGCCGGGGAGCATAGTTGTATTTGTTGAGTCACTTGGGATTATTATCAAAGTATCATTATGAATAATCTAAAGGATGCTAAGACTAAGATTTTTCCCTGTAAGACGAGGGGAGGTAAGGAACTGCCATCTAGATCTGCACTTGATTCACCCTCTGTTATAAGTAGACTTGCAACACCACCACATGCTATTAATCCTGATATGTTGCAAGTTGTTGATGATGCTACTTCTGCTATGAATGATACTCATGATGATGCTAGTACCTTGCTTGATGATAATGTACCACTAGGTGAATTTCTTGACGAACAAATTGCTAGAACCAAAGCTTTTGAGAATGCTGAAACTAATGAAGAGCTTGAAACTGAAAATCTTGAAACACCTACTAAATCTAGTTCTCCTAGATATGAATTGCCTAAGATACCAGAAGGTTATGTTATGGATGAGGAGACAACTAGAGACTTTCTTGCTTGCAATGATAGGGATGATCTTAAAAATTGTTATGCAAACTGGAAGAAAAATCTTTGAATGTTAGAATGAAATGTGATCCTAAGTTTGCTACTTCACATATCTTTGTTGATGATAAGGATTATGAATTCTCTATCGACCCAAAGTTAATTACTTTGGTTGAATCTGATCCTTTCCATGGTTATGAAACTGAAACTGTTTTGGCACATCTTACTAAGTTAAATGACATAGCCACCCTTTCTGCTCATGATGATAAAATTCGCTATTATTATATCCTCAAATTATTTATGTTATCATTAAAGGGTGATGCTAAGATTTGGTATAATACTCTTGCTCCTGGTTGTGTGTGTAGCCCCCAGGATATGATTTATTACTTCTTTGAAAAATATTTTCTTGCTCATAAGAAACAAGCTGCCTTACATGAAATATTTAACTTTGTGCAAATTGAAGAAGATAGTCTCCCACAAGATTGGGGGAGACTTCTCCAATTGCTTAATGCTTTGCCTGATCATCCTCTTAAGAAAAATGAAATACTTGATATCTTCTATAATGGACTAACTGATGCTTCTAGGGATTTCCTAGACAGTTGTGCTGGTTGTGTTTTCAGGGAACGAACCATTGAACAAGCTGAAGAACTATTGAATAACATATTGAAAAAATATGATGATTGGACTCTTCCCGAACCACTGCTTAAACCTACTCCGAAGAAGAGGGGTATCTTATATCTCAGTCCTGAAGATATGCAAGAGGCAAAGAAATCAATGAAGGAAAAAGGTATTAAAGCTGAGGATGTCAAAATTTACCTCCTATTGAAGAAATACATGGGCTAGAAACACCACCACTGCCTAAGGTGGTAGAGGTAAATTCTTTAATGAAATTCAATGACAATGACAATCCTTATAATATGCCTCATAGTCAATGCCTTTATGAGTTTGATAATTACATTAGAAAACAAGATCACTTCAATGCAAATGTTATGAAACAACTGAAATACAATTCTGATATGATTGCTCGCTTGAGTGACTTGTTATTTAGAATTACCAATGATGTTAGAGGTGTAGGAAAACATGCCTCTATGGTTCAAACTCAACTAGAACAAGTTGCTAAATCTCAAAGAGAATTGCTTGATGAAATGAACAATAATATAAATGACTTTCCTGTTAGATTAGCAACTAGAGGAGGTAAAATGACTCAGGAACCACTTTATCCCGAGGGACTCCCAAAGAGAATTGAACAAGATTCTCAAAGAATTAACACTAATGCACCTAGTCCTTCCAAAAAGAAAAGGAAGAAGAAAAATAAAAGGACTTTGCATGCCTCTAGTGAACCTGAAATAGAAAAACCTCCTAATGCTACTAATGATGTTTCTATTTCTGATACTGAACCTCACTCTGGTAATGGACACTCACCTTCCGATAATGAAAAAGATAATGATGAGGTTCATGAAGATACTCAAATGAATGATAAAGAACCAGATAATGATGTTGAAATAGAACCAGTTGTTGATCTTGATAACCCACAACCCAAGAATAATGGTATGATAAAAGAAACTTTGTTGCTAGAAAACAAGTTAAGGAAACATAACCATGGGTTCAAAAACCTATGCCCTTTCTACCTAAGTGAACTAAAAAGAAAGATGATGCAGAATTTGAGTGCTTTGCTGAAATGATTAGGCCAGCCTTTTTGCGTACCCGCTTGACTAATATTTTAAAAATGCCTACATACGCAAAGTACATGAAAGACATCATCACCAATAAGAGAAAAATACCGGAAGCTGAAATCTACACCATGCTTGCTAATTACACTTTTTAGGATGGAGTGCCTAAAAAACTTGAAGATTCGGGAATATCAACTATACCTTGCTCCATCAAAAGGAATTATGTGAAAACTGCTTTATGTGATTTAGGAGCTCGTGTTAGTGTTATGCCTTTCTCTTTATATAAAAGAGTTGATTTGAATAAACTCACGCCTACTGAAATATCTTTGCAAATGGATGACAAATCAACTGCCATACCTATCGGTATTTGTGAGGATGTGCATGTTGTTGTTGCTAATGTTACTATCTTAACTGACTTTATTATACTTGAGATGCCCGAGGATGACAACATGTCGATTATCCTCGGTAGACCCTTTTTAATACTGCAGGGGCTGTTATTGATTGCAATAAAAGCAATGTCACTTTTCATATCAATGGTAATGAGCATGCGGTGCACATTCTGAAGAAACAATTCCAAGTGAACGGTATTAATATTATTGACAAATCTCCGACAATCACTATTGGAAGTTTTCAACTACCTCTACCTATTGTCAAAAAGAAATATGAAATACTTATTGTTGGGGACATTCATATCCCCGTTGAGGTAACTTAGTGTTTTACGAAAGTTCTTTGATTTCATGCTAATCGAAGGTGGTTGTTAATAAGACTTGGTCAACCTTATTAATGGATCATTTTTTAGAGGTATGAAGTTGAGGAATTTAGTAAGCACTGCCTTCTATCCTTATCTCTTTTTTTCTATTTTTATTAGTTAAATAAAATAAAATTCCATGTTTTGTATGTTTTCTGAATTTCCCGTGCAATAAAAAATGACCCAAAAATAAAAGTTCCTAGAATGCTCTGAAAATTTAATATGATTTTTTCTGAATATTTCTGAATTTTTGATGCAAATAACATCAGGGGGTGCACCAGGTGGGCACAACCCACCTGGGCATGCCAGCACCCCCAGGTGCGCCCTGGTGGGTTGTGGTCCCCACGTGGCCCCCTCACTTATCTATTCATCCCATGTCATCACCTACCTCGAGAAAAAAAATCACCGTTGCTCTCTCTCTCTCTCTCATGTTCATGCTCTCAAACCCGCGGATTTCGATCTGTTTACTCGAAGCTCCATTTTTGAAACTGTTTCAGGGGATTGTTACTTGGTATGTGACTCCTCCGTTGGCCCAATTAGTTTTTGCTTTAGTGGTTTGTATTTTGAATAATTAGTTACTCTTGGTGCTGTTGTAGATGAGCTTGCATGTAGAATTCTTAAGAGTTCTAGGTAGTTTGAATGCTTGATATGGCCTCTATGCATCCCTATGAGTAGTTGCTACCAATCTTGTCAAGTTTTGTTGAGAAAAATTTTGTGGGCTAAAAATTTCAGAATTTTGTTCATAGGAAAAAGATGAGTTTCTTTAGGAAGTTTGCTTCCAAGAAGAACTCCAAGGGAGTTATTGGGGAGTCATATGACAATGATCTCTGCACTCAGATAATGGTGGAGGTACGGCCGTGCGAATGGCCGCATAACCCATTCATGGAGGGAGCCGGAACCCGTCAAGAGTTTGCACAATATGCTGCTAATGACGGCCTCACCAACTTCATCGCAGCTGAATGTGAACAGTATCATGTCCTCACAAATTCCTTTGTGCAAAGTTTTCATTTCTTAAGTAGAAATAATCCTCCTGAGGTGCAGTTTAACTTATATGCTAAAACCCGTCACATACCATTTACTGAATTTTGTGACATATGCTTGATCCCTTCTGACGAGGATTTGAGAGAGCCTAGGCCCACAAAGTTTGATGATTTTTACCACACTCTGATAGTGGGGGTGATAGAGAGGTGTTAGGTGTCACGACCACTAGCTTACATTTTCTTGCAGTGCATTATTTTGGTCTTTTCATTGCGAAGTGTTTGCTTGCTAGGGAGAAGGTAGGTGCACTTAGTGCCCCAGATTTCGATGTCTTATGCCGTGCACTTTACAGCAATAACACTTACAGCTTGGGAGCTATTGTGGCATGTCATGTCCATATTAACAGGTCCAAGGGTAAAATACATGGTGGTAGCTACGCTACTTGCTTGGCGAGTCACTTTAACATTCAGATACGCCAGCATGATTATCCCTTACCCAAGGTTTACCTAAATCACCCGGCTATGGCACATCACCACTTTATTGATAGCGAGAACACCACTATGGATGTTCCTTATAACTTGGTCTTTAGTGAGATTACCTGTGATGTCATTTCGTTGCATGCACCTGCTTTGTTTGATCCTATTGCGAGGGGCGGATACAGGATCTTGCCAGAGGACATTGTCGCCTACCAGAACAACCTAGCTGCGGCAGAGGAGGAACCTTAGGAGTGGGAGCCTCATGTGCCCGCTCCTCAACACTTTAACATGGGACTTGATGGTTTCTTCCAGTGGTGATTACCAAGTTAGGCCAAAAGCCTAAGCTTGGGGGAGTACGTATTTCCACCGACATTACATTCATGTTCACACATTTTCATTCCAATTGACGGTGTCCACACATTTTCATTGTATTATCCATGCTAGCTTTATTTCCTCACTTTCTTCATGTGTTTTTGAAAAACTTTGAGAAAATCAAAAAATATTTCCTGCTTCTTTTCGGTTTTTCCTCCTAATTTAATTAGTTGTAGTAATAAAAAGAAAACCCAAAAAGATCTCCTTGTTCGTATTTTGCTTGTTTGGAGCTTTCCCATGTAAATAGTTTTTCTCGCTTTTGTTTTTCTTTCTTTAATTTGTTTTCTCCCAGAAAAACTAAAATACTCCAAAAATATTTCAGTGTGTTTCTCTAAATTTCTTTTCCATTTTTTAGTCATACCAAGGAGAAGACCATTATGAAAATGTTGAGTGGCTCTCATATGCATTATTGTTGATCTAACAAAGAGCCTATATTACTTTGTCTCCTCCTCTTGAATAAAACATTTGCAGATTCCAGCTTAGTCCACGACACTCTTGCACTACTATCATTTTCACATCATTCGGTCGTGCAAGTGAAAGGCAATAATGACGATATTTGATGAACTGGTTGTGGCAAGGAGAAACGGGTATGAACTGAACTTGTTTTGTTTTTGTAAATATGTTTAACCTAGTATCCATGATTCACCCTATTATGATCAAACATGTTTGCAATGAAAATTAGAGATTATAGTTTCTCATGCCATGCTTAAGGAGCTAGGAGTGGATAATGATTTATCTTGGATGTCAACATTGTGTAAAAATGATTGTGATGTAGTATGATGATATGGTATCCTCCTCTGAATGTTCGAGTGGCTTGACTTGGCACATGTTCATGCATGTAGTTGAATAAAAACCAACATAGCCTCTATGATATTTATGTTCATGGTGTTCATATCCTACGCATGCTAGTATCCAATGTTACTTATGCATAATGCATGTTCATGACCGTTTTCGCTCTCTAGCCGGCCTCTTCCCAACCTATTTGCTAGCCTTCGCCTGTACTAAGCGGGAATTCTGCTTGTGCATAAAAATCCTAAAACCCGAGTTATGCCAGATGAGTCCACCATACCTACCTATATGTGGCATTACGCTGTCGTCCTAAGTAAATTTGCATGTGCCACCTCTAAAAACTTCAAATAAATATCCTTTTTGTGTGCCTGGATTGTTCATAGAGTGACATGAGGTAGTCAGTATCTTCCATGCTAAGCGGGTTATTCTCATGATGAGAGTTGATTCACTCGTCCTTTCACGAGAGGGGCGGTAATAGGGATTCCCGATCCCGGACTCAAATTGCAAATAATTAAACAAAACTCCCCCGGGACTATTGTTGGTATGGATGGTACCTGTTGTTTCGGACCACCTGTGGAGTGTGATTGTTGGTGGAGGGGGAGTAAACTTTTACTTTTATCGCTTGGGAACCGCCACTAATGTGCTTAGCATGGAAGATACTGATAACTAATGGTCGCGAAGTAAACAAGAAGGGAGCATTTCTCAAATTTTCATTTACCTCTGTTTTAAAAACTTGATCTCTCGCACCTCTGCAAATCACTACTTCCCTCTGTGAAGGGACTGTCTATTAACTTTTATGTTGTGTCATCACCTTCTCAAATAAGCGCCAGATCCTAAGAGCACTATTGTCATCCTCATGAATTGTGTGTAGCTAATGTTGGATGCATCATGACTGGATCTTTTCTACCATGAATTAGAATGTTTAGTCGTTGCTTGAACTTTGGAGGTGCTCTGCATTTATGTTTTGCAGTCTCAAAAAGGGCTAGCGAGATACCACTCTTGTCATATTATATCATGATTGTTTTGACAAAGTGTTGTTATTTGAGATATCTTATTATTGCTTGATAGTTGATTATGCCATTGATATGAGTTAATATAATTTTTAAGAGTTATTGTCGACATCGTTAGTTATAATCTTTGCTAAAAACCTGGGTGCTACATAAGCTTATTTATGTAAATAAGAGGAAAAGAGTTCGTAAAAGTTTCTCTTTTTCACTTTCAGTTTATCAACTTAATTACTTGAGGATAATATAATCTTTAAGAGTTATTGTCGGCATGGTTAGTTATAATGTTGGCTGAAAACCTGGGTGTTGTTTGCTCTTATTTATGCAAACAAGAGAAAAAGAGTTTGTAAAAGTTTTTCTTTTTCACTTTCAGCTTATCAACTGAATTGCTTGAGGACAAGCAAAGGTTTAAGCTTGGGGAGTTGATATGTCTCCGTCGTATCTACTTTTCCTAACGCTTTTCCTCTTGTTTTGGACTCTAATTCTCATGATTTGAATGAAACTAACCCGGACTGACGTTGTTTTCACCAGAACTACCGTGGTGTTGTTTTGTGTAGAAATAAAAGTTCTCGAATTGCAACGAAACTTTGCGATGATTTTTTATATTATAAAACAGAATGGAGCCAAGAACCACCGGAGGGGGCACCTGGGTGGGCACAACCCACCAGGGCGCCCCCCCCCCCTCCAGGCGCGCCCAGGTGGGTTGTCCCCACCTGATGGCCCCGCAAACTTCAACGCTAGTACTTTAAAATCACATATTCGGAGAAAAAATCGGGGAGAAAGAATTATCGCGTTTCAAGAGACAGAGCCGCCGCCACCTCCTGCTCTTCATCGGGATGCCAGATATGGAGTCTGTTCGGGGCTCCGGAGAGGGGGATCTTCGATCTTCGTCATCACCAACCCTTCCCATCGCCAATTCCATGATGCTCCCCACTGGGAGTGAGTAATTCCTTTGTAGGCCCTCTGGTCAGTGAGGAGTTGGATGAGATTCATCATGTAATCGAGTTAGTTTGTTAAGGCTTGATCCCTAGTATCCATTATGTTCTGAGATTGATGTTTCTATGACTTTGACATGCTTAATGCTTATCACTTTGGGCCTGGGTGCCATGATTTCAGATCTAAACCATTTATGTTAGCACCATTATATATATGTTCTAGATCTGATCTTGCAAGTTATAGTCACCTACTGCGTGTTATGATCTGGCAACCGCGAAGTGACAGAAGTCGGGACACTTCCCGGTGATGACCGTAGTTTGAGGAGTTCATGTATTCACTATGTATTAATGCTTTGTTCCGGTTCTCTATTAAAAGGAGGCCTTGATATCCCTTAGTTCCCAATAGGACCCCGCTGCCACGGGAGGCTAAGAAAAAAGATGACATGCAAGTTCTTTCCAGAAGCATGTATGACTATTTACGGAATACATGCCTACATTATATTTGTGAATTGGAGCTAGTCTCGTATCGCCCTAGGTTATGACTATTATATGATGAATATCATCCAACGAATTCACCAATCCAATGCCTATGAATTTCTCTAATATTTTTCTTGGTAAGTTACTACTGCTATTGTTACTATTGCACTTGCTACAAAATCATTGCTATCACTGTTATTGTTACAATTCCTGTTGCTACTACTATCAAAACTATCATATTACTTTACTATTGATCACTTTGTTGCAGAGAATTAATCTCTAGGTGTGGTTGAATTGACAAATCAGCTGCTAATACTTGCAAATATTCTTTCGCTCCCCTTGTGTCGAATCAATAAATTTGGGTTGAATACTCTACCCTTGAAAACTGTTGCAATCCACTATACTTGTGGGTTATCAGGGCTCGACCATATCAAGCCCCCAGATAGAAAATGGCCAGGTTATTTCAATCATCCACAATTCCTGAGCCGACACATGAGCTTGTCGTGCAAATTTCTAGCACTCGTCACACTTACGGACAATGTCTTCTACATCAGCGTGAGCCGTCAACCACAAAAAATGTGTCGAAAAGCCTTAGCCGCGAGAGATCTTGACCCGGCATGATGACCACAGTATCTTGCATGAATTTCTTGCAAAATTTCCTAGCCTTCATCAGCAGAAACACAGCATTGAAACACGCCATTCACACTACTTCTGTGTAACTCACCATTGACAATTGTCATGGACTTAGACCGCCCCATGATTTGTCGCGCGAAAAGCTCATCCTCTGGCAACTCACCCCCAGTTAGGTAAGCCAGATAAGGCATCGTCCAATCTGGAATAGCACATAGAGCTGCCACCAACTGTCCCTCTGGGTCAAGGATAGCTACGTCTTCCTTTGAGGGTAATTTAACAAAAGGATTATGCAGCACATCAAGGAACACATTAGGGGGGGGGAAGCTTACGCTGAGACCCGAGCTGGGATAGCGCATCAGCCACCTCATTATGCCGTCGGTCTATGTGATCCACTTGATAACCCTTGAAATGGCCAATGATCTTAGTCATTGTTTGCCGGTAAGACGCCATGATCAGGTCTTTAGAATCCCACTTCCCGGAAACTTGTTGTATAATGAGATCTGAATTGCCAAGGCATCTAACCCAGCTCAAGTTCATCTCCTTAGCCATTCTGAGCCCATGTAGAAAAGTGATGTCTCTTGAACTACGTTAGTATTTCCTCAAAGAGGAAGGAATGATGCAGCACAAATACGGTAGTATTTCCCTCAGTTGTGAAATCAAGGTATCAATACAGTAGGAGAACCAAGCAACACTATGTAAACGATACCTGCACACAAAGAACAAATACTTGCAACCTGACGCTTATGAGGGGTTGTCAATCCCTCTTACAGGTAATGGCGTAGGAAGTTGTCAAGTTGACAGGATAAAAATTGTATAGATTGGATAAATAGATCTCGAATAAACGCGAAATAAAAGATGCAAATAAAATATGTAGAAAATTATTTTTGGGTTTTTGGAATAAGAGATATGAAAATACAAGCGAATAAAAATGGATCTCAAAGGCAAATAGTATATCGGAAAGCAAATATGATAAAGAATAGACCCGGGGGCCGTAGATTTCACTAGTGGCTTCTCTCAAGAAATGGCTTCTCTCAAGAAATAGCACATGGTGGGTGAAAAAATTACTGTTGGGAAATTGATAGAAACTCAAATAATTATAACGATATCCAGGCAATGATCAATGTATAGGCATCACGGCCAAGATTAGTAGACCGACTCCTACCTGCATCTACTACTATTACTCCACACATCGACTGCTATTCAGCATGCATCTAGTGTATTAAGTTCATGGGAAAACAAAGTAATGCAATAAGAACAATGACATGGTGTAAACAAGATCTATTCATGTAGGAATAGACCCCATCTTGTTATCCTTAATAGCAACGATCAATGCGTGTCTTGATGCCCCTTCTATCACTGGGAAAGAACACCGCACGACCGAACTCATCACAAAGCACCTCCTCCCATGGCAAGAAAAATCGATCTAGTCGGCCTAACTAAACCAAAGATTCAAAGAAGAAATACGAGGCTATAAATAAGCATGCATATAAGAGATGAAAACTCAAATAACTTTCATGGATAAAATAGATCTGGTCATAAACTCAAAGTTCATCGGATCCCAACAAACACACCGCAAAAAGAGTTACATCAAATAGATCTCCAAGAGACCATTGTATTGAGAATCAAAAGAGAGAGAGAGAGAGAGAGAGAGAGAGAGAGAGAGAGAGAGAGAGAGAGAGAGAGAGAGAGAGAGAGGAAGCCATCTAGCTACTGCCTATGGACCCGTAGGTCTATAATGAACTGCTCACGCATCATCGGAGAGGCACCAATGAGGATGATGAACCCCTCTATGATGGTGTCTAGATTGGACCTCGTGGTTCGGGAACTTGCGGCAGATGGAATTGTGTTTCGTCGACTCCCCTAGGGTTTCTGGAATATTTGGGTATTTATAGGGCGAAGAGGCGGTGCGGGAGGCCATCGAGTGTTGGTGCAACAAACCCTCACGTATGTTTCCCGGACTATACACATGCACGATGGCGAAGATATATACAACTCCACCAAGCATCCAAGACAAGTCCAAGCTAGAAAGATAGCCCTTTGAGAAATCAAAGGGCGGATCAAGAAGACTAAGACAACCTGTGGCAGCAAGATGTCACTAAGGGAAAGCCTCCCTGGCAGGGCAGACGAGCCTCGTCAGGTCGACGACGCCCCAAGGATGAATCCAAGATTTCCCCGGTAGGCTTGTCGGGGCCGCCAAGGGAAAATCTCCCCGCCAAGACCCCACCGCTCCACCGCACAGCGACACAAGTCACTTATCAATGTGGTGTCGAGCCCCCAAGTGATTAAGTGGTTGTCGCTTGGCACGTGGCAGCCATTCGGGAGTGAGATCCCCCATGTATGACACCCGTCCAAAGGTGTGTCATGCAGACAGGTAAAAGATGATCAAGCGGTGCGGTAGGCTTTCCAGGCTGTATCCTCAGCATGACACCTAGCAGTGCATTTAATGCAGTTTGTCCTAACTGCCAGAGTTAGGTATGATAGCACTGTTGGCTATCTAATTAGTAGATAATGACTATTTTTCCACTGTGGTAACCCCTTAGCATATAAAAGGAGGGCCATGGTAACCTAGAAAAGGATTCGGGCCCCAGCACACTTGTATGCGTGTAACTGCTCTCCTCGAGGCACCCTTCCTGGGCTTGAATGCTGCGTGCAGGTCGTGTTCTTCCACCCAAATCCACCAAAGTAGGAGTGGGGTTTTATGCTTCCCAGCGGCCTGAACTTGGGTAAAAACCACCAGCGTCACCACTGTCATGCTGCTTCAGGGCTTCTGCTCTTTGTGCTACGTGATCTCCCCCCTGCCGAACCACAAGGGGCTGATGGCCCCATAGGTGATCGTGTCTACCCATGGCATCTTTGGCGCGCCAGGTAGGGGGAATCGCTGGTGCGGACCTGAAGTCCAAGACAGCGTGTCAATCTTCCTCATCGTTTTCTTCATCATTGGCTTCGTCATCCATGGCGCCCAAGAAAAAGTCCGGCGCAGCAGCTCACCCTTCCACCTCGAAGACCCCCTCACACGCAGCCGTTGATGCTGTAGGCACTATGGCCGCGATGGGGGACGTGGATGCCATAGGTGACACGACCAGCGCAGGTGGCGCTGTCGTTGTGCCCCCTACAACCGAAGCGAGGGCGGAAGACACCGAAGGAGGGCGACAGGAGCAACGTCCCGATGGCCACGTCCCACCGGACGCAGGTGGGGAGAACGTCCAGTCTCCATTTGACACCCCAAGACCAGAGCTTCAGATGCCTTCCATGTTTTTCTGAGTTTTGTCGTGTGAGTTGTTGGTTTGTTGCATTCATCATTGCATCATTTGCATTGCATCATGTCATTTTATTTTTAAAACTCAACTAAATAAATTGCATGGATCTTCGGTCCATTTAAACCGAGGGAATTCACATGGTGATTCTCTTTATACATATCCTCCCGATATTTAGGGAGATATTATAAAATATTCCATTGTTTTGGAATCACCCACGAACCCACTTGCATATTAAATCCCTTGGCCTTTCCATTGTTTTCGACTTTCTAGCCTTGCCAATAATTCTTTTACCATTTTCCGGAGCCCTACCAAAATTCTCAACATTTTTGGATACTCCAAAAACCTCGTCCTAGTTCAAACCCATTTGAATTAAATTCAAATGAGTTTGAATTCTTATCGTTCGATCTGGCCTTTTCTAATTTTCTTGGACCAAGCTTATTTTTGTGAGTCCGGAAAAATAACCCCCATGCCCAAAATCCTTCCCTAACCCTCTCTTTCTTTTCCTCTCTCTAATGTATTTTCTGTTAAAGAGATAAGTTTTAAGAGAGAGAGAGAGAGAGAGAGAGAGAGAGAGAGAGAGAGAGAGAGAGAGAGAAGAGGCCCAGCAGCCATTCCAACCCAGCTGGGCCTCCCTCCCTCACGCGCCGGCCTAAGGCCAAGGCCCAACCAGCCCCGTTGCTTACCCTAGCTTCTCTCAGACCACTGGCATCTCCCTCGTCTCCCTCCAGGCCGCCGCTCGCGCACGCAGCCAGTGCAAGGAGCCTGATCCCCTCGATCTCTCTCACCATCTCCCTCCCGCAGCACCGCCTCCCTCCTCTTGTTCTCTTTTCCCCTCGCGCCCGATCCTCCCTCTACTGCACCGCGTCGCCGGACCACTTCTGTCTCCCTCTACTGCACCGCGTCGCCGGATCGCCGCTGCCTCCCTGCCTCCGGCGAGGGGCGCTGCCCTGCACCTTCTGGTGGACCGCACGGCCGCCGGCCATGGAGACCACCGTGCCGGCCCCCAAGCGCGTCGCCCGTGCTCCTTCCCCGCCTCAGATGCCTCGTCGCCCGTCTTTTTGTTGGAGCACGTGCCCGAGTCCATTCGACTTCGCCGGCCACCATGACCACCTCCCCCGCCTTCGCTCGCCATCTCCGACAAGTGCAGGCGTCGGTGAAGCCCCACAATGCCTTCTCCAGCTCGTCATCGACCTCGCCCTGTCTTTGCCGTTTTGCCAGATGTCGTCCCTGCTGCTGGGGAACCTCGGATCCACTCGTTCCCCATCTCCGGCGTCGTGCTAGGCCACCACCATCGCCTCACTGCTGCTGCTGCCCTCTGCTACTCTCCCTTGAGCGTGCCCGCTCCCTGCCACTGCTCATGCACCGCCAGGCCTTCCTGCTGCCCCCCAGAGGCCTTTTGGGATAGCGTTGTTTGGATCGACAAGGACGAGAACGCCAAGTACCATAACTACAGCCGGTGTGCATTTTTGTCAAGTCCGACTACAACAAACGACTACGCGACGAGACGCCAAGTACCACTACACCCGTAGAGCTCGGATCCGTCAAGTTCAACTACAACATGTGTAGAACTACGGGACTCTCCAAGTACCACTTCATGTCGGCAAGACCCACAAGCCGGACCCCGAACGATCGACGACTCGTGGACCATGTACAACTTCATGCGCCGAACACCCGGGTAGCACAAATGCCAAGTACCCCAGAGACCACTTGGAACGTCAAGTACCGTCGAACCGCGAAGACTCCATGGTCGTCAAGTTCCTTGCGTGGCCCTGAACATCTACGGAAACTTGTGTGACTAAGAACGTGAACCACTATCGTCGAACCCCGAAGACTCGGATTCGTCAAATCCCCCTCCGAGCCGGGAACCACTACTTCCACTACCATCGCCGAGGACCGATAGTACGACTACTTCCACTACGAACGTCCCGAGAACGCCTACTTCCTCTACTTCGCACCGAATGAGAACCGTCCCGTTTACACGCTTCGAAGGTATAAGCCCGAGAAGAATGCCCGTGAACGAATGCTTGTGATGCCTATGTTTGCTCCATGCCCAAATTGATCCTTGCACGTTACTCGTTTCCTTGCCACCGATTCGTGGGACACCCGGTATCCGGTATCACTCCCCGTACCTCTTGCACATTCCACACATCTCACATTTGTTTCTTGCACCGGCATCTCAACTAGTTGTCGGATCATCAGAACGTTGTCGTGGCACCGTTTTCGTTATCGTCGCCGTGGCACCCTTTCTTTCCACCACGGTGACAAATGCTTCATAATGCTCTTATCAACATTTTCATAAAAATGCATAAACTTGCATATGCCATCTGCATCATGATAATAACTTTTAAAATGTTTAAAATTGTTGTTTGCATTAAATTGCTAAATGCATATGGGGATTTACCAGAATTGTTGTTTGTTATTTCCGACCTCATTTAAAATTTCCTAAATGTTTAGTTTACTTATGCTCCACCTCTTGCCATGTTTAAACAACATTTAATTTTGTTGAGTAGTTTAAACGAGAGAGAACTAAATAATTGATGTGCTGTTTCGCCAATATGCAACTCGTTGCATATTGAGCCCCACTTAACTTGTAGTATTGTTTGTGCACTTTGCCATGCCATGCATATTTAAACCGGACATGCATCATACTTGGTTGCGCATCATGTCATATTCATGTGATGGTTGTTTACTATGTTGCTTTCTTCTCTTGTTAGCTTCGGTTTCGTTCCGGAGTTGTGAGGATTCGTTCGACTACGTCCGTTTATCTTCTTCATGGACTCGTTCTTCTTCCTTGCGGGATCTCAGGCAAGATGACCATACCCTCGGAATCACTTCTATCTTTGCTTGCTAGTTGCTCGCTCTTTTGCTATGCCGCGATACCTACCACTTGCTATATCATGCCTCCCATATTGCCATGTCAAGTCTCTAACCCACCTTCCTAGCAAACCGTTGTTTGGCTATGTTACCGCTTTTGCTCAGCCCTTCTTATATCGTTTGGCTATATCTCCCACGTGTTGCGACAAGCCTACCATGCGGCTATGCCTCTAAGTCGTGCCCCGACACGTGGGAGATATAGTCGCATTGTGGGTGTTACACTCCACCTCCCCGCGCGCGCTGTTGGGTGCAGCCATAGTGACAACATCCGCTCTGGTGCGAGCCACGATCCCATAGCCCTCCCTGTTACTAGTGCGGCTACGGGGCACGCACCTTGCCCAGGGTAGAACAACCAAGATAGAGCATCAAATGAGGTTGCCAACCCTCATGCGCTCCCTACTCATTGTCGAACCACCGTGGCAACCAGCTCACGGTGGCGAGAATGTGGTGCCGCTCCTGCTAGTACTACCAGGAGTCGAGCGACATCGCAGTCTGCCTCATCTTCAATGCCAAGCACTGCCATGGAGGCCATGGCACGAGCCCAACTCCTGCTAAGGTTTCCGCCAGCGGCTGATCAAATGGATGAGTGGAGAGCCACCATCTAGAATTGATCGGCTTTGCTGAAGCTGGGGGATCGCAGCGGGCGGGGCCATCGAGACATCTGCAGACGACGGTAACGGCTCGGGTTGCTGACCGTGTTGAAGGGTCCACTCCCATGGTGCAATCCCCTCCATGATAGCCAGCCCAGGGGCAGCGACAAGAGCGACACGACCACGAACCCGACGAAGCGTCGATGGCCTCATCCGACCCGCAGGCCCGTGAGGATCAGCGGTAGGTCCTGGAAGATCGGCGAAGGGAAGACGCGTGTGTCACTATAGAACAACGCCGTGAAACCCGCCACCAATCTGACAGTTGCAATGGCCCAGACATCAACGAACCCGCACCCAGTGAAGGCGGATACTTGCCTTTCGAGGTTGGGTGCCCTACCTTCACTAGTGAGCTGCGGCAAGTTCGTTGGCCATCTGCCCGCGTTTTCAAGCCAGAAATACTAGAAAAGTATGATGGAAGGCTGAACCCAGTAGAGTTCTTGAGCATCTACACCATCGTTGTTCAGGTCGCCGAAGGAAGAGATGAGAAGGTGTTCGCCAACTACTTCCCTTTGGCTCTTAAGCCGAACGTGAGGTCATGGCTGATGCACTTACCAGAGAATTCCATCTCGTCCTGGGCTGACCTATGCAATGAATTTGTTGGTGCCTTCACGGGTGGCCATCAAAAACCAGGACGGCGCAGTGACTTGCAACTCCTTCCGCGAAGGGAAGGGGAAAGTTTGCGGAAGTACATGCAGAGGTTTAGGCGGGTACACAGGAACATTCCAGATATCCACCTGGCGGCTGTAATTGACGCGTTCCAGTCAAATGTGCGCAACAGGAGGATATGTTCCAAGATGAATGTTCGGTTGCCTAAGACTGTGAACAAGCTGTACACCATGGCGGATAAGTGTGCCCGTACAGAGGAAGGGAGGCGACTCCCCGGAGAAGAGGACGACATTGAAGTTGACTCAAAGGATGACGACGATGCCACTAACCCAAAGAGGAAGAATAAAAAGCGCAACAAGAAGCGCAAAGAAAGGGCAGTGCTGGCTGTTGAGGGTTCTCATACCCCTAGTATCAACAAGAAATCCAAGACCGAAGCCCCCGACAAGGAAGTTGTCATGTGCACTAATTGCCGGGAGGCTATGGCTGCCGAAAAAGCTGGGATGGCTGAGGGGTCGTACTGTAGGATCTACCGGACCAAGGGCCATGATCTCCAAGAGTGTCATCAAGTTGAGCAACTTGTCAAGAAGTAGAAAGCTGGGTACGAGAAGCATGACAAGGAAAGAGACCAAGAAGGTGCTGGCGGGAAGGGTCGAGGAGGCCGTCGCGGCAAGATTCCCCGGCAGCAAGAAAAACCTGCTAGAGGCCGTGAAAAGAAGGAAGGTGATGACGGAAGTGATGAAGGGGGTGAAGAGGAAACTAGTGAGCAAGAGTTCCTGAAAGCCACTAAGCCCCTATGCATTGACGGAGGCACATCTTTGCACTCCTCTCACCGCCAGCTTAAACAGTGGGCGCGTGAAGTCAATGTCGTAGAGCTAGCAACAGATTCCCATAAACCACTCAAATGGTCCTGCACGCCCACCATCTTCGGCGAAGAGGATCACCCTGACCACCACCGTGGTAGGGTGCTTGTCGTTGTTGGTTTCACCAACAATCCGCAACCTCAAGGTCACAAAGATGCAGGTTGACGGTGGGGCAGGGTTGATTCTGATTCCCCCCAAGGTAATCAGGAAGTTGCAAATATCATATGAAGAGCTCAAGGTTACTGGCACGTTTCAAGGAATCAACCCTGGCAAGAGCCATCCTAAGGGGAAGATCACGTTGTTGGTAACATTTGGAGGAGAGTTGAACAACCGGACCGAGAAGATTGTGTTCGACGTAGTCGAGCTCCCTTTGTTGTACAATGGGATTCTTGGTCGTCCAACTCTGGAAAAATTCATGGCGGCATCCCACTATGCCTATAATACTCTGAAGATGCCGGGGCCAATGGGCGTCATCTCCATCCTGTCAGACAAGAAAGACGCAATCATATGTGTGGATAAGATGTATCAAGATGCAGTCGCTACCGAGGCCGCAGAGGCTGCGGTTCCCGCCAAGGAAAACAAGAACGGAAAGAAAGCTAGCAGGGATACTGGCAAGGAATCTTGGAAGCGCACCTCTCTGGAGTGCGCCGGGCCCGTCGATAATTTTCCATAGAGTTCCACTAGCAAGAGATCCAAAGTTGCTTCGCCTGCTGTGAAGAGGGTCCCGATAGGGCTGGTTGGCGCTGATGGTACATTCACCATCAACTCCACCCTTGACGACAAATAGGAAAGTGTGCTTGTTGCCTTCCTGTGGACGAATGTCGATGTGTTTGTTTGGCAACCATCTAGCATCCCCGGCATTCCAAGGGAGGTAATCGAGCACCACCTTTCTGTCTGCCCTCATGCTCGGCCCATCAAGTAGAAGGTCAAAAAACAAGCTTTGGAGCGGCAGCAATTCATTGCCGAAGAGATCAAGAAACTTGAAGCGGCTGGTTTGGTCAGAGGAGCATTGCATCCGACATGGTTGGCGAACTCGGTGGTGCTGCGCAAGGCGAATTGGAAATGGAGACTTTGCATAGATTTCATAGATCTGAACAAGGCATGCCCTAAGGATCCTTTCCCCTTGTCGCGCATCGACCTGATTGTGGATTCCACTTCCGGGTGCGATCTGCCTTCCTTCTTGGATGCATACTCTGGATACCATCAGGTGTTCATGTCCAAGGAAGATGAGGAGAAGACCGCGTTCATAACCCCATGTGGAACGTGTTGCTTTGTGCGGATGCCCTTTGGGTTAAAGAGCGCTGGATCCACTTTTCCAAGAGCAGTGCAAATCGGGTTTGAGCCTCAGTTACACAGGAATATCGAAGCTTACATGGATGATATAGTGGTCAAAACCAAGGACAGATCAACGCTCATTTAGGACTTGGAAGAGACCTTTGCAGACTTGCGCAAGATCAACTTGAAGTTGAACCCTGAGAAGTGTGTGTTTGGCATTCCCTCCGGCAAGCTACTTGGCTTCTTTGTGTCTCACCAGGGGATAGAGGCCAACCCCGACAATATCAGAGCGATCGAGCAGATTCAAGCACTCAAGACAAGCAAGGACGTGAGGCGTTTAACTGGATATGTTGCCGCGCTGAGTAGGTTCATTTCCAAGTCTGTCGAGCGCGCCCTGCCGTTCTTCAGAATTCTAAAGAAGGGAGGACCAATTAGGTGGACCTCAGAAGCAGAAGCGGCACTGCGAGACTTGAAAGTCTATCTTTCCTCTGCTCCCACTTTGGTCGCTCCTAAACCACAAGAGTCATTGCTGATACTTAGCGGCAACCAATCAAGTGGCTAGTGCAGCACTGGTGGCACAATGAGAAGTAGATGAAGGAGCAGCCGCTACTGTCCTCCCCGAAGAGGGAAGTGAACCTGTCGCAGCAAGGGTGGGTGCAGAACAGGAGAAAGAAGAGCAAAATAACAAGGGCAATCCCAAAACCATGGCAAAGAATAAAAGGGTGCAGCGGCCAGTGTACTTTGTTATCTTCCTATTACAGGGGGCTAGGTCAAGATACTCTGGAGTGCAAAATTTGATCTTCGACCTCATCATGGCCTCAAGGAAACTGCACCACTACTTCCAAGCCCATGAGTTCACGGTTGTCACTCACTTACCTTTTCAACGCATACTGAGAAATCCTGAAGCTACCGACAGAATAGTTGAATGGGCGCTAGAGCTGTCAAGCTTTGGCCTGAAGTATGAGAGTACCTCAACCATTCAGAGCAGGGCACTGGCGGAGTTCATTGCTGAATGGACACTCACTCCAAATGAAGAGACCCCAGAAATAGTTATCCCGGCAAGGAGGCACCTCAAGAGTGGGTACGAACTCTTTAATGGTGCCTTCTCATTGCAAGGTGCAGGGGCTCGCGTGCTCCTTGTTGCGCCCACCGGAGAGCACCTCAAGTATGTGGTCCAAATGCATTTTCCCCAAGAGAAGGCTACCAACAACATTGCTGAATATGTAGGGCTCCTTGCCGGTCTCAGAATTGGAGTAGTGTTGGGGATCAAGAAGTTGATCATCCATGGAGATTTGCAGCTTGTGGTGAGGCAAGTTAACTAGGATTACCAGAGTCCATTGATGGAGGCATACATTGAAGAAGTGATAAGGTTGGAGGAACACTTTGATGGATTGCAAACAGAGCATGTGCCACGTGCGGAACACGGCATTGCTGATTATTTGTCAAAGTGTGCCGCACAAAAGCTCCCTACGGAACCAGGGACCTTTGTCCTTCATATGACACAACCATCAGTATCTCCGTTGATGATGGCCAGGAAAAGGAGGAAGCTACACTCCCACAAGCCTTTATCGACAGGGCCTCCAAAGGTCCTCGGTAGAGAAGCTGCCGGGAACAACTCCACTTCGCTTGGTGAACTGCACTCTTCCACGGGACCACATACCCTTGTGGTCGAGGTAGGCGCTCCCACGAGTGAGGAGGTGTCATTGGTCCTAGTTGTCGAGCCACGAGCTCCAACTTGGGCGCGACACATCGTCCGCTACCTCCAAACTGGAGAACTCCCCGAAGAGCAAGAAGCTGAAAGAGTAGCCTGGAGGGCCAGTATGTATTAGTTTGTCGATGACACATTATACAGAAGGAGGCCCAACAGTGTGAACTTGAAGTGAATTTGCCGGGAAGAGGGGCAGGAACTGTTGACATAAATATATAAAGGCATGTGTGGCTCCCATATTGGATCAAGAGCCTTGGTTGGAAAAGCTTTCCGGCAAGGTTTCCACTGGCCCATGGCCCTACCCTCCAAGATGCAATTGAGCTGGTCACCAGATGTGAAATTTGCCAGTTCCACTCCAAGAACATCCATCAACCTGCTCAAGCTCTCCAGACGATCCCTTTGCCATGGCCATTTTCGGTCTGGGGGCACGACATTTTGGGCCCTGATGTCTACTATGCACCTTTATTCTTGTAGACACGTGTTGGGTTTCCAGGCGCAGAGTTTTGTAGGACAGTAGCAATTTTCCCTCAAGTGGATGACCTAAGGTTTATCAATCTGTGGGAGGCGTAGGATGAAGATGGTCTCTCTCAAACAACCCTGCAACCAAATAATAAAAAGTCTCTTGTGTCCCCAACACACCAAATACAATGGTAATTTGAATAGGTGCACTAGTTCCGTGAAGAGATGGTGATACAAGTGTAATATGGATAGTAGATATTGATTTTTGTAATAAGAACAATAAAAAACAGCAAGGTAGCAATTGATAAAATGGAGCACAAACGTTTTGCAATGCTTTAAAATGAGGCCTAGGGTCCGTACTTTCACTGGTGCAATCTCTCAACAATGCTAATCTAATTGGATCATATAACCATCCCTCAAAGTGCGATCAAGAATCACTCCAAAGTTCCTATGTAGCGGAGAACATAAGAAGAAATTATTTGTAGCTATTCTTTCCGATCGATCTATCCAAGAGTTCATACTAAAATAACACCAAGTTACTCTTTCCGATCGATCTATCAAGAGTTCGTACTAAAATAACACAAGTTATTCTTTCTGATCGATCTGTCAAGAGTTCGTACTAAAATAACACCAAAGAAAATTCATATTCATAATACTCAATCCAACACAAAGAACCTCAAAGAGTTCCCCAAGATTTCTACTAGACAAATAAAAGACGAGAACATGCATCAACCCCTATGCATAGATTACCCCAATGTCACCTCGGGAATCCGCGAGTGGACTGCCAAAACATATACCAAGTGAATCAATATAATACCCCATTGTCACCACATGTATTCATATGCAAGACATATACCAAGTGCTCTCAAATCCATAAAAGTATTCAATCTGATAAAACAAAATCTCAAAGGGAAAACTCAATTCATCACAACAAGATAGAGAGGGAGAAACACCATATGATCCAACTATATTAACAAAGACCGCGATACATCAAGATCATGACATCTCAAGAACACGAGAGATAGAGAGAGAGAGAAATTAAACACATAGCTACTGGTACAAACCCTCAGCCCAGAGGATGGACTACTCCCTCCTCAGCATGGTGGCCGCCAGGATGATGAAGATGGCCACCGGCGATGGTTTCCCCCTCCATCGGAGTGCCGGAACGGGGTCTAGATTGGTTTTTCGTGGCTACAGAGGCTTGCGGTGGTGGAACTTCTGATCTAGGGTTACCCCGAGGGTTTTTGGAATAGTTGGGAATTTATAGGGCGAAGAGGGGGTGCGGGAGGCCGCGAGGTGGGCACAACCCACCTGGGCTCCAAGCGCGCCCTGGTGGGTTGTGCCCCCCTCGGGGCACCCCCTAGGTTCTCCTCTGGCCCACTAGTGGTCTTGTGGTCCATAAAAAATCCACAAAAAGTTTCACGGTGTTTGGACTCCATTTGATATTGATTTCCTGCAATGTAAAAAACAAGCAAAAAACAACAACTGGCACTGGGCACTGGGTCAATAGGTTAGTCCCAAAAAATGATATAAAGTTGCTATAAAATGATTGTAAAACATCCAAAAATGATAATATATTAGCATGAATACTTCATAATTATAGATATGTTGGAGACGTATCAGTATCCCCAAGCTTAATTGCTACTCGTTCTCGAGTAGGTAAATGATAAAAGAAATAATTTATGAAGGGTG
This sequence comes from Triticum aestivum, assembly GCF_018294505.1. Classification (NCBI taxonomy): domain Eukaryota; kingdom Viridiplantae; phylum Streptophyta; class Magnoliopsida; order Poales; family Poaceae; genus Triticum; species Triticum aestivum. Next base: position 276,514,626 of record NC_057812.1, on the reverse strand, counting down.
AATGCTAGCAAAGTGCACAAGTTTGCTCAATGACAATTTCAATCACTTTTCCTAGCAGTATAACAACAATTCTTTCTTATAAAATTCTCATGTTAAAGTAGCAACGAATTCACATGTTAAGGTTCAAACAATGAATTCTCTTGAAACTCAACAACCTATGTTCTCAGTCACCAAGCAATTGCAATTCAACTTATTCAAGAGAGTCTAAGTAAGAGCTCCACATACTCAACCATCATATAGCCTTCTATGATTGCTAACACTCACCCCATACACATGAGCAAAACGTTTCAATGGACACATAGAAAGATAGGGGCTTATAATTTCGCCTCCCAATGTATTCACCTCAAGGATGATGTCAACAATAATAACTCATGCTACCCATATCCAACTGGATATATGTGCCTAATCTTTCCTCACCACATGATGCTTGCCAAAAGAGAAAAATAAAAAGGAATAGAGGGAAAAACTTTGACTATTGCATGAAAGTAAATACATAAAAGTAAAAGATAGGCCCTCTGTAGAGGGAAGCAAAGGTTTCCATGCGCTTATTTGTTTGCATGCTCAACCCCTTAGTGCAAAAGAATGTCACGTTATATTGCACCTTATGATAGCAACCTTTATTATGCAGTCTGTCGCTTTTACTCTTTGCCATCACAAGTTCGTACAATGCTCTGTTTTCTCTTGCACCGATGACAACTTACTTGAAGGATCTTTCTCAATCCATAGGTAGGTATGGTGGACTCTTGAAAATAAGATTTGGGTTTAAGGGTTTTTGGATGCACAAGTAGTCTGTCTACTTGGTGCGGAATTTTTGGCTAGCAAAGATGGGGGCAAGAACCACATGCTGAAGGATATATAACAATATAACTTCTACGTGAATATGAACAAACATAAATCATTATGTTGTCTTCCTTGTCCAACGTCAACAATTTTGGCATATAATATTTGGATGGGGGCTCACAATCACAAAAGATTTCCAAGATAGTGTATTTGCATGTGAAAGTTCTCTTCCTTATACTAATTATTCATGAATTGCTTATATGACCAATATTGTGATTGTCAAGCTTCGAAAGATTTCACTTTCTAAACCCAATGTGAAGCTACCACTAGGCATGATATAATTTCAACTTCATGATATTCAATTCATTCAACAATTTACTCATAGTATATAAGTGAAGCACAAGAGTAAATGATAAGCTACTCCAAAAAGATATTAGTGAAGATCAAGCAAGTAGTTAAGAAAATGGGTAGCTATTTGAGGACTCTCTCTTATTAAAAATTTCAGATATAAGTATTTTATTAAAACAGCAAGCAAAACAAAACAAAATGACATTCCAAGAATAGCACACATCATATGAAGAAGCAAAAACTTAGGCTCAACCGATACTAACAGATAATTGTTGAAGAAGAAAGGTGGGATGCCTACTGGGGCATCACCAAGCTTAGATGCTTGAGAACTATTGAAATATTATCTTTGGATGCCTTGGGCATCCCCAAGCTTGAGCTTTTATGTCTTCTTAATTCCTCTCATATCTCGGTTTTCCTAAATCTCAAAAACTTCATCCACACAAAACTCAACAAGAACTCGTGAGATAAGTTAGTATAAACCAATGCAAAAATCTTATCATTCTCTACTTAACATTGTGTACTAAATGCCTCTGCATATTTAATACTCCTATCCTCAAATAGAATCATTAAACAAGCAAACATATGCAAACAATGCAACATAACAACAATCTGCCAAAACAGTATAGTCTATAAAGAATGCAAGAGTATCAATACTTATTTAACTCCAAAGATTCGGAAAATTTACCACACTGTAGAAAATTTATCAGATCTTATTGTGCAAAAAGTTTCAACATTTTATCACATTCTGACTTTTCTAGGGAATTTTTGCAACAGCGATAAACTTTCTGTTTTGAAACAGCAACATGTAGACTTGCAAAATAAGCATGGTAAAGGATATCCTTGCCATTTTTATTGAAAATAAACATACAAAAAAATACTCTAAATATCAGCAAGAAAATCCTAAAAAACTAAAATGACACTCCAAGCAAAACTCATATCATGTGACAAATGAAAATATAGCCCCAAGTACGATTACCGATAATGTTGGAGACGAAAGAGGAGATGCCTTCCGGGGCATCCCCAAGCTTAGTTGCTTGGATCCTCCTTGGATATTAACTTGGGGTGCCTTGGGAATCCCCAAGCTTAGGGTCTTGTCACTCCTTATTCTCCTCAGATCGACATCTCACCCAAAAATTGAAAACTTCTATCACACAAAACTTAATGGAACTTCATGAGATAGGTTAGTATGATAAAGAGCAAACCATTTCACTTTGGCACTGTCAAAGACAAGATTCATAATTGTTTCCACACAATGCCTTCTGTAGCATATCATTTCCACAATTTATATTGAGCAATATAAGCCATAGAAACTAGAAAACAAGCAAACTATGCATTGAAAACAGAATATGTGAAAAATAGAACAGTTTGTAGTAATCTGTACTCCAACCATACTTCTGCTACTCCAAAAATTCTGAAAAATTAGGAAAACCTGGGAAATTTGTATATTGATCTTCTGCAAAAGAATCATCTTTTTTATCACACCTCTGTTAAAAATGAGAATTATTTTCCTGAGCGCAAAAGTTTCTGTTTCTCAGCAAGATCAAATCAACTATCACCATAGACCATCCCAAAAGTCTAGCTTGGCACTTTGTTGAAACGAAAGCTATAAAACATGATTATTACAGTATCCTAATCATGTGAAAACACAAAAACAGTAGGTAAAAGTGTTGGGTTGTCTCCCAACAAGCGCTTTTCTTTAATGCCTTTTAGCTAGGCATGATGATTTCAATGATGTTCACATAAAAGATAAGGATTGAAACATAACAAGAGCATAATGAATCATAAGTTCCTCTCTCATAATAATTTTCAGTAGCATCATGAATAGATTCATCAATGTAACCATCACATAAAACATTCTATTCATGATCCACAAGCATAGAAATTTTATTACTCTCCACATAAGAAATTTTCTTCTCATTCACAATGGTGGGAGTATCATATGAAACTCGAATACTATAAATTGTTTCCACATTAAAAGAGTAATGTTCAGAAAAAGGGTAATCATAACTATGACAAGTTTTATAAAATATAATCATCAATACTTTTTATAACATAAGTATTATCGCAATAATCATCATAAGTAGCAACTTTGTTCTCATCATAGATAGGAGGCATGCAATCATCATGGAAAATTTGATCGTTCAAAGTAGGCGGACTAAAAGGACCATCTTCATTAAACATAGCATCCCCAAGCTTGAGACAAATATTAATTGCAGCAAATAAATTCTCAAACATGTCATTCTCATCAAACATAGCATCCTAAAGCGTGTGGCTTGGCATATCATAAGCATAAGCATTCTCATCATTAATAGCATGAATAGCACCAACGGTATAAAAATTGCTATGATCATAATTTCCCAAGTTGGTGCCAAAAATATTTCCAAGGTTATAAGAAGTATCATTATCTTCCCAATCATAATCATCACAAAAAGCAATAGGCATAACAAAATCATCATTAATAGTGCTCGCGGACATTGTGCCATAAGACATAGAAGCAATATCACCATCAAGTGCATCCTCTTCCAGAATTATTTTTGATTCATTTTCATGAGGCACAATAATAATAGGGGTAACATTATTTGGGAGAGATACCTTTTTACCTCTATTCTTTCTTCTTTTCTTCTTCTTCACCACACTATGTGTAGGTTTAATCAATTTTGTCAAGCTTCTTGTAGAAGAGATTGATTGGATAGGAAGCTCCTCCTCGTTACATGATTCATCATAATAAACACTAGGAGGGTATTGGGAATTATTTTCCCTTTCATTAGTACTCACTTCATATTCCATTTGTTTTCTTGTCTTAGATAGTTGGCAATATAAGGATTCTCAATGCAATTCACCGCACAAAACATATAAATTTCCTCTAGATCAAAATCAAGAAATCTCTCGAGATTAAATTTTGGAATACCCTCAGTTATATGTTCCATTTCTTCATACCCCAAAAGAAGACTAAGCTCTTTATGATGCTCAAGGGTAATCAAGTTATCACAATTTTTGGACATGGTTTGATCATGAAACAATTTGCATTAGATATTTAAATGACCACGTTCATTGCAAAGTTCACAAGGATGGTGAAAAAAAAAATCTTTCAGCACAATCATGTAGCCTCTCTTGCAAATTTTTCGTTTCTAAATATTTATACTTCTTACAAAATCTATCTTCCCTTTTTGGTGTGAAATAACATTCCCAATTCACTCTGCAAAAATTGACATGCTTATAAGAAACATTTTTCTCATGACTAGTGCAATCATCATTAGCATTTTGGATATTCAAAGAATTCATACTAACAACATTGCAATCATGCTCATCATTCAAATATTTTGTGCCAAACATTGTATTGACTTCTTCTTCTAACAATTGAGCACAATTTTCTGAAACATCATTTTCAAGGAAGATATTATAAAGATGATCAATAATATCATGCAACCTCAATTCCATTTTTATGTAGTTTTCTTTTGTAAACCAAACTAGTGATAAACAAGAAACTAAAAGATTCAATTGCAAGATCTAAAGATATACCTTCAAGCACTCACTCCCCAGCAACGACGCCAGAAAAGAGCTTGATGTCTACTACGCAACTTTATTCTTGTAGACACATATTGGGTATCCAAGCGCAGAGTTTTGTAGGACAGTAGCAATTTTCCCTCAAGTGGATGACCTAAGGTTTATCAATCTGTGGGAGGCATGGGATGAAGGTGGTCTCTCTCAAATAATCCTGCAACCAAATAATAAAAAGTCTCTTGTATCCCCAACACACCAAATACAATGGTAATTTGTATAGGTGCACTAGTTCGGCAAAGAGATGGTGATAGATGTGTAATATGGATAGTATATATTGATTTTTGTAATAAGAACAATAAAAATAGCAAGGTAGCAATTGATAAAAAGGAGCACAAATGGTATTGCAATGCTTTAAAATGAGGCCTAGGGTCCGTACTTTCACTAGTGCAATCTCTCAACAATGCTAATCTAATTGGATCATATAACCATCCCTCAAAGTGCAATGAAGAATCACTCCAAAGTTCCTATCTAGCGGAGAACGTAAGAAGAAATTGTTTGTAGCTATTCTTTCTACTCGATCTATCCAAGAGTTCATACTAAAATAACACCAAGTTACTCTTTCCGATCGATCTATCAAGAGTTCGTACTAAAATAACACAAGTTGTTCTTTCTGATCGATCTATCAAGAGTTCATGCTAAAGTAACACCAAAGTAAATTCATATTCATAATACTCAATCCAACACAAAGAACCTCAAAGAGTTCCCCAAGATTTCTACCGGAGAAACAAAAGACGAGAACGTGCATCAACCCATATGCATAGAATACCCCAATGTCACCTCGGGAATCCGCGAGTGGAGTGCAAAAACATATACCAAGTGAATCAATATAATACCCCATTGTCACCGCGGGTATGCATATGCAAGACATATATCAAGTGCTCTCAAATCCATACAAGTATTCAATCCGATAAAACGAAATCTCAAAGGGAAAACTCAATTCATCACAACAAGATAGAGAGGGAGAAACACCTATGATCCAACTATATTCACAAAGCCCGCGATACATCAAGATCATGACATCTCAAGAACACGAGAGAGAGAGAGAGAGAGATTAAACACATAGCTACTGGTACAAACCCTCGGCCCCGAGGGTGGACTACTCCCTCCTCATCATGGTGGCTGCCGGGATGATGAAGATGGTCATCGGTGGTGGTTTCCCCCTCCAGCGAAGTGCCGGAACGGGGTCTAGAATGGTTTTTGTGGCTACAGAGGCTTGCTTGGCGGAACTTCTGATCTAGGCTTACCCCGATGGTTTTTGGAATATTTGGGAATTTATAGGGCGAAGAGGGGGTGCAGGAGGCCATCGAGGTGGGCACAACCCACCTGGGCGCGCGTGGGCCTCCAGGCATGCCCTGTTGGGTTGTAACCCCCTCAGGGCACCCCTAGGTGCTCCTCTGGCCCACTGGTGGTCTTCTAGTCCATAAAAAATCCACAAAGTTTCATGGTGTTTGGACTTCGTTTGATATTGATTTCCTATGATGTAAAAAACAAGCAAAAACAACAACTGACACTGGGCATTGGGTCAATAGGTTAGTCCCAAAAAATGATATAAAGTTGCTATAAATGATTGTAAAACATCCAAAAATGATAATGTATTAGCATGAATACTTCATAAATTATAGATACGTTGGAGACATATCAGGCCCCTTCCCTCGTGCTACCGGGGGCTTTGAATTCTTGTATGTTGCAATAAACAAGTTTACAAAGTGGCCGGAAGTGGAGCATGTGAGGAAGGTAACTGCACAGTCAGCTATCAAGTTCTTGAAGGGATTGGTGTGCCGTTTTGGAGTACCCGCCAGAGTCATCACTGACAACGGCACCCAATTCTCAAGTCGTGCCTTGATGCAATACATTCAAACCCTCAGAAGCAAGGTTTTATTCGCCTTTGTTGCTCATCCCAGGAGCAATGGACAGGCTGAGAGGATGAACACTAAAGTGTTGCGTGGTATCAAGGAAAGTACTTTTGAGAAGTTCCAAAAGTGTGGCAAACGCTGGATCGACGAGTTACCAGTGGTTCTTTGGTCCCTCCGTACGACACCAAATCGAGCTACCGGCTAGAATCCCTTCTCCCTAGTCTATGGGGCAAAAGCAATGCTCCCCACAAAACTCATATACGGGTCACCTCGAGTATTTGCCTACGATGAAGTAGAGCACGAGTAGCACCTGCATGACGATGTCGTGCTCCTTGAGGAGGACTGTCTCCGGGCTTGTGTGTGTGCTGCACGCTATCAGCAAGCCCTACGCCGCTATCACAGCCGCAGGGTCTAGGCCCGGAGCCTTGAGGAAGGCGACCTTATCCTTAGGCGTGTTCAATCCGCCAAGGGTACCAACAAGTTGATGCTAAAGTGGGAAGGCCCTTACCGGGTAGTATGAGTCACCAGACCTGGCACAGTCTGTCTGGAGACCGAAGATGGCATCAAAATGCAAAACTCGTGGAATATTGAGCATCTTCGTAAGTTCTACCTGTAAGGCGCGGCTATCGGGCCCAGCCCTGGCAGCTACCCTTTTGTACAAGCCTTGCCGATGCGCATGTAACCCTTTGTACAAAGCTAGGAGCAAACCCTGAGCACAGATAATAAAACGAAGCACTAGCACCCTAAAAACCTTCATGCATGATTAGTTTAGCATGAATTTGCCATGATCATTTAGATGAGATCATAAGATGCCATGTTTTCCTCTGTACTAACTACAGGTCTCTTGCCGCGGACTCAATCCCGAAAAGGAGAAGTGGAAATAGGCTTACATATTGATCTCCGACAGGCCAAATAGATAAGTGTTCTCCAAGATATCCATAATGTGCTTCTGTAAGAAAAAAACGTGTGCGTAGAAAAACCTTGTCACTTTTGAAACATTTGTGCTCCCATCTTGAGATTCGAACATTATCTCGGTTGGGATGGTTGTGGAGGCATTTGATAGAAGAAGTCTGACAAGGGGTCGGTTCCCTTCTAGAGTTTTGAGCCCGACAGTACAAGCCCCGCGGCAAATGAAGGAAGGAACCGGCAGGACCAGCCCCGCGGAAAATGAAGGAAGGAACCGGCAGGAGCTTGCCGGAGAAACTTGTTTACTTAAAAGTATAGAGGCATTTCTCCTCTGCATGGAAGTAGTACATGCACAAGTGCCCGACAAATATGTATTTTTTCATTCATACGCAGATAAGCAAGTACGAACCTTACAGAGTACAAATATGGATAAAAGAGATTACATATTTAAGACTAAAGCTTGGCAAGTGCCTACATGTTTTAGATTAAAAAAAGATAAGTTCCATGTAATCCCTTTCTTGTCCCTCTCCTCCTAGGAACTACAAAGGGAAGAAAAGAGGGCAAAAGGAGCATCTGGGCAGAAACCCAGCCTGGCCCTGTCAGGGCCTGCAGGACGTAGCCTGACAAGATCGGGAGTGCACGGATGAAGGCGAGGGACGGAGAGAGCGGCTAGGCGATGCCCTGGTCACTGCCACCAGGGCTAGCAGGACGCGGCAATGTGGACGTCGGCAGGGAAGACGAAACCGGAGTCCACAGGGAAGCCTGTCGAGGCCCAGCTAGAAGACTGCTGGAGGAGGTGGAGACACCATCCACACCCAACCCCCTGGCAAATCGCCTTGCCGGGGAGAAGATGCAGGTGCAGATGGTGGTGCCGCCAGCCCCCTGCTGACGATGACGGTGTGGTTGGTGTATGATACATCTCCAACGTATCTATAATTTTTGATTGTTCTATTCTGTTATATTATCATTCTTGGATGTTTTATAATCATTTTATATCAGTTTTTTGGTACTAACCTATTGACATAGTGCCAAGTGCCAGTTGCTATTTTTTGCATGTTTTTTACATCGCGGGTAATCAATATCAAACGGAGTCCAAATGCAGCGAAACTTTTTATGGATTTTTCAGACCAGAAGACATCCAATGGGCTGGAGAAGCGCCTGGTGGGTTGTGCCCACCTCGGGTGCCCCCCCGAACCGCCTCTTTGCTCTATAAATACCCCAATATTCCAGAAACCCTAGGGGAGTTGACGAAAATCAATTCCAGCCGCCGCAGATTCCAGAACCACCAGATCCAATCTAGACACCATCACAGAGGGGTTCACCACTTCCATTGGTGCCTCTCCAATGATGCGTGATTAGTTCTTTGTAGACCTTCAGGTCCGTAGTTAGTAGCTAGATGGCTTCATCTCTCTCTCGCTTGATTCTCAATACAATGGTCTGTTGGAGATCCATATGATGCAACTCTTTTTGCGGTGTGTTTGTTGGGAACCGACACGTATTTATCTTGCAATGGGAAGAGGTTTTGTTTGGCCAACTTGATCTCTTATATGCATGATTGCTTATAGCCTCATATATCTTCTCCGATATTTGGGTTTTGTTTGGCCAACTTGATCTATTTATCTTGCAATGGGAAGAGGTGTTGTGTAGTGGGTTCAATCTTACAGTGCTTTATCCCAGTGACAGAAGGGGAACCGACACGTATTTATCTTGCAATGGGAAGAGGTTTTTTTTTGCCAACTTGATCTTATATGCATGATTGCTCATAGCCTCATATATCTTCTCCGATATTTGGGTTTTGTTTGGCCAACTTGATCTATTTATCTTGCAATGGGAAGAGGTGCTTTGTAGTGGGTTTGATCTTACACTACTTGATCCCAGTGACAGAAGGGGAACCGACACGTATGTATCGTTGCTACTAAGGATAAAATGATGGGGTCCATTTCTACATAAATAGATCTTGTCTACAGTTGGGGAACGTAGCAATAATTCAAAAAAAATCCTATGTGTCACCAAGATCAATCTAGGAGATGCTACCAACGAGAGAGAGGGAGTGCATCTTCATACCCATGAAGATCACTAAGCGGAAGCGTTGCAAGAACGCGGTTGGTGGAGTCGTACACGCAGCGATTCATATCACGGTCAATTCTAATCTAAGCACCGAACAATGGCGCTTCAGCACGTACAGCCCAGGGACGTCTCCTCCTTCTTGATCCATCAAGGGGAGAGGAGAAGTTGAGTGAGAACTCCGACAACACGACGGCCTGATGGTGATGGAGCTCGTGGTTCTCCAGCAGAGCTTCGCCAAGCGCGATGGAGGAGGAGGAGGTGTTGGAGAGGTGGAGGGCTGCGCCAGGGGAAGGGTATGGCTGCCACCCCCCCCACTATATATAGGGGCAAGGGAGAGGGGGCCGCCCCCCCTAGACGCATCTAGAGGGGGTCGGCAGCCAAGGGGAGGCTTGCCCCCCAAGCCAGGTGGGGGACGCCCCCTCTAGGGTTCCCCCCAACCCTAGGCGCATGGATGAAACGTCTCCAACGTATCTATAATTTTTGATTGCTCCATGCTATATTATCTACTGTTTTGGACTATATTGGGCTTTATTTTCCACTTTTATATTATTTTTGGGACTAACCTATTAACTCGAGGCCCAGCCCAGAATTGTTGTTTTTGTCTATTTCAGTGTTTCAAAGAAACGGAATATCAAACGGAGTCCAAACGGAATGAAACCTTCGGGAACGTGATTTTCTCACCGAACGTGATCTAGGAGACTTGGACCCTACACCAAGGCATCAGAGAGGCGGTCACGAGGGTGGGGGGAGCCCCCCTAGGGCGCGCCCCCCTGCCTCGTGGGCCCCTCGGAGCTCCACCGACGTACTCCTTCATCCTATATATACCTACGTACCCCCAAACAATCAGAACAGGAGCCAAAAACCTAATTCCACCGCCGCAACTTTTTGTATCCACGAGATCCCATCTTGGGGCCTATTCCGGAGCTCCCCCGGAGAGGGCCGTCATCACGGAGGGCTTCTACATCATCATAGCCTCTCCGATGAAGTGTGAGTAGTTTACCTCAAACCTTCGGGTCCATAGTTAGTAGCTAGATGGCTTCTTCTCTCTTTTCGGATCTCAATACAAAGTTCTCCTCCTCTCTTGTGGTGATCTACTCGATGTAATCTTGTTTTTGCGGTGTGTTTGTTGAGACCGATGAATTGTGGGTTTATGATCAAGTCTATCTATGAACAATATTTGAATCTTCTCTGAATTCTTTTATGTATGATTGGTTATCTTTGCAAGTCTCTTCGAATTATCTGTTTGGTTTGGCCAACTAGATTGGTAGTTCTTGCCATGGGAGAAGTGCTTAGCTTTGGGTTCGATCTTGCGGTGTCCTTTCCCAGTGACAGAAGGGGCAGCAAGGCATGTATTGCATCGTTGCCATCGAGGATAACAAGATGGGGTTTATTTCATCTTGCATGAATTTATCTCTCTACATCATGTCATCTTGCTTAAGGCGTTACTCTATTTTTAACTTAATACTCTAGATGCATGTTGGATAGCGGTCGATGAGTGGAGTAATAGTAGTAGATGCAGAATCGTTTCGGTCTACTTGTCATGGACGTGATGCCTATATACATGATCATGCCTAGATATTCTCATAACTATGCTCAATTCTGTCAATTTCTCAACAGTAATTTGTTCACCCACCGTAGAATACTTATGCTCTTGAGAGAAGCCACTAGTGAAACCTATGGCCCCCGGGTCTATTCTCATCATATCAATCTCCATCACTTTAATCTTGCTTTTTTACTTTGCCTTTTACTTTTCACTTTGCATCCCTATACCAAAAATACCAAAAATATTATATCTATCAGATCTCACTCTCGTAAGTGACCGTGAAGGGATTGACAACCCCTAATCGCGTTGGTTGCGAGTAGCTATTGTTTTGTGCAGGTACGAGGGACTTGAGTGTGGCCTCCTACTGGATTGATACCTTGGTTCTCAAAAACTGAGGGAAATACTTACGCTACTCTGCTGCATCATCCCTTCCTCTTCGGGGAAAACCAACGCAAGCTCAAGAGGTAGCAAGAAGGATTTCTAGCGCCGTTGACGGGGAGTCTACGCAAAAAGTCAACATACCAAGTACCCATCATAATCCCTATCTCTCGCATTACATTATTTTCCATTTGCCTCTCGTTTTCCTCTCCCCCACTTCACCCTTGCCGTTTTATTCACCCTCTCTCTCTCTATCCTCCCTCTCTTTTCCGCTTGCCTTTTTGTTTGCTCGTGTGTTAGATTGCTTGTTTGTCACGATGGCTCAAGATACTACCAAATTGTGTGACTTCACCAATACCAATAATAATGATTTCCTTAGCACTCCGATTGCTCCTCTTGCCAATACTGAATCTTGTGAAATCAATACTACTTTGTTGAATCTTGTTATGAAAGATCAATTCGCTGGCCTTCCTAGTGAAGATGCCGTTACTCATCTGAATAGCTTCATTGATTTATGTGATATGCAAAAGAAAAAGGATGTCGATAATGATGTCGTTAAATTGAAGCTATTTCCTTTTTCGCTTAGAGATCATGCTAAAGCTAGGTTTTCGTCTTTGCCTAAAAATAGTATTGATTCTTGGAACAAGTGCAAAGATGCTTTTATCTCTAAGTATTCCCCTCCCGCTAAGATCATCTCTCTTAGAAACGATATTATGAACTTTAAGCAACTTGATCATCAACATGTTGCACAAGCTTGGGAGAGAATGAAATTAATGATACCTAATTGCCCTACTCATGGTTTGGATTTGTGGATGATTATACAAATTTTTTATGCCGGATTGAATTTTGCTTCTAGAAATCTTTTAGATTCGGCCGCAGGAGGCACTTTTATGGAAATCACTTTAGGAGATGCTACTAAACTCCTAGATAATATTATGGTTAATTATTCTCAATGGCATACTGAAAGATCATCTAATAAAAAAGTGCATGCGATAGAAGAAATCAATGTTTTGAGTGGAAAGATGGATGAACTTATGAAATTATTTGCTACTAAGAGTGTTTCTTCTGATCCTAATGATATGCCTTTGTCTACTTTGATTGAGAATAACAATGAATCTATGGATGTGAATTTTGTTGGTAGGAATAATTTTGGTAACAACGCTTATAGAGGGAATTTTAATCCTAGGCCATATCCTAGTAATCCTTCTAATAATTATGGGAATCCTACAACAACTCTTATGGAAATTATAATAAGATGCCCTCTGAATTTGAGAATAGTGTTAAAGAGTTTACGAATTCACAAAAGAATTTTAATGCTTTGCTTGAAGAGAAATTACTTAAAGTTGATGATTTGGCTAGGAACGTTGGTAGAATTTCTCTTGAGATTGATTCTTTAAAGATTAGATCTATTCCTCCTAAGCATGATATCAATGAGTCTCTCAAAGCCATGAGAATTTCCATTGATGAGTGCAAGGAAAGAACCGCTAGGATGCGTGCTTCCAAAGATGCCTTTATTAAAGCGTGTTCTTCCAATTCCTATGAAAATCAAGATGAAGATCTAAAAGTTATTGATGTGTCTCCTATTAAATCTTTGTTTTGCAATATGAATCTTGATGAAACTGAATATGATCTTCCTTTACCTAGAAGGCGTTCTAAAAATTCGGAGTATTTAGATCTTTATGATGAAATTGATGAAAGTGGGATTGAAAGAAATAAAAATCTAGATGTTGCTAAACCCACTATATTGGATTTCAAGGAATTTAATTATGAAAGTTGCTCTTTAATTGATTGTATTTCCTTGTTGCAATCCGTGCTAAATTCTCCACATGCTTATAGTCAAAACAAAGCCTTCACCGAACATATTGTTGATGCCTTGATGCAACCTTATGAAGAAAAACTTGAGTTGAAAGTTTCTATCCCTATAAAACTCTATGATGAGTGGGAACCAACTATTAAAATTAAAATTAAAGATCATGAGTTTTATGCTTTGTGTGATTTGGGTGCTAGTGTCTCCACTATTCCCAAGACTTTATGTGATTTGCTAGATTTTCGTAATTTTGATTATTGCTCTCTAAACTTGCATCTTGCGGATTCTACTATTAAGAAACCTATGCGAAGGATTAATGATGTTCTTATTGTTGCAAATAAGAATTATGTGCCCGTATATTTCATTGTTCTTGATATAGATTGCAATCCTTCTTGCCCTATTATTCTTGGTAGACCTTTCCTCAGAACGGTTGGTGCGATTATGGATATGAAGGAAGGGAATATTAGATTTCAATTTCCATTAAAAAGGGAATGGAACACTTTCCAAGAAAGAAAATAAAATTTCCATATGAAACTATCATGAGAGCCACTTATGGATTGCCTACCAAAGATGGCAATACCTAGATCTATCCTCGCTTTTATGCCTAGCTAGGTGCATTAAACGATAGTGCTTGTTGAGAGACAACCCAATTTTATTTTTATTCCTTCCCTTTTGCTCCTGATTAGTAATAAATAAATTATTTAGCCTCTGTTTTGGTTGTATTTTTTGTGTTTAATTAGTGTTTGTGCCAAGTAGAACCGTTGGGAAGACTTGGGGAAAGTCTTGTTGAACTTGCTGTAAAAAACAGAAACTTAAGCGCTCACGAGAACTGATTTCATTTTTATTTGGAGAGTGATATTTAGTTAATTATTTTTGCAGATGATTAATAGATAAATTCCTCACATCCAGCAATTTATTTTAGAATTTTTGGGGTTCCAGATCTTGCGCTAGCTACAGATTACTACAGACTGTTCTGTTTTTGACAGATTCTGTTTTTCGTGTGTTGTTTGCTTATTTTGATGAATCTATGGTTAGTAAAATAGTTTATAATCCATAGAGAAGTTGGAATACAGTAGGTTTAAAACCAATATAAATAAAGAATGAGTTCATTACAGTACCTTGAAGTGGTCTTTTGTTTTCTTTCGCTAACGGAGCTCACAAGTTTTCTACTTTAAGTTTTGTGTTGTGAAGTTTTCAAGTTTTGGGTGAATTCTTTTGATGGATTATGGAACAAGGAGTGGCAAGAGCCTAAGCTTGGGGATGCCCATGGCACCCCCAAGATAATCCAAGGACACCAAAAAGTCAAAGCTTGGGGATGCCCCGGAAGGCATCCCCTCTTTCGTCCACTTCCATCGGTAATTTACTTGGAGCTATATTTTTATTCACCAACATGATATGTGTTTTGCTTGGAGCGTCTTGTATTATTTTGTCTTTGTGTTTTAGTATGCCACAATCATCCTTGCTGTACACACCTTTTGAGAGAGCCATACATGAATTAAAATTTGATAGAATACTCTATGTGCTTCACTTATATCTTTTGAGCTATGTAGTTTTGCTCTATGTGCTTCACTTATATCTTTTGAGCGTTATAATTTTGCTCTATGTGCTTCACTTAGATCTTTTAGAGAACGGTGCTGGATTTGTTTTAAAGGAACTATTGATCTCTCATGCTTCACTTAAATTATTTTGAGAGTCTCTTAATAGCATGGTAATTTGCTTAATAATAATATGCTTGGTATTCAAGATTTGTGAAACTTTCTTTTGAGTGTGTTTAATACTAAGAAAAGATTGAAGCATGATAATTGTTTTGAGATATGGAGGTGATAATATTAAAGTCATGCTAATTGAGTAGTTGTGAATTTAAAGAATACTTGTGTTAAAGTTTGTGATTCCCGTAGCATGCACGTAAAGTGAATCGTTATGTGATGAAGTCGGAGCATGATTTATTTATTGATTGTCTTCCTTATGAGTGGCGGTCGGGGACGAGGGATGGTCTTTTCCTACCAATCTACCCCCCTAGGAGCATGCGCGTAATACTTTGCTTTGATAACTTCTAGACTTTTGCAATAAGTATATGAGTTATTTATGACTAATGTTGAGTCCATGGATTATACGCACTCTCACCCTTCCACCTTTGCTAGCCTCTCTAATACCGCGCACCTTTCGCCGGTATCATACACCTACCATATACCTTCCTCAAAACAGCCACCATACCTACCTATCATGGCATTTCCATAGCCATTCCGAGATATATTGCCATGCAACTTTCCACCGTTCCGTTTATTATGACACACTCCATCATTGTCATATTGCATATCCCGGTACACTGCCGGAGGCATTCATATAGAGTCTTATTTTGTTCTAAGTATCGAGTTGTAATTGTTGAGTTGTAAGAAAAATAAAAGTGTGATGATCATCATTATTAGAGCATTGTCCCAGTGAGGAAAGGATGATGGAGACTATGATTCCCCCACAAGTCGGGATGAGACTCCGGATGAAAAAAAGAGGCCAAAGAAGCCCAAATAAAAAGAGGCCATAAAAAAGAGAGAAAAGGCCCAAATAAAAAAATGAGAGAAAAAGAGAGAAGGGACAATGTTACTATCCTTTTACCACACTTGTGCTTCAAAGTAGCACCATGATCTTCATAGTAGAGAGTCTCTCATGTTATCACTTTCATATACTAGTGGGAATCTTTCATTATAGAACTTGGCTTGTATATTCCAATGATGGGCTTCCTAAAATTGCCCTAGGTCTTCATGAGCAAGCAAGTTGGATGCACACCCACTTAGTTTCTTTTTGAGCTTTCATATACTTATAGCTCTAGTGCATCCGTTGCATGGCAATCCCTACTCACTCACATTGATATCTATTGATGGGCATCTCCATAGCCCGTTGATACGCCTAGTTGATGTGAGACTATCTTCTCCTTTTTGTCTTCTCCACAACCACCATTCTATTCCACCTATAGTGCTATATCCATGGCTCACGCTCATGTATTGCGTGAAGATTGAAAAAGTTTTGAAAAAGTTAGAGTATGAAACAATTGCTTGGCTTGTCATCGGGGTTGTGCATGATTTAAATACTTTGTGTGGTGAAGATAGAGCATAGCCAGACTATATGATTTTGTAGGGATAACTTTCTTTGGCCATGTTATTTTGAGAAGACATAATTGCTTTGTTAGTATGCTTGAAGTATTATTATTTTTATGTCAATATAAACTTTTGTCTTGAATCTTTCGAATCTGAATATTCATATCACAATTAAGAAGATTTGCATTGAAATTATGCCAAGTAGCACTCCGCATCAAAAATTCTATTTTTATCATTTACCTACTCGAGGACGAGCAGGAATTAAGCTTGGGGATGCCTGATACGTCTCCAACGTATTTATAATTTTTGATTGCTCCATGCTATATTATCTACTGTTTTGGACTATATTGGGCTTTATTTTCCACTTTTATATTATTTTGGGACTAACCTATTAACCGGAGGGCCAGGCCAGAATTGTTTTTTTTCCTATTTCAGTGTTTCGAAGAAACGGAATATCAAACGGAGTCCAAACGGAATGAAACCTTCGGGAATGTGATTTTCTCACCGAACGTGATCCAGGAGACTTGGACCCTACGCCAAGGCATCAGAGAGGCGGTCATGAGGGTGGGGGGCGCCCCCCCTAGGGCGCGCCCCCTGCCTCGTGGGCCCCTCAGAGCTCCACCGACGTACTCCTTCCTCCTATATATACCTACGTACCACCAAATGATCAGAACAGGAGCCAAAAACCTAATTCCACCATCGCAACTTTCTGTATCCACGAGATCCCATCTTGGGGCCTGTTCCGGAGCTCCGCCGGAGAGGGCCGTCATCACGGAGGGCTTCTACATCATCATAGCCTCTCCGATGAAGTGTGAGTAGTTTACCTCAGACCTTCGGGTCCATAGTTAGTAGCTAGATGGCTTCTTCTCTCTTTTTGGATCTCAATACAAAGTTCTCCCCCTCTCTTGTGGAGATCTATTCGATGTAATCTTCTTTTTGCGGTGTGTTTGTTGAGACCGATGAATTGTGGGTTTATGATCAAGTCTATCTATGAATAATATTTGAATCTTCTCTGAATTCTTTTATGTATGATTGGTTATCTTTGCAAGTCTCTTCGAATTATCCGTTTGGTTTGGCCAACTAGATTGGTAGTTCTTGCCATGGGAGAAGTGCTTAGCTTTGGGTTCGATCTTGCGGTGTCCTTTCCCAGTGACAGAAGGGGCAGCAAGGCACGTATTGCATCGTTGCCATCGAGGATAACAAGATGGGGTTTATTTCATATTGCATGAATTTATCTCTCTACATCATGTCATCTTGCTTAAGGCGTTACTCTGTTTTTAACTTAATACTCTAGATGCATGCTGGATAGCGGTCGATGAGTGGAGTAATAGTAGTAGATGCAGAATCGTTTCGGTCTACTTGTCACGGACGTGATGCCTATATACATGATCATGCCTAGATATTCTCATAACTATGCTCAATTCTGTCAATTGCTCAACAGTAATTTGTTCACCCACCGTAGAATACTTATGCTCTTGAGAGAAGCCACTAGTGAAACCTATGGCCCCCGGGTCTATTCTCATCATATCAATCTCCATCACTTTAATCTTGCTTTTTTACTTTGCCTTTTACTTTTCACTTTGCATCTCTATACCAAAAATACCAAAAATAGTATATCTATCAGATCTCACTCTCGGAAGTGATCGTGAAGGGATTGACAACCCCTAATCGTGTTGGTTGCGAGTAGTTATCGTTTTGTGCAGGTACGAGGGACTTGAGCGTGGCCTCCTACTGGATTGATACCTTGGTTCTCAAAAACTGAGGGAAATACTTACGCTACTCTGCTGCATCATCCCTTCCTCTTTGGGGAAAACCAACGCAAGCTCAAGAGGTAGCAATGGACCCTAGGGGGGAGTTGGCGCCCAACCCACCTAGGGGCTGATTCCCCTCTATATTCAGCCCATAGGGCCCTCCGGGGTAGGTGGACCCTCCCGGTGGACCCCCGGAACCCCTTCAGTGGTCCCGGTACAATACCGGTTGTAACGCCCGGATAATTAGGCTACAGTAAAACTCTCCTAATGATGCCAAGTCATCTGTGGTTACTGTTGCTAAACTTCTGTTAGTTCAAACCGTTTCAAAATTCAAATTCAAATTAATGTCAACAACAAAAGTTTTCAAAAATTGAAACAAAAATGTTCGGTGGTTGACGAATATTACAAGGGTAATTATGGTGCAGCAAACATATTTTTAGAAAATGCCTAAATGACTTAAAATGAAATAAAATAGAATAGAAAATAAGTAAAAAGAAAGAAAATACAAAAAAAGAAAAGAAAAACTAAAACTAAAACTAGAAAAGGGGGAGAAAGCACCCCCCACTCGGCTTTGGCCCAGCAGGCCATTGGGCCACCCACCTGGCCGGCCCACCCCCGCACCCCATAACCCTCCCACTGCCCCGAAATCCTAGCCCCACCGACACCCACTCCCCCACTTCCCCCCACCCACCCACGACGCGCCCCTCCCCCGATCCGATCTGGATCGGGGCACGAACTGCCTCCCCTCGCTCGTCGCTGTCGAACGCCAGCACCCTGCCTGGACCTCGCCGGACTTCCCCACCGGCCTGCTACCTTCTACGCATGACGTCCCCGACCTCCACCTCGCGCCTCGCTGCCACTCCCCTACCGGCGGGTGGCGCCCGCCACCTCCTGCCCACGCGCCTGTTAAGGCCCCCATGGGGGCCCCACCCCATAACGTATTTTAAAAAATAAAAAATAAAAAAATAAAAATAATAATTAATCAATTAATCAATTAATTAAAGAATTAATTAACTTAATTAATTTTGATTAATTAAACTAAAACAACTAATTAAGCCTAACTAATTAAACTAATCCCTAATTAACTAAAACAGTCAATGACAGGGGGGTCCCACCCCTGTTGACTAGTCAAACGTTGACTGGTCAACTGGGTCCCTCTGGCCCACCTGCCAGTCACTGGGTACACTTTTGTGTACACTGTGCTGGGTGCGCCTAGCAATTTAGCTATTATTTTCGAATTAAAAATAATTCCAGAAATTAATAAAATCTTTAGAAAATCATATCTTTTAATCCGTAACTCGGATTAAATTATTTTCAACATGAAAGTTGCTCAGAACGATGAGACAAATCCGGATACGCATCCCGTTCATCCGCCACACATCTCTAGCATAGCAAACACGCAACTTTCCCCCTCCGGTTCATCTGTCTAAAAATGCGAAACACCAGGAATACTTTCCCGGATGTTTTCCCCCTTCACCGGTACCACCTCGTACCGCGTTAGGGCACCTAGCTTTATGCTTTGTCATGTCATGCATCGTCATGCATTTGTTTGCATTATATTTATTGTTTCTCCCCCCTCTTCTCTGGCTAGACACCGAGACCGACGCCGCTGCTACCCAGTACGACTACGGTGTTGTCGACCCCTCTCTCTTGCTAGAGCAACCAGGCAAGCCCCCCCCCCCTTGATCACCAGATATTGCCTACTCTCCTCTATACTACTTGCATTAGAGTAGTGTAGCATGTTACTGCTTTCCGTTAATCCTATCCTGATGCATATCCTATCATTGTTGCTACAACTATTGATACCTTACCTGCAATCCTAAATGCTTAGTTTAGGATGCTAGTTTCTCATCAGTGGCCATACATTCTTGTCCGTCTGCCATGCTATGCTATTGGGCCGTGATCACTCGGGAGTTGATCACGGGTATATACTTATACATAATATATGATACTAATGATGACTAAAGACGGGTCGGCTCGTAGGAGTACCCGCGAGTGATTCATGGATTGGGTCCGAAAGGACGTTTGTCCCGACGGCCCTCTGAGTGGATCTTTGTGGCGAAGCGACAGGGCAGGTTGAGACCACCTAGGAGAGAGGTGGGCCTGGCCCTGGTCGGCGTTTGTGGTTATTTCAAGATAACATGTTTAACGAGATCTTGGCATTTGATCTGAGTCTGGCTACTGGCCTATACGCACTAACCATCTACGCGGGGACAGTTATGGGCACTCAACGTTGTAGTATCAGTCGAAGCCTTCGTGACGTCAGCGACTGAGTGGCGCGTGCCGGATTGGACTGGAACGCCTGCTAGGCTAGGTCTGCTTTCGGCCGAGTTCGCAACATGTAGGTGTGCAAAGGGCGATGGGCCCAGACCCCTACGCCATAGGATTTAGACCGGCATGCTGACCTCTCTGTTGTGCCTAGATAGGGCTGCGATGTGTTGATCTTCCGAGGCCGGGCATGACCCAGAAAAGTGTGTCCGGCCAAATGGGATCGAGCGTGTTGGGTTATGTGGTGCACCCCTGCAGGGAAGTTGATCTATTCGAATAGCCGTGTCCCTCGGTAAAAGGACGACCCGGAGTTGTACGTTGACCTTATGACAACTAGAACCGGATACTTAATAAAACACACCCTTCCAAGTGCCAGATACAACCGGTGATCGCTCTCTCACAGGGCGACGAGGGGAGGATCATCGGTTAGGATTATGCTACATGATGATACTTGGTGAACTTACCATCTACTCTCTTCTCCTGCTGCAAGATGGAGGTTACCAGAAGCGTAGTCTTCGAAAGGACTAGCTATCCCCCTCTTATTTCGGCATTCTGCAGTTCAATCCACATATGATACCCTTATTCCATTTGATACCAATGCATACATATGTAGTGTAGCTCCTTGCTTGCGAGTACTTTGGATGAGTACTCACGGTTGCTTTTCTCCCCCTTTTCCCCTTTCCTATATCCGATTGCTGCAACCAGACGTTGGAGTCCAGGAGCCAGACGCCACCGTTGATGACGACTACTACTACTTGGGAGGTGCCTACTACTACGGGTAGCCCGCTGACGACGGCCAGGAGTAGTTAGGAGGATCCCAGGCAGGAGGCCTGCGCCTCGTTCGATCTGTATCCCTGTTTGTGCTAGCCATCTTATGGCAACTTGTTTAACTTATGTCTGTACTCAGATATTGTTGCTTCCGCTGACTCGTCTATGATCGAGCTCTTGTATTCGAGCCTTCGAGGCCCCTGGCTTGTAATATGATGCTTGTATGACTTATTTTATTTGTAGAGTAGTGTTGTGATATCTTCCCGTGAGTCCCTGATCTTGATCGTACACATTTGCGTGTATGATTAGTGTACGATTGAATCGGGGGCGTCACAAGTTGGTATCAGAGCCGACTTCCTGTAGGAATCCCCCTTCCACACTTCTTGGCCAAAGTCGAGTCTAAACATTGCAAAACTTTTACTAACATGGTTGTGCGGCTTATGGGCCCACGTCGCCATCTGGGTGGTATTAGGATCTTTTACTCCTCGATCCTTACTATGGGACTCTGAACTCTCTCCTACTCGGGTTAAACGATTTTACTAACTTTAACATTAGGATCCCGTGACCACGTTCACCCCAAAGTTGGATAAGCCCTAGCTATTCATTAGAGTAGCATATTGAATTATCCACACTGTTAGTTGACTCCTTTGAAACATCTTTGTTTTCAGATGGAACCCACGAGACAGGTCGTGTGCCACACGACGGCCATTGGTGCCTCAGGATCACCTGCTGTGTTGGTTGAGATGATGACCTATATGGGTTATCGCTGGCACCCTGAGTACACCGTCTATGAGGAGTATCGGGACTTCAACCAGGAGCAGTACCGTGCCATCGTCCACCTCTACTCTTGGGAGTATGACTCCACTACCGTGCTGCACACTGCTCATGGTGTTGGAGTGACTATCGACATGGCGGTCCACGATGTTGCTTATGCTGCTCTGACACGTCTTCGTGGAGAGTATCAGGAGTTGGACACCTCCCCCTTCAGACACATTGCTATCGCATCCGATGTTGGTGCAGAGGGATACTACACTATTGCCTACTCCACTGTCACCCGAGAGCCCTTCTACCATCAGAACCTGGTTCTGCATGCTGATGGGCTTGATAGAGCTAACCGAGCTCTTCGCCACGAGCTGTACACCAACCGTCAGCACCTGTACCATGCTCTGACGTTGTTGCACCCCTCTGTCCGATCTGGTGATCTGTCGCGTTATGCGATCTATCCTGCCAGGACCGTGATGCCCCAGGGCGTCGGCTAGCCAGATGTGGGAGGCTACTCTCCTACACTTGGTCCTCTCCTGCCACCTACGCGTCGGGTTCCGCACCAGAGTATTCGCGGACCCCAGGCTACTCACGTGGAGGTCTTCCCTTCGCGTCACTACCAGCTGTCAGGCTACACCTACCTCCGCAGTACCGCGTGGGACTGATGTAGACTTGCTTGTTAGTGTTAGATGCATTCGCCGCGAGTCTGCGTGCCGCCTATGATGTATTAGTCTATGTACTGATCTCTGTGTATCGAACTCTATGCATGATCTCTTTTGTAAGATATGCCGACTACTATGTAGTATCTATCGTGCTGCTTTCATTGTGCATGTTTCATCATGAATGATTCTTGTCTTTGCAAATTTCTCAATGCTGAACTACCCCTGTTATATATTAGCAGGATGGTTAGACCAGGTGGTCGTGGACGTGGTGGCAACCTCCCACCACCGCCTGAGTACATGGCTGGTATGATCCAACAGCTTGAGATGAATCGCCAGTTCATGGAGAATATGATGGCTCAGTTTCCTCGCCCCAATATGAACCAGCAGCCAACCCCAGTAACTCTGCAGGATTTCATGCGCCTGAACCCAACTATGTACCGCAGCTCAACTCAGCCTCTGGATGCTGATGACTGGCTCCGTGACATCACCTATGAGATGGAGTCTGCTGATGTAGCCACTGCCAGCTATGTCACCTTTGCTTCCTTCTTCCTGAAGGGACCCATAGCTCAATGGTGGGACAGCCACATGCGTACTCTGCCAGTTGGAACAATCATCACCTGGCCAGACTTCCAAGCTGCCTTCTGTGCTCGCTTCATTCCTCAGGGAGTCATGGACCGTAAGAAGCGTGAGTTTCGCAACCTCACCCAAGGCAACAAGACTGTTGAAGCTTATCAGCGGGAGTTTCTTGACTTGTCCCGCTATGCTGAAGAAGACATTGCAACTGATGCACGCAGACAGGAGAAGTTCCATGATGGACTTCAAGCTGACATCAAGCTCGCACTTCTAGTGCACGACTTTACTGATTTTGCCACCTTGGTGAACAAGGCCATCAATGTCGAAACTGGTCTGCAGGAATACCAGGGCTCTCACAGGCGCAACCGTGACACAGGCTCATCTTCGGGCCCGTCCTCACAGAAGCGTAAGATATGGATTCCCAACAGCATGTACCAGCCGAATGCACCTGCTCCAAGGCAGACCTATGCTGCACCTCGTCTGCCTGCTCCACCAACTAGGCAGCCAAGACTTCCAGCTCCACCACCACAAACTCCTGTTCCCACTCCCAATAATGGTCTGTGCTTCAGGTGTGGTCAACCAGGACACCGTGCTAGGGAATGCAACCAGAACCAGAATCAACTAGCCCTCCCAGCAACTGGCCGTGGAAGCAACCAGCCTCGCAACAACAATGCCAAGTCTTATGGTCGTGTTCATGCCAACCACGTTGATCTCAATGAAGTTCTAGACCAGCCTGCTACCGTGATGGGTACACTCCTCGTAAATTCAGTACCAGCATCTGTTTTATTTGATACAGGAGCATCACATTCATTCATATCAGCTGAGTTTGCATTCATGCATGGCATTAAATATGAAGAGATGAACACTGCGATTGTGGTACACACTCCTATGGGCCAGTGTCAAACCTCTATGGTTAGTCACAACGTTCCCGTTGAAATTGAAGGACTGGAATTCCTTGCCTCCCCCATCGTACTAAAGTCCTTTAGCATCGACCTCATTCTGGGAATGGATTGGTTGAAAGCGCATACTGCTTCTATAGTTTGCGCCACTAAGGTCGTCCATCTGCTACACCCTTCTGATGAAATAATTTCTTACCAAGCTCATCTAGTTCAGAACGCCGAGGCACGTCTTTATGCCTTGAATGCGTTGAACGCTGCACCACTCGAGGGCATTGAAAACATTCCCGTTGTTCGTGAATTCCAAGACGTCTTCCCAGAAGAACTTCCAGGGTTCCCCCTGCTAGAGCTGTCGAATTCATCATCGACTTGAAACCTGGCACCACCCCTATAGCTAAACGACCCTACAAGATGCCGCCGCATTAACTCATTGAGCTTAAGGAGGAAATCGACATATCTCTTGTCAAAGGTTTCATTCGTCCAAGTTTCTCTCCTTGGGGAGCACCTTCTCTCTTTGTTAAGAAGAAGGATGGGACAAACCGATTAGTCCAAGACTACCGTCCTATAAACCAAGCTACCATTCAGAATAAATATCCTCTTCCTCGGATCAATGATCTTTATGATCAACTGGCTGGCTCATCAGTGTTCTCCAAACTCGACTTGAGGTTGGGTTACCACCAGATCCGTGTTCGTGAAGAGGACATCCCAAAAACCGCATTCGTGACTCGGTATGGATCATACGAGTACACCATCATGTCATTTGGCTTAACGAATGCTCCCGCCACCTTCTCCCGTCTGATGAACTATATATTCATGGATTACCTTGACAAGTTCATCGTGGTTTACTTGGACGATATCCTTGTATTTTCCAAGAACAAGGAAGAGCATGCTGAACATCTTCGTCTTGTGCTGGAAAAGCTTCGAGAGCATCAACTGTATGCTAAGTATTCCAAGTGTGAATTCTGGCTCCCCGAAGTAACCTATCTTGGGCATGTCATCTCCAAGGATGGTATTGCCGTCAACCCTGAACGAGTTCAGGCTATTCTCGATTGGACTCCTCCGAAGAATGTCAAGCAAGTCCGAAGCTTTCTCGGTCTCGCCAGCTATTGTCGTTGATTCGTCGAGAACTTCTCCAAGATTGCCAGACCTCTGACTAATATGTTGCATAAGGGTGTCAAATTCGAATGGACAAACAAGTGTCAGGAAAGTTTCCAGGCACTCAAAGACAAGTTGACTTCTGCCCCAGTGCTTGCTCCACCTGATACTAAGAAGGACTTCGTCATTTACTGCGACGCTTCCCGTCAAGGATTAGGCTGTGTCCTAATGCAAGAGCGCAGAGTGATTTCTTATGCCTCTCGTCAACTGCGCCCTCACGAAGAAAACTACCCAGTTCACGACCTCGAGCTTGCTGCTGTCATTCATGCACTGAAGCAGTGGCGACATTACCTTCTCGGTAATCGTTGCGAAATCTTCACCGACCACCAAAGTCTGAAGTATCTGTTTACTCAGCCAGATCTGAACCTCTGTCAGCAGAGATGGATGGAGACTGTTGCAGACTTTGACGTGGGTATATCCTATACCCCCGGCAAGGCTAATGTAATGGTTGATGCCTTGAGCCGCAAGTCTTACTGCAACCACCTCCAGGTTCACAAAGTTCAGCCCTCGCTTGTCGAAGAATTTAGAAAGCTGAACCTTCATATTGTTCCTCCTGGAGCACTCGCTCCCCCTCCCCCGGAGTTCCGCAAGATGAATCTTCTTGTTGTTACTAAGGGTTCTCTAAATACCCTGGCTGTCGTACCAGATCTCGTAGCTGGTATAAAGACTATTCAAGGTTATGACTCTGAAGTCCATAAGATTAAACGCCATCTAGCAAAAGGAAAGCCCTCATTCTTCACTATCACCGACGATGGCGCCTTGTACTTCAAAGGCCTCCTAGTGGTACCATGTTCGAAGGAAAACCTGGATAAGACTAAAAGGGTTATGCAAGAAGCCCATGATACGCCTCTGTCCATCCATCCTGGTAGTACAAAGATGTACCAGGATATTCGTCAAAGATTCTGGTGGTCTAATATGAAGCAGGACATTGCTTGTTATGTTGCTGAGTGTGACGTTTGTCGCCGTATCAAAGCAGAGCATCAAAGGCCTGCTGGAACTCTGCAACCTATCTCTATTCCTGAATGGAAATGGGACCATGTTGAAATGGACTTCGTCACTAGATTTCCCAAATCGTAGAAAGGTAATGATGCTATTCTTGTCGTCATTGACCGGCTTTCTAAAGTTGCACATTTCCTGGCGGTCAAAGAGACAATCACTGCTAGTCAGCTTGCTACTCTCTACATGGCCAGAATTGTTTCACTTCACGGTATTCCACCGGTTATCAGTTCAGACCGTGGCGGCTTATTCACTTCAAGATTCTGGGCAAGTTTCCAAGAAGCTATGGGAACTCATCTGTCGTTCAGTACTGCGTTTCATCCTCAGTCGCAAGGACAGGTTGAACGTGTCAACCAAGTTCTCGAAGACATGCTTCGAGCTTGTGTAATTTCCTTCGGCAAGAAATGGGAGGAATCTCTTCCATATGCCGAGTTCTCTTATAATAATAGCTATCAAGCTAGTCTGAAGATGTCCCCCTTCGAAGTGCTATATGGACGAAAGTGTCGAACCCCTCTGAACTGGTCAGAAACTGGGGAACATCCACTCTTCGGTTCGGATATTATCCAACAGGCCGAAGAACAAGTTCGCATTATTTGCAAGAATCTCAAGACTGCTCAGTCATGTCAGAAAAGTCAGTATGACCGTCATCACCAAGACATGGTCTATCAACCTGGCGAAAAGGCTTATCTTCGAGTTACACCAATGAAGGGTGCTCACCGCTTCGGGATCAAGGGCAAGCTAGCTCCTCGCTATATCGGTCCCTTCACTATTCTCGAAACGCATGGAAAAGTGGCATATCAACTGGAGCTTCCGCCGAACCTTTCTCAGGTTCACGATGTGTTCCATGTGTCACAACTCCGACGCTGCTTCAAGGACCCAATCCGAGCAGTGGATCATGAAGTGCTCGAATTACAACAGGACCTCTCCTATAAAGAGCATCCAGTTCGCATTCTCGACCAAGCTAAACGCCGCACACGTCAAAAGGCGATCAAGTTCCTCAAGGTACAGTGGTCGAATCACTCTGAAGATGAAGCCACATGGGAACGCGAGGATCGCCTACAAGAAGAATACCCCGCACTGTTTTCTTCTACCTCCTAAATCTCGGGACGAGATTTCTTGTAGTGGAGGAGATTTGTAACGCCCGGATAATTAGGCTACAGTAAAACTCTCCTAATGATGCCAAGTCATCTGTGGTTACTGTTGCTAAACTTCCGTTAGTTCAAACCGTTTCAAAATTCAAATTCAAATTAATGTCAACAACAAAAGTTTTCAAAAATTGAAACAAAAATGTCCGGTGGTTGCCGAATATTACAAGGGTAATTATGGTGCAGCAAACATATTTTTAGAAAATGCCTAAATGATTTAAAATGAAATAAAACATAATAGAAAATAAGTAAAAAGAAAGAAAATACAAAAAAGAAAAGAAAAACTAAAACTAAAACTAGAAAAGGGGGAGAAAGCACCCCCCACTGGGCTTTGGCCCAGCAGGCCATTGGGCCACCCACCTCGTCGGCCCACCCCCGCACCCCATAACCCCCCCACTGCTCCGAAACCCTAGCCCCACCGACACCCACTCCCCCACTTCCCCCCCACCCATGACGCGCCCCTCCCTCGATCTGATCTGGATCAGGGCACGAACTTCCCCCCCTCGCTCGTCGCTATCGAACGCCAGCGCCCCGCCTGGACCTCGCCGGACTTCCCCATCGACCTGCTTCCTTCTACGCGCGAAGTCCCCGACCTCCACCTTGCGCCCCGCTGCCACTCCCCTACCAGCGAGTGGCGCCCACCACCTCCTGCCCACGCGCCCGTTAAGGCCCCCTCTAGGCATATGACATGGGGGGCCCACCCCAGAACGTATTTAAAAAAATAAAAAATAAAAATAAAAATAAAAATAAAAATAATTAATTAATTAATCAATTAATTAAAGAATTAATTAACTTAATTAATTTTGATTAATTAAACTAAAACAACTAATTAAGCCTAACTAATTAACCTAATCCCTAATTAACAAAAATAGTCAATGACAGGGGGTCCCACCCCTGTTGACTAGTCAAACGTTGACTGGTCAACTGGGTCCCTCTGGCCCACCTGTCAGTCACTGGGTACACTTTTGTGTACACTGTGCTGAGTGCGCCTAGCAATTTAGCAATTATTTTCGAATTAAAAATAATTCCAGAAATTGATAAAATCTTTAGAAAATCATATCTTTTAATCCGTAACTCGGATTAAATTATTTTCAACATGAAAGTTGCTCAGAACGACGAGACAAATCCGGATACGCATCCTGTTCATCCGCCACGCATCCCTAGCATAGCAAGCACGCAACTTTCCCCCTCCGTTTCATCTGTCCGAAAACGCGAAACACCTCGTACCACCGGTACCACCTCGTACCGTGTTAGGGCAAACCTAGCTTTACGCTTTGTCATGTCATGCATCGTCATGCATTTTTTTACATTATATTTATTGTTTCTCCCCCCTCTTCTCTCGCTAGACACCGAGACCAACGCCGCTGCTACCCAGTACGACTACGGTGTTGTCGACCCCTCTCTCTTGCTAGAGCAACCAGGCAAGCCCCCCCCCCCTTGATCACCAGATATCGCCTACTCTCCTCTATACTACTTGCATTAGAGTAGTGTAGCATGTTACTGCTTTCCGTTAATCCTATCCTGATGCATAGCCTATCATTGTTGCTACAACTATTGATACCTTACCTACAATCCTAAATGCTTAGTTTAGGATGCTAGTTTCTCATTAGTGGCCATACATTCTTGTTCGTCTGCCATGCTATGCTATTGGGCCGTGATCACTCGGGAGTTGATCATGGGTATATACTTATACATAATATATGATACTGATGATGACTAAAGACGGGTTGGCTCGTAGGAGTACCCACGAGTGATTCACGGATTGGGTCCAAAAGGACGTTTGTCCCGACGGCCCTCTGAGTGGATCTTTGTGGTGAAGCGACATGGCAGGTTGAGACCACCTAAGAGAGAGGTGGGCCTGGCCCTGGTCGGCGTTCGCGGTTATTTCAAGATAACATGTTTAACGAGATCTTGGCATTTGATTTGAGTCTGGCTACTGGCCTATACGCACTAACCATCTACGCGGGGACAGCTATGGGCACTCAACGTCGTGGTATCAGTCAAAGCCTTCGTGACGTCAGCGACTGAGCGGCGAGCGCCGGATTGGACTGGAACGCCTGCTAGGCTAGGTCTGCTTCCGGCCGCGTTCGCAACATGCAGGTGTGCAAAGGGCGATGGGCCCAGACCCCTGCGCCATAGGATTTAGTCCGGCGTGCTAACCTCTCTGTTGTGCCTAGATAGGGCTGCGACGTGTTGATCTTCTGAGGCCGGGCATGACCAAGAAAAGTGTGTCCGGCCAAATGGGATCGAGCGTGTTGGGTTATGTGGTGCACCTCTGCAGGGAAGTTGATCTATTCGAATAGCCGTGTCCGTCGGTAAAGGACGACCCAGAGTTGTACCTTGACCTTATGACAACTAGAACCGGATACTTAATAAAACACACCCTTCCAAGTGCCAGATACAACCGGTGATCGCTCTCTCACAGGGCGACGAGGGGAGGATCATCGGTTAGGATTATGCTACATGATGATACTTGGTGAACTTACCATCTACTCTCTTCTCCTGCTGCAAGATGGAGGTTACCAGAAGCGTAGTCTTCGAAAGGACTAGCTATCCCCCTCTTATTTCGGCATTCTGCAGTTCAGTCCACATATGATACCCTTATTCCATTTGATACCAATGCATACATATGTAGTGTAGCTCCTTGCTTGTGAGTACTTTGGATGAGTACTCATGGTTGCTTTTCTCCCCCTTTTCCCCTTTCCTATATCCGATTGCTGCAACCAGACGTTGGAGTCCAGGAGCCAGACGCCACCGTTGATGACGACTACTACTACTCGGGAGGTGCCTACTACTACATGCAGCCCGCTGACGACGGCCAGGAGTAGTTAGGAGGATCCCAGGCAGGAGACATGCGCCTTGTTCGATCTGTATCCCTGTTTGTGCTAGCCATCTTATGGCAACTTGTTTAACTTATGTCTGTACTCAGATATTGTTGCTTCCGCTGACTCGTCTATGATCGAGCTCTTGTATTCGAGCCTTCGAGGCCCCTGGCTTGTAATATGATGCTTGTATGACTTATTTTATTTGTAGAGTTGTGTTGTGATATCTTCCCGTGAGTCCCTGATCTTGATCGTACACATTTGCGTGTATGATTAGTGTACGATTGAATCGGGGGCGTCACACGGTAACCCCCAAACACTTCCAGCAACCGAATAAGGACTTCCCATATATAAATCTTCATCTCCGGACCATTCCGAAACTCCTCGTGACATCCGAGATCTCATCTGGAACTCCGAACAACCTTCGCCACATACTATTTCCCATAACAACTCTAGCGTCACCGAATCTTAAGTGTGTAGACTCTATGGGTTCGGGAAGCATGCAGACATGACCGAGACATCTCTTCGGCCAATAACCAACAGCAGGATCTGGATACCCATGTTGGCTCCCACATGTTCCATGATGATCTCATCGGATGAACCATGATGTCGGGGTTTCAACCAATCCTGTATACAATTCCCTTTGTCAATCGGTATGTTACTTGCCCGAGATTCGATCGTCGGTATCCCCATACCTCGTTCAATCTCGTTACCGGTAAGTCTCTTTACTCGTTCTGTAATGCATCATCCCGTGGCTAACTCCTTAATCACATTGAGCTCGTTATGATGATGCATTACCTAGTGGGCCCAGAGATACCTCTTTGTCATACGGAGTGACAAATCCTAGTCTCGATTCATGCTAACCCAACAGATACTTTCAGAGATACCTGTAGTGCACCTTTATAGCCACCCAGTTATGTTGTGACATTTTGGTACACCCAAAGCATTCCTACGGTATCCGGGAGTTGCACAATCTCATGGTCTAAGGAAATGATACTTGACATTAGAAAAGCTTTAGCAAACGAAGTACACGATCTTGTGCTATGCTTAGGATTGGGTCTTGTCCATCACATCATTCTCCCAATGATGTGATCCCATTATCAACGACATCCAATGTCCATGGTCAGAAAACCATGACCATCTATTGATCAACGAGCTAGTCAACTAGAGGCTTAATAGGGACATATAACGATCTATGTAGTCACACATGTATTATGGTTTCCGGTTAATACAATTATAGCATGAATAATAGACAATTATCATGAACACGGAAATATAATAATAACCACTTTATTATTGCCTCTAGGGCATATTTCCAACAGTCTCCCACTTGCACTAGTGTCAATAATCTAGTTACATTATGATGAATCGAACACCCATAGAGTTCTGGTGTTGATCATGTTTTGCTCGCAGAAGAGGTTTAGTCAACGGATCTACGACATTCAGACCCGTATGCACTTTACAAATATCTATGTCTCCATCCTGAATATATTAACGAATGGAGTTGAAGCGACGCTTGATATGCCTGGTCTTCTTGTGAAACCTGGGCTCCTTGGCAAGGGAAATAGATCCAGTGTTGTCATAGAAGAGAGTCATCGGGCCCGACGCATTGGGAATAACTCCTAGCTCGGTGATGAACTCCTTCATCCAAACTGCTTCCTGCGCTGCCTTCGAGGCTGCTATGTACTCCGCTTCACATGTAGATCCCGCCACGACACTTTGCTTGCAACTGCACTAGCTGACTGCCCCACCATGCAAAATGTACACGTATCCGGTTTGTGACTTGGAGTCATACAGATCTGTGTCGAAGCTAGCATCGATGTAACCCTTTACGACAAGCTCTTCATCTCCTCCATAAACGAGAAACATATCCTTAGTCCTTTTCAAGTACTTTAGGATATTCTTGACCGCTGTCTAGTGTTCCATGCCAGGATTACTTTGGTACCTCCCTACCAAACTTACGGCAAGGTTCACATCAGGTCTGGTACACGGCATGGCATACATAATAGACCCTATGGCTAAGGCATAGGGGATGACACTCATCTTTTTTATCTTCTGCCGAGGTTGGGCATTGAGTCATGCTCAATTTCACACCTTGCAATACAGGCAAGAACCCCTTCTTGGACTGATCCATATTGAACTTCTTCAATATCTTGTCAAGGTATGTGCTTTGTGAAAGACCAATGAGGCGTCTCGATCTATCTCTATAGATCTTGATGCCTAATATGTAAGCAGCTTCTCGAAGGTCCTTCATTGAAAAACACTTATTCAAGTAGGCCTTTATGCTTTCCAAAAACTCTATATCATTTCCCATCAATAGTGTGTCATCCACATATAATATGAGAAATGCTACAGAGCTCCCACTCACTTTCTTGTAAACACGTGCTTCTCCATAAGTCTACATAAACCCAAACCCTTTGATCATCTCATCAAAGCGAATGTTCCAACTTCGAGATGCTTGCACCAGCCCATAGACTGAGCGCTGGAGCTTGCATACCTTGTCAGCATTCTTAGGATCGACAAAACCTTTCGGTTGCATCATATACAATTCTTCCTTAAGGAAACCATTAAGGAATGTCGTTTTGACGTCCATTTGCCATATCTCATAATCATAGAATGTGGCAATTGCTAACATGATTCGGACGGACTTCAGCTTCACTACGGGTGAGAAGGTCTCATCGTAGTCAACCCCTTGAACTTGTCGATAACCCTTAGCGACAAGCCGAGCCTTATAGATGGTCACGTTACCATCTGCGTCAGTCTTCTTCTTAAAGATCCATTTATTTTCTATGGCTTGCCGATCATCGGGCAAGTCTGTCAAAGTCCATACTTCATTTTCATGCATGGATCCTATCTCGGATTTCATGGCTTCAAGACATTTGTTGGAATCCGGGCCCGCCATCGCTTCATCATAGTTCGAAGGTTCACCGTTGTCTAACAACATGATTTCCAGGACAGGGTTGCCGTACCACTCTGGTGCTAAATGTGTCCTCGTGGACCTACAAAGTTCATTAGCAACTTGATCCTAAGTTTCATGATCATCATCATTAACTTCCTCTCTA
Organism: Triticum aestivum; assembly: GCF_018294505.1. NCBI lineage: Eukaryota > Viridiplantae > Streptophyta > Magnoliopsida > Poales > Poaceae > Triticum > Triticum aestivum. Next base: position 276,481,434 of record NC_057812.1, on the reverse strand, counting down.
GTCGGTGCAGGCACCACAGAAACATCTTCCTGAGCTGTGCTACTTTCCGGTTCAAGAGGCAGTACCTCATCAAGTTCTACTTTCCTCCCACTTACTTCTTTTAAGAGAAACTCTTTCTCTAGAAAGGATCCATTCTTGGCAACAAAGATCTTGCCTTCGGATCTGAGGTAGAAGGTATACCTGATAGTTTCCTTAGGGTATCCTATGAAGACGCATTTTTCCGACTTGGGTTCGAGCTTTTCAGGTTGAAGTTTCTTGACATAATCATTGCATCCCCAAACTTTCAGAAACGACAGCTTAAGTTTCTTTCCAAACCATAATTCAAACGGTGTCGTCTCAACGGATTTCGACGAAGCCCTATTTAAAGTGAATGCGACAGTCTCTAAAGCATAACCCCAAAATGATAGCGGTAGATCGGTAAGAGACATCATAGATCGCACCATATCCAATAGAGTGCGATTATGACGTTCGGACACACCATTTCGTTGAGGTGTTCCAGGCGGCGTGAGTTGTGAAACAATTCCACATTTCCTTAAGTGTGTGCCAAACTCGTGACTCAAGTATTCTCCTCCACGATCTGATCGTAAGGACTTTATTTTCCTGTCACGTTGACTCTCTACCTCACTCTGAAATTCCTTGAAGTTTTAAAAGGAAACAGACTTGTGTTTCATTAAGTAGACATACCCATATCTACTTAAGTCATCTGTGAGGGTGAGAACATAACGATAGCCACCACGAGCCTCAACGCTCATTGGACGGCACACGTCAGTATGTATGATTTCCAATAAGTTGGTTGCTCGCTCCATTGTTCCGGAGAACAGAGTCTTGGTCATTTTTCCCATGAGGAATGGTTCGCACGTGTCAAATGATTCATAATCAAGAGACTCCAAAAGTCCATCTGCATGGAGTTTCTTCATGCGTTTGACACCAATGTGACCAAGGTGGCAGTGCCACAAGTATGTGGGACTATCATTACCAACCTTACATCTTTTGGCATTCACACTATGAATATGTGTAACATCAAGTTCGACATTAAACAAAAATAAACCATTGACCAGCGGGGCATGACCATAAAACATATCTCTCATATAAATAGAACAACCATTATTCTCAAATTTAAATGAGTAGCCATCTCGCATTAAATGAGACCCAGATACAATGTTCATGCTCAAAGCTGGTACTAAATAACAATTATTGAGGTTTAAAACTAATCCCGTAGGTGGATGTAGAGGGAGCGTGCCGACGGCGATCACATCGACCTTGGAACCATTCCTGAAGCGCATCATCACCTCGTCCTTCGCCAGTCTTCGCTTATTCCGCGGCTCCTGTTTTGAGTTACAAATCTGAGCAACCGCACTGGTATCAAATACCAAGGAGCTACTACGAGCACTGGTAAGGTACACATCAATAACATGTATTTCACATATACCTTCGGCGTTGACGGCCTTCTTATCCGCTAAGTACATGGGGCAGTTCCGTTTCCAGTGACCATTTCCCTTACAATAAAAGCACTGAGTCCCGGGCTTGGGTCCATTCTTTGGATTCTTCCCGACAACTAATTTACCGGGCGCGACAACTCCCTCGCCGTCCTTCTTGAAGTTCTTCTTACCCTTGCCTTTCTTGAAACTAGTGGTTTTATTCACCATCAACACTTGATGTTCCTTATTGATTTCCACCTCCGCTGATTTCAGCATTGAATATAACTCAGAAATGGACTTCTCCATCCCTTGCACATTGTAGTTCATCACGAAGCTCTTGTAGCTAGGTGGAAGCGACTAGAGGATCTTGTCAATGACCGAGTCATCTGGAAGATTAACTCCCAGCTGAGACAAGTGGTTGTGCAACCCAGACATTTTGAGTATATGCTTGCTGACAGAACTGTTTTCCTCCATCTTGCAACTATAGAACTTGTTGGAGACTTCATATCTCTCGACCCGGGCATGAGCTTGGAAAACCATTTTCAGCTCTTGGAATATATCATATGCTTTGTGCTGCTCAAAATGCTTTTGGAGCCCTGGTTCTAAGCTGTAAAGCATGCCGCACTGAACCAGGGAGTAATTATCACTATGCGACTGCCAGGCGTTCATAATGTCTTGAGTTGCTGGGAAAATGGGTGCGTCATCGAGTGGTTCTTCAAGGACATATGCTTTCTTGGCAACTATGAGGATGATCCTCAAGTTACGGACCCAATCCGTATAGTTGCTACCATCTTCTTTCAGCTTGGTTTTCTCTAGGAATGCGTTGAAGTTGAGGGCAACATTAGCGTGGGCCATTTGATCTACAAGACATATTGTAAAGACATTTTAGACTAAGTTCATGATAATTAAGTTCATCTAATCAAATTATTTAATGAACTCCCACTCAGATAGACATCCCTCTAGTCATCCAAGTGATACATGATCTAAATCGACTAGGCCGTGTCCGATCATCACGTGAGACGGACTAGTCATCAACGGTGAACATCTCCATGTTGATTGTATCAACTATACGACTCATGTTCGACCTTTCGGTCTCTCGTGTTCTGTTGGCGATATTACTACTAGACATAAACCGGCTAGGAGAAGCCGGGTTATCCCCATGATGATTATTTTATTTGAAGCCCATGAAGACAAAGATGAAGGCGCTTTATGAAGGCCCAAGGCCCAAAGGCGGGTTAAGGCCTGTAGACATAAACCGACATTGATATATAACTTGTATTGTAAGATAGGAGTAGAGACCGAGCCGGACACGTTTATGATCCGGCCCCGGGACTCTGTAAACCGACGGGTGTCAACCTATGTATATAAAGGTGCGACCCGGCGGCGGTTTAGGGACAACAGACAACAACTCGAGAGCCAGGCAAACCGGATTCGCTCCCTGGTCATCGAAACCCTAGTAATTCCATCACAACTGGAGTAGGCTTTTACCTTCATTGTAAGGGGTCGAACCAGTATAAAACTCTTGCGTCCTTTGTCCGCTTTAAACCCCTTTAAGCTAACTCGTAGCGATGGCTCCACGACTAAGTCCTTTCACAAGGACATCTATCATGACAAAACCACGACAGTTGGCACCCACCGTGGGGCCATCGCACGATGGTTTCGAGTTCTTGAAGGGCAAATTCGAAGGACTCAAGGGATACGTTGTGGGCCGGATGACTAAAAGTCATCACGTCAAGATCTACATCGACAATGCAGGATGGAGCCCCGAGGTCGGCTCAATTGAGTACGGGTATCGGGTCCCCTTTGGAGGAATTCACGTCTTCATCGGCAAGATTGGCGAACCGGGCCCTGAGCCGGACATCTGCACCGACATCATCGAGACGGCTCAGCATGCAAGATCTGCCCAGGTTCAGCCCGCTGTAAGGCGTGCCTTTGTAGGTGTCATCCATGGAACGAAATATGAGGATAGATCGGCATCTGGTGGCGAAACCGTTGTCTACTCTGATGACGAGTCTTCAACTGGAGAGACCGAGTCACTGTATCAGCTGCAGGATGGCCGGATTAGTGGTGGTTCTGATGGCGACAGTATTTCAGACCCCCTTGATCCGCCGAGTCAGGTCGCGGTCTTCATGGCCGGTACGCAATCAGCACAGCATTCTTCTACCGTCGCAGCGATGCTTTCAGATTCAGCAGCAGCAACACCGGTAGGAGCAGGGGGCTCTGCGCCGCCTTTGGTTCAGGTTTTGTCCGATTTGTTCGATGCTTTGGCAACGTTGCTGGTAGCAGAGGTGGACGCGGCAAATCGGGATCAGCACAACGCGGAGATTGCAAAGGTGAAGGATCAGATAACTCAAGCCAAAGCGGACCTGGCGGCAGAGAACACTAGGATGGCTACAGAGCAGGCCGAGTTAGAGGCTCAGGCCTACCGGCTTGTGCTAGATCAGAGTGCGTCAGATGATGTCATGAGAACAAGATACCGGTCGCACCTCCTGCTGGTTTTTGAGGCAAGAAATCTCTTTAACACACCAGGAGCAGGCACCAGCAACCAGCCAGTGGTAAACCGGGCCGAGGCACCTGGGACTGGGGCACCGGTTCAGCCATGTGCGATGGATCCACCGCCTCAGCCTCATCAGAATGATGTCCCATCACGACACGTCTCAACACCTCCGGGTCATTACTCTAACCCGTTGGATAACATCGTTGCCGCCGCTTCACGATTGGCAGCTCTCCCGATTGATGGCGAGTCCCAGTAGCAGTTGAAACACGACGGGCTAGGGAGCTCCTTCAGACGGCCTTAACTCAGCAGCAGGCTTATTCATATGGCCGCGAAAGGATTCATTCTACTCCTCGCCCGAGCCGGAGCTACAGCAGGCATATCGATGAACCGGCCGTATCAAGTAGTGCACGGAATCGTAATCCGCCTCGTGGCCATAACCCAGCGGGTGGCGGTGGCAATGCTCAGGATGTAGTGGATCGCACTAGGGCACATCGAGAAGCCGAGTTAGCGGTGCAGCACGAAGCTCCAGTTCGTCAACTCACTCCGGTTTGTCAGTTCACTCTGGTTCGTCCAACAACGTCGGTGGAACCAGGGGTTCCCTCTAGTTCTTTGGGAGTACCATTTCTTGTCCCAGCATTGCGCAACGTATGGTTACCCAAGGATTTCAAAGGCCCGCGCAAGGTGCTGAATTACACCGCCGATTTATCCCCCGAGTCATGGGTGGAAAGCTATGAGATGGCAATGGAGATGCTGGATGTGGACGAGGCGGCGTGTGCCAAATACTTTACCATGATGTTGGAGGGAACTGCTCGCACATGGTTGAAAAACCTGCCGACCAACTCCATTGGGTCGTGGGCCGAGTTAAGGGCCCGGTTCATCTAGAATTTCAAGGATACGTGCAAGCAGCCCATGTCAAACGTGGATTTAGCTGCTTGTGCCTAGGAGGAAGGAGAATCAATAGCCCGCTGGGTGCGCCGGGTTTCGGAGATTTTGCATTCATCAGACCGCATCAACGCTGATATAGTCGTTTTAACATTGGAAGGCAATTGCCGGTTTGCACCTTTAAAGCTGAAGTTGGGACGGCTCAAACGCCATTGTAATGACATGTGAACACTTATGGCGGCTCTGGTGAAGTATGCCAACTTTGATAGTACCAAGGACCCCGAGTCTGATGATGACAAGACAGGGAAGGGAAAGAAGAGCTGCAGCACCAAGGGGCAGCAGCATAACCCAGTAAGTCATGGGAACAACGGTAAACGCAAGACAGATAATAGCTTGGACTTTGTGGCTAACACCAACACCCAGGATAACGGTCAGCGGCGCAAGGGTAAACCGCCCTAGTGGGGTGGAGGGTCAGGCCCCAATCTGGAGCGCCTATTAAATCAGCCTTGCCCGAAGCACGGATCAAAGGAGAGGCCAACTACACATCTTTGGAAGGATTGCTTCATTATGCGGGAGTTCAAAAATTCTAATCTCTTTCAATACGACAACGGACCGCCCAGCAGTTCAAGAGGCGGTTTCCATGGGCCGGGTTATGGAGGTGGCAGCTCTGGTTCAGGATTCCAAGGCAACCAAACCGGACATGGCAATCAGAGCAGCCAGGGCAACCAGGGAGGTTACAACCATCAGGGGAATCAACAGCAGCAGCAATCGGGTTACCAGAGCAATCCAAAGCAGTTGAATAGTGGGCAGTGCCATGTCTTCACCACTAGCTTATGTAAGCGCAATTAGAAGCTTCATAAAAGGGCCGTGAACTCTGTTGAACCGGTGGTACCTCGTTATCTGCGCTGGTCTGAACAGCCCATCTTGTGGAGTCAAGAGGATCATCCGCCCCGGGTTGACAATCCGGGTCATCTGGCCTTGGTAGTGGCACCTCAGGTTGGAGGTATAAGTTTACCAAGGTGCTTATGGATGGAGGAAGTAGTATCAATATCCTTTACTATGAAACCTTTCATCGCATGGGGTTGACAGATAAGAATCTTAAACCGTCGAACACCGTGTTTCATGGTGTGGTGCCTGGTAAATCGGCATACCCAGTTGGCAAGATAGCTCTGGAAGTTGCTTTTGGAGATGATCATGATTCAAGATCAGAGGTGTTGACTTCTGAGGTGGTGAAAATCAAGAGTCCATATCATGCCCTATCCAGACGGCCGGCTTATGCTAAGTTCATGGCAAGGCCTTGTTATGTTTATCTGCAGCTCAACATGTCGGGTCATAAGGGGACCATCATAGTACATGGGAGCCGGAAGATTGCTTTGGAATGTGAAGAGGGTGATGCGGCTTATGCTAAGTCGGTTTGTGCCACAGAGGAGCTGAAGTTTTATAAAGACAATGTCGATCCGGCAGATATGACTTCTCTGAAAAAGCCAACTACAGAGCATGATCCAGCGCTGAAATTTAAATCGGCTAAGGAGACTAAGCTGGTTGACTTTGTTCCTGGCGATTCGTCCAAGTAGTTCAGCATCAGTGCTAACTTGGATCATCCGTGAGAACCGGGACATCTTTGCATGGAAGCCTTCTGACATGCCAGGTGTACCGAGGGAACTCGCCGAGCACACTCTTAATATAGATCCTAAGTTTAAACCGGTCAGGCAGTTTCTCCGCCGCTTCAACGAAGAGAGGCGTAAAGCTATTGGTGAGGAGGTAGCCCGGCTCTTGGCAGCAGGGTTTATTGTGGAGGTCTTTCACCCTGAGTGGCTAGCTAATCCGGTGCTAGTACTTGAGAAAAACGGTACTTGGCGTATGTGTGTGGATTACACAGACTTGAACAAGGCCTATCCAGCTGACCCCTTTGCTCTCCCTCCTATCGATCAAATTATTGATGCTACGGCAAGTTGTGACCGTTTGAGTTTTTTGGATGCTTATTCTAGTTATCATCAGATCAAAATGGCAGTTAAGGACCAGGAGAAGACAGCTTTCATAAATCCTTTTGGAGCCTTCTGCTATGTATCTATGCCTTTTGGGCTCAAGAGTGCCCAAGCAACTTATCAGCGCTGTGTCCAGAATTGCCTGCATAAACAGATTGGGCTCAATGTTCATGCATATGTGGATGATATTGTGGTTAAGTCCAGAAAGGAGGAAACATTGATAGGTGACTTGAAGGAAACTTTTGATAACCTCCGGGTTTATAAGATGATGCTTAATCCCGCCAAATGTGTCTTTGGTGTACCGGCAGGCAAGATTTTGGGTTTTCTGGTGTCTAACAGGGGCATTGAAGCTAACCCGGAGAAGATCACAGCTATCACATCTCTGGCTAAACTGGCGTGTATCAACGATGTTCAATGTTTGGTGGGCCGGATTGCAACCTTAAGCCGGTTTATCAGTCGCCTTGGGGAGAAGGCTATCCCTTTGTATCAGATGCTCAAGAAGACAGATGACTTCATCTGGAATGATGTTGTCGATAAAGCATTTGAGGACTTAAAGAGACAGTTAGCCAAGCCACATGTACTTGCGGCTCCGGTTGATAAAGAGCCCTTACTGTTATATGTGGCTACTAATGCCCGTGTTGTTAGTGTGGCAATTGTGGTAGAGCGCAAGGAGGCCGGCAAAGAGTATCTGGTTCAACGGCCGGTTTATTATATCAGTGAGGTGCTTATTGAGTCCAAACAGAGATACCCACATTATTTTTAGGGGTTTTCATGGCAAGCCGGAAGCTCAAGCATTATTTTCAGGGTCATCCTATCACTATGGTTAGTTCAGCCCCCTTGGGAGATATCATCCAAAACAGAGAAGCAACTGGCCGGATTGCTAAATGGGCTATTGAGCTTGGACCTCACGGGTTAAAGTATATGCCTCGCACAGCAATCAAATCCCAAGCACTTGTGGACTTCATCAATGATTGGACAGAGCTGCAAGCACCGGAGGAAAAGCCAGACAACACTTATTAGACTATTCATTTTGATGGGTCCAGACAATTGGAGGGCTCGGGGGCTGGAGTAATATTAACTTCCCCATGAGGTGATAAGTTTTGTTATGTTCTCCGTTTAATGTTCCCTTGTACTAACAATGCAGCTGAGTATGAGGCCTTGCTCCATGGTCTTCGGATGGCTAAGGAAATGAATTTAAGCCGGGTTAAGTGCTTTGGTGACTCAGACCTGGTGGCTCAACAGGTATCTGGCACTTGGGATTCCAAGGATCCACTCATGGCGGCATATAGACGAGAGGTGGATACAGTGGCTGGTCATTTCAAGGGTTATCAAGTTGACCATATAGACCGGCGAAAGAATGAAGCGGCCGATGCTTTAAGTCGCTTAGGCTCTCAACGTAAATCGGTGCCACCCAATACCTTTCTAGATGTGCTGCATAATCTGTCAGTCAAGATACCTACGGAGGAGGATTTGGCTGTGCCTGACCCGGAGGCTCAATTGGTGGCGGCTCTTCATGTTATTCCGGATTGGATGGTCCCATACCTGGCATACATGAACCGGGGTGAGTTACCAGACAATGAAACCTTGGCCCAACAGATAATCCAGTGATCCAAGTCAATGACCATTGTCAATGGGGAGCTACATCATTGCAGCATCACAGGAGCATTCCAGTGTTGTGTGTCTCCTCAAGAAGGTTGTGAGATTTTGCGTGAGATCCACGAAGGAGATTGTGGTCACCACGCCGGTTCAAAATCCTCGGTGGCTAAGGCCTTTCGTCATGGCTTCTATTGGTTGACGGCTCATGCTGATGCTGAGGATTTGTTAAAGAGGTGTGACGGTTGTCAGAAGTTTGCACGTCGCGCTCATGTTCCGGCTCAAGAATTAAGCATGATTCCAATCACTTGGCCGTTTGCAACTTGGGGGCTAGATATGGTTGGACCTTTTAAGAGTTCCAAGGACAAGATGACCCAGCTGTTGGTGGCGATTGATAAGTTTACCAAGTGGGTAGAGGCAGAGCCAGTCAGTAAGTGTGATGCGGCCACGGTGGTTCAATTCATCAAAAAGGTGATATTCCGGTTTGGTTTTCCACACAACATTATAACTGATAATGGTACTAATCTGTCCAAGGGTGCTATGGAAGAATTTTGTCAACGTGAGCATATCCGGCTTGACGTGTCATCGGTGGCTCACCCCCAATCTAATGGTCACGCAGAGAGGGCCAATCAAGAAATTTTGACAGGTATCAAACCCCGACTTATGGTTCCTTTAAAGCGGATGCCGGGTTGTTGGGTAGAGGAGTTACCTTCCGTGTTATGGAGTATCAACACCACACCGAACAGATATACAGGTTACACGCCTTTCTTCATGGTTTACGGAGCAGAGGCAGTTCTCCCTAGTGACATCCGTCATGACTCGCCCCGTGTGGCGGCTTATGTTGAAGCTGATAATGAGAAAACACGTCAGGACTCACTGGACCTGTTAGATGAGGAGCGTGATCTTGCGGTGGCACGTTCGGTGATTTATCAACAAGATCTGCGACGTTATCACGGCCACCGGGTTAAAACCAGAACTTTTCAAGAAGGTGATCTGGTGCTCCGGCTCTTCCAGGATCAGACTGATATGCATAAGTTGTCCCCAGCTTGGGAAGGGCCTTTTGTGGTCAGCAAAAATTTGCACAATGGATCATACTACCTTATCGATGTTCGAGAGCACAAAGACTCGCGTAAATCGGAGGAGGAGACCCAGCGGCCGTGGAATATAGCTCATCTTCAGCCTTACTATACTTGAGCCATAGGCTCTTTTTATGTACATAATTATGACAATGTATATATTATGATCAATATAATAAACCGGAGCCTCAGCTAAAGCGGGGTCTCTGTTGTTTTTACATCATGTGTGTTTACATGGGGGCTTCTGTTCATAAAGCGGAGTTCTGCTGATCCGGCTTATAAAACCACACATATAAAGGGAAATCACTAGGGGGCTTGGTCGTATCCGAACCTTAGCTACACCTCTTGATCGGCTTAAAGCCAAAGGGAAATCACTATGGGGCTTGGTTGTATTCCCACAATAGCTACACCTCTTGATAGGCTTAAGGCCAAAAGGAAATTATGTGGGGCCAAAGAGAGTGTTGCACCAGCACAACTCAAACATAGGCACCCACAGAGCACAGCTCAAATGTTGCTTGGGGGCTCTTTGCCTCTCAAAGAACAAAGAGTCTGCACCCTTGCAATAGGCTATCAAGCCAGGCTTGGAAGCCAGGTGTATTCACCTAAAACCCCGGGTTATCCTGCCTCTTTAAGTAAGCCACTCCGTCCAGGTAAACCTGGTATGACCCGTCGAACGTTTGACAAGTCAATCTCATAGACCCTGAACTTGTCAAAGTTAAAATGATGATTGGTTAAAGATTGTGGTCCATCTTAAAAGGCTTTGAAAAATGGTTTAACTCAGTGGCCTGGCAGCCCATGAAAAGCCTCGATTTAGAGCCTGTCAGCCCATGAAAAGCCTTGCATATTCTTTTTGTGTGTTTTACAAAGTTTTTCTCTTTTGATAAGATTCATAAATATTTTCTGATAAACCGGAGTTTATTACAACCCGACGTGGCTTACAATGCTAAGTTGTCAGTACATGATCAGCTATAATCCGGCGTTTATTGCTCCGGTCTGGTTTTGACTACAAGTCACCAGTATTATATGGATAAAACCAGTGTTTATCATAACCCGGTACGGTTTTATCGTAAACCGGCAAACCTGGAAGGAATCATCAATACTCCAGATTGGTGTTATCACCCTTATTATAACAACCGTTGGTCAAACAACAAGGTAACAGGTATTATCTACTTTATATCTGGTTGTTTTTAAAATAACAGCCTTGGCTCTACACCTAGGCTATATATTTGGGCATCATGACCCGTCCAGCGGTAAACCGCCAGGACACTTTCAATCTCTTGTATGCAGGAACAGGTTAAAATACAGCCACTGCGGATTATGCATATAATAAATCCCAAAAGCATGGCGAGTTATCAGTATCAAGAAAAACAAGTATGCTCGATGGCATAACAGACAAGTGTTTGAACTAGCCTATTACAAGGCGCTTTAAATGCCCACACAGAATAATTGTTTTCGTAAGAATGGCAGGCTGCGACAGGCTAAACCGGCCTCCGGTTCAGGATTCATCGCCAGGACGACTTGAAGATTGAGGGTCATCTTGAGTCAATGCATCCTCCTCTTCCCTACCCAGTGGCTGGAAATCAATGGTTTCCCAATCGATTCCAGTTAAGGCTTGGAACACGACTTCTTCACTTATAAGGTTCGAAGGATCAATATCAGGGGCATAAGTGTGCTTACGAATTGGTGGAACAAGATCTTCTACGTCATGTGTTGGCGTAGGATATCTTTTCTGATCAGCATCGTAAACCGGCTGATAATGAGACATATATGTTTCTTCCACCAATTTGCTCACTATGGGTTGCATTTCCTGTGTAAGCCTTCGGAGATCATCATTGTTAAATTCTGAACTGTCTTCCTTCACGCCGGGATAGCCTTTGCCAATATCTGACGGTTCAAGATCAGGAATCCATGCCTTGGCCCGAATTAGCGCAGTCAGCGCGCCTGACCTTGCAGCTGATTTTTTAAGTTCATCCAACCAGGCACGCAAGATTGACAACTTTTCAATAGTTTCTTTTATTAACGTTGGAGGAGGCCTGTTATGAGCAGCGGTGCAAATAGCCCGTTGGGCTCCGGAATATAACTGCTCTATCAATGTATAGGCAGCCTTTAGCTTCATCCGCATGTCAGAGCCCAGATGGGTAATGGGGGTCCCTGTGACATTGCAAGCATCAGTAAACCGGTAACTTATAAGATAAAATGACTTGAAAAACATCAGATGAGGATACTTACCAAATACAGCAGAGGTCATAGCGTTTATTTGCCGCTTTAAACCGGTAAGTTCTTCGACCACCGGTTTAAGGGCTGCTTCTGCGTCTTCGGCCCTCTTTGCTAAAGCGACCTTCTCTATGTCCCAATCTGCTCGTTCCTTCTTAAAGGTTTCCTTCAGCTTCTCCATGGCTGCTAAGACATTGGTCAGTTCCTCCTTGGCTTTAGAAGCCTCCGCTTGCTGAGATTTAATGTTTTCTTGAAGATCAGCGGTTTGGGCATCCTTTTTTCTCAGCTCAGCCTATAAAGGAAAGACATATCATTAGTGGGTTGTATGTATTTGAAGTACCAAGCACATAACAAGTTATGCACTTTGCACTTGGGGGCTAATGCCTACTCGCTTCATTCTAGAAAATTATTTCAAGTCCCAAGTGTAATGCAAGCATTATTCTTGGCACTTGGGGGCTAATGTACATCTGCTGAAAGTAACAATAGTTAAAGTCCCGGTTCACCTTGGAAAGATAAACCGTCCCTTGGGGACTACACACGCCAAAGTTACAGGATTACAATGCTAAAAGTACCAGTTCATTTTTACAGGATCAACCGACCCTTGGAGGATAAGTATGCAGAGTTGAGAAATTACTAAGTCCCGTTTTTCGATTGCCATCATAAATCGGCCCTTGGGGCTACTAGAATCGGTACTTACAATTGGACTTAAGAGAGAAAAGGTTAGGCAATTACCTCATAACGCTCCTTCATCGGGTTCACTAAACCGGCTTCATAGTCACGGTTTGTGTACATGCGGTTTAAAAAACCAGAATTGAGTTCCTGGGCATTGGGGTGGGCATAGCTTGATAAATCAGTGCTCCATTTGCCTTTTTCCATGGCAGAACGTTCCTCCTTGGCGCTATGTTTTGATAATACAACAGGATGGCCAGGGGAGGTGTGGCCAACGCCAGTAATGATAACATCATCTTCCTTGTCACCAGCAACCTTCACTGGAGTTGGCAGAATATCAGTAGCCTTAACCGGACTAGACGGTCCATCATTAGTACGGACTGGACTTGTCGGTTTATCAGCCTAAACTGTTGTATCAACTTCTACTTGTTCAGTAAAGACATGATCTGAGGGTGGCAGGTCATCAAGTGTGGCGTCAGCATTTGCTCTCTCCGGTTCTAGAATTGTCTCCGGTTCAACAATCACATGGGCGTCAGACGGTTTATCTACACGACCCTTCTTGCTGGGTCTGGCCTTGGCTTTGAAAGAGAAAGATATATATATATATATATATATATATATATATATATATATATATATATCAGTATAGCACATAAGTATAAAGCGACAAAAAGAGAAAGCTTAAGGCATTTACCCGGGGACGGTCTTGAGGGGCGGAAGCTGTGTGGCAGTTGACTCGTCGGATGATGAAGGTGGTGTTCCTGATAATTTGAATCGGATGGATTAAGAGGCTGTCGGAAATAACCCACCTTGGGGTAAGAAGTATTGGAAGTATTTGAGACCTCAGATCGGCGCTTCCGAACTGGCGTATTTGGTAGACCGGTTGAAGTAACTACTTGGCCGCTATGTCGGGTTGTGCGGCGAGCTTCGTGTTGCTGCTTCTTCAAAAGAAAGTTTGGGTCCAAGTGAGCTAGGGGGTGAGAAAATCTTACTTTCCAGACTGCTTGATGGATTTTTTGTGTTGGCAGAGGGTCTGAACCGGAGGAAAGGATAATTACATCTACGTCGTCAGCTTGGCTGCCCTCAGCGTCATCCTGATAAATATCATTGTCAATGAGGTGAATGAAAAATGAACCAAGAGAATCAAGTTGTACCTCTACGTCCGGTTCATCAAGGTCGTCATCAGGATCTAAACCGACGGGTTCAGTTGCCTTCCTCTTGGCAGGTCTCTTGACAACCTTCGTCTTAGGTCGAGGGGTGCTACGTCTTGAGCTTGCGTTGGTTTTCCCCGAAGAGGAAGGGATAATGCAGCAGAGTAGCGTAAGTATTTCCCTCAGTTTTTGAGAACCAAGGTATCAATCCAGTAGGAGGCCACGCTCAAGTCCCTCGTACCTGCACAAAACTATAGCTACTCACAACCAACGCGGTTAGGGGATGTCAATCCCTTCACGGTCACTTACGAGAGTGAGATCTGATAGATATAATATTTTTGGTATTTTTGGTATAAAGATGCAAAGTAAAAAATAAAAGCAAAGCAAGATTAAAGTGATGGAGATTGATATGATGAGAATAGACCCGGGGGCCATAGGTTTCACTAGTGGCTTCTCTCAAGAGCATAAGTATTCTACAGTGGGTGAACAAATTACTGTTGAGCAATTGACAGAATTGAGCATAGTTATGAGAATATCTAGGCATGATCATGTATATAGGCATCACGTCCGTGACAAGTAGATCAAAACGATTCTGCATCTACTACTATTACTCCACTCATCGACCGCTATCCAGCATGCATCTAGAGTATTAAGTTAAAAACAGAGTATCACTTTAAGCAAGATGACATGATGTAGAGAGATAAATTCATGCAATATGAAATAAACCCCATCTTGTTATCCTCGATGGCAACGATACAATACGTGTCTTGCTGCCCCTTCTGTCACTGGGTAAGGACACCGCAAGATCGAACCCAAAGCTAAGCACTTCTCCCACGGCAAGAACTACCAATCTAGTTGGCCAAACCAAACGGATAATTCGAAGAGACTTGCAAAGATAACCAATCATACACAAAAGAATTCAGAGAAGATTCAAATCTTATTCATAGATAGACTTGATCATAAACCCACAGTTCATCGGTCTCAACAAACACACCGCAAAAATAAGATTACATCGAATAGATCTCCACAAGAGAGGGGGAGAACTTTGTATTGAGATTCAAAGAGAGAGAAGAAGCCATCTAGCTACTAACTATGGACCCGAAGGTCTGAGGTAAACTACTCACACTTCAGCGGAGGGGCTAGGATGATGTAGAAGCCCTCCGTGATGACGGCCCTCTTCCGGCGGAGCTCCAGAACAGGCCCCAAGATGGGATCTCGTGGATACAGAAAGTTGTGGCGGTGGAATTAGGTTTTTGGCTCCTATTCTGATCGTTTGGGGGTACGTGTGTATATATAGGAGGAAGAAGTACGCCGGAGGAGCAACGAGGGGCCCACGAGGCAGGGGGGCGCCCCCCACCCTCGTGACCGCCTCTTTTGTTCCTTGGAGCAGGGTCCAAGTCTCCCGGATCACGTTCGGTGAGAAAATCACGTTCCCGAAGATTTTATACCGTTTGGACTCCGTTTGATATTCCGTTTATCCGAAACACTGAAATAGGCAAAAAATAGCAATTCTGAGCTGGGCCTCCGGTTAATAGGTTAGTCCCAAAAATAATATAAAAGTGGAAAATAAAGCCCAATATAGTCCAAAACAGTAGATAATATAGCATGGAGCAATCAAAAATTATAGATACGTTGGAGACGTATCAGGCATCCCCAAGCTTAATTCCTGCTCGTCCTCGAGTAGGTAAATGATAAAAAGAGAATTTTTGATGTGGAGTGCTACTTGGCATAATTTCAATGCAAATTTTCTTAATTGTGGTATGAATATTCAGATTAGAAAGATTCAAGACAAAGGTTTATATTGACATAAAGATAATAATACTTCAAGCATACTAATAAAGCAATTATGTCTTCTCAAAATAACATGGCCAAAGAAAGTTATCCCTATAAAATCATATAGTCTGGCTATGCTCCATCTTCACCACATAAAGTATTCAAATCATGCACAACCCCGATGACAAGCCAAGCAATTGTTTCATACTCTAACTTTTTCAAAACTTTTTCAATCTTCACGCAATACATGAGCGTGAGCCATGGATATAGCACTATAGGTGGAATAGAATGGTGGTTGTGGAGAAGACAAAAAGGAGGAGAAGATAGTCTCACATCAACTAGGCGTATCAACGGGCTATGGAGATGCCCATCAATAGATATCAATGTGAGTGAGTAGGGATTGCCATGCAACGGATGCACTAGAGCTATAAATGTATGAAAGCTCAACAAAAGAAACTAGTGTGTGTGCATCCAACTTGCTTGCTCACGAAGACCTACGGCAATTTGAGGAAGCCCATTATTGGAATATACAAGCCAAGTTCTATAATGTAAAATTCCCACTAGTATATGAAAGTGACAACATATGAGACTCTCTATATGAAGAACGTGGTGCTACTTTGAAGCACAATATATGAGACTCGCTATATCATGGTGCTACTTTGAAGCAAAAGTGTGGTAAAAGGATAGTAGCATTGCCCCTTTTTATTTATTTTCTTTTTTGGGGGCCTTCTTTTTTTCTTTGGACTTTCTCCCTTTTATTGGGATAATGCTCTATTGAATGATGATCATCACACTTTTATTTATTTACAACTCAATGATTACAACTCGATTCTAAAACAAAGTATGACTCTATATGGATGCCTCCGGCGGTGTACCGGGATATGCAATGAATCAAGAGTGACAAGTATGAAGAAATTATGAACGGTGGCTTTGCCACAAATACTAATGTCAACTACATGATCATGTTAAGCAATATGACAATGATGAATGTGTCATGATGAACTAGATGGTGGAAATTTGCATGGCAATATATCTCGGAATGGCTATGGAAATGCCATAATAGGTAGGTATGATGGTTGTTTTGAGGAAGGTATATGGTAGGTGTATGATACCGGCGAAAGGTGCGCCGTATTAGAGAGGCTAGCAAAGGCGGAAGGGTGAGAGTGCGCATAATCCATGGACTCAACATTAGTCATAAACAACTCATATACTTATTGTAAAAATCTAGAAGTTATCAAAGCAAAGTATTACGCGCATGCTCCTAGGGGGATAGATTGGTAGGAAAAGACCATCGCTTGTCCCCGACGGCCACTCATAAAGAAGACAATCAATAAATAAATCATGCTCCGACTTCGTTACATAATGGTTCACCATACGTGCATGCTACGGGAATCACAAACCTTAACACAAGTATTCTTTAAATTCACAACTACTCAACTAGCATGACTTTAATATTATCACCTCCATATCTCAAAACAATTATCATGCTTCAATCTTTTCTTAGTATTCAACACACTCAAAAGAAAGTTTCACAAATCTTGAATACCAAGCATACTATTATTAAGCAAATAACCATGCTATTAAGAGACTCTCAAAATAATTTAAGTGAAGCATGAGAAATCAATAGTTTCTTTAAAACAAATCCACCACCGTGCTCTAAAAGATCTAAGTGAAGCACATAGAGCAAAATTATCTAGCTCAAAAGATATAAGTGAAGCACATAGAACAAAATTATCTAGCTCAAAAGATATAAGTGAAGCACATAGAGCAAAACTACTACACTCAAAAGATATAAGTGAAGCACATAGAGCAAAACTACTACGCTCAAAAGATATAAGTGAAGCACATAGAGCACAACTACTATGCTCAAAAGATATAAGTGAAGCACATAGAGTATTCTATCAAATTTTAATTCATGTATGGATCTCTCAAAAGGTGTGTACAGCAAGGTGGATTGTGGCATACTAAGACACAAAGACACAAATAATACAAGATGCTCCAAGCAAAACACATATCATGTTGGTGAATAAAAATATAGCTCCAAGTAAATTACCGATGGAAGTGGACGAAAGAGGGGATGCCTTCTGGGGCATCCCCAAGCTTTGACTTTTTGGTGTCCTTGGATTATATTGGGGGTGCCATGGGCATCCCCAAGATTAGGCTCTTTCCACTCCTTGTTCCATGATCCATCAAAAGAATTCACCCAAAACTTGAAAACTTCACAACACAAAACTCAAAATAGAAAACTCGTGAGCTCCGTTAGCGAAAGAAAAAAAAAGACCACTTCAAGGTACTGTAATGAAATCATTATTTATTTATATTGGTGTTAAACCTACTGTATTCCAACTTCTCTATGTATTATAAACTAATTTACTAGCCATAGATTCATCAAAATAAGCAAACAACACACGAAAAACAGAATCTGTCAAAAACAGAACAGTCTGTAGTAATCTGTAGCTAGCGCAAGATCTGGAACCCCAAAAATTATAAAATAAATTGATGGACGTGAGGAATTTATCTATTAATAATCTTCAAAAATAATTAACTAAATATCACTTCTCAAATAAAAATGACAACAATTCTCGTGAGCGCTAAAGTTTCTGCTTTTTACAGCAAGTTCAACAAGACTTTCCCCAAGTCTTCCCAACAGTTCTACTTGGCACAAACACTAATTAAACACAAAAAACACGAACAAAACAGAGGATAAATAATTTATTTATTACTAAGCATGAGCAAAAATCAAGGAATAAAAATAAAATTGGGTTGCCTCCCAACAAGCGCTATCGTTTAACGCCCCTAGCTAGGCATAAAAGCGAGGGTAGATCTAAGTATTGCCATCTTTGGTAGGCAATCCATAAGTGGCTCTCATGATAGTTTCATATGGTAATTTTATTTTCTTTCTAGGAAAGTGTTCCATGCCCTTTTTAATGTAAATTGAAATCTAATATTCCCTTCATTCAAATCAACAATCGCACCAACCGTTCTAAGGAAAGGTCTACCAAGAATAATAGGGCAAGAAGGATTGCAATCTATATCAAGAACAATGAAATCTACGGGCACATAATTCCTATTTGCAACAATAAGAACATAATTAATCATTCCCATAGGTTTCTTAATATTGGAATCCACAAGATGCAAGTTTAGAGAGCAGTCATCAAAGTTACGGAAATCTAGCAAATCACACAAAGTCTTGGGAATAGTAGAGACACTAGCACCCAAATCACACAAATCATAACACTCATGATCTTTAATTTTAATTTTAATAGTTGGTTCCCACTCATCATAGAGTTTTCTAGAGATAGAAACTTTCAACTCAAGTTTTTCTACATAAGATTGCATCAAGGCATCAACAATATGTTCGGTGAAGGCTTTATTTTGACTATAAGCATGTGGAGAATTTAGCACGGATTGCAACAAGGAAATACAATCATTAAAGAGCAAATTTCATAATTAAATTCCTTGAAATCCAATATAGTGGGTTTAGCAACATCTAGATTTTTATTTCTTTCAATCCCACTTTCATCAATTTCATCATTAAGATCTAAATACTCCGAATTTTTAGAACGCCTTCTAGGTAAAGGAAGATCATATTCAGTTTCATCAAGATTCATATTGCAAAATAAAGATCTAATAGGGGACACATCAATAACTTTTAGATCTTCATCTTGATTTTCATAGGTATTGGAAGAACACGCTTTAATAAAGGCATCTTTGGACGCACGCATCCTAGCGGTTCTTTCCTTGCACTCATCAATGGAAATTCTCATGGCTTTGAGAGACTCATTGATATCATGCTTAGGAGGAATAGATCTAAGCTTTAAAGAATCAACCTCAAGAGAAATTCTATCAATGTTTCTAGCCAAATCATCAACTTTAAGCAATTTCTCCTCAAGCAAAGCATTAAAATTCTTTTGTCAATTCATAAACTCTTTAACACTATTCTCAAATTCAGAGGGCATCTTATATAATTTCCATAAGAGTTGTTGTAGGAATTCCCATAATTATTAGAAGGATTACTAGGATATGGCCTAGGATTAAAATTCCTCTATAAGCGTTGTTACCAAAATTATTCCTACCTAAAAATTCACATCCATAGATTCATTGTTGTTCACAATCAAAGTAGACAAAGGTATATCATTAGGATCAGAAGAAACACTCTTAGTAACAAATAATTTCATAAGTTCATCCATCTTTCCACTCAACATATTAATTTCTTCTATCGCATGCACTTTTTTATTAGAAGATCTTGTATGCCATTGAGAATAATTAACCATAATATTATCTAGGAGTTTAGTAGCATCTCTTAAAGTGATTTCCATAAAAGTGCCTCCCGCGGCCGAATCTAAAAGATTTCTGGAAGCAAAATTCAATCCGGCATAAAAATTTTGTATGATCATCCACAAATTCAAACCATGAGTAGGGCAATTACATATCATTAATTTCATTCTCTCCCAAGCTTGTGCAACATGTTCATGATCAAGTTGTTTAAAGTTCATAATATCGTTTCTAAGAGAGATGATCTTAGCGGGAGGAAAATACTTAGAGATAAAAACATCTTTGCACTTGTTCCATGAATCAATACTATTCTTATGCAAAGACGAAAACCAAGCTTTAGCACGATCTCTAAGCGAAAAAGGAAATAGCTTCAATTTAACGACATCATTATTGACATCTTTTTTCTTTTGCATATCACATAAATCAACGCAGCTATTCAGATGAGTAGCGGCATCTTCACTAGGAAGGCCAGCGAATTGATCTTTCATAACAAGATTCAACAAAGCAGTATTAATTTCACAAGATTTAGCATTGGTAAGAGGAGCAATCGGAGTGCTAAGGAAATCATTATTATTGGTATTGGCGAAGTCACACAATTTAGTAGTATCTTGAGCCATCGCGACAAACAAGCAATCTAACACACAAGCAAACAAAAAGTAAGCGGGCAAAAAGAGGCAAATAGAGAGGGAGGATAGAGAGAGAGGGCGAATAAAAAGGCAAGGGTGAATTGGGGGGAGAGGAAAACGAGAGGCAAATGGAAAATAATTTAATGCGAGAGATAGGGATTGCGATGGGTACTTGGTATGTTGACTTTTTGTGTAGACTCCCCGGCAACGGCGCCAAAAATCCTTCTTGCTACGTCTTGAGCTTGTGCTGGTTTACCCCGAAGAGGAAGGGATGATGCAGCAGAGTAGCGTAAGTATTTCCCTCAGTTTTTGAGAACCAAGGTATCAATCCAGTAAGAGGCCACGCTCAAGTACCTCGTACCTGCACAAATCGATAGCTACTTGCAACCAACGCGATTAGGGGTTGTCAATCCCTTCACGGTCACTTACGAGTGTGAGATCTGATAGATATACTATTTTGGTATTTTTGGTATAGAGATGCAAAGTGAAAAGTAAAAGGCAAAGTAAAAGAGCAAGATTAAAGTGATGGAGATTGCTATGATGAGAATAGACCTGGGGGCCATAGGTTTCACTAGTGGCTTCTCTCAAGAGCATAAGTATTCTACGGTGGGTGAACAAATTACTGTTGAGCAATTGATAGAATTGAGCATAGTTATGAGAATATCTAGGTATGATCATGTATATAGGCATCACGTCCGAGACAAGTAGACCGACTCCTGCTTGCATCTACTACTATTACTCCACTCATCGACCGCTATCCAGCATGCATCTAGAGTATTAAGTTAAAAATAGAGTAATGCCTTAAGCAAGATGACATGATGTAGAGGGATAGTTTCATGCAATATGAAATAAACCCCATCTTGTTATCCTCGATGGCAACAATACAATACGTGCCTTGCTTCCCCTTCTGTCACTGGGTAAGGACACCGCAAGATCGAACCCAAAGCTAAGCACTTCTCCCATGCCAAGAACTACCAATCTAGTTGGCCAAACCAAACAGATAATTCGAAGAGACTTGCAAATATAACCAATCATACATAAAATAATTCAGAGAAGATTCAAATATTTTTCATAGATAGACTTGATCATAAACCCACAATTCATCGGTCTCAACAAACACACCGCAAAAAGAAGATTACATCGAATAGATCTCCACAAGAGAGGGGGAGAACTTTGTATTGAGATTCAAAGAGAGAGAAGAAGCCATCTAGCTACTAACTATGGACCCAAAGGTCTACGGTAAACTACTGACACTTCATCGGAGGGGCTAGGATGATGTAGAAGCCCTCCGTGATGACGGCCCTCTTCCGGCGGAGCTCCAGAACAGGCCCCAAGATGGGATCTCGTGGATACAGAAAGTTGCAGTGGTGGAATTAGGTTTTTGGCTCCTATTCTGATCGTTTGGGGGTACGTGTGTATATATAGGAGGAAGAAGTACGCCAAAGGAGCAATGAGGGGGGCACGAGGCAGGGGGGCGCGCCCTAGGGGGGGCGCCCCCCACCCTCGTGACCGCCTCTTTGTTCCTTGGAGCAGGGTCCAAGTCTCCTGGATCACTTTCGGTGAGAAAATCACATTCCCGAAGATTTTATTCCGTTTGATATTCCGTTTATCCGAAACACTGAAATAGGCAAAAAACAGCAATTCTGGGCTGGGTCTCCGGTTAATAGTTTAGTCCCAAAAATAATATAAAAGTGGAAAATAAAGCCCAATATAGTCCAAAACAGTAGATAATATAGCATGGAGCAATCAAAAATTATAGATACGTTGGAGACGTATCAAGGGGCCTTAACCATTTTCTCCTATGGTTTCTTTTTCCAGAACGAGTCATCACCCTGTTTAAAAGATGGGCAGAGGGTATTAAAAGTTGCACAGTTAAGAATATCAGATATAAAGCGGAAGCAAGACAATTCTTAGAGCGGGTGGTTTGTTCCGTGTGTAAAAGGGGCTTAATCCGGTCTTACTACAGACAGCTTCCAGTTCATTTAGCATTTTCTTGACAGACTCAGTAATTTCATCATCTGTTAGCTGAATGTCAATATGACGTTGAGAGTCTTTTGAGTCACCATTATACTCGCACATTAAACCGGAGCGGCGAATTAACGGCAAGATACTCCAGGATATCCAGCAACAAACAAAGTCCACACCTGTTAAACCATTGGCCATGAAGGCTCTAAGCTTGGCGAGTTGTGGTGCATACGAGGCCCGTTCCTTGGCAGTTAGTCATTGAGGAAGTGGATGTGTGTTGGTAAGCCGGTGAGCATGGTAATCCGGCAGAGGGTTCTCATCTTCAGGGGAAGTATCCTTACAATAGAACCAAGTCTGGTTCCAATCCTTAGGGTGACTATGAAGTTTGGCGTGAGGGAAACTAACATCCTTCCTTTTCTGAATGGAGACGCCACCAAGTTCAGTATTGGGCCCGTCTACGAATTCAGTACGATGGTTTAAATGAAAGAAATCCCGGAACAGCTCGACAGTTGGTTCTTCTTGTAGATAGGCTTCACAAAACACCTGAAAGTTGCAAATATTGGACACAGAGTTGGGTCCAATATCTTGAGGGTGGATCTGAAAGCTGGCAAGTACATCACGGTAAAACTTGGATCCAGGCGGTTTAAAACCATGACCCATGTGATCAGCAAACACTACTACTTCGCCATTGATAACCCACAAGTATAGGGGATCGCAACAATTTTCGAGGGTAGAGTATTCAACCCAAATTTATTGGTTCGACACAAGGGAGCCAAATAATATTCTCAAGTATTAGCAGGTGAGTTGTCAATTCAACCACACCTGGAAACTTAATATCTACAGCAAAGTATTTAGCAGCAAAGTGATATGATAGTAGTGGTAATAGTAGCAAAAGGTAACCGTAGTAAAAGTAATGTTTTTGGTATTTTGTAGTGATGATAGCAATAGCAACGAAAAAGTAAATAAGCGAAGAACAATATATGGAAAGCTCGTAGGCAATGGATCGGTGATGGAGAATTATGCCGGATGCGGTTCATCATGTAACAATCATAACCTAGGGTGACATAGAACTAGCTCCAGTTCATCAATGTAATGTAGGCATGTATTCCGAATATAGTCATACATGCTTATGGAAAAGAACTTGCATGGCATCTTTTGTCCTACCCTCCCGTGGCAGCGGGGTCCTTACGGAAACTAGGGGATATTAACGCCTCCTTTTAATAGAGTACCAGAACAAAGCATTAACACATAGTGAATACATGAACTCCTCAAACTACGGTCATCACCGGTAAGTATCCCGATTATTGTCACTTCAGGGTTAATGGATCATAACACATAATAGGTGACTATAGACTTGCAAGATAGGATCAAGAACTCTCATATATTGATGAAAACATAATAGGTTCAGATCTGAAATCATGGCACCCGGGCCCTAGTGACAAGCATTAAGCATAGCAAAGTCATAGCAACATCAATCTCAGAACATAGTGGATACTAGGGATCAAACCCTAACAAAACTAACTTGATTACATGATAGATCTCATCCAACCCATCACCGTCCAGCAAGTCTACGATGGAATTACTCACGCACGGCGGTGAGCATCATGAAATTGGTGATGGAGGATGGTTGATGATGACGATGGCGACGGATTCCCCTCTCCGGAGCCCCGAACGGACTCCAGATCAGCCCTCTTGAGAGGTTTTAGGGCTTGGCGGCAGCTCCGTATCGTAAAACGCGATGAATCCTTCTCTCTGATTTTTTTCTCCCCAAAACCAAATATATAGAGTTGGAATTGAGGTCGGAGGAGCTCCAGGGGGCTGACGAGGTAGGGGGTGCGCCCTAGTGGGGCAGGCGCGTCCCCCACCCTCATGGATAGGTGGTGGGCCCCCTGGCCTTCATCTTTTGCAAGGATTTTTTATTATTTCCGAAAAGTTGTTCCGTGAAGTTTCAGGTCATTCCGAGAACTTTTGTTTCTGCACATAAATAACACCATGGTAATTCTGCTGAAACAGCGTCAGTCCGGGTTAGTTCCATTCAAATCATGCAAGTTAGAGTCCAAAACAAGGGCAAAAGTGTTTGGAAAAGTAGATACGACGGAGACGTATCAACTCCCCCAAGCTTAAACCCTTGCTTGTCCTCAAGCAATTCAGTTGATAAACTGAAAGTGATAAAGAAAAACTTTTACAAACTCTGTTTGCTCTTGTTGTTGTAAATATGTAAAGCCAGCATTCAAGTTTTCAGCAAAGATTATGACTAACCACATTCATAATAACACTTAGGTCTCAAGTTTACTCATATCAATGGCATAATCAACTAGCGAGCAATAATAATAAATCTCGGATGACAACACTTTCTCAAAACAATCATAATATGATATAACAAGACGGTATCTCGCTAGCCCTTTCTAAAATCGCAAAACATAAATGCAGAGCACCTTTAAAGATCAAGGACTGACTAGACATTGTAATTCATGGTAAAAGAGATCCAGTCAAGTCATACTCAAAGTAATGAATGCAAATGACAACGGTGCTCTCCAACTGGTGTTTTTTAATAAGAGGGGGATGACTCAACATGAAAGTAAATAGATAGACCCTTCGCAGAGGGAAGCGGGGATTTGTAGAGGTGCGAGAGCTCTGTTTTTAAATAGAGGTGAATAATATTTTGAGCGGTATACTTTCATTGTCAACATAACAACCAAGAGATGGCGATATCTTCCATGCTACACACATTATAGGTGGTTCCCAAACATAATGGTAAAGTTTATACTCCCCCTCCACTAACAAGCATCAATCCATGGCTTGCTCGAAACAACGAGTGCCTCCAACTAACAAGAGTCCCAGGGGGAGTTTTGTTTGCAATTATTTTGATTTGATTTGCATAAAGCATGGGATTGGGCATCCCGGGACCAGCCATTTTTCTCGTGAGTGAGGAGCGGAGTCCACTCCTCTTGAGAATAACCCGCCTAACATGGAAGATACGGACATCCCTAGTTGATACATGAGCTATTCGAGCATACAAAACATGATATTTATTTGAAGGTTTAGAGTTTGGCACATACAAATTTACTTGGAATGGTAGGTAGATACCGTATATAGGTAGGTATGGTGGACTCATATGGAATAACTTTGGGGTTTACGGAGTTGGATGCATAAGCAGTATTCCCGCTTAGTACAGGTGAAGGCTAGCAAAAGACTGGGAAGCGACCAGCTACAGAGCGACAACAGTCATGAACATGCATTAAAATTAATCAACACCGAATGCAAGCATGAGTAGGATATAAGCCACCATGAATATAAATATCGTGAAGGCTATGTTGATTTTTTTTCAACTACATGCGTGAACATGCGCCAAGTCAAGTCACTTAAATCATTCAGAGGAGGATACCACCCTATCATACCACATCACAACCATTTTAATAGCATGTTGGCACGCAAGGTAAACCATTATAAGCTCCTAGCTAATCAAGTATGGCACAAGAACTAAGATCTCTAGTTGTCATTGCAAACATGTTTATTCATAATAGGCTGAATCAGGAACGATGAACTAATCATATTTACAAAAACAAGAGAGGTCGAGTTCATACCATCTTTTCTCATCTCAATAAGTTCATCATATAATCATCAGTATTGCCTTTCACTTGCACGTCCGAACGATGTGGATAATAATAATAGTGCACGTGCATTGGACTAAGCTGGAATCTGCAAGCATTCAATAAACATGAGAAGACAAGGCAATATGGGCACTTTTGTCAGATCAATAATAATGCATATAAGAGCCACTTCAACAATTTAATTATGGTCTTCTCCTATCGACCTCCAAAGAAAAGAAATAAAACTATTTACACGGGAGAGCTCCCAACAAGTAAAAGAAGAACATGAAATCTTTTTGGGTTTTCTTTTTAATTAATACTACAAGCATAGAAAGTAAACTAATTAAAAGCTACAACTAATTTTTTTTGTTTTTCTTAAGGTTTATCAAACACACAAGAATAAAGCATAAAAAGGAAATAAACTAGCATGGATGATACAATGAAAAAGTATGAGCACCGACATCTAGCAATGAGTGTGTGAACATAAATGTAATGTCGGTGAGAAATACGTACTCCCCCAAGCTTAGGCTTTTGGCCTAAGTTGGTCTATGGCCACGGCTGGCCTGGCGGATATCCATAGTAAAAGTTGGGGTCGTACTGAGATGCAGCGGCTATCGCCTCCTGAGCTGCAGCGTGGCGACAAGCGGCCTCCGCCCTCCTCTCGTACTCATCTGCCTCCTCTCTGGTAATAACATATCTTCCTTTTGCCTGATAATCAAAGAAGGCAGGAGCAGGGAGAGTAATATGGACAGCACGACGTCTGTCAAAGATTAAACGATACTGGAGAGGTGATTCATTCCTCTCGACAAACTGGTGGTGAACCATAGCATTAAAGTCTAGGTAAGCAGGGGGTAATTCAATATCATCTTCGCGTATGGCTACACCAAGAAAATTAGCTATGCGGGTTGCATAAATTCCACCAAAGAAATCTCCATTAAATCTATTAAGATGCAACCTACGTGCAATAATGGCTCCCAAATTATAAGATTTATCTCCTAACACAGCACTCCTAAGAATATTGAGGTCGGGGACACACATGTGGCATGCCTCATCTTTACCATTAATGCATCTACCTATGAAGAGAGCAAAATAATGTATAGCAGGAAAGTGAATGCTCCCTATGGTAGCTTGTGTTATATCTCTAGATTCTCCCACGGTTATACTAGCAAGAAAATCTCTAAATTCAGATTTGCGAGGATCCCTGAAACTACCCCATTGTGGAAGTTTGCAAGCAGTGGTAAAATCCTCTAAGTCCATAGTGTAAGAATTTTCATAAAGATCAAACAGGACAGTTGGAGAATTACGTGAAGATGAAAATTCAAACCTCCTCACAAGGGAACTAGTGAGATAATGATACTGGCTGCACTTCTCTTCCTCGAAGCTCACAAGATCAGCGTTACGCAAATACGCGTTAAATTCTTCCTTAATTCCCGCTCGATCCATAAAAATTTCAGAAGGCCATTCACAAGGACGTACTGGAGCGTCTCTTGGTGGCTCTTCATCAGCATCACGCATTGCAAGCCTGGGTCCTTGCTTCCTTGAAGAACCACCTTGGAACATTTTCCTAAGCATATTTCTTCCTCTGAAAAATTTCTGAAATTTTTAGTAACTTCAAAATAAAAGTAAGCCAAACTCAATAATATTGATAGCAACTACTCCTACAAGTGCCTAGAGCCTGTATCATGCATCAAAACTACTTTTAACCATATAAATTTGACATGCAAGCTCAAGAACATGGTCACCTAGGCAGCATACATTTGCAATGAATAAAGCACTAGAACAAAAGCTAATTGGACCAATGGAGGAGTTGCATACCAAGGAACAATCTCCCCAAGCAGTTTTGTGAGAGGTGCTTTGAGCAAGGAGATCAAAAATGGCAGCAAAACGAGCTTGGACTCGGGTATGAGCTGGATATTCATGTTTGGGAAGGAAGAAGGAGTGTGTGGGTGAAAGGATAAGTGGAGGAGGGCCACCATGGACCCACGAGGCAGGGGGCGCGCCCTGGGGGGTAGGGCGCGCCCTCCACCCTCGTGGCCAGGTGGATGACCCCCCCTGTTGTGTTCTCAGTGCCAAATATTCTCAAATATTCCAGAAAAAATCATATTTAAATTTCAGGGCATTTGGAGAACTTTTATTTTTGGGGTATTTTTATATTGCACGGATAATCAGATAACAGACAGAAAAATACTATTTCTATTTTATTTAATATAAATAACAGAAAGTAAAAGGAGGGTACAGAAGGTTGTGCCTTCTAGTTTCATCCATCTCATGCTCATCAAAAGGAATCCACTAACAAGGTTGATCAGGTCTTGTTAACAAACTCATTCCGAATAACATGGAACCGGAGAAATTTCGAATAACACTATGTTACCCCAACGGGGATATGCACATCCCCAATAATAAGAATATCATATTTCTTCTTGACAGTAGGAAGAGGAAATTCAAAACCTCCAAATATAATCGATGGAATTTTTCCAATAGAGTTGATACTATGAACTTGAGGTTGTTTCCTCGGAAAGTGTACCGTATGCTCATTACCATTAACATGAAAAGTGACATTGCCTTTAGTGCAATCAATAACAGCCCCTGCAGTATTCAAAAAGGGTCTTCCAAGAATAATAGACATACTATCGTCCTCGGGAATATCAAGAATAACAAAGTCTGTTAAAATAGTAACGTTTGCAACTACAACAGGCACATCCTCACAAATACCGACAGGTATAGCAGTTGATTTATCAGCCATTTGCAAAGATATTTCAGTAGGTGTCAACTTATTCAAATCAAGTCTACGATATAAAGAGAGAGGCATAACACTAACACCGGCTCCAAGATCACATAAAGCAGTTTTAACATAGTTTCTTTTAATGGAGCATGGTATAGTGGGTACTCCTGGATCTCCAAGTTTCTTTGGTATTCCACCCTTTAAAGTATAATTAGCAAGCATGGTGGAAATTTCAGCTTCCAGTATTTTTCTCTTGTTTGTAACAATATCTTTCATATACTTAGCATAAGGATTCATTTTGAGCATATCAGTTAATCGCATACGCAAAAAGATAGGTCTAATCATTTCAGCAAAGCGCTCAAAATCCTCATCATCCTTTTTCTTGGATGGTTTGGGAGGGAAAGGCATGGGTTTCTGAACCCAAGGCTCTCTTTCCTTACCGTGTTTCCTAGCAACAAAGTCTTTCTTATCATAATGTTGATTCTTTTATTGTGGGTTATCAAGATCAACAGCAGGTTCAATTTCTACATCATTATCATTACTAGGTTGAGCATCATCATGAACATTATCATTAACATTATCACTAGTTTCAGGTTCATTACCAGATTGTGTTTCAGCATCAGAGATAGAAATATCATTTGGATTCTCAGGTGGTTGAGCAATAGGGTCACTAGAAGCATGCAAAGTCCTCACATTTTTCTTTTTCTTCCTTTTAGAAGGACTAGGTGCATCTACATTATTTCTCTGAGAATCTTGCTCAATTCTCTTAGGGTGGCCTTCAGGATACAAGGTTCCTGAGTCATTCTACCAGTTCTAGTAGCCACTCTAACAGCATAATCATTATTCTTACTATTCAATTCATTGAGCAAATCATTTTGAGCTTTAAGTACTTATTCTACTTGAGTGGTAACCATAGAAGCATGTTTACTAATAAGTTTAAGTTCACCTTTGACATTAGCCATATAATCACCCAAGTGTTCAAGCATATTTGACTTGTATTTCAATTGTCTACCAAAATAAGCATTAAAATCTTCTTGCTTAACCATAAATTTATCAAACTCATCTAAGCATGGGCTAGCAAACTTAGTAAATGGGATTTCAGCTTTATCATATCTATAGAGAGAATTTACCTTTACTACCTATGTCGGGTTATCAAGACCATGAGTTTCTTCAATAGGTAAAGGATTAAGATCATATGTTTCTTCAACAGGCGGTAAATTAAGACCATGTATTTCTTCAATAGGAGGTAAATTCTTAACATCTTCAGCTTTAATACCTTTTTCTTTCATAGATTTCTTTGCCTCTTGCATATCTTCAGGACTGAGAAATAGAATACCCCTCTTCTTCGGAGTTGGTTTAGGAATAGGCTCAGGAGTTGGCTGGTCAGGAAGTGTCCAATTATTTTCATTTGTCAACATATTATTCAATAGAATTTCAGCTTCATCCGGTGTTCTTTCCCTGAAAACAGAACCAGCACAACTATCCAGGTAATCTCTGGAGGCATCGGTTAGTCCATTATAAAAGATATCAAGTATTTCATTTTTCTTAAGAGGATGATCAGGCAAAGCATTAAGTAACTTGAGAAGCCTCCCCCAAGCTTGTGGGAGACTCTCTTCTTCAATTTGCACAAAATTATATATATCCCTTAAAGCAGCTTGTTTCTTATGAGCAGGGAAATATTTAGCAGAGAAGTAATAAATCATATCCTGGGGACTACGCACACAACCAGGATCAAGAGAATTAAACCATATCTTAGCATCACCCTTTAATGAGAACGGAAATATTTTAAGGATATAAAAGTAGCGAGTTCTCTCATCATTAGTGAACAGGGTGGCTATATCATTCAATTTAGTAAGATGTGCCACAACAGTTTCAGATTCATAGCCATGAAAAGGATCAGATTCAACCAAAGTAATTATATCAGGATCAACAGAGAATTCATAAAGTAACATAGATAGGTGAAGTAGCAAAAGCAGTTTTAGGTTTCATTCTAGCATTAAGAGATTGCTGATTCCATTTAGCTAATAACCTCTTGAGTTCGTATCTATCTTTGCAAGCTAAAATAGCTAAAGAAGCTTCTTTATCAAAAACATAACCCTTAGAAATAACAGGCAAGTCTTCATCATCACTTTCATCAGTATTATCAGATTCAATATTTTCATTCTCTCTAGCCCTAGCAAGTTGTTCATCAAGAAATTCACCAAGTGGCACAGTAGTATCAACCATAGAAGTAGTTTCATCATAAGTATCATGTATAGCATAAGTGGCATCATCAATAACATGCGACATATCAGAACGAATAGCATAAGCAGGTTTAGGTGTCGCAAGCTTACTCAAAATAGAAGGTGAATCAAGTGCAGAGCTAGATGGCAGTTCCTTACCTCCCCTCGTAGTTGAGGGATAAATATTGGTTCTTGGATCTTTCAAGTTCTTCATAATGATAAGCAGATATAAATCCCAAGTGACTCAAATAATAGAGCTATGCTCCCCGGCAACGGCGCCAGAAAATAGTCTTGATAACCCACAAGTATAGGGGATCGCGACAGTTTTCGAGGGTAGAGTATTCCACCCAAATTTATTGACTCGACACAAGGGGAGCCAAAGAATATTCTCAAGTATTAGCAGTCGAGTTGTCAATTCAACCACACCTGGAAACTTAATATCTGCAGCAAAGTATTTAGTAGCAAAGTAATATGATAGTAGTAGTAACAGTAGCAAAAGGTAACAGTAGTAAAAGTAATGTTTTTGGTATTTTGTAGTGATGATAGCAATAGCAACGGAAAAGTAAATAAGTATATGGAAAGCTCGTAGACAATGGATCGATGATGGAGAATTATGCCGGATGTGGTGCATCATGTAACAACCATAACTTAGGGTGACATAGAACTAGCTCCAGTTCATCAATATAATGTAGGCATGTATTCCGAATATAGTCTGGAAAAGAACTTGCATGACATCTTTTGTCCTACCCTCCCGTGGCAGCGGGGTCCTTGCGGAAACTAAGGGATATTAAGGCCTCCTTTTAATAGAGTACGGGAACAAAGCATTAACACATAGTGAATACATGAACTCCTCAAACTACGGTCATCACCGGTAAGTATCCCGATTATTGTCACTTCAGGCTTAACGGATCATAACACATAATAGGTGACTATAGACGTGCAAGATAGGATCAAGAACTCTCATATATTGATGAAAACATAATAGGTTCAGATCTGAAATCATGGCACTCGGGCCCTAGTGACAAGCATTAAGCATAGCAAAGTCATAGCAACATCAGTCTCAGAACATAGTGGATACTATGGATCAAACCCTAACAAAACTAACTTGATTACATGATAGATCCCATCCAACCCATCACCGTCCAGCAAGCCTACGATGGAATTACTCACGCACGGCGGTGAGCATCATGAAATTGGTGATGGAGGATGGTTGATGATGATGATGGCGACGGATTCCCCTCTCCGGAGCCCCGAATCGACTCCAGATCAGCCCTCCCGAGAGGTTTTAGGGCTTGACGGCGGCTCCGTATTGTAAAATGTGATGAATACTTCTCTCTGATTTTTTTCTCCCCGAAACCAAATATATAGAGTTGGAGTTGTGGTCGGAGGAGCTCCAGGGGGCCCACGAGGTAGGGGGCGCACTCTAGGGGGACAGGCGCGCCCCCACCCTCATGGACAGGTGGTGGGGCCCCTGGCCTTCATCTTTTGCAAGGATTTTTTATTATTTCCGAAAAGTTGTTCCGTGAAGTTTCAGGTCATTCCGAGAACTTTTGTTTCTGCACATAAATAACACCATGGTAATTCTGCTGAAAACAGCGTCAGTCCGGCTTAGTTCCATTCGAATCATGCAAGTTAGAGTCCAAAACAAGGGCAAAAGTGTTTGGAAAAGTAGATACGACGGAGACGTATCAGCCATCTCTGGGGGTAGGAGGGTTTTCTGGACCGGGAACTCGCCACTAGATTTCACTCCGCTTAGGTAAAGTGTCAATTTTGACACATCCATCCAGTTGCTCCTCAGTAGCCCGAGAAGGGACCCAGTTACAGGCATAGAATTGTTTGGCCATTGCAAGTGAAGAGCTGGAAAATATTACTGTTGGTTTATGATTCATGATTGACAAGGCATAAAGCGTAACAGGTTAAGAAAAGGGAATTCAAGCATGTAAAATTATTAACCCAGAGGCTGATGCAGTTATAAATGGTAAAGCGACGAGCGGTTTACAAGGGGACTGATGGCATATGACAGATTATTTTCTACAAGGATAAACCGCCTACACAAATAAGGAAGGTACAGATCTGAGGCAAAAAATGACTAAGTAAGGAAAAAACAGGTTTCACAAGATCACATTGGCATTTTGGATCTACCACAAGTCAGGAAAAGAAAAGGATTTAGACCTAAAAAAAGTTGGTCCTAGAGCAGTTCACAAAGGTCCAGATCAAGTTTTTATGCGTATAAGGTTTGGTTGATAGCCGAGATAAGGATTACTATAGCTACCACACGGAACGCGTCAAGCTTGAGGTCTGCTGGCTATGGAATAACGAAGAACAAGAGAAGAACACCATGAACCCGTATGAACCCTAAGTGGATCTACAGAGGAAAGAGGGAAAGACTTACTAAAGATGTTGAAGCAGCGGAGGTGCGCCGCATTTCTCTTGTGTGATCAGGTTGATGCAGCGGCCGATGGTGAGGCAGAGGCGAAGTTCGACGACGGTGGCGGCGCTCGGGTGCAGAGGCATCGCGAGGAGGAAGAAGGGACAAGGAGGCAACGAGAGGAAAAGGAGAGGGATCCTCCGCCCTATTTATAAGGGCAAAGAGATAAGCGACACGCGCGGGAATCGAGGAGCCCAAAAAATGGATATATAATGAGGTTGTCGCCTCGATTGTTGAATGCTCATTAATAAAGGGTATCTTCGGTTTTAATGAACAGGTGACGTCATGGCGGTTTACTACCAATCTGGAGCATGACGTCACGGCGGTTTACAAGATCTATGCGAAGGTGCAAAGGGAGGAATTTTTCTAAGTGTTGAAGATTGACATGAACAAGTTCAAATCAATCTGGGGCCTAATGTTGGGGATATTACTACTGGACATAAACCGGCTAGGAGAAGCCGGGTTATCCCCGTGATGATTATTTTATTTGAAGACCATGAAGACAAAGATGATGGCGCTTTATGAAGGCCCAAGGCCCAAAGGCGGGTTAAGGCATGTAGACATAAACTGACATTGATATATAACTTGTATTGTAAGATAGGAGTAGAGACCGAGCCGGACACGTTTACGATCCGGCCTCAGGACTCTGTAAACCGATGGATGTCGACCTATGTATATAAAGGGGTGACCCGGCGGCGGTTTAGGGACAACAGACAACAACTCGAGAGCCAGGCAAAGCGGATTCGCTCCCTGGTCATCGAAACCCTAGTAATTCCATCACAACTGGAGTAGGCTTTTACCTTCATCGTAAGGGGCCGAACTAGTATAAAACTCTTGCATCCTTTGTCCGCTTTAAACCCTTTAAGCTAACCCGTAGCGATGGCTCCACGACTAAGTCCTTTCACAAGGACATCTGCCATGACAAAACCACGACATGTTCCGAGGCCATGTCTGTACATGCTAGGCTCATCAAGTCAACCTAAGTGTTTTGCATGTGTAAATCTGGCTTACACCCATTGTATGAGAACATTGGAATCTATCACAGCCGATCATCACGTGGTGCTTCGAAACAACGAACCTTTGCAACGGTGCATAGTTAGGGGGAACACTTGTCTTCAAATTTTAGTGAGGGATCATCTTATTTATGCTACAGTCGTTCTAAGCAAATAAGATGTAAACATGACAAACATCACAAGCAAATCATAAAGTGACATGATATGGCCAATATCATCTTGCGCCTTTTGATCTCCATCTTCGAGGCACGGCATGATCACCTTTGTCACCGGCATGACACCATGATCTCCATCATCATGATCTCCATCATCGTGTCTTCATGAAGTTGTCTCGCCAACTATTACTTCTACTACTATGGATAATGGTTAGCGATAAAGTAAAGTAATTACATGGTGTTTTCATTGACACACAGGTCATACAATAAATTAAGACAACTCCTATGGCTCCTGCCGGTTGTCATACTCATCGACATGCAAGTCATGATTCCTATTACAAGAACATGATCAATCTCATACATCACATATATCATTCATCACATCCTTTTGGCCATATCACATCACATAGCATACCCTGCAAAAACAAGTTAGACGTCCTCTAATTGCTGTTGCATGTTTTACGTGGATGCTATGGGTTTCTAGCAAGAACGTTTCTTACCTATGCAAAACCACGACGATGATATGCCAATTGCTATTTACCCTTCATAAGACCCTTTTCATCGAATCCGATCCGACTAAAGTGGGAGAGACAAACACCCGCTAGCCACCTTATACATCAAGTGCATGTCAGTCGGTGGAACCAGTCTCACGTAAGCATATGTGTAAGGTCAATCTGGGCCGCTTCATCCCACAATGCCGCAGAATCAAGATAAGATTAGTAACAGTAAGAAAATTGAACAAATCATCGCCCACAACTACTCTGTGTTCTACTCGTGCATAGAATCTACACATAGACCTAGCTCATGATGCCACTGTTGGGGAACGTAGCAACAATTCAAAAATATTCCTACGTGTCACCAAGATCAATCTAGGAGATGCTAGCAATGAGAGAGAGGGAGTGCATCTTCATACCCTTGAAGATCGCTAAGCGGAAGCGTTGCAAGAACGCAGTTGGTGGTGTCGTACACGCAGCGATTCAGATTGCGATCGATTCCAATCTAAGCATCAAACAACGGCGCCGCCACGTTCAACACACGTACAGCTCGGGGACGTCTCCTCCTTCTTGATCTAGCAAGGGGAGAGGAGAAGTTGAGGGAGAACTCCGACAGCACGACAGCGTGGTGGTGATGGAGCTCGTGGTTCTCCAGCAGAGCTTCCCCAAGCGCGACAAAGGAGGAGGAGGTGTTGGAGAGGGGGAGGCATGCGCCAGGGGAAGGGTATGGCTGCCCCTCCACCCCCCCCCCTCGCTATATATAAGGGCAAGGGAGAGGGGGCCGGCCCCCCTAGATGCATCTAGAGGGGGGGCGGCGTCCAAGGGGAGGCTTGCCCCCCAAGCCAGGCGGGGGGCGCCCCCTCTCCCTTGCCCTTGTATATAGCAGAAGAGTTGCAAGAACGCGGTTGATGGAGTCGTACACGCAGCGATTCAGATCGTGGTCGATTCTGATCTAAGCACCGAACAACAGCGCCTCTGCACGTACAGCCCCGGCACGTCTCCTCCTTCTTGATCCAGCAAGGGGAGAGGAGAAGTTGAGGGAGAACTCCGACAGCATGACGGCGTGGTGGTGATGGAGCTCGTGGTTCTCCGGCAGAGCTTCGCCAAGTGTGACGGAGGAGGAGGAGGTGTTGGAGAGGGGGAGGGCTGCGCCAGGGGAAGGGTATGGCTGCCCTCCCACCCCCTGCTATATATAAGGTCAAGGGAGATGGGGCCGCCCCCTAGATGCATCTAGAGGGGGGCGGCGGCCAAGGGGAGGCTTGCCCCCCAAGCCAGGCGGGGGGCGCCCCCTTTAGGGTTTCCCCCAACCCTAGGCGCATGGGCCCTAGGGGAGAGTTGGCGCCCAACCCACCTAGGGGCTGGTTCCCCTCTATATTCAGCCCATAGGGCCCTCCAGGGCAGGTGGACCCTATCAGTGGACCCCCGGAACCCCTTCGGTGGTCCCGGTACAATACCGGTAACCCCCGAACACTTCCAGCGACCGAATAAGGACTTCCCATATATAAATCTTTATCCCCGAACCATTCCAAAACTCCCCGTGACGTCCGGGATCTCATCCGGGACTCCGAACAACCTTCGGTAACCACATATTATTTCCCATAACAACTCTAGCGTCACCGAACCTTAAGTGTGTAGACCCTAGGGGTTCGGGAACCATGCAGACATGACCGAGACATCTCTCCGGCCAAAGCCAACAGCGGGATCTGGATACCCATGTGGGCTCCCACATGTTCCACGATGATCTCATCAGATGAACCACGATGTCGGGGATTCAATCAATCCTGTATACAATTCCCTTTGTCAATTAGTATGTTACTTGCCCGAGATTCGATCGTCGGTATCCCCATTCCTCGTTCAATCTCGTTACCGGAAAGTCTCTTTACTTGTTCCGTAACGCATGATCCCGTGGATAACTCCTTAGTCACGTTGAGCTCGTTATGATGATGCATTACCGAGTGGGCCCAGAGATACCTCTCCGTCATACGGAGTGACAAATCCCAGTCTTGATTTGTGCCAACCCAACAGATACTTTTGGAGATACCTGTAGTGCACCTTTATAGCCATCCAGTTACGTTGTGACGTTTGGTACACCTAAAGCATTCCTACGGTATCCAAGAGTTTCACAATCTCATGGTCTAAGGAAATGATACTTGACATTAGAAAAGCTTTAGCAAACGAACTACACGATCTTGTGCTACGCTTAGGATTGGGTCTTGTCCATCACATCATTCTCCCAATGATCTGATCCCGTTATCAATGACATCCAATGTCCAAGGTTAGAAAACCATGACCATCTATTGATCAACGAGCTAGTCAACTAGAGGCTTACTAGGGACATATAACGATCTATGTATTCACACATGTATTACGGTTTCCGGTTAATACAATTATAGCATGAACAATAGACAATTATCATGAACACAGAAATATAATAATAACCACTTTATTATTGCCTCTAGGGCATATTTCCAACATCTACATCATGTCAACTTTCTTATTGCATTACTCTGTTTCTCCATGAACTTAGTACACTAGGTGCATGTTGGATAGCGGTCGATGTGTGGAGTAATAGTAGTAGATGCAGGTAGGAGTCGGTCTACTAATCTTGGGCGTGATGCCTATATAATGAGCATTGCCTGGATATCGTCGTGATTATTTGAAGTTCTATCAATTGCCCAACAGTAATTCGTTTACCCACAGTTTGCTATTTTTCTCGAGAGAAGCCACTTGTGAAACCTACGGTCCCCGGGTCTCTTTCTCATATTATTTTCCTTTGCGATCTATTTTATTTGCCTTTTATTTTCAGATCTATTAAACCC
Source organism: Triticum aestivum (assembly GCF_018294505.1). Taxonomy (NCBI): domain Eukaryota; kingdom Viridiplantae; phylum Streptophyta; class Magnoliopsida; order Poales; family Poaceae; genus Triticum; species Triticum aestivum. Next base: position 276,443,867 of record NC_057812.1, on the reverse strand, counting down.
AAAAATACAAAATTACCTTGCTACATCATAACCTTGGTCTCATCACTGAGGGAAATACCTATCATCACCATGCTACATCATCCCTTCCTCTTTGGGGAAATACCGACATAGTTCTAGCAGACATTAGTGTTCAGCCGGAGTCGGAGCCGTCATCCTCCCCATCGGTGCCGCCGTCATCGCCGTCACTATCCTCCTCATTGCTGTCGCTCGAGGAGGAGCTTTCATCGTAGGTCGAGCTCTCCGCGCAACACCCTAAGTGAGCACCCGAACGCCCGAAGACCTTGATGGAGAGAAAGGTGGCCTCCATTAACTTGAAGTGAAGGACGTGCCCCGTCGCCAAGCTGTGGGCACGAGCGAAGGTTTTCCAGCCGTGCCAGAGAAACATGACATGAGGTTCGGGGAACTCGACGTCCGCCTGCATGCTACCATTACAGCAGCCCCTCATGTGTAGTCTCAGTCATGGCGGTTGTTCTACCTCCATCACCCTTGCGAAAGGGGTTGGAAGTCGAAGACGGCTACGCGGAGGCCCGCACAGCTGGACGATAAACTCCAGCGGCTGTGTAGCGACCCGACCTAAGACGGTCAAGTCTCTGTGCGTAAGTGTCATCCCTGGATCGGTATGCTGACACACACAGTACTCGAGGATTTATAACAGAGGTAAATCACATGTATAAAGTAACGTAAATACTATTACCTCAATCCAAATAGCGGAAGTAACAACAAGGTTCTGGATTCCCATCAACACCAACGGCAAAGTTGAGTGTAGAAATCGTAACCCTAACGTATCACTTACTCGTTGTAAGAATCCTGTAACATGAGACGTTGCAGCCACAAAGGGTCAGTACATTGAATGTACTGGCAAATTCACACCATACGATAATGATGAATAAAGGCTATCACTACATGCATATTTGGCTGGTGGAAAAGCTCTATGGTTATAATGTTTTTGCGAAAAGACAATTTTTCCCTACTTCAAAGGAATATATTTTATTTAACTACAAAGTTGGTTGATAAATATTGAGAAGGTTCCTCCAACTCAATCCCAAATTAACATCAATAACCCAACAAATTATTTAAGTAACGTGTTGAGATCAATATGATAATCCAAGAACCAGATACTCAAGATGTCCATAACTGGGGACACGGCTAACCATGATTAGTTTGTACACTCTGCAGAGGTTTGCGCACTTTTCCCCACAAGACTCGATCGCCTCCGTTGGGTTTCTCGCACTACATGGTGTTTGAGAAACGAATGACAGAGACACAGTCTTTCAGAAGCATGAACTCCTTACTCCGGGCAGACCATACCAAACCTACATCCCTCTACCTGCTGATCCACCTCTTCAAGAGCTTCACGCAACTTACTCAACTATGCTAGAGCCCATAATAGCTTGTGGCTCCACACGGAAGTTTCTAGCATGAATAATCTTATGATCCCTTTGAGCCTGGGTGGCGGTCCATAGGAAGATCACACGGGTACTCCAGGATTTCAAAAAATAGAGGCAACACTGGGTACTCCAGGTGCCTCAATCCACCCAGATGTGTATTTAAGTTGCCACCTTAAGTTGAACCATTAATTAACAATCTCACATCTGTCATGGATTTCACTCACCCAAACCACGTCTACGAGCATAGCATAGCAATATAAGCAATTCGTAAGTAACTCCCAAGGGTTTAAATGTAATAAGGCAATAGGTTCTACCTCATCAACTACTTCCTGATACCCACATGTTAATGACATCCTAACCATGCAATGTTTGAGGATTGGAACTAATGCATAAAAACTGGGTGATAAAGGGATATGATCAAAGTGTGAACTTTCCTGCAATGTTGATGAAGATGATTCGCACTCATAACTCTTGATAGTTCTACTCGTCACACTCCGGTCAATCTATCGTAAGCAAGCAATAGTAACCACACATAAGCAATCACTCAAAAGATCAGAAAGATCGAAGAAGACGATTCGGAAAACTTCAAAACCAAGCAAATAACTCTTTCAACATAAAACAATTTCTAACAGTACCAAAATTATGTGAATTTGTCCTTATCAGAAAGTTTAGGTCAAGAGCTTCGATTTGCAAAAAGAATCAACTCAAACATAGCTACGAAACTCAAGTTATGATCAAACGAAGTTTGAATTCAAATCTGGTCTAATTCAAATTTTAAACTTTCAAAAACATGTTTAAGTTGGATTATTGGATAGAGGGGATCATAACGAAGAAGTGAGCGTTGGTTTCGTGGGATTTGGACTAACGAGTAAAAAGTTATGCTAGTATGAAAAACAGGGCCAATCTGTAAATAAAATACTCACAAACGGGTCCCTGGCAGAAAACTAAAATAAAAGAAAAAGACTAAATAGCGAGCGTTCGCTACAGAAACTTATATGACGAAAACGTTCGCTGCGAAGACTAACACAACGAACATTCACTACTTAACTAGGTTATTAAGAAAAACCGGGTCTAAACAAAAGAACCAAAGGCTGAAAATAAACCGGATTGGACCGGGCGGTTTTACTGGTCCACGGCGGGTCAACGGGATGGCGGTTTCCGGTGGCTGCAACGGGAAATGCGGCGGCAGATGCGATGCGGCAATGGTGAGACGGCGGCGGGGCTGCGCGCCGCGGGAGGTGGCTACTGCGGCGCGGCGCAGTGCTAGGCGGCGAGCGGCAGCAGCTAGCGGCGCGGGACGGCGAGAAGCGGTGAGTGTGGCACAGCGGCGGTCTCGGCGACGGCAGCGCATCGCGGCGGGAGGCGGCGAGATGCGGGGAGAGAGAGAGGCAGGGCCCGGGACTCCGGATTATATAGAGGAGAGAGGCGGCGCGAAGCTTGGAGGAGGGGGCAGAGGAGGCCGGAGCGGACACGAACGCCGAGGTCGGCGCTCGGGAGGCGTGCGGCCGCCGGTCTCCTATGCGAGGAGGGAGACGGCGCGGTCGGCTGGGCTGGCTTGGCCTGGCCCGGTTGGGTGTTGGGCTGGCCCAGTCGGCGAAGAAGTTAAAAAAACCATTTTCCACACAATTAAAATAATAAAAACAAAATAATTAAAAATATTATATAGGCATATAATATATCAAAATTTTCAGAAAAAGATTTTCTACGACATGGACATTTTTCTAGCACCAAATAAAATCCACAAAAATTTGAATAAATGAGACAGTGCTACTGGTGCAATAAAAACTCAATAAAATCATTTTAAAAATACCAAAATGATTTCAAATTAATTTTTCTCCAATTTTCTATTGTAGGGAATCAAAAGGACTTTGAATTTGATCCTTTTAAAACTCCCAACTCATATTTCATATAATTTGAAGAAGTCATTTTATCTTCTCTCATAAAAATCATTGAGTTGCTTGAAGTTTATGAATTAAAAATATTTCCAAATGAAATTCAAATCTTTTCAAAACCCTTTTCATTTATTTAAATGGAAGAAGTCATGTCATCTTCTCTCCAGGGTTTTGTATTTGAAAAGAATTTGAATTCCCAGAGATCATAAATGAAAGTTTGGGAAAGTCCTTTTATTCCCTCTCATTTAACTTTAAAAAAATCGAATTCACACACTTTTAGTCAATCAATCACACAACAATCAAAACTATCTATTTATTATAACATTCCAAAATTCAGAATTTTGGGATGTCATAAACCTACCACCCTTAAAATGAATCTTGCCCTCGAGATTCGAAGAGGCTAGCAAGAAAAAGGTTAGGGTTTGGGGGTCTCCTCAAAATCCATCAATTGTCGTAGGAGGGGGTCTGGGGTGCTACCACCCTTAGAAGCATGGTTACGGTTCCATCAAAACTCATATACTTCATCCATATTGTTAACAGTGTCGGTCTTCTCAAATCCTCGGGAAAATTCTTTCTCTGGGCACTTCCGGTAGTGGCATAACCTTTACCACAATTCTTCTGTCTTTCATCTTGGTAAGGTTCTTCTGTGACTGGGTCTTCTTAGCTGACGAGTCTGGCGCCAATACTAAACGACTATCGATATCTCATGGTGGTCAACAATTTATGGTTTCTCCTGCAGGAAATGGGTCTGGGTTGATCCTCACCGTATAACTACGATTGGCAGCAGCTGCCTTGTACAAGGGGAAAATACTTATACCATTCTAAGGTTTAAACAAGGTTTTTGATCATCGTCTCTCTACTATAGGTAAGTCCCTAAGATTTACCATCCCATATAGCAAGGCGAATAATTAGAGTAAGTCGGTATGGTGATCAATCCATCCCACACCCAAATCATTACCCTGTATACGGTTTAGTGAATCTCGCATTCTAACACTCGGTCATCCTCACAAGCATTGCAGAATTTCTCTTGCCGACGAACCAAGTTCGGATAAATCCATTAATTCTGCAAGCCAAACAAACATTTATCGTTCCTATACAACTCTCAGGTTTTGCATTACTCCTATAAGATCGTCTGTCGATAAAATCGTAACTTCTTCCAGGGTTTTTCCTTCAGCAAGAATGTGCTTGATTCTTGGCAGGTCCTGGGGCCTGTGGGTTATGGCCCATCTCATCACTTGTAGTCCTTGAACTTATCATCGGGCAACTGATCATTATTCCAACTTCCAACTTCCTAGTATTCTTAAATCCATCCAATTGTACTGTCTTCTTTCCTTCTATTGGCACCAAACTAGGACATGATTACTCAGACTCATCATGGAGTTTCCATTGATCCATATTTCCGACATCATACCTCCTTTATATCCAATAGTAATTTATCTCTTCATCCTCGTGGGATATCCCACATACCGAGATAAAAACTTATACTTATGAAGTCCATATTCCACTTCGTGGAACATCATTATCCTTTCCACGGTCAAGCGTCCTTACAGGGGAATATTGGCCATCTCTGCATGGCACTTCTTCAACTGGGAAACATGAAACACATCATGAACTCCTCACAGTCCTTCGGGTGACTCCAACTTGTTGGCCACTTCTCCCATACGCTCCAAAACTCGGTATGGTCCTACAAATCTCGGGGCTAACTTTCCCTTAACTCCAAATCGTTTAACTCCTCGCAGAGGGGACACACGAAGACATGCTCTATCTCCAATTTCATAGACTACCTCCTTGCATTTTTGAGTCTGCATAACTCTTCTGCCCGGACTGAGCTACCTTCAATCTATCTCGAATCAACTTAACATTCTCTTCTGACTCCTTGATCACATTTGGTCCAAACAACTGACGGTCTCCAACTTCATCCCACATCAACGGTGTCTGGCTCCTTCTCCCATACAAAGCTTCAAAAGGGGCCATCTTCAAACTGGCTTGGTAACTGTTGTTGTATGAGAACTCCGTGTAACGTAGATTATCATCCCTACTAGATCCATAATCTAGCGCACACGCTCTCAACATGTCCTCCAGAATCTGGTTGACTCTCTCGGTCTATCCATGTGTCTGCGAATGAAAGGTTGTACTGAAGTCTAGCCTAGTACCCAAAGTCTGGTGCAGTTGATTCCAAAACTTTGAGGTAAACTGTGTTCCTCTATCTGATAGATGGTCCTCGGAACTCCATGCATACATAGATCCTGGTCATATACATCTTGGCCAACTTGTCACTTGTATAGGTGGTTTTCACTGGGATAAAGTGAGCCACTTTGGTCAGGCGAATCAACTACTACCCAGATAGAATCATATCCCGATCGGGTTCTAGGAAATCCGGTAATGAAATCCATGCCAAGCTTATCCCACTTCCATTCGGGTATCGGCATAGGCTATAGTAATCTTGCTGGCTTCTGATGCTCTGCCTTTACTCTCTGGCATATATTACCTACGACTACACACTCCGCAATATCCTTCTTCATACCAGTCCACCAGAAACACTCATTCAAATCCAAATACATCTTGGTGTTTCCGGGGTGAATCGAGTATAGCGAATCGTGGGCTTCCTGAAGTATTAACTTCCTGATCTCTGCATTATTGGGTATATGTACACTGTCCTCAAACCATAAGGTGTTGTGCTCATCCTCAAGAAAACCCTTGGCCTTTCCTTTGCTCATTCTCTCTTTTATCTCGGCAATCTCTTTGTCATCCTTCTGGGCTTCTCGAATCTTTCCCACTAATGTTGACTGAACTTCCATTGCTGCAACAAAACCTATGGGGACTATCTCCAAGCGAAGTTCCCTAAGATCCTTGGGTAACTCTTTTGGTAATCCCCCACTTAGGAGGGTATTCATCCTGGTGTTCTTTATGGTTGTGTCCTATTTCTCCACAAGGCTTGCATGCACCAGGTTTCTCCATGTCATTTCCATAAGGCTTCAACTTCTGGGACACAAGCCGAGACTTTAGCAGAGTCAACTTAAATTCTTCCCAAGCGGTTACTCCTTGCCATCCATTGATGGTTTGGTACATCCTCCACCAAGTAGCAGCACCTCCTTCAAAACCCTGAAGAGCATGTTGGGTCATATCCTTTCCGGCTATAGGGTCATTCTCTATATGATCCTCCATGTTCTGAATCCATCGGTCTGTCTCCAATTGACTCATCGGTCCAGACAATACAAGCTCATCTCCATTCCTCCTCTATGGGGTCCATGGGTTTTGGGGTGGGATAGGAGAGATAGAGAGGGATACACACAATGCAAACAATAGTTTTCAAGAGACAGATTTTATTTGTGGCTATCGGAAAAACATCAAACAAATGCCAGCTCACAATCATCGCATCTAACGTAGGTATATAACAGGGGTTTGGTCTTCTAAAGGTTAATAAATCTTCAACGTCGCCAGACTCTTCAGGTCTTGTTCATGTCTCTGATGGCTTCTTCCGATCATGCTTGTCCTCCTCAAGTTCCTTTGCCAGATTTCTGTTGACGCGAAGTCTCTAGTGACATCCTTTAATATTCTGGAGTTGTGTTCCAAACTTCTGGTTTTCAACATCCTTAGCATGAACCGCAGTCCTACTGTCCTTCAGTTCCTGACAAATCTCCGGTATCTCGAGGTTGTAGCTCCTCTAGCTTGGCTACTTTCAGCTTCTGGTTCCTGAGTTCTTCACGAAATGCTTCCTTGTCTAATATGACTTCCTACAAGACCATCTTAAACTTCTTGATGTACTACTCCAGATCCTGGTGATACACCAGCTAAGGTTAAAACTTCATCTTTTGCTGATAGATGCTCCATCAGCCTTCTACCATCCAATCCTTCCGAAGAAATGCATGCTTATCTCAGCTCGGCGACCATAGTATTAGTGGCGATGACATCACGGATAACCATGTTTCTGCCCTTGTCATTGCTAAGAGCTATCTTCGATAGTTGATATCTCCAGCCTTAGGGTTTTCTTGATAGAACTTCGAGTTTTTAACTCTCCATGCTCCGGTCTTTCTCCAATACACCTTGATCTCGGGTATTAACAGCTTCCATAGTCTGCCAAGTTTCATAAGGGTAGCCTTACTAGGTCATACTAAATCTGGAAATTCTTCATAGCCTCCAAATTCTCCTATTCTTCGGAGTCTTCAACCGTTGCAGTTTCCATTATTCTGTTGCATGGTAAAAATCATCTTCATTCCAAAGTGGTCTTAGTTGTCCGATATCTTGTCCTTCTTGGAGTGGTCTCATCAGTCGAATCTTCATGTGGTCAAAAGGGGAAAAGGGGTATGGTCTAACTAAAAGGGAATATTTGAATAAGCTCAGAAGAGAAGAGAGGTAACAAATCTTTTGAAAAAGAAGTTGTAGAGAAAAGCTTTCCTATGGGCTTGCTAGTTTCTAGGGGTCACGTCCTACAGTCAACATGTTCTCTGATACCATCTTGTAGCGACCCGACCTCAGCCGTCAAGTCTCTGTGCGTAAGTTTCATCCCTGGATCGGTATGCTGACACACACAGTACTCGAGGATTTATAACAGAGGTAAATCACATGTATAAAGTAACGTAAATACTATTACCTCGATCCAAATAGCAGAAGTAACAACAAGGTTGTGGATTCCCATCAACACCAACGGCAAAGTTGAGTGTAGAAATCGTAACCCTAACGTATCACTTACTCGTCGTAAGAATCCTGCAACATGAGACGTTGCAGCCACAAAGGGTCAGTACATTGAATGTACTGGTGATTTCACACCATAGGATAATGATGAATAAAGGCTATCACTACATGCATATTTGGCTGGTGGAAAAGCTCTATGGTTATAATGTTTTTGCAAAAAGACAATTTTTCCCTACTTCAAAGGAATATATTTTATTTAACTACAAAGTTGGTTGATAAATATTGAGAAGGTTCCTCCAACTCAATCCCAAATTAACATCAATAACCCAACAAATTATTTAAGTAACATGTTGAGATCAATATGATAATCCAAGAACCAGATACTCAAGATGTCCATAACTAGGGACACGGCTAACCATGATTAGTTTGTACACTCTGCAGAGGTTTGCGCACTTTTCCCCACAAGACTCGATCGCCTCCATTGGGTTTCTCGCACTACATGGTGTTTGAGAAACAGATGACCGAGACACAGTCTTTTAGAAGCATTAACTTCTTACTCCGGGCAGACCATACCAAACCTACACCCCTCTACCTGCTGATCCACCTCTTCAAGAGCTTCACGCAACTTACTCAACTATGCTAGAGCCCATAATAGCTTGTGGCTCCACACGGAAGTTTCTAGCATGAATAATCTTATGATCCCTTTGAGCCTGGGTGGCGGTCCATAGGTGTGACGCCCCGAGACCGATGTGCCAGGTGTCTTCTAGTTATTCGCTGTTGTTGCCATGTCTTTTGATTGCGTGTTGCATCTTGCCATGTCATCATGTGCATTGCATCATCATGTTTTTCAAAACTTGCATCCGTCCGGGTTTCCCCAGTTCCGTCTGTTGTCCGTTCTGAGCCCAGACACACTTGCACGCGCCCGAGGCATGTCCAAAATAGTATTTTATAAGTGGCCGGAAAATGTTCTCGGTTTGGGTTGAAAGTTGGCGTGTGGTCTTATTATAGTGTAGATGGACCGCCTGTCAAGTTTCATCGCATTCAGAGTTCGTTTGATAGCCCAACCGTTAAACTATAGCGACATTATAGTCTGTCTAACGTTGGACGTTTTCGGTCTCCGGAAACAGATGCCGGGCCCTCTCTCTCTCCTCCCCCTCGCAGTCTCGCCACAGCCCACCTAGTCCATCCTCCTTCCCCTCTTCGCTTCTGGAGTTGTCCGATGCGACCGCACAGTCTGAAACCCTCTCTGCTCAGTGCATCAAACCCCCTCGCGCGCGCGTCCGAAAAGTTGTCCCAGACCCGACCCGGACTGTCGCCACCGTTGTGTCCGGATCATCCCCAAACATCTACAAAACGTCATCATTTTCTTATTTGGGCTCCCTAACTATTTTATTCGCGACCGTCCGATTACGATCGCAGGGATGAGGTAGCCCCTAACCTAATCCACCTGGTGTATATATATAGGTCCAACCCTAACTTCTAGGGAGTCTGTCCCATCATTCCTCCTCGCCGCCGCGACAATCAAATCCCACATCGGGATCCTCCCTGATCCCCTCGCCCACCTCCTCCAACCAGCACCGTTCGCCCGATTCCCCTATCACCTCAAGACACCGAGAGCCTTCCAGCCACTGCTCTCGCGTGCCCCTACCCCGAGCTCCTCTCGTGCTCCTCCCTGCTCCCTCACTCTCAATTGGATCGAGGGGAGGAGCCCCTCGACCCCGCGTCACCACCAACCTCCACGCCGGCGAGCGAACCAGCAGCCACCAGATGAGCGTCAGCCTCCTCCCTATCATTCTTCCTCCTTCCCGTGCTCCTCCTCCTCTCTCATTTCCACTCTCTCTGTCCAGGAACTCAGGCAGCAACCATGGCACCATCCAGCAGGAGCTCTGCCTCGCCTGCAACCTCTGCCTGCCCTCTGACTCGATCTGGTGGGTCTCGAGGATCTTGCTGCCCGGATCCGCTTCCTCGGGCCACTACCAGCGTCGCCGGAGCCTCTGCAGGAGCCACGCCTGTCGGCTACTGCTCCTTTTCATCGAGCCACCCAAGTCCTAGCATGCCGTCGCCCCGCCAAGTCCCAGCACCATGTTCCACTCCCGTTGGACGAGCTCGACCCTTCCTCCGGCTAGATTGGTCTCCAGCAAGGCTGGATTCACCCGTCTGCTCCATCCCCGTCGTCCCGCCGGAGTTCCCCGCCTCGCCGCTGTCCAGCAGCGCCATCGCCCTGTTCTCCCCTGCAACAAACGAGGAGTCCAGCTGCTCGCGTTGACCCGAAGCGTTGCATCGGCCTGCCTCCCATCCACCACCTGAGGCCCAGCGGACCGCCTCCAAGCCCAGCAACTACCAAGGCCGGCCTACCTCTCCACTAGACGGGCCTTGGCCCATGTGAGCAACCTCTCCAGCAGGGACCGGCTCTGTGAAGCCCAATGTGAGGAAGCCCATCTTCGGTTGCTCCTGTAGAGCCCAGTTCGAGCCAGTTTTGGCCTGACTCATGTTTTTTTTTCGCGGAGTGATTTATCTATTTATCCAGGAGTTTACAGATTTACAAAAAAACCCTTGCACAACATGCATATAATAACTCACAATTCGTGCATCGGATTAAAGTGAATTATATATGAAATATGCTTAGTTTTTCATCTAGTTTCATAATATGTCATTTTCATCCATGTTTAGAATGCTTAAAATGTTGTTTGCATATAATTTGCCCCTATGCCATGTTAAAATGCTTTAATTCATAACTAAATAACCGTAACTCGGATTTTAATAAACTTTATATGTAAATGGGGTAGAATTTTGCCTAGTTTAACATGGTGGCATCATCTTGCATGTTTAATAACCATAAAATATGGTTTAGGGCAGAACAGTACCAAACCTAAAATATGCACATGAGGAGTTTCCGGACTTGTTGTTTTGTTGTTCCGGCCTCATTTAAACTTGACTAGATAGGTACTTTTACTTTGCTTCACCCTCTTGCCATGTTTTAACAACATTTAATATTGTTGGGTACATAAACGAGATCGAACTAAATAACTTGAATGTGGTGTTTTGTCAATATGCAACAGGGTTGCATATTGAGCTCCACTTAATTTGTAGGGTTGTTTGTGCATTTTGCCATGCCATGCCTCATTAAACCGGACATGCATCATACTTGTTTATGCATCGTACCATGCTTATGTGATGATTGTTTACTATGTTGTTTGCTTTCTTTCCGATGTACTTCTTCGCGGTAATCCGGTAACGTTGCGTTTGTGAGGATCCGTTCATCTACGTCCGTTTGTCTTCTTCATGGACTCATTCTTCTTCCTTGCGGGATCTCAGGCAAGATGACCATACCCTCGAAATCACTTCTATCTTTGCTTGCTAGATGCTCGCTCTTTTGCTATGCCTATGCTGCGATATCTACCACTTGCTTATCATGCCTCCCATATTGTTAAGCCAAGCCTCTAACCACCTTGTCCTAGCAAACTGGTGTTTGGCTATGTTACCGCTTTGCTCAGCCCCTCTTATAGCGTTGTTAGTTGCAGGTGAAGATTGAAGTTTGTTCCTTGTTTGAACATGGAGATGTTGTTCCTTGTTGGAACATGTTTACTTGTTGGGATATCACAATATCTCTTATTTAATTAATGCATCTATATACTTGGTAAAGGGTGGAAGCTTGGCCTTATGCCTGGTGTTTTGTTCCACTCTTGCCGCCCTAGTTTCCGTCATATCGGTGTTATGTTCCCGGATTTTGCGTTCCTTACGCGGTTGGGTTATAATGGGAACCCCTTGACAGTTCGCCTTGAATAAAACTCCTCCAGCAATGCCCAACATTGGTTTTACCATTCGCCACCTAGCCTTTTCTTTCCCTTGGGTTCTGCATACTCAAGGGTCATCTTTATTTAAACCCCCCTGGGCCAGTGTTCCTCTGAGTGTTGGTCCGACCGAGTAGACTGCGGGGCCACCTCGAGGCAACTTGAGGGTTGGTTTTACTCGTAGGATGTCTCATCTGAGTGTGCCCTGAGAACGAGATATGTGCAGCTCCTATCGGGATTTGTTGGCACATTCGGGCGGTGTTGCTGGACTTGTTTTACCATTGTCAAGGATGTCTTGTAACCGGGATTCCGAGTCTGATCGGGTCTTTCCGCTAGAAGGAATATCCTTCATTGACCGTGAGAGCTTGTGATGGGCTAAGTTGGGACACCCCTGCAGGGTTTTGAACTTTCGAAAGTCGTGCCCGCGGTTATGGGCTGATGGGAATTTGTTAATGTCCGGTTGTAGAAAACCTGAAGTTGACCTTAATTAAAATACATCAATTGTGTGTGTTGCCGTGATGGTCTCTTCTCGGTGGGGTCCGGGAAGTGAACACAGTGTTGGAGTAATGTTTAATGTAGGTTGTTCTAGGATCACTTCTTGATCATAGTTGTTCGACCGTGCCTTTGCTCTCTCTTCTCGCTCTCATTTGCGTATGTTAGCCACCATATATGCTAGTCACTTGCTGCAGCTCCACCTCATACCTTTTACCCTTCCTATAAGCTTAAATAGTCTTGATCGCGAGGGTGTGAGATTGCTGAGTCCCCGTGACTCACAAATACTTCCAAAACCAGCTTGCAGGTGCCGAGGATACCGTGCAGATGACGCAACCAAGCTCAAGGAGGAGCTCGATGAAGATCTTGTCCTTTGTCTTGTTTCGATCTAGTTGATCAGTAGTGGAGCCCAGTCGGGACGATCGGGGATCTGTGTAGCTTTTGGGGTAGTCTTCTTTTATTTTGGTTCCGCAGTCGGACCTTGATTGTATTTGGATGTTGTAATGCTTTATTCATGTAATTGTGTGAAGTGGCAATTGTAAGCCAACTATGTATCTCTTTCCTTTATGTATTACATGGGTTGTGTGAAGATTACCTCACTTGCGACATTGCTTTCAATGCGGTTATGCCTCTAAGTCGTGCTTCGACACGTGGGAGATATAGCCGCATCGAGGGTGTTACAATAGGAAGATCACACGGGTAATCCGGGATTTCAAAAAATACAAACAACACTGGGTACTCCAGGTGCCTCAATCCACCCAGATGTGTATTTAAGTTGCCACCTTAAGTTGAACCATTAATTAACAATCTCACATCTGTCATGGATTTCACTCACCCAAACCACGTCTACGAGCATAGCATAGCAATATAAGCAATTCGTAAGTAACTCCCAAGGGTTTAAATGTAACAGGGCAATAGGTTCTACCTCATCAACTACTTCCCGATACCCACATGTTAATGACATCCTAACCATGCAATGTTTGAGGATTGGAACTAATGCGTAAAAACTGGGTGATAATGGGATATGATCAAAGTGTGAACTTGCCTGCAATGTTGATGAAGATGATTCGCACTCATAAATCTTGATAGTTCTACTCGTCACACTCCGGTCAATCTATCGTAAGCAAGCAATAGTAACCACACATAAGCAATCACTCAAAAGATCAGAAAGATCGAAGAAGACGATTCAGAAAACTTCAAAACCAAGCAAATAACTCTTGCAACATAAAACAATTTCTAACAGTACCAAAATTATGTGAATTTTGCCTTATCAGAAAGTTTAGGTCAAGGGCTTCGATTTGCAAAAAGAATCAACTCAAACGGAGCTACGAAACTCAAGTTATGATCAAACAAAATTTGAATTCAAATCTGGTCTAATTCAAATTTTTAAACTTTCAAAAACATGTTTAAGTTGGATTACTGGATGGAGGGGATCATAATGAAGAAGTGAGCGTTGGTTTCGTTGGATTTGGACTAACGAGTAAAAAAGTTATGCTAGTATGAAAAACAGGGGCCAATCTGTAAATAAAATACTCACAAATGGGTCCCTGGCAGAAAACTAAAATAAAAGAAAAAGACTAAATAGTGAACGTTCGCTACAGGAACTTATATGACGAAAACGTTCGCTGCGAAGACTAAAACAATGAACGTTCACTACTTAACTAGGTTATTAAGAAAAACCGAGTTTAAACAAAAGAACCGAAGGCTAAAAATAAATCAGATTGGACCGGGCGGTTTTACCGGTCCACGGCGGGTCAACGGGGCGGCGGTTTCCGGCGACTGCAACGGGAAGTGCGGTGGCGGATGCGATGCGGCAACGGCGAGACGGCGGCGGGGCTGCGCGGCGCGGGAGGTGGCTACGGCGGTGGGGGGGCGGTGCTAGGCGGCGAGCTGCAGCGGCAGCAGCTAGCGACGCGGGACGGCGAGAAGCGGCGAGTGTGGCACGGCGGCGGTGGTCTGCGCGACGGCGGCTCATCATGGCGGGAGGCAGCGAGATGCGGGGAGAGAGAGAGGCAGGGCCCGGGGCTTCGGATTATATAGAGGAGAGGGGCGGTGCGAAGCTTGGAGGAGGGGCAGAGGAGGCCGGATTGGACACGAACGCCGAGGTCGGCGCTCGGGAGGCATGCGGCCGCCGGTCTCCTACGCGAGGAGGGAGACGGCGCGGTCGGCTGGGCTGGCTTGGCCTGGCCCGGTTGGGTGCTGGGCCGGCCCAGTCGGCGAAGAAGTTTAAAAAAACATTTTCCAAACAATTAAAATGATAAAAACAAAATAATTAAAAATATTATATAGGCATATAATATATCAAAATTTTTAGAAAAAGATTTTCTACGACGTGGACATTTTTCTGGCACCAAATAAAATTCGCAAAATTTTGAATAAATCAAACAGTGCTACTGGTGCAATAAAAACTCAATAAAATCATTTTATAAATACCAAAATGATTTCAAATAAATTTTTCTCCAATTTTTTATTGTAGGGAATCATGTTACCCTATTTTCCGTATATTTTATTTTTGGAGAAAAATAATTTGAATAAAACTCAAATAACTCCAAATTGAAAATAATTTAAAAAGGACTTTGAATTTGATCATTTTAAAACTCCCAACTCATATTTCATATAATTTGAAGAAGTCATTTTATCTTCTCTCATGAAAATCATTGAGTTGCTTGAAGTTTCTGAATTAAAAATAATTCCAAATGAAATTCAAATCTTTTCAAAACCCTTTTCATTTATTTAAATGGAAGAAGTCATGTCATCTTCTCTCCAGGGTTTTGTATTTGAAAAGAATTTGAATTCCTAGAGATCATAAATGAAAGTTTGGGAAAGTCCTTTTATTCCCTCTCATTTAACTTTCAAAAAAAATTCGAATTCACTCACTTGCAGTCAATCAATCACACAACAATCAAAACTATCTATTTATTATAACATTCCAAAATTCAGAATTTTGGGATGTTACAGGCTGGTTCCCGACATGGCCTTCGTTTGGATCTGGAACAGCGGGAGGAGGGGCGGTCAATGCACCTCCATGTCCTCCTCGGCCCCCGGCACCACGATGACTGCATCCCCTTCCTCTAGCGCCCCCTCTTACGCTGGGCTCCGCCCCTTTGTCCCCAGCGGGAGGAGGGAGGCGTTGTCGAGCAGCTAGAGTACCACCAGGCTCTCTCCCCCTTGTCATGGTGGAGAGGAGATGCCAGAAGGAAGGAGGAGGAGATCGGTGTAAGTAAGCACCTTACCCACATCCCCTTTCATAGGTGAACATAGTCGGGGGATGGCTCCTCACCCAGGAGGCAACCGCCCCGCTCCACCAATCTGACTCCTCTGCATCACCAACGCCACACAGAATCCAGGCCGACCTCTTGCGCCTATCTGTGGCACCTGGCTTTCTGCCATGACACTCATTCCCGTGCCCTCCGCATCTGCCACCAACCCTGCACAATGCATGTAGCGTACATGGTAGAAATGGCAGGAGCGGAAGAACCAGTGGAATGGCAGTTACCACCATGTGAACGTGGAACGTGGGCGACTACGGATCGTGGCATAAATCTCCCCCATGACGTCTTGCATGACGCACGGGAAAACTAGAAACTGACTCAAACACAGGTTAATGAAGAAGCAAAGGAAATATCAAAGAAAAGAAGAGGGCCACCGCAAGTGCACTGCCTGTGTACCTGACAGGGCCTACCCCAAGGGTACTCGGCAGCATGTTTAGACCAGGCCCAGGAGCTCCTGTTGGTGCAACAAACCCTCACGTATGTTGCCCAGACTGTACACACGTACAACGGCGAAGATACAACTCCACCAAGCATCCAAGACAAGTCCAAGACAGAAAGATAGCCCTTTGAGAAATCAAAGGGCGGATCAAGAAGACCAAGACAAGCTATGGCAGCAAGATGTCACAGAGGGAAAACCTCCATGGCCGGGCAGACGAGCCTGGTCAGGTCGAGGCCGCCCCAAGGATGAATCCAAGGTTTCCCTGACAGGCTTGCCAGGGCCGCCAAGACCCCACCGCTCCACCGCACAGCGACGCAAGTCACTTATCAGTGTGGTGTCAAGCCCCCAAGTGATTAAGTGGTTGTCGTTTGGCATGTGGCAGCCATTTGGGAGGGAGATTCCCCCTATATGACACCCCTCCAGAGGCATGTCATGCAGACATGTAGAAGATGACTAAGCAGCGTGGCAGGCTTGCCGGGCTGCATCCTCAGTGTGACACCTAGCAATACATTTAATGCACTTTGTCCTAACTTCCAGAGTTAGGTATGATAGCACTCTTGGCTATCTAATCAATAGATAATGACTGTTTTGCCACTGTGGTAACCCCTTAGCCTATAAAAGGAGGGCCATGGCAACCTAGAAAAGGATTCGAACCCCAGCGCACTTGTACGCGTGTAGCTGCTCTCCCTGAGGCACCCTTGCCGGGCTTGAACGATGTGTGTTGGTCGTGTTCTTCCACCCAAATCCACCAAAGCAGGAGTAGGGTTTTACGCTTCCTAGCGGCCCGAACCTGGGTAAAAACCACCAGCGTCACCATTGTCGTGCTACTTCAGGGCTTCTGCTCTTTGTGCTACGTGATCTCCCCCTGCTGAACCATAAGGGGCTGATGGCCCCATAGTTGATCGTGTCTACCCATGACATCGAGGTGGGCACAATCCACCAGGGCACGCCTAGGCCCCCAGGCGCGCCAGGTGGGTTGTGCCCCCTCGGGGCACCCCTCTGGTACTTCTTTGGCCCATGTTGTTCCTTATGGTCCATAAAAATTCTCCAAAAGTTTCGTTGCATTTGGACTCTGTTTGATTTTCTGTGATGTAAAAAACAAGCAAAAACAGCAACTGGCACTGGGCACTATGTCAATAGGTTAGTCCCAAAAAATGATATAAAGTTGCTATAAAATGATTGTAAAACATCCAAGAATGATAATATAACAGCGGGAACAATAAAAAATGGTAGATATGTTGTAGACGTATCAGCATCCCCAAGCTTAATTTCTGCTCGTCCTCGAGTAGGTAAATGATAAAAACAGAATTTTTGATGTGGAATGTTGCCTAACATGTTCATCACATATTCTTTTCTTTTGTAGCATGGACATTTGGACTTCTATATGATTCAAAACAATAGTCTACTTTTGGTATGAAGATTACAATACTCAAACATATCAACAAGCAACCATGTCTTTCAAAATATCAACACTAAAGAAAGTTATCCCTAGCCCATCATGCTCAATCATTGATCCATTCATGAAACACACTCGCATATTAGCTACATCCAATGCTCAAGTACGATCATAGTGCCCCTTAGTTGGTGATTTATAAGAGAAGGTGGAGACTTAAATAAAAATAAAAAATGCATAAAGTAAATAGAAACGCCCTTCACAGAGGGAAGTAGGGATTTGTAGAGGTGCTAGAGCTCAAAGCTTAAATTGAGAGACAAAACAATTTGAGAGGCATACTTTTCCCGTCAACAAAAACGACCGAGTAATTCCCAACACTTTCCATGCTAGATATGTCATAGGCGGTTCCCGAACAAAAAATAAATTTTATTTCTTTTCCACCATTCTTTCACATTCCACGGCTAGCCGTATCCACAGGTACTGTCCATACCAACACTTTCCATGGGAAGAGGTGCTTTGTGATGGGTTCGATCTTGCGGTGTTCTTTCCCAGTGACAGAAGGGGCAGCAAGACACGCATGTATCCTTGATATTAAGGATAACAATATGGGGGCTATTCCTACATGAATAGATCTCATCTGCATCATGTCATCATTCTTATTGCATTACTCCATTTCTCCATGAACTTAATACACTAGATGCATGTTGGATAGTGGTCGATGTGTAGAGTAATAGTAGTAGATGCAGGCAGGAGTCGGTCTACTAATCTTGGACGTGAAGCCTATATATTGATCATTGCCTTGGATATCATCATAATTATTCGATTTTCTATTAATTACTCCAAGAGTAATTTGTTTACCCACCATGTGCTATTTCTTGAGAGAAGCCACTAGTGAAATATACGGCCCTGGGGTCTATTCTTTATCATATTTGCTTTGAAATCTATTTTTATTCGCTTTGGTTTTCAGATCTATTATTCCAAAAACCCAAAAATACCTTGCTGCACTTTTTTATTACTTATTTTATTTCGCGTTTTATCGAGATCTATTTATCCAATCTACCACAATTTTTATCCCGTCAACTTGACAATTTATAGCACCGTTACCCGAAGAGGGATTGACAACCCCTCATACGCGTCGGGTTGCAAGTATTTGTTCTTTGTTTACAAGTATTGTTTACATAGTGTTGCTTGGTTCTCCTACTGGATTGATACCTTGGTTTCACAACTGAGGAAAATACTTATTGTAGTTGTACTGCTTCATCCCTTCCTCTTTGGGGAAATACCAACGCAGTTTCAAGCGACATCAAAAGGAATTCCGGGCGCCGTTGCCAGGGAGACATCATCAACATCTGTCAGGTTCCTAATCACAAATCTCATCTCCTTGCAATTTACATTATTTGCCATTTTATATTTTTGAGAGAAGCCACTAGTGAAATATACGGCCCCGAGGTCTTCTTTATCATATTTGCTCTGAGATCTATTTTTATTCGCTTTTGTTTTCAGATCTATTATTCCAAAAAACCCAAAATACCTTGCTACACTTTTTATTACTTATTTTATTTTGCATTTTATCGAGATCCATTTATCCAATCTACCACAATTTTTATCCCGTCAACTTGACAATTTCTAGCGTCGTTACCCGAAGAGGGATTGACAACCCCTCATACGCATCGGGTTGCAAGTATTTGTTCTTTGTTTAGAAGTACTGTTTACATAGTGTTGCTTGGTTCTCCTACTGGATTGATACCTTGTTTCACAACTAAGGAAAATACTTATTGTAGTTGTACTGCAACATCCCTACCTCTTTGGGGAAATAGCAACGCAGTTTCAAGCGACATCACTCCATGACCACTGCTACGCTAACGGCCTTGTTATTAGCTGCCACGTACAGGAGCAAAGGCTTTTTGTCGATTGGAGCAGCCAAGATAGGCAGCTCAGCTAACTGCTTCTTAAGTGCCTCAAATGCCTCATTAGCAGCATCGCTCCAGACGAAATGATTAGTCTTCTTCATCATCTGGTATAGGGGAATCGCCTTCTCGCCCAAGTGGCTTATAAACCGGCTCAGGGTTGTAATACGACCCGCCAGGCGCTGAACGTCATTGATACAGGTCGGCATAGATAGAGAGGTGATAGCCTCAGTCTTCTCCGGGTTAGCTTCGATTCCCCTTTCTAGAACCAGAAAACCTAGTAATTTTCCTGCCGGTACACCAAAGACGCACTTGGCCTGGTTAAGCATCATCTTGTACAGCCGGAGATTGTCAAAGGTTTCCTTCAAGTCATCAAGCAAGGATTCCTTCTTCCTAGATTTTACCACAATGTCATCCACATAAGCATGAACATTGTGTCCAATCTTCCCATGAAAGCAATTCTGAACATAGCATTGTTAAGTCACCTGAGCACTCTTTAGTGCAAAAGGCATAGAGACATAATCGAAAGCTCCAAAGGGGGTGATGAAGGCAGTCCTCTCCTGATCCTCAACTGCCATCTTGATCTGATGATAACCAGAATAAGCATCCAGGAAACATAAACTCTCACAACCCACCGTGGCATCAATGATTTGGTCAGTATGGAAAAGAGAAAATGGATCAACTGGACCAGCCTTGCTAAGATCTGTGTAATCAACACACATATGCCAAGTGACATTCTTCTTGAGCACAAGCACATGATTAGCCATCCACTGAGGGTGAAAAACTTCAGTTATGAACCCGGCAGCTAGGAGCCGGGCCACCTCTTCTCCAATAGCCTTACGCCTCTCCTCGTTAAAATGATGGAGGAGCTGTTGAACATGTTTCATCTCAGGATCCACATTAAGATGGTGCTCAGTGAATTCTGGTACACCCGGCATGTCATAAGGTTTCCATGCAAAGATGTCCCAATTCTCATGGATGAACTCAATGAGCGTGCTTTCCTATTTAGGATCCACCCCCATCCCAATGGTGAACTATTGTGAAGCATCACCAGGGACAAATTCAACTTGTTGTGTGTCCTTTGCCGATTTAAATTTGAGCAGAGGGTCCTTCTTAGTGGTGTTTTTTTTCAAAGGGGTCATATTAGCCGGTCAACATTATCTTTATAAAACTTGAGCTCATCAGTAGCACAAGACGCCTCCGCATAAGCAGCATCTCCTTCTTCACACTCCAAAGTTCTCTTATGATTATCATGAATCGTAATTGTTCCTCATGGCCCAAGCATCTTAAGCTGCAGACAGATATAACAAGGGTGAGCCATGAACTTGGCATAAGTCGGCCCTCCAAACAACGCACGATATGGACTCTTGATTTTAACCACCTCGAACCACAGTGTCTCGACCCTATAATTATACTCATCACCAAAGGCCACTCCCATAGCAATCTTCCCCACAGGGTGAGTCGACTTGCCAGGGACAACTCTATGAAAGACCGTAGAAGACGGCTTAAGATCCTTCTATATCAGATTCATCCATCAAAAAGTGTCATAGTAAAATATGTTGATATTGCTTCCTCCATCCATAAGAACCTTTGTGAACTTGTAACCACCCACTTGAGGGGCTAACATCAGGGCCAGATGACCCAGATCATCAACCTGCGGCGGGTGATCTGCTCGGCTCCACGTTATTGTGTGCTCCGACCACCTCAAATAATGTGGTACCGCCGATTCAACCGCATTGACAGCCTGCTTATGGACTTTCCGGTCACGCTTGCACGTGCTCGTAGTGAAAACATGATAGTTGCCACTGTTAAGTTGCTTAGGATTACTCTCCTATCCTACTTGATTATTTGGTTGTGATTACCTTAACCAGATTGTTGATTGTGACCACCATGGTTCCCCTGGCCCTAATAGCCAGAGTTTGAGCCGGCGCCACCAAAGTTGGCTCCCTGGAAACCGCCAGAGCCTGACCCGCCTGGCAGCCCATTATTATTGCCATGATGTTGAAATGACTGGTTCTTGTACTCTTGCATGATATAACAATCCTTCCAAGCATGACTAGATGGCTTGTTAGGATAACTATGCTTCGGACATGTCCCATTAAGGGATTCCTCATAATTATTGGGATTCCCCTCATTATAAGTCTGCTTTCCATTATGATGCTGATTTTGGAACTTTGCATTAGTATTAGTTACAAAATCTGACCCGCCGTCAAGGTGTCTGCGCTTTCCACCATTGCCTTGGTTATTCTGATTACCATTCTGCACCGAGGCATACTGTTGCTGACCCTTGCCACCACTACTTTTCTTGACCTTACTCGACTTATCCTCATCAGAGCCGGGATCCTTCGTACCATCAGAATCAGCGTATCTAGTAAGCACGTCCATCAGATTGCCCATATCCATGCACTTACGCTTAAGCCGCCCTAACTTCTGCTTATAAGAGGCTAAAAGTGATAGTTCTTTTCCAGGATCAGAACGGCTTGAGCTGCCCCGATGTTGTCGGAAGAGTGGATAATGGCAGTGACCTGGCGGGTCCAATGATGGGCCGACTCATCCTCACGCTGTACACAATGCTCTAAATCCACAATGGTCATCGACTGCTTGCAGGTTCCTTGAAAATTTCTGATGAAGCGCTCCTTCAACTCCGCCCAGGTGTTGATACAATTGGGGGGAAGATTTTTCAACCATGTGCGAGCCAGCCCTCCAGCATCAAAATACTTGGCGCATACCACATCACTGACGTCCAACATATCCATGGCCAGCTCGTAGCTCTCAATCCAAGCCTCTGGAGGGAGATCTGCCATGTAGTTAGGTACCTTGGGGGGACCTTTACAATCTTTAGGCATGCGCTCATCACGTAAAGCCGACACTAGGTATGGCACTCTAATGGTTCTGACATTCGGCCTGGCCCCCATCGAGGCTGAAGGAACTACCGGGGGTGTCTGATAAGCCCCCTGGTTTGCTGCTTCCGCCCTATGACGGGCTCTTGCATCGTCCACAATTGCTTAAGCATCAGCCCTCGGGTTATGGGGCGGGTTACGATGTCGTTCACTGCTGGAAACTACCGGTGACTCAGCATGCCGGCTGTAACTACGGCTCGCCAGCAGTGTCGAATGTACACGATGCCGATTGTAAGAGTAATTAGCCTGCTGAGCAATCACCATCTACAACAGTTCAATGGCGTTCCAGGTTTCAACTTCAACAGGTGACTCGCCGGTGATAGGAATCGCAGTAAGCCGGGTTGTCGCTACTACCATGTTATCCACCGGATTGGAGAAGTGACTCGGCGGTGTCGGGAAGTATGGTGGTGGCGTCCGAGCAAGGCGAGGGTCGGGGGTCGGCTCCTCCCTTCTAGCTGGCTCTAACTGGAGCGGTTACGCCACCACTCTGCTCCCTGGTGCATTAGAGGTTAATTGGGGTATAATCGGTGCTCCTGGAGTACTTGGTCCTGCCCCTGGTGTGTTGAACAAACATGCGGGCTCGTAGCTCGGCGGCAAACA
Organism: Triticum aestivum; assembly: GCF_018294505.1. Taxonomy (NCBI): domain Eukaryota; kingdom Viridiplantae; phylum Streptophyta; class Magnoliopsida; order Poales; family Poaceae; genus Triticum; species Triticum aestivum. The sequence goes on along the minus strand of NC_057812.1, from coordinate 276,421,161 downwards.
GCTTCGGTATCTCTGTTGATGAACCGCGTTGGAAGCATTCTACTCAAGGTTTAGACACCAAGCCTTCGTCTTCAGACGCCCCGCCTCTGCATTAATCTGGGCTTGCAACTCGGCCGTCCGGGTGTTTTTGGCATTGATATCCTCCTAGGCCTTAGTCATCTGCTCCTAAAGTTTCGCAATCTCCGCATTGCATTCTGCCTAGTTTTCCGTATTGACCTCGGCCCCCAGCAAGGTTGTCAGGGTGGTCATCAGCTCAGGCAGACCTTGAGCCAGAGGCCTGACTGAGCCGGATGCTGAAGGTTCAGTTGTCGCAGTCGCTCCAGCCGCTATGGTGTTGAGAGCCGGTGCAGTCCTTGCCATGAAGATGGCGGCTCGGCACGATGACTCGTAGGGGTCCAAAATAATGTCGCCATTAGAACATCCCCCAAGCCCGCCTTCTAGAAGCTGGTAGATTGACTTTGTCTCACCTATCGAGGACTCATCACCTGAGTAGACGGGAGTCTCTCCTCCATATATGGAATTCTCCATGAGTTCTACGCCCTGCGTGAAACCAACAAAGACATGCTTCCGGCCGGCTTGGATCCGGGCGGGTTGCGCGCGCCGAGCCAGCTCAATGAGGTCGATGCAGGTGTTCGGCTTAGGCTCAAATCCGCCAATTTTGCCAATGAAGGTGTGGATTCCACCGAAGGGGACAAGGTACCCATACTCGATTGAGTCGGCCTCGGGGCCCCAGCCGGCATCATCAATGTAGAGCTTTCTGCAACGACTCTTGATCATCCTGCCAACGGCATATCCCTCGATCCCTGGGAAAGAGCCCTTCAAGAACTTGAAACCATCATGCGCTGGCCCCATGATGGGCGCCAATTGCCGTGGTTTTTTCATGGCAGATGTCCTAGTGTGAGGACTTAGACGTGAGGCCATCGCAACTAGGTGATTAGCTTGTCGGGGTTGATCGGAATCGAGAGACGCAAATTTACCCAGGTTCGGCCCCTCGCGGTCGAGGTAATAGCCTACTTCCTGCTTGTTTGCTTATTTTTGGTTGATCAATTACAAGGGAGTTGATTTGCTTGACCTAGCTATTGATCGATTGTAACTTAGTCCTATCTGCCCCTGAGACCCGCCTTTATATATAGGTCGAGATCCATGGTTTACAAGAGTCCGGGTCGTACTACGATCCGTGACTTAGTATGTTTACAACTTGTCTCCTAAGTAAGGGAACTCCTAGCGACTTGGACTTTGGGGCCACGAGTCGCCATCTTCGGACACTAGGCCCTAAGCCGGCCCACTTTGTGAGCCGCCCAACTGTCTTGCTCCTGGGCGCCCTGACCCATCTAGACCCTTGCTCCTAAGCCGCCACCTAGATGACCCGGCCTAATCATGGCGGGTTATATCACGGGGTTACATCCCCAATAGGTAGAGTGTCGGAAAAGGTCCCGAGATGGGGTCTCAAGAAGACAGGAACTTGCGACGGTGAAAAGGTATTTTTGGTGTGCCCTCTGGTCTATGGGGAATATTTGGGTATTTAAAGAAGACAGATTTGGGTTAGAAGTGCCACGAGGGGCCTACAAGCTTGTCGCCCCCTGAGCTTGTGGCCCTCTCGTGGCCCTTCCAGCCTCCTCCCAAAGCTTCTAGGGTGTCTTGTAGTCCAAGGAAAATCATCAAAAAGTTTTGTTCCATTTGGACTCCGTTTGGTATTGATTTGCTGTAAAGACAAAAACAAGGGGGAAACAACAACTGGCACTCGGCACTAGGTTACTAACTTAGTCCTAGAAAATGACATGAAATAGCATAATAATGCATAAATGTCCAAGATTGATAATATAATAGCATGGAACAATAAAAAATTATAGATACATTGGAGACGTATCAGTGGTCAGAGGTATGAACACCCGATGTTCACTACACCGACATAGAGCCATGGGACCAACAAGGGGCGCCCCTTCCATCGTCAACTGAGGGTGGGGCACCGAGGACTACTTAGATTCTCGGCCATGGAGGGGCCGAGTTATTGGAGCGCCAACGATGATGGATGTAGCTTTGAGCAGCTCCTCCATCCTTCCCAATGACCGTGTCATGCTCGACACAACCTAAAACCAGTTTTGGTCCACCAAAGCTAGAGTACTTGAAACATTCCATGGCCTAGTGAAAGGCTTTGAGGTATGCTTTTTTACCAAGTTTTTACAATTCATTTTGATGGTTCGAACAATATATTCAGGTATAACTAGTATCCCTCAAGGAGTATGCTAGGCTTCGTCCGAAGACAACATATTAGAACTTGAATGATTTATGAATTTGCTTGAAAGCGTAATTGTGGTAGCCCCCTGATACATCTCCAACATTTTTTATTCTTTCATGCTATTATATTATCAATATTGGATACTTCATATGCAATTTTATATCAGTTTTGGGAACTAACCTATTAACTCAGTGCCCAGTGCCAGTTCCTATTTTCTACAAGTTTTTTGTTTTTCAGAAAATCAAAACCAAACGAAGTCGAAACACGATCAAACTTTACAGTGATTTTTTCTGGACCAGAAGGGACCCTAGAAGCTTCGAGAAGAGACCGGAAAATCTATGGGCGAGTGATGACCCACAAGTATAGGGGATCAATCATAGTCCTTTCGATAAGTAAGAGTGTTGAACCCAACGAGGAGTAGAAGGAAATGACAAGCAGTTTTCAGCAAGGTATTTTCTGTAGGCACTGAAATTGTCGATAACAGGTAGTTTTGTAGCAAGGTAATTTGTAATGAGCAAGTAATAGTAGTTGTGCCAAAGGTGCAGCAAGGTAGCCCAGTCCTTTTTGTAGCAAAGGACAGGCCGGAAAGGTCTCTTATAATGAGCAAAGAGTTCTTGAGGACACACGGGAATTTCATCTAGTCACTTTCATCATGTTTGTTTGATTCGTGTTCGTTACTTTGATAATTTGATATGTCGGTGGACTGGTGCTTGGGTGTTGTTCTCACTTGAACAAGCCTTCCACTTATGATTACCCCCTCCCGCAAGCATCCGCAACTACGAAAGAAGAATTAAGATAAATCTAACCATAGCATGAAACATATGGATCCAAATCAGCCCTTACGGAATAGCACATAAACTAGGTTTAAGCTTTTGTCATTCTAGCAACCCATCATCTAATAACTACTCCACCATGCTTTCCCTTAGGCCCAAATATGGTGAAGTGTCATGTAGTCAATGTTCACATAACACCACTAAGGGAAACAACAACATACATATCATCAAAATACCGAACGAATACCAAATTTTCACATGATTACTTATGACAAGACTTCTCCCATGTCCTCAAGAACAAATGTAACTACTCATAAGGCATATTAATGTTCAAGATCAGAGGGGTATTGAATAGCATAATGGATCTGAACATATGATCTTCCACCAAATAAACCAACAAGCATCAACTACAAGATGTAATCAGCACTACTAGCAACCCACAAGTACCAATCTGAGGTTTCGAGACAAAGATTGAATACAAGGGATGAACTAGGGTATGAGATCAGATAGTGTTGGTGAAGATGTTGATGAAGATTGGTCCTCCCATGATGAGAGGATCCTTGGTGATGATGATGGCTTTGATTTCCCCCTTCTGGAGGGAAGTTTCCCTAGCGGAATCTCTCTGCCGGAGAGCAAAAGTGCTCCAGCCCAGGTTCCACCTCGAGACGGCAGCGATTCGTCCTGAAACCTTCCTTCTGTTTTTTTTCTAGGGAAAATGGCATCATATAGGTGAAGATGGGCCCCAGAGGCCTGCTAGGCTCACCACAAGCTCAGGGGGCACACCCCGCAAGCCTGTGGCTGCCTGGTGACTCACCCTATGGTACTTATTTCGCCAATAATTTTTATATATTCCAAAATAGTTCTTCGTCAATTTTCATCTCATTTGGAGATGTTTAGAAAAATGCCTCCGATATAGCCCTTTCCGGTCCAGAATTCCAGGTGCCAGCAATCTCCCTATTTATGTGAAACTTGCAAAATAAGAGAGAAAAGGCATAATAATTGTATCATAAAGTAAAATAGCAATCCATAATGCAATAAATGTCAACATAAAAACATGATGCAAAATGGACGTATAAGAGAGCCACAAGCTCACTCCATGCCCTGCCAGTTCCAGAAGGTCATCAAACATTTTCTGGCACCATTGCCGGGGAGCATAGCGCTTGGTTATTACTGACCCACTCGCACATAGTTTATTTTTGTTTGTTGCTATTTATCTTGTCATTTTTATCTTACCCCAAAAGTACAAAAAAATGTCTTGCTTTGAGAAGTCCGGTGAAGACATAGTTGCCGCAATGAAACGAGCTAATGGAAGAGGAAGGGTATATGAAGAATACTGGCACTCCCAAAAAGGTATTGTTGTGGGTGAGCAATTTTTGGTGTTGGATCATGTAACCTCTTTAATCTTGAAGTTACAATGCGAATCCACTGTCCACATGAGCTTTTTCTACAAAGATCGCCCACACCCAGTTGTGAGATCTACAACGATGGTGACTACCCTTATGACAAAGTTGAAGTCATGGAGGAGATGATGTTAATGCTTAGATCCTATGAGCTTTTAGGTTGGGCTGAGAGATTCCCAACTAAAGACATTACTAAGCACAAAGTTTTGATAGAGGATGTCCATGATTTTTTGTGTAGATTGTGATTTTCATGAAAATCCTTTATTCTTGGACTATGACATGCGGCCGACCGCAACCTCCCAAGTCACTATTTTCCAGGAACATAACCTTATGTAGGAACATAAAGATATCATCGAGCCACAAGAAGAAGAATACTTGGAAAATGAGCCAGCGGAACACGGGGATGAAGGATGGAATGCACAGTATCCGAAAACTGCCGCCCATGGTAAATATTTTAGACATAATTAATGTGCAACTTGATAAAAATTATGAAGGTTATTATCGGTGTCAAAACCGGCGGATCTCGGGTAGGGGGTCCTGAACTGTGCGTCTAAGGCGGATGGTAACAGGAGGCAGGGGACACGATGTTTTACCCAGGTTCGGGCCCTCCTGATGGAGGTAAAACCCTACGTCCTGCTTGATTATTCTTGATAACATGAGTAGTACAAGAGTTGATCTACCACGAGATCGGAGAGGCTAAACCCTAAAAGCTAGCCTATGGTATGATTGTATGTTGTCCTACGGACTAAAACCCTCCGGTTTATATAGACACCGGAGAGGGCTAGGGTTACACAAGGTCGGTTACAAAGGAGGAGATATCCATATCCGTATTGCCTAGCTTGCCTTCCACGCCAAGTAGAGTCCCATCCGGACACGGGACGAAGTCTTCAATCTCTTATCTTCATAGTCCAACAGTCCGGCCACAGGATATAGTCCGGCTTTCCGGAGACCCCCTAATCCAGGACTCCCTCAGTAGCCCCTGAACCAGGCTTCAATGACGATAAGTCCGGCGCGCAGTGTTGTCTTCGGCATTGCAAGGTGGGTTCCTCCTCCGAATACACCATGGAAGAATTTGAATACAAGAATAGTGTCCGACCCTGCAAAATAAGTTCCACGTACCACCATAGAGAGAATAATATTTCCACAAATCTAATCTGCTAACACGTTTTGGCAACATGACATCACGCCATGGCCCGGTGATTATTCGAACCGTTTCCTTTAACTAGCCCAGCACATAACGCGAGGCAGTTTTTTGACACGTCTTGTCAAAGCAGAGATCGTGTCCCCCTTATTACGGGATTCTCATCAATACGGACGTGGGTAACCCAACTGTGCCTAGGACTCCTAGATTTTAGGCAAGTCCCAAACAGCCACGAGGAGGACGCTTGATATTCACCCTCTTTATAACGGGATAAGGCTTTTACTTTTTTCCCTCCCGTGCTCAATCGAATCCTTCCCCCGCCTCGAGTTCTAAAACCCAAAGCCCAGGTCAGGTGCTTCGGACCTTCAATCATGTCCGGATCCAGCCTTCAGGGCCGGTGGATGCCTTCCTTCGTCACGGAGGAGGACATCAAGAAGTTGAGGGAGGCCACATACCTGACCACCGAAATTCCGCATAGGCTGCCCACCCGAGGGCAGGTCATCCCTACTTCCGAACCCAACGAGAGCGTTGTGTTCGTCTCCCACTTCCTCCGAGGACTAGGCCTCACTCTGGATCCCTTTGTTAGGGGTCTTATGTTTTATTACGGGCTGGATTTTCACGATCTAGCCCCGGATTCCCTCCTTCACATCTCGTCATGCATTGTCGTTTGTGAGGCCTTCCTCCGCATTACCCCTCACTTTGGCCTGTGGCTCAAGACCTTTGATGTGAAGCCGAAGATGGTCGAGGGGCAGCATCCAGCGTGCGGAGGTGCTCTAATAAGCAAAATTGTCGGCGCTCCATGGCCGAAGGGTTCATTTCCAGAGGTGTCCGGATTGTGGCAGCGGGAGTGGTTTTACGTCACAGCTCCCGAAGTGCCAAGTGGGTAGCTGCCCCCACTTTTCGCTCGGGCCCTCCACCACTACTGATGTCGTGGATTAGCAGGGGGCTGAGCTGGGGTCTAGCCAAGGATGTGCCTCTACTGTAGAGCCGCATCCAAGATCTCTTCGAAAGAGATTTCAGTCTGGTTATGGTAGTGCAAGTTATGCTGGTTCGTCGAGTCCAGCCTTGCAAACACCGGCCCCTTCGCATGTGGGAGTTCAACCCGGAAGGACCGCACACTATTCAGAATTTCCTCGGCCTGACGCACGAGGAGATGTACAAATCATTCTTCGGACCCCAAATAGAGTGTCTGGACACTACCGAGGACGTGAGACTGAGCAGCAACCGCACCGCGGCCCAAGTAAGTAATCCCCTAGCCGAACACACTGTCTTTTTATTTATCATGACATCATTCTGAAGAATCGCTCTTTGACCAGGACTGGATAACAAAGGCGAAGATGATCCGGTGTTTGGCCCCCCTTCCTGAAGGCTTGGACAATCCGGTGCTGGAAAAGATGCTTGAGCCAGCACCTCGCCCGGTGCCCTCAAAGGAAGATGAAGGGGGGAATAAAGAGGGCGAAAGCGGGCCTCCACTGCTACCTATTCCAACCGAGGGAATGAGCGCCTTCGTGAGGGAGGATAACCAAGGGGAAGAATCTGATGTTCTCTCGCCCTAGGGAAGGAAAAGGACTACCTTTGAACATCCAGAAACTAAGGTTTCCAAACGGGAGAAGAAAACTCCACCAGAGGGTCCTGCCTCGGAGGGTGCTCTTGCCGCACAAAGTTCGCGCAGGGATCGGCCCTCTAACGAGATGTAAGTAATCAAAAAGTACTTAGTAGTGAAGATATACTACCTTACCTCTGAGGAAAATAACCGAAGCATTTATCTTGCAGTTTGGATCTTAGCCCTTCTCAGCAGAGCTCGTCTTCGGGGGATCTTCTTCCGGAGATGATGGAGAGCGAAACGCCTCCCCCGGACTCCCCCGCTCAAGAAGCGGGCGACCTTGAAGTGTCGTCACAGAGGGTTTCTCCTGATCCGGCAAGGCCAGAAGGTAATCCTATGGCCACCCGAAGTCCTCAGTATCCGGCTCTTGAATAGAGCAATCAAAAGAGTCCGGCACCATCTGGTATGCGGTCGGACGTACTGAACGGTCTGCTAGAGCGAGCAGCTATCTCAGAAGAACACCGTACATTGATGGGTACGGTGATTGAAAGGATTTCGTCCGCCGAAAGCGGGTTGCATGAAGCCTTTATGAGTCTACTGACGGGTTTTGAGGTACGTGAAATGATATACATTTGTGATAGTACCTCACATTTTTAGGTGTGCCCTGTGTAGATAGTAGCCCCTGAGACTCTGGTTGTCGTCGAGAACGACGCAAACATAGGATAGTAGTCCCAGGTAATAACCAGACCGCCTTTATGTGCAGGTGGTTGAAGCTTCGGTGGCTAGCCGGACTGATGGGTTTGCCGAACTAAAGCGGCAACTGGATGCGGCAGATGCCGACGTCGAGCTTGTTAACAAGCGGCTCGACGAGGCACAGGGTAGGTGATTTTTCAGGTGAATGTCACATGGTAAGAGCAGCATGATGCCAGTATCTTTAATATGTTGTGACTGCAGATGGAGCTGCCACCGTGGAGACCCTTCGGGCGGAGCATGCCCGAGCCAAGGAACAAGCAAGGAGTAGTAATGCGGCCGCTTTGAAGGTGGCCGAAGAGTTAAGAGCCGAGAAGGCCGCGCATAGAGAGACCAAAGAAAAAATGGCAAAGATGACTGTAAAGTTGAAAGATACTGCCGACCGCTGCCAGCTTCTTGAAGAAGAAAACCGGGCGAAGGCGACGGGCCTGGAAAAGGCCACGATGGCGACCAAAGACACCCGCTCTGCAATGAGAGCAAAGAAGGAGGAACTGCATGCAGCCGGGGATATTGTGGCTGGGAAGCCCTTTATGCTGCGGAGGAAGTTTGGAGATCCTCGGTATGCCCCTCTGGATCGGCTGTGGAGTTCGGCAGACGCATATCTGTACTTGGCGGCAAGCGCTGTCGATGCGGCCGAATACTTTCGAGATCAAACAGATCATGAAGTGGACAAGCTATTCTGGTTGCAATTTAACGTTCCAGAGCGTCCGCTTCCATTGACTGGTCAGCTTGCCGAATGGGCTGAGCTCAATAGATTGTTCGGACTCGCCATGAGGTCTGTCGTGGATCATCTGTGGCCAGAAAGGCCAAAGCCGAACAGCTATTTTAGCTTGGTGTAGCAGTTCCTTGGTGCGGTGTCGCGCATTAATGCGATGAAGAGGTCGGCGTGCATAGAAGGCTCGCGGATGGCCCTTGCCCGTGTCAAAACATACTGGGCGGAGATGGATGCCACCACTGTTGCGGCGCAGGGTTCGGCCATAGGCCGAGTGGCTGCCGAGCACTATTTTGAAGAAGTTCTTGAGGGTGCTCGTTCGATAGAGGCCCAGTGCTCAAAGAATATTATGTTTGAGTGACATGTATTCCCATTGTAAAAACAATGTTTTATTAAATTTATCAAGGCTGTATTTATACTTTTGCCCAAAAGTAATATGATGCCTCATGTGCGGCCGTTTACGTATATATGTATATAACCTGAAAGATTGCAGTCGTCGGCTTCAGCCCCCACGTGTATAATGCGGGGGTGTTCGCAGAAGACGCGTGTTCACACTTGATCCAACATCTTGGTCCATTTAAGGAGGTGATAGCGCAGCGAACTAGGCAACCAGACTATAATGCTTTAACACTTTCACTTAGCCGGAGGAGTTTGACAGTGGGGCTATTATATAGCCCCTGGTGGCTCCGCACTCACCCGAATTCGGGGTGCGTACATGCCTGGCCGGGAAACGGCCCTTCGTTAAGGCGGAGGAATCCCGAAGATTCCGATAGGTCATCGAGTGGTTGACCAGTCTCACGCTATATCATGACAGTCAGTTTTCGGCTTTCTCTACTGAGGTGCTCGTCCGGATGAACCAGGGCACAATCGCAGTAGTTCTCCTGGTGCCGCCTTAGCCGATAGAGCGGAATGTAAGGCAGCAAAACACAGGAGCCGGGCAAACCCAACATTTGACCAAAGACATGATTCGGAGCTGATGCATATAAGGCCAAACTCGCGATGCCGAACACTCCCTAAGGTATTCGGTCTTTATGGTGTAAACCGTGCCTAAACAGTGCCCGTTGTAATAATCCCCTGGTGTCCAGGTACGTGCATTATTCTGACGTGGCCACATGCCAAGACGTCAGCATCCTTCTCCACTGTACTGAGAATCCTAGGGATGTGCATCAACAAGAGACAGTAAAAAAGGTTTACGCGGGGTCTTAATCTAAAAAGAATCCTCGGAACGGGTCCCTGCTGCACGTCTGCGCCTGTGTCTCCGTGTGCCGTATCCTGGACGGGTGTAGCACGATGGTCATCTATAAAAGAGAGGAACTTAGTTGAAAAGTTGTCGTGCAATAAGGTAGGTTATACTAAATAAACCATGTACAATTCAAGATGAGTAAAATTGAGCCTGATTGCCACTTGTTTGCGCGCGTTGAGCCCCTTGTATTGTAATAGGGGTGTGGCCATCAAACCTGTATTAATTACATATAGCTGTGCCGAACTTGTCTAACTGCGTCCGTGGTCTCAACGACCTGTCAAATGCTTTAGTTGGTGAGGCCGTTTAGTGTGCGGCTGCCAAGGCGGCCGCACTATCTTCGGCGCGCAAGGAGTGCTCAATATTCCCATTTACTGTAATGATGCCGCGTGGACCAGGCATCTTAAGCGTGAGGGAAGCGTAATGCGGTATTGTGTTAAAGCGAGCGAAAACTTCATGTCCGGGTAGTGCTTGATAGCCACTTTGGAACGGAGCGATGTGGAAGGTTAAATTTTCGCTACGGAAGTTATCGGGGAAGCCGAATATAACCTCTAGTAGCAGGGAGCCCGTGCAATGAGCCTCTGGGCCTGGTGTTACTCCTTTAAAGGCAGTATTGCTGTGGCAAATTTTTGTTTGGTCCATCCCCATTTTGCGGACCGTGTCCTGATATATCAGGTTTAAACCGCTGCCGCCATCCATCAGGACTCGTGTGAAGTGGTATCCGTCAATTATTGGATCTAATACCAAGGCATCCCATCCTGCACGCCGGATACTTGCCGAGTAATCCCGATGGTTGAAGGTGATCGGTTGAGACGACCAGTGGCAGAATTCCGCGGTGATAGGCCCTGGGGCATATTTCTCTAGGAGTGTCGCTTTGTTTCTCCCCTTTATCACGTGTAACACGTTTACTGTTTTGACTTCTGGTGGTAATTTCTTCTGTTCCCCAGTGCTTTGCTTGAGAGGCTCGTCCTCATCTTCGCTTGGTGTATCCTGCCCCTTGTGTTCGGCGTTGAGCTTGCCGGACTGCTTGAAGACCCAACATTCTCTGTGGGTATGATTTGCAGGTTTACCGGGGGTGCTATGGATCTGACATATTTGGTCCAGAATTTTGTTTAGGCTGGACAGTTCATCTCTGTTACCTTTGGAGGGCGGCTTTTGCTGACCTGGCCGAGAGCTTCTGAATCTGGCGTTTACCGCCGTGCTCTTCGGTCTGTCTTCTTTATTCCGGCACTTATTTTTGCTGCGTCGTGATTTCCCGTTTCCATCCCTGACTTTGGATGTACTTGGGTCGCTGGTGCTGCATCGGGCTAACCAGCTGTCCTCGCCCGCGCAAAAGCGGGTCATGAGACTTGTTAATGCTGCCATTGTTCTCGGCTTTTCTTCGCCGAGGTGTCTGGCAAGCCATTTGTCTCGAACGCTATGCTTGAAAGCTGCTAATGCTTCGGCATCCGGACAGTCGACTATTTGGTTCTTTTTAGTGAGGAACCTGTTCCAAAGCTTTCGGGCTGACTCACCATGCTGTTGAGTTATATGACTTAAATCGTCTGCATCCGGTGGTCGGACATAGGTCCCTTGAAAATTTGCCCGAAAAGCGTCTTCGAGCTCTTCCCAGCTTTCGATGGAGTTTTCGGGGAGGCTTTTAAGCCAGTGTCGAGTTGGCCCTTTGAGCTTGAGGGGTAAGTACTTGATGGCGTGGAGATCGTCTCCTTGAGCCATATGGATATGGAGGATGTAGTCCTCAATCCAGACTCCAGGGTCTGTTGTTCCGTTGTCCGCCTCTATGTTTACGGGTTTGAAATCCCCTGGAAATTCATGGTCCAGCACCTCGTTGGTGAAAGATAGGGGGTGTGCAGCACCCCTGTATTTGGGTGTACCGTGGTGTTCGGATGTTTGTTGTGTTGCATTGCATGCTGGAGCGCGCTTGCGTGGTCCATAGATGGATCTGGTTGCGCCGTCCTTTTGATGCGAGCCCTTACGCGGGTCGTGTACTGGTTTATGTGCGGCGTCGTTTGCCGCTCTGTGTTGGCTATGAGGTCGTCTATCTGACCGGATGGCTGTTTTATTTTTTAATTCTGGAGGATCTAAGGCCTCCTCATCGAATTCAGGTAGCAACTTTCGCTTCGGGTAGCTATTGGTGTGGCGATTATTGTCGTACTTCGCTGCAGTGTTTAGTACTTCACTCCATCTGATTTTGAGTGTGTCTTGTGCAGCCCTGAGCCTTTGCTTCTGCTTTTGCAGACTCCTCGCAGTGGCAACCAGCCTTTGGTGGGCATTCTGTTGCCCCAGGTGCCTGTCCGGTGTGATGTCGTCCGGACTGTTATCATCGACGGGGTTGGGTTGTTCGGTTTGATTCTCCGTGTTGCCGTGGTCGGGTGATGGTTCACCCTGCTCTAACGCTGGGTCTATATGATCGTTGTTTCTGCCGAGGCGGGATTTGGAGCGGTGCTTACGCCGCCGCTTTGACTGCTTCTCGAGGGAATAACCCTTTGCTGCGTCCTTTCGTTCCTCGTCGTCGTTTTCTTTTGGTGTGTCCACCATGTATACGTCATGTGATGAAGTGGCGTCCAGTGCCCTATGGGCAGTGGTTCCTATTCGTCTCCTGCATCGTCGTCCATACCATCGATGTCTTCGGAGTCGAAGTCGAGCATGTCGGTTAAATCGTCGACAGTGGCTACTAAGTGGGTGGTGGGTGGGCGACGAATTTCTTTGTCATCCGCATCCTAATCATGCCGGACATAGTTCAGCCAGGACTCTCCTGACAAGGAGAGAGACCTTAATGAGTTCAGTATGTCGCCGAAGGGCGAGTGCTGAAAGATATCCGCGGAGGTAAACTCCATGATCGGCGCCCAGTCGGATTCGATAGGCACGGGTGCAGGCGGTTCGGAGTCCGTGGCCGGGGAAGAATCTGGTAGTTTGGCGTCACGGCTCCTGTGAAGGGTAAGGTCGATCCTCGGCTTGATAGCCGCTGAGAGTACGGCCTCCTTGGCGGGGTCTATCCACCCGTCCATGGATGGCGCGATTAGCTCTGAATTGAGGGTCGGAGCAGTCGCCGATGCGATCTCCTGAACAATGTCCGATGGTAGAGCTAAATCATGCTCATCGAGACCATGCGGCGCACTCGGCAGGGGCTCGAATCCGTTGAAGATCAAGTCTCCACAGATATCGGCCGTGTAGTTTAAGCTTCCAAACCTGGCCTGATGGCCAGGGGCGTAACTTTCGATCTGCTCCAGATGGCCAAGTGAGTTGGCCCACAGTGTGAAGCCGCCGAACACAAAGATCTGTTCGGGAAGAAAAGTCTCACCCGGGACTGCATCGCTATCGATGATCATAGGAGCCATCAAGCCTAACGGCGATGACACAGAGGAACTCTCAATGAAAGCACCAATGTCAGTGTCAAAACCGGCGGATCTCGGGTAGGGGGTCCCAAACTGTGCGTCTAAGGCGGATGGTAACAGGAGGCAGGGGACACGATGTTTTACCTAGGTTTGGGCCCTCTTGATGGAGGTAAAACCCTACGTCCTGCTTGATTATTGTTGATAATATGAGTAGTACAAGAGTTGATCTACCACGAGATCGGAGAGGCTAAACCCTAAAAGCTAGCCTATGGTATGATTGTATGTTGTCCTACGGACTAAAACCCTCTGGTTTATATAGACACCGGAGAGGGCTAGGGTTACACAAGGTCGGTTACAAAGGAGGACATATCCATATCCGTATTGCCTAGCTTGCCTTCCACGCCAAGTAGAGTCCCATCCGAACACGGGACGAAGTCTTCAATCTCGTATCTTCATAGTCCAACAGTTCGGCCACAGGATATAGTACGGCTGTCCAGAGACCCCCTAATCCAGGACTCCCTCAGTTATGATTTACCTGTAGCTCCTCACCCTCTTGATTATACAGATATTGTGAAGTTGCAGTCACTAACATTTCAGGCATATCAACTTAGCTTGGTGCATCGACACTCAACCAAGAGCGAGTACAAATTTACATATATGATGTTGATGCACCATAAGTGAGTACGCCTCCGACCGAGCTCTGCTATGACGTGCTTGTTGGTGCAATTCTTGCCCCCTGTGTTTTGGAGATTGTTGACAGAAACATGCATGGACTGATTTGTTTGCTAGTGCACACAGCGAGAAATAGTCCATGTAGAACCAAAGAAGAATGCCAACTTTGGTGTCAAGTTCGAGGAACTTCACCGAAGGATGTTTGAGATACAGAGATGCAGTGCCATATCTCTCGAGGCCGTTCTGGTGAGAAGATTGATGTGAATAAGTTGACCCCTTAAAATCTATTGCTACTGTGAAGCAATTGGTTTGGAGCTCATACGAAGGATAGTGACTGAGAAGATCGAAGGCGAAGCGAGGACATAGAATTTAGTTTGTTCTTATTCTTCTATTTCTTAAGTCTTAGCACCTCCGTACTATTAAGAGGGGTATAGGTTCTCGAAGAATGGATCCGCTGTGATGGTTAGCCCAAACCTATGCAAGTATGAGAGAAATCTCTTTATGCTCTGAATGATTACCTGTTACAAGAAGACATAGTTCTTTAGTGTTGTAGGAGATATCTTTCAAACTGAGGAGTTAGCATTTATTGCTCCAGAAGGAATGTTACCATTGTGCTCAATTTTTGATCGTTGGACTCACGTTGTTCGACCATTGATTGATGTACATGTGCATTTTGGTCATTTCCCATCAGGGAAGGTTGCAACTATAAATAGCCACCCCGCTCCAATGTTGTCTACTAGCTTCTCCGCTTAATATTTCTGAGAAGATTGATTGAGCAACCCCTCTCTGAGTGATTTGAGTTTAAAATCCACTGAGAGAAAACCAAGAACCAAAACTTAGATAGTAGTTGAGCATCACAGTAGTTCTAAGTTAGAGTTCTTGTACCTATTACTCTTGAGAGTTGCGCACTCTCTAGACGGTTAGGTGTCAGCTTGAGTGTTGAAGAGTTGTTTTCTTCACCGAGCAAGATCTTCAGCAACCAAGAGTGATTGTGGTTCGCGAAGGAAGTATATCGAAGGTTTGGAGATTGCCGATAAGCATCTACCACGAGTGAGATCAACTGGAGTCCGATCAGCTCCTAGTTGAAGGAGAAGGATGGAGAGAGGTTTGCTCATGTGTTCAATCACAAATCCCTCCAACGAGATGTAGTCCTTTGGCAGAAGGACAAACTGGTCTACCAGTTACTCTTGTCGCCATCGAGCATCACTGGTCCATTCTACTCTTTGTATTTCTACTAGGACTTTTTTTAATGTGTGATATCGATTATGTATTTTCTTATGGTCTGATCTGTTATCTTTCGTTAGTAAGTTGCTACATATCTTTGTTATCATTCGAGCAGTACTCTAGCACTAGTATCTCTTGTCACTTTCATCTCACTTTTTGTATTTGGAATCATATTTTGCTGTTGTAATTGATTGCTTACTGCTTTACTATCGTGATAGTGAAACCTATCATCTGTTATACTCGTGCCATTATCACTTCCTACCTCGAAGGATTTGTACCTCGATAGGTTTCCTGCCTAAGCTTATTTCATTCGTACCTATTCCGCTACCGTGTCTGGAACAGATTCAATACATTCAAAAGAATTTTTGAATCTCCCATTCACCCCCCTCTGGACTTGTGACGCCCCCGATTCAATCGTACACTAATCATGCACGCAAATGTGTACGATCAAGATCAGGGACTCAAGGGAAGATATCACAACACAACTCTAAAACATAAATAAGTCATACAAGCATCATAATACAAGCCAGGAGCCTCGAGGGCTCGAATACAAGTGCTCGATCATAGACGAGTCAGCGGAAGCAACAATATCTGAGTACAGACATAAGTTAAACAAGTTTGCCTTAAGAAGGCTAGCACAAACTGGGATACAGATCGAAAGAGGCGCATGCCTCCTGCCTGGGATCCTCCTAAACTACTCCTGGTCGTCGTCAGCGGGCTGCACGTAGTAGTAGGCACCTCCAGCGTAGTAGGAGTCGTCGTCGACGGTGGCGTCTGGCTCCAGGGCTCCAGCATCTGGTTGCGACAACTAGGTAGAAGGGAAAGGGGAAAAGAGGGAGAAAAGCAACCGTGAGTACTCATCCAAAGTACTCGCAAGCAAGGAGCTACACTACATATGCATGGGTATATGTGTAAAAGGCCATATCGGTGGACTGAACTGCAGAATGCCAGAATAAAAGGGGGATAGCTAATCCTGTCGAAGACTACGCTTCTGGCAGCCTCCGTCTTGCAGCATGTAGAAGAGAGTAGATTGAAGTCCTCCAAGTAGTATCTCCAAGTAGCATCTCCAAGTAGCCTCTCCAGTAGCATCGCATAGCATAATCCTACCCGGCGATCCTCCCCTCGTCGCCCTATGGAAAAGCGATCACCGGGTTGTCTGTGGAACTTGGAAGGGTGTGTTTTATTAAGTATCCGGTTCTAGTTGTCATAAGGTCAAGGTACAACTCCAAGTCGTCCTGTTATCGAAGATCACGGCTATTCGAATAGATTAACTTCCCTGCAGGGGTGCACCAACTTACCCAACACGCTTGATCCCATTTGGCCGGACACACTTTCCTGGGTCATGCCCGGCCTCGAAAGATCAACACGTCGCAGCCCCACCTAGGCAAAACAGAGAGGCCAGCACGCCGGTCTAAACCTAAGCGCACAGGGGTCTGGGACCATCGCCCATAGCACACCTGCACGTTGCGAGGGCGGCCGGAAGCAGAACTAGCCCCCTTAATACAAGAGCAGGCTTACGTTCCAATCCGGCGCGCGCCGCTCCGTCGCTGACGTCTGAAGTGCTTCGGCTGATACCACGACGCCGGGATACCCATAACTACTCCCACGTAGATGGTTAGTGCGTATAGGCTCGTAGCCAACTCAGATCAAATACCAAGATCTCGTTAATCGTGTTAAGTATCCGCGAACGCTGACCAGGGCCAGGCCCACCTGTCTCCTAGGTGGTCTCAACCTGCCCTGTCGCTCCGCCACAAAGTAACAGTCGGGGGCCGTCGGGAACCCAGGCCCACCTCTACCGGGATGGAGCCACCTGTCCTTTCAGCCCCCTCATCAGAATCACTTGCGGGTACTCATCGAGCTGACCCGACTTTAGTCACCATCTGAATAGTATGTATGTATGTATAGTATATACCCGTGATCACCTCCCGAGTGATCATGGCCCAATAGTGTAGCAAGGCAGACTGACAAGAATGTAGGGCCAATGATGATAAACTAGCATCATATACTAAGTATTTAGGATTGCAGGTAAGGTATCAACAAATGTAGCAACAATGTCAGGCTATGCATCAGAATAGGATTAACGGAAAGCAGTAACATGCTACACTACTCTAATGCAAGCAGTATAGAGGAGAATAGGCGATATCTGGTGATCAAGGGGGGGCTTGCCTGGTTGCTCTGGCAAGAGAGAGGGGTCGTCAACTCCGTAGTTGAACTGGGCAGCAACGGCGTCGGTCTCGTAGTCTACCGAAGAGAAGAGGGGGGAAGAAACAATAAATACAGTGCAAACATAAGCAAGACGACGCAAGACATGACAAAGAGCGATGCTAGGTGTGTCCTAACGCAGTATGAGGTGATGCCGGCGAAGGGGGAAAACATCCGGGAAAGTATTCCCGGTGTTCCGTGTTTTCGGGCAAAGGAGCCGAAGGGGGAAAGTTGCGAGTTTGATATGTTAGGGGTGTGTGGCGGACGAACGGGCTGCGTATCCAGATTCGTCTCGTCGTTCTGAGCAACTTTCATGTAGAAAGTATTTTAATCCGAGTTACGGATTAAAAGATATGATTTTTTGAAGATTTTATTAATTTCTGGTATTTAATTAATTATTTAAATTAATTCGAAAATGAATTAATGACATCAGCATGATGTCATGCTGACGTCAGTAGTCAACAGAGTTGACTGGGTCAAACTGCCATGTGGGTCCAGTGGGACCCACCTGTCATACTCTGTTTAGGTTAATTAGGCCTTAGTTAAACTAAGTACTATTTAATTAAACTAACTGGTTAATTAGCTTAATTAAACATGATTAATTAACTTAATTAATTCACTTATTGATTAATTAATTAATGTAATTATTTATTTATTATTATTTTAATTCTTTTTTTAAATAAAGTTCTGGGGCATGGGCCCCACATGTCATAGGCCCTAGGGACCTTAGCGGGCGTTGGTGTTAGCGGGTTCGGGCGCAACGGGCACGGGCGCTGCCCGGGCGGAGACCGAACCCACCCGGGTGCGAGGCGGAGGCCGGCGACAATGCGCCGGCGGCCAGAGGCACAGCGCACGCAGCCGCACGGGTGCGTAGCGGCCCAACGCGGGGCTCGTCGGGAACGGGCGGAGGCAGGGGTTGCGGCGTGGTGCGGGCGCGGCGGTGCACACGCACGGGCAGGAGCCACTGCAGCTGGGGGGGCGAGCCGGCCACCACGGCGTGCGTGCATACGGCAAGGGGAGAGACCGTGGCGGGAGCTAGCAGGTCAGGGGAGGTGCGACCAGTGCACGACGGCGGGTTACACGGGCGCGGCAACCGCGAGCTCCTCGGGAGCTCGGGCGTGACGGCGGGGGCGACCTACTGCGACGGGAGGGAAAGAAGAGGGGGAAAGCAGAGGAGGGGCCTCACCGGGCCCTGCATGTGTGCAATAGTGTGCGCGAGGAGGAGTCGGGGAGGCGCCGGAGCTCGGGGCAACGACGGTTGACGACGGGGTGGTGGTGACGATGGGCGACGGCGTCGGGTCAACAAGCGAGGCCGCAGCGTCTGGCGGGTGTCGCGCGAAGGAGAGGAGGGCGAGGGGGAGTCCAGGAGGCAAGCAGCGACGCGATGGGGTCGGCGGTCGGCAACGGAGGCGTCGTCGGGAGTGCCGCGGGGTCGCGCCCCCGATCTGGATCGAGGGGGGAGGGAGAGCGAGAGGGGGGAAGTGGGGGAGTGGGGATCGGGTAGCTAGGGTTCGGTCGCCCCAGGGGGGGCTATAGGCGCCGGCTGGGCCGGCCTGGTTGGCCCAGAGGCCAGCTGGGCCGGGGCCCAGCTCGGGGGGGGGGGGGGGGTCTTTGTCTCTTTTAATTTTTTGTTGTTTATTTTCTCTTTTCTTTTGTTTATTCTTTTAGTTCTTATTTGTTTTATTTTAGTTTCCAAAAATACAAAAGTGGCACCTAAAATAGTGTTACAATTCATGCCACTGCCACAAACCGTTTAGCACTGAAATAAAAAATAGTTTTAAATTGTTTATTGTTTTAAAGCATTTGAATAATTGCTTTGCTACTGTTTTATTCACCTCATATTATTTAAATATTTTATAAAGGTGTGGTTTCTCCACCATAACTATCTATGCAATATTTGGTTCACTCCGAACATTTTAGTTTTAATATTTGAAAACGTCTATTGTTTGCTTGATTTTGAATTAGAATTTGAATCGGCTCCGAACTAACACGAGATTAGCGACAGTAATCGAAGTGACGTGGCATCATTAGCAAAGAATTACTGTAGCTTAAATATCCGGGTGTCACAATTCTCCTCCACTACAAGAAATCTCGTCCCGAGATTTAAGAGGGGAGGTAAGGGCAAAGAGATTTGGTTGCGAAATTCTAACGAGTCTTCTCGGTCTTGGTTGCACTTCTCGAAGAGATCGATCCATCACATTGATGTCTTCATTACTCTGCTTCAGGTCATCATGGTGAAGTCGTCCTTTTCTTCGGGAACTCCAACGTACTTACGAATAGGTAAGGGGCAGCTCGGCTACGACATAATGCTTATGAGGGAAACAATCTGGGGTTAACCCATGAATGAGCATAAGATTATCTCTCGAGTTGAACATATAAAATACATCAAGAGTAAGGTACGAAGGTACAATAAGAGGTTCCAAGCGGATAGGTGGTTGCTCGAAGTCCGAACCAGAGTGAGAAAGGGGTTCAAAGTAGCGACAGTAAGCATTGCGTCTGATACCATAATAGAGCACTAGGAAGGTGGCCCATGAATTAAATACGAAGCCAAGCGTGGGGAATAACCACTAGAAACAGGGTTGTACGGGAGAGTCAGGTTTCGATCCAGTGGACCTGTGGGTTATGGGCCCACCATGTGGTTCAAAAGTAGGAAGGACGGAGACGTCTTGCGTGATCATGCAAGAAATGCATGTCAGAGGATAGCCTGTCGGTTATGTCGGCAACAATGTCGGTACCAAGGGCGAGGGACGAAGAGAACCATTTTCCTGCTCGTTGAACGAGGCGGACTAATAGGCAAAGTTCTCGTCCATCGGTGGTTACCGGAATGCTATCAACAAAAGAAACAGGGTCTTACTGACACGGTTGTACAATGAGATGTTTACAAAAGTAGGAGAATATTACTGCTTAGATCTCATAGATCACAAGAAAGGTTAAACCAAACAATGGAAAGGAAGATATGATTATCGGATTTAACCAGATCAATGGAAAGGAAAAATGTGTTTAAACACATTTTCCAGGGGTATATCCTTCCCAAGGACAAGCAGATGATATCCATGACATGATAGTAGGTAGAAAACCATTTTAGGTAAGGGGAGAAAAATTTCATGACATTACCCATACAACGGTGTTTGGATAATTGATAAAGAGAATTTAGCATTGTGCTTCAAATGTTCTTGGTGATGAACGGAGTACCACAGACATGCTTCAGGTAGCAATGATATGGTGTTTCAATCAAGGGCCCGACTTCGGATACACCAATGATCCATCAGGAGTAACTTATAAAATAAGTCCTACCACTTCCTCCAGGAGGAATGGTTATCCTTGCAAAAGAAATCATAATGATAGGTCCTCCAGCCAAGGGGGGGTGCTAGGCATGACATCATGTTACCGGGTCATCAAAGGACAAACAACATAACTCCTGGAAAGTTGTCCCAACCATCATATCTGACCGAGATTCACATCCAATTGGTGTCATGATGCCTCAGACTCAGGATGTCCGAGAAGAAAAGGCGCAACACAAATCGTTGAAATGGCATTGCAAGATTCTCGGGAAATGAACTATGGGAGCGGGTTCCTGAAACAATAGTTCATCATTAAACCAAGGAGAGGTGAGGAGGTGGCTGATTGACTCAGCGACAATTCATTGAGATTTTCAAAAGATGGATTTCCACAATAATGTGAACAAGGAGATGACATTTGTCAGATCAAATGGTATAATGATGTATGCTCGAGGAAAACATACACAATTAAACATTGGTTGAAAGGTGCACCCGAAATATGGGTTGGGTTGCACGACCAATGTCAGAATGGTGATTCAATAGTCAATAGCCTAAGAATGAACTTTCGACCATTAACTTCAAAAAAATAGGGTTGCTAGAAGGAAAGAATCCAAACAACACCGTTCACTTGTTGGAATTAACACGGGGACCAAGAAAGAATGGTGATGGTGAGAAGTATTTCTATGTCAAGAATTCTCAAGAGGTGGAACAAATCTCAGAACATTCTTGACATAAAGGATGGTAATACTCCAAGGTAAAGAAGAACAATTGCTGGATAGCAAGGAACTCAAGGTATAACACCAAACATGAACAAGCTTGTGTTGGTGGGAGGGCAATAAAGTGGTCGACGATAATACAATTCATCGAGGGCAAGGATGGTATTTCTCATCATGAATTCAATTGATATCCTGGATGAGCTCAGAATGTTGATGATCACGACACCTTTGTCGCGAGAGTTCATGAAGATGTAATCGATCGGTAACGACGTCAAGTCAAGTAATGATGAAGTGAAACGTTATTGGAACCAAGGGTACGACACAAACTTGAAACCAAGCTTGTTGTTCAAGGAGAAATGATATGACAATGAGGATCGACGTAAGGTTAGTTCATCGTCGAAAATTGGTGCTCCGAGAATAAGGACCAGGTAGCACAGTTAGAATCGTCACGACAATGATATAGCCAAACAGGCTAGGAATGGCGTGATCGGGTACAAACTCGTACTTATAGAAGCTTACTGAAGAGTTGTTGAACCGAAGAGCGGACTCGGTTCAGTTATCGGTGTCTTTGAGTGCTCAATAACTCAGAGCCCGCGAAAAATTGGAATCAGTGGGAAGGTAGCACTTGATGAAGAACTCATAAAAAGTTATGCAGTTCCATGATAATCTCGAGATACCAGGGGGGTAATACTCGACACAAGATCAAAGTAAAGGTTGGACTGGTGTATTGATCCATAGAAGACAACTGTTTTAACTTGTCCGAGAAATGAGATCAAAGAAGAACAATCATGGTCGGAACCATGATTGCAAAGGATCAATTCAACGAAACAAAAGGATATTATATCAAGGAAATAGCTATTATTACAAGAAGCTTCCAGGATAGGATCTACATCGTGTCCATGGGCATGAACACAAAGTTCAAGGTCGACTCCCACTTCTTCAATGTATAACCTTCCATTCACTCCTCGCTTTGATAAAGGCATTAGTGTTGAAAGTTTTACCTGGTGAAATACCAGATGAGTATGACCCGTGAAAACTTCCGAGTTCACACATAGTAAGGAAGGCATAGGTTCAACCCATCAGGGCATCTTACGAACATATACCACAAACTTCAATAGTAAATACCACCAGCTCGAAAGTAGAGCATGGTTGGCCAAGCAGATGATACAATTTACCGAAGGCACTATGTATCAGGGGAAGAACTCACAAGGTGATTGAATATGAAGGACACTGTCGGATAAAATCCAACAATGGATCGGGCGATCCACAACGGAGCTAGTGTGAGTATCGGTACTCAATCAGAGGAAGAAAGAACGCACGGACATCATATTATGGAACATCTGAATAATTCGATGCTTAGATAACAAAGGAATTATGATTTCCAAAACAAAGGATCAGAAGCAGACGCTCTGATCAAGGATGGATAAGTTGGATAGACCAGAGGCACAATTGATGACAAATAGTTTGGTTGAGAACCAGCTCATGTTCAAAATGACGTCTGAGCCGAAAAGATAATTTAGAAGGGTTGATCGATGATTGTGTGCATTCGCACACATGTTGAAGCAATAGGATCAAAATGACGGTGTCAAAAGATACTAGTGAATATTGCTAGTGATATGGGAACATCCATAATGTAAGCAGACAAGTATTTGTAGAGCAATAAGCTGCTAAGGATTTTTTTTTGGAGGATTGAATAGCATTTCGAAGACTTTTGTGAAACACAAGAACAACTGGGGATGAGCGGATACTCGACAAGTGCGAGGATTTATTTGAAGGGGTATTCGTGTGGCAAAGAACTGCTAGGCAGTAGGCACAAAGTATTCTCGGAACAATAGAGAAAACTTCGGGGTATCTTGTAATAACAAGATCAATGGGGGATGATCATATGAATGGCAAGTGTAAGTAGTTATCCATAAGGGTTTATCGGTGGTCGGGAATTGCAAAAGCAACGGGCACAAGGTCTCGAGAGAATATCAAAGAGTATCTCCGAAATCTTCTGGTGCAGTCGGTGATCATCTGGACTGAAGGGGCTCTCCGGGAGAAAGCGTTTTCGAGAACCTAAAGTTAGATTTTAGAAAATCATTTAACCCGAATAGAAGAGAGATCAGAGTCCCAGAGTATAGACGAGGAGTAAAAGATCCTAATACCACCCAATGGCGACGTGGGCCCGTAAGGCACACAGCCAAGTTAGTAAAAGTTTTGCAATGGCTAGACTCAACTTCGACCAAGGAGTTGGAAAGGGGATCCCTACAGGCAGTTGGCTCTGATACCAACTTGTGACGCCCCCGATTCAATCGTACACTAATCATGCACGCAAATGTGTACGATCAAGATCAGGGGCTCACGGGAAGATATCACAACACAACTCTAAAACATAAATAAGTCATACAAGCATCATAATACAAGCCAGGGGCCTCGAGGGCTCGAATACAAGTGCTCGATCATAGACGAGTCAGCGGAAGCAACAATATCTGAGTACAGACATAAGTTAAACAAGTTTGCCTTAAGAAGGCTAGCACAAACTGGAATACAGATCGAAAGAGGCGCAGGCCTCCTGCCTGGGATCCTCCTAAACTACTCCTGGTCGTCGTCAGCGGGCTGCACGTAGTAGTAGGCACCTCCAGCGTAGTAGGAGTCGTCGTCGACGGTGGCGTCTGGCTCCAGGGCTCCAGCATCGGTTGCGACAACCAGGTAGAAGGGAAAGGGGAAAAGAGGGAGAAAAGCAACCGTGAGTACTCATCCAAAGTACTCGCAAGCAAGGAGCTACACTACATATGCATGGGTATATGTGTAAAAGGCCATATCGATGGACTGAACTGCAGAATGCCAGAATAAAAGGGGGATAGCTAATCCTGTCGAAGACTACGCTTCTGGCAGCCTCCGTCTTGCAGCATGTAGAAGAGAGTAGATTGAAGTCCTCCAAGTAGTATCTCCAAGTAGCATCTCCAAGTAGCCTCTCCACTAGCATCGCATAGCATAATCCTACCCGGCGATCCTCCCCTCGTCGCCCTGTGGAAAAGCGATCACCCGGTTGTTTGTGGAACTTGGAAGGGTGTGTTTTATTAAGTATCCGGTTCTAGTTGTCATAAGGTCAAGGTACAACTCCAAGTCATCCTGTTATCGAAGATCACGGCTATTTGAATAGATTAACTTCCCTGCAGGGGTGCACCAACTTACCCAACACGCTTGATCCCATTTGGCCGGACACACTTTCCTGGGTCATGCCCGGCCTCGGAAGATCAACCCGTCACAGCCCCACCTAGGCAAAACAGAGAGGCCAGCACGCCGGTCTAAACCTAAGCGCATAGGGGTCTAGGCCCACCGCCCATAGCACACCTGCATGTTGCGAGGGCGGCCGGAAGCAAAACTAGCCCCCTTAATACAAGAGCAGGCTTACGTTCCAATCCGGCGCGCGCCGCTCCGTCGCTGACGTCTGAAGTGCTTCGGCTGATACCACGACGCCGGGATACCCATAACTACTCCCACGTAGATGGTTAGTGCGTATAGGCTCGTAGCCAACTCAGATCAAATACCAAGATCTCGTTAATCGTGTTAAGTATCCGCGAACGCCGACCAGGGCCAGGCCCACCTGTCTCCTAGGTGATCTCAACCTGCCCTGTTGCTCCGCCACAAAGTAACAGTCGGGGGCCGTCGGGAACCCAGGCCCACCTCTACCGGGATGGAGCCACCTGTCCTTTCAACCCCCTCATCAGAATCACTTGCGGGTACTCATCGAGCTGACCCGACTTTAGTCACCATCTGAATAGTATGTATGTATGTATAGTATATACCCGTGATCACCTCCCGAGTGATCATGCCCCAATAGTATAGCAAGGCAGACTGACAAGAATGTAGGGCCAATGATGATAAACTAGCATCATATACTAAGTATTTAGGATTGCAGGTAAGGTATCAACAAATGTAGCAACAATGTCAGGCTATGCATCAGAATAGGATTAACGGAAAGCAGTAACATGCTACACTACTCTAATGCAAGCAGTATAGAGGAGAATAGGTGATATCTGGTGATCAAGGGGGGGGGCTTGCCTGGTTGCTCTGGCAAGAGAGAGGGGTCGTCAACTCCGTAGTCGAACTGGGCAGCAACGGCGTCGGTCTCGTAGTCTACCGAAGAGAAGAGGGGGGAAGAAACAATAAATACAGTGCAAACATAAGCAAGACGACGCAAGACATGACAAAGAGCGATGCTAGGTGTGTCCTAACGCAGTATGAGGTGATGTCGGCGAAGGGGGAAAACATCCGGGAAAGTATTCCCGGTGTTCCGTGTTTTCGGGCAAAGGAGCCGGAGGGGGAAAGTTGCGAGTTTGATATGTTAGGGGTGTGTGGCAGACGAACGGGCTGCGTATCCAGATTCGTCTCGTCGTTCTGAGCAACTTTCATGTAGAAAGTATTTTAATCCGAGTTACGGATTAAAAGATATGATTTTCTGAAGATTTTATTAATTTCTGGTATTTAATTAATTATTTAAATTAATTCGAAAATGAATTAATGACATCAGCATGATGTCATGCTGACGTCAGTAGTCAACAGAGTTGACTGGGTCAAACTGCCATGTGGGTCCAGTGGGACCCACCTGTCATACTCTGTTTAGGTTAATTAGGCCTTAGTTAAACTAAGTACTATTTAATTAAACTAACTGGTTAATTAGCTTAATTAAACATGATTAATTAACTTAATTAATTCACTTATTGATTAATTAATTAATGTAATTATTTATTTATTTATTTATTTTTAATTCTTTTTTTAAATAAAGTTCTGGGGCATGGGCCCCACATGTCATAGGCCCTAGGGACCTTAGCGGGCGTTGGTGCTAGCGGGTTCGGGCGCAACGGGCACGGGAGCTGCCCGGGCGGAGACCGAACCCACCCGGGTGCGAGGCGGAGGCCGGCGACAATGCGCCGGCGGCCAGAGGCACAGCGCACGCAGCCGCACGGGTGCGTAGCGGCCCAACGCGGGGCTCGTCGGGAACGGGCGGAGGCAGGGGTTGCGGCGTGGTGCGGGCGCGGCGGCGCACACGCACGGGCAGGAGCCGCTGCAGCTGGGGGGCGAGCCGGCCACCACGGCGTGCGTGCATACGGCAAGGGGAGAGACCATGGCGGGAGCTAGCAGGTCAGGGGAGGTGCGACCAGTGCACGACGGCGGGTTACACGGGCGCGGCAACCGCGAGCTCCTCGGGAGCTCGGGCGTGACGGCGGGGGCGACCTACTGCGATGGGAGGGAAAGAAGAGGGGGAAAGCAGAGGAGGGGCCTCACCGGGCCCTGTAGGTGTGCAATAGTGTGCGCGAGGAGGAGTCGGGGAGGCGCCGGAGCTCGGGGCGACGACGGTTGACGACGGGGTGGTGGTGACGACGGGCGACGGCGTCGGGTCAACAGGCGAGGCCGCAGCGTCTGGCGGGTGTCGCGCGAAGGAGAGGAGGGCGAGGGGGAGTCCAGGAGGCAAGCAGCGACGCGATGGGGTCGGCGGTCGGCAACGGAGGCGTCGTCGGGAGTGCCGCGGGGTCGCGCCCCCGATCTGGATCGAGAGGGGAGGGAGAGCGAGAGGGGGGAAGTGGGGGAGTGGGGATCGGGTAGCTAGGGTTCGGTCGCCCCAGGGGGGGCTATAGGCGCCGGCTGGGCCGGCCTGGTTGGCCCAGAGGCCAGCTGGGCCGGGGCCCAGCTCGGGGGGGGGGGTCTTTGTCTCTTTTATTTTTTGTTGTTTATTTTCTCTTTTCTTTTATTTATTTTTTTAGTTCTTATTTGTTTTATTTTAGTTTCCAAAAATACAAAAGTGGCACCTAAAATAGTGTTACAATTCATGCCACTGCCACAAACCGTTTAGCACTGAAATAAAAAATAGTTTTAAATTGTTTATTGTTTTAAAGCATTTGAATAATTGCTTTGCTGCTGTTTTATTCACCTCATATTATTTAAACATTTTATAAAGGTGTGGTTTCTCCACCATAACTATCTATGCAATATTTGGTTCACTCCGAACTTTTTAGTTTTAATATTTGAAAACGTCTATTGTTTGCTTGATTTTGAATTAGAATTTGAATCGGCTCCGAACTAACACGAGATTAGCGACAGTAATCGAAGTGACGTGGCATCATTAGCAAAGAATTACTGTAGCTTAAATATCCGGGCGTCACATTGATATACTCTCGGTCCCTACAATTGGTATCAGAGCAGGTACTCCCTATCTTTGCAAATTAAAGGTCTCACAACCTTGGAGTTTTGAGTATGTCGTTCACAAGTAGATCTTCACACTCTAATAGGTTTCATATCTTTGATGGGAATGACTACATGTATTGGCAAGGAAGAATGAGGATAAGGCTCCAAGCTATCAGTACCGAGCTATGGTAGATTGTGGAGAATGGGTACACAATTCAACATCCAGAAAACCCACTCCCAAAGATGAAGCTAACATCCTCCTAAATGCACAAGCGAAATATATCATATGCAATAGCCTGTCGAGAGGAATGATCATTCAGTTTAGAGACATTGAAATGTTCATTCGGTTCAGAGACATTGAAACTACAAAGCAACTCTGAGATGGATTAAAAAATGTCCATAACGGGATAATTCTCCAAACAGAATCCCACATTGATATGCTTCGTGCTATGTTTGCCAACTTCAGAAGTCTTCGAAGAGAAGTGTCATGGACCTCACTGATCGACTGACAAATAATGTTGAAAGGCTTCATCAGAGAGAAGTTACAAATATCATTAGATGTTGTCAACAAGTTGCTCAATGCTCTTGATGTTTCCTTTGACTCAATCATCGCTGAAATCAAACAAAGACCAGACTTTGAAGATCTTCACTATGTTGAGGTCATGACACTGTTAACAATTCATGGAGAAAAGATGGAACCAGAAAAAGGTCATCTAGATACTTCTTTAGAAAGCGAAGGAGAAATTCTTTCACACTATGGCAGCTCCCAAGATGAAGAGGAAGGTGTTCAGAATCAACACTTGATCACAAGGGAACTTCAAATGCTCGTGGAAAGACTGGATAACTTATGAAGGCATAATCTAACTCTATCAAACACGGACGAAGTAAATTCATCCAAGTCCACTAAGAAACAGCCTCCGAGGGAAATGAAGTGCTTCAAGTGCAAGCAATATGGTCACTTATAGCTGACTGCCATAGCTAGAATATGAGCCGAAAACCAAGACATATGGCTTTCTCTTCATTGTTCAGGATTCACTTGGATGAACCGTCACACTAAGCTTTAGAATAATGAAGGATCTTCCTCATCTTCTAGGAGACCAGTCATTGACACTCAAAGAGGAATCATTGAATCAAACATGAAGAGAATGTCACAACTGGCTAACACTTGTGTTGAAATGACGATAGACTCCAAAGATGGATAATCACAGTCTGAATCGAATACTGAAAGATTCTACAGAGGTCTGGATGGAGGAAATGCTTTCATGGCTATGGAAACCTCCAAATATTATTTTGATATAGATACTGATGATGAGGCATCCAATGATGATGATGTACCTTCACATCTTTGCGTCATGGCTAAAACTTCGAAGGAACATGTATCATCTAAACATCGCAAGACTGGAAATGATTTTTCCTCGGACAACATAACTTATGCCAAACTTATTAAAATTGCTAAATCTCAACAAGATGAACTTGAGAAACTTGAGAAAAGTCTAAGGAAATCTGAAGGATTATTGGTTGAAGAGATGGAGAAAAATCAAGAGTTCACCGAAGAGCATGATGCTCCTTCCTCAACCTTTGATGATCTTTCCAACCGATATAATTCTCTTGCAGTAGACTTCAAAGAATTATCAGATGAACTCCTTAGCAGGAATCAAGAACTCGAGTCAATGAAAGAGTCTTATAACATTCTTACTAAAGAAAAGGCTACTCTCTTCGCCGAGCAGTCTGAAAAGCTTCCTGATGATTTTTTGCCTCCATGCCTAAAATGCTTAGAGCGCAGCAATGCTAACTCCACTTCTGAAACTTCCTCTGCTATCATCAAGAACAATGCAACTAGTACAAATGTTATCACTAATGCCTCTTCTGAGGAAATTGGTGCTATCTTTGATGAAAATTTCAGGCTTAGGACTCTTCTTGAGACAGGAATGCTGAAAAGTCTAAAAGGACATCAAATGTCGTGTTTTGTTCTCAAGAAGTCGATACTGCACAAAAAGCCTAGAAAGGAAGGTGTAGGTTTCAAAAGAAAGCTCAATGTCGGTGGAACTTACTGGACCCCTGAGCAATATCATCTGACTAGCTGGGTTCGTGCCTCAAACAAAACTCTCAAAGCAGCACGTCTCTCTGGATACGATTGTTCCATCACTATTGTTCCCAACGAGTTAGATGATTCCAACTACAAACTATTTAAACAACAGAATGGTAAGGTTTTTGCTCGGTATATTGGGACTAACTGCAGGTCTGGTTCACCAAAGAAGCAAATTTGGGTAAATAAATCTTCCATCAAGGCCTTATCTGTGGTACCAATCCTAACCATGTAGGATAAGCATTCAAAATACAATGAAGTTATTCATTCGAATGGGAATAGGCTTAATCTTCGAGAGGAGGAATACATGTGTATTTCTTTAAACCATTATACACATGTCTTAGGAAACAACTTCAATGCTTACTCATATGATTACTCTCACAGCGAACAGTTAAACTATGGCAGACATCAAAGGAAAACAAATTATGCGTCGAAGACCTAGAAAAGGTCCCTGCGTCCCATGCAAGTGTGGGTGGTGAAAGCAAACTAACTCTTCTGTAGGAATATTCTCAAGGGAAGCTGCCAGTATCACTACCTTGAGAAACTATTTGTTGGTTTGTGTGTTTTTATTATTTCGTTTGTTCTCTCTCTGTATTGTTTCTCGTTCACCGTGTTTGTGTTTTGTCCGATCAACAACTCACTCATAGCTATCATGTTAAGTTCGATTTCGTGTGTCTGAGTGTTTAGTTTGGGACCCTGTGATACGTCTCCAACGTATCTATAATTTTTTTCATTGTTCCATGTTGTTATATTATCATTCTTGGATGCCTTACATTCATTTTAAAGCAACTTTATATCATTTTTTGGGACTAACATATTGACATAGTGCCTAGTGCCAGTTGCAGTTTTTTTGCTTGTTTTTTACTTCGCAGAATATCCATATCAAACGGAGTCCAAACGCAGTGAAACTTTTTGGAGATTTTTTTCTGCCCAGAAGACAACTTGGGAGCCAAGGAAGTGCACGAGGGAAGGCCCGTGGGTCCTATAATCACTTGGGCGCGCCAGAGGCCCCTGGCGCGCCCTGATGGTGGTGGGCCCATAGAGGTCCTCGCCATCGCCTCTCAGCTCTATAAATACCCAAATATTCCAGAAACCCTAGGAGAGTCGTCGAAACACAATTCCAGCTGCCGTAAGTTCCAGAACCCTGAGATCCAATCTAGAGCCCTTTTCCGGCATCTTGCCGGAGGGGAACACGATCATGGAGGGGTTCATCATCCTCATTGGTGCTCCTTCAATGATACATGAGTAGTTCACCACATACCTACAGGTCCGTAGGCAGTAGCTAGATGGCTTCTTCTCTCTTTTTGATGTAATGACTTTTTGCGTCGTGTTTGTTGGGATCCGATGAATTGTGAGTTTATGATCGGTTCTATCTATGAATATTATTTGAGTCTTCCTTGATCTCTTATATGCATGATTATTATAGCCTCACATTTCTTGTCTGAAACTTTGGTTTGGTTTGGCCAACTATATTGATTTTTCTTGCAATGGGAAGAGGTGCTTTGTAATGGGTTCGATCTTGCGGTGTTCTCACCCAGTGACAGAAGGGGTAGCAAGGCATGCATGTATCGTTGCTATTAAGGATAAAAAGATGGGGTCTAATTCCTACATGAATAGATCTTGTCAACATCATGTCATCGTTCTTATTGCATTACTCTGCTTCTCCATGAACTTAATACACTAGATGCATGCTGGATAGCGGTCGATGTGTGGAGTAATAGTAGTAGATGCAGAATCGTTTTGGTCTACTAATCTTGGACGTGATGCCTATATACATGATCATTGCCTTGGATATTGTCATAATTATTTGCTCTTCTATCAATTGGTTGAGAAAGATATGATATTCGAACTTTATCTAATTTTTTCTTATGCCCTATCAAACCTTTCGATGGACCGCTCCACTTCCCGATATTTTCTCAAGTAACCGTCGCCACATGCCCATGATCTTATCCCTGTCGATCGTGTTCGTTGAATGTGGAACATCCCGCATCTCTAGGCCATGGATCTTGGAGTGGTGGGTTATCACTCAGGTTATATATACCCCTATCCTTCCTTCTTCCTCCTTAGTGTGCCTTTGTTTACCCTCGAACCCTTTCTCTACCTCCGCCCGAGCTCGTGCTCGAAGCAACTCCGGCGAGAAGCTTTGCCGTGGAACTTTGGTGGAACCTCGTCATGGTTGATCAAGCCGGTACGGTAATCCGCCCTCTCACACTGCCATAGTTGATTCTTGTGGCCAAGTTAGGGCGCTTGAATCTGGAACTGCATCTTTCTAGCCCTCGATTCATAAGAGCAGTTCTTACCAATGCATATTTCTGTGATTTTAGTCATGGTAGTAGATCTTTAGGTATCTCTAGGATTTACCATGTAAGGTTTGCAGTTTTTTCCTCGTATAGATCTCAGTCTAGGGTTCTAGGGCAGTCCATGAAAGATTAGATAGCTCTTTATCTGTCCATTCGCTTCCAGGCATTTACTATGGACATAAGGATATCTATCAATGAGATCTTTATTTTTTGTTCTATGTTTCCCTTCCTCGCAAAATGTTTTTCTGTCGAAAATCCTTCTATGCATACTTGTGTCCCTGTCTATTTTGCCCTCGCATCTATTTTGTTTCATAGGTGTCATGAGTTCCAGTTCGGAGGAGCACACAGTTTATGATAGTGATTTTCCTCGGTATCCCTCCAAGTCTGAAAGATTTCGCATGACTGGTGGAGGAAAATCTTCGAAATCTCCCAAGGTGCTGAAGAAAAATCAAGAATTTGAATCCAAGGAAATTGAGGAAGAACTTCCATCTACAAATACTCAATCAGATGATGATGATGCAGTCACCGATGCACTTACCATCTTCTCCGATGGAAATCCCAAGAAAGGTCATCATGGTTGAAAGAAAAACATGACGACTAAGATGTCCGACCCAAATGGTTACAGAACTCCACCTGAAGGAGAATCCACAAATGATCACAACACCAGGTTGTAACGCATTCGTCGTCACTAGGCTGGCAAATGGTTCAGACATGAAAATCTTTGCGAGAAATATCAGATCCTATTTTCTTTCGATCCACCATGGAATGATTGCATTGTTGATGGCTGCCTTGGTCCAGATGATGAAATGGTCAAGCCACCTCCTCACGCAAATGCTCACCCTGACTCCCTCAAGACAATAGATGATTTCCCCTAGAAAGTTGCCAAGAGGGCAAATGCTAAAGCAAAAAAGCGAAGTCAGGGAAGTGAAGAAAAGGCAAGTTGAAGCTAAAAATTTCAAAATGACCAAGGAAGATGTCCTAAAGAAGAAAGAGCAAGCTTATGCTTCCAAGGGAAGCTAGTCAAAGAAGTTAGTTTCCCCTCGACCTCCCCGAAGGAAAATCACTGCCAAGAGAACACCGAAGGTTGTGTCTGACTCATCTGATGAGTCGTCTGACGAAGAGATGGGTGATGAAATTCCCATGTATGACCAGCCTGCTATTCTAGACATGCAAGCTCAAACTCCTTCTCCTGTGAAGGTTTTGCTCTCTCCAAGGAGACCTCTGAAGCATGCACCTATGCGCATAGCTGAAAAAGCTTCTGACTCAGCTCCACCTACTTCTTCGAAGAGTGCCTCAACGAGAAAGTTGCCTGCCGAAGGAGATGCTTCTGCCAAGAAGGCCAAACACTCTATTCCTGCTTCCAAAGACAAAAAATGTGACTTTAGAATGATGGTTGATATTATTGATAGTGTTGCATATGATGCAAAGACTGACGATGTGAGCAATTTGGGTCTGCCAGAAGATGTGACTGAAATGGTGGCCAAGTATTTTCGTCAACTGAAGAAAATCTCCAGGAAGATCAACAAGGTTATAAAGGACAAGCAAGCACTGGAGTCAATGAGGAAAGATGCCAAGACCAAGCACGAAAGGAAAGGTCTAAACAAGGAAATTGTTGATATCACCAAGTCTCTCAGTGTCATTAGAAATGAGAAAGTTGAATGGCATGGCAGTATGCATACGGATATCTCTCAATTGTGTGACAGAAAGAATGGTGAAATTGATCGCAAGGCTGAACTTGCCCAAAGGAGAATTCAAGAAGAGAAACGTCAGAAGGCTTTGGCTAGAGCAGCCAAGCCAAAAGAAAAGAAAGGTCGCCACATTCAAATTGTCACCTCTAATGTTGCCCCCAATTAGCTCAAATGCACCTCTGCAGCAAGTACCACCATCACCACCTCTTGAAGAAGAACCTGAGCAGAAAGTTGCACCTGTAGTCATTGTCCTAGTGTCGGCAGCTCAAGATGAGAAAAATGATGTGGTCGATATTTTTCTAGACAACCTTGATGAAGAAAATGCACCACCTCAACGACAACATAATGAGGACCACACTAATGAGGAAATCGAAGTAGAAAGCCAAATCCTTCACTTGTGTCGATGCAAGTTGACCCTACCACCTCAAGCAAGAAGGATGACAAGATTAAGGGGGAGAAATCTGCTCCTCGAGAAAAATCAACTCCGGCCACACCCTCGGCTGCTCCTACATCGATGGATGTCGACTCTGCTCCTCCTTCCACAGCTCCACTTGTGGAAGAGGAAGAAAAGAAATATGTTGAGTCATTTGCTCAAGTTATTGATATTGCACAACATGTATATGTACCCAAGGCACCTAACTCTATGAAATATAAGGCCCCAATGCCCTAAGAAATAAAAGTCGCTGTAGGAGTGCTAGCGAGAAAAATTGTTGGTCCATCTAGTTCATCAAAGCCATCTGAGTCTACAAGGTCGAGGAAGTGCATCGCTCCTATTAAGCCAATCGAAGAATATTCTACTATACTTGATGAATCTCTGACCAGGCGCTCCATCAAGAAGAACTCCCAAGGAACCCACTCAAAACATTTCCACTATTCCCTGTGAAGGATGGTCCAAATGGCCCAACATTCAACGAGCAGTTTCATCGCTCGAAGCTTGCCTTCTTTTGCATCAGTCCATACGAAGGAGAAATAACATCTATGCCATCGAGGTTCTAGACCAAAGAATAATCCATATATTATGCTCGAATCATGTTCTACAAGAATCACATTTTCAAGAACAAGATTGTGAATTTTGCTGAGCTTGAAAGTTTGCAATGTTTTCACCACACCATCAAGCAGATTGAGCATGCCTTTTTGAAGCGTTTCCTCCGCTTCAATCATGGTTGGAACTATGAAGTTATCCTTCAGTTCTATGCCACACTTTACATCTCAGGTGATCTTGCAGATAGAAGTACATGGGTGCTCGAATGGATGATTGGGGAATAAAAGATTATGTGCTCAGTTGACCAGTTTTTGGCTCTTTTGAATCTTCCTCGGTGTGAGTTTGATGAAACTTGTGAACACAAACTCCATTGGTGGGAAGTACCTAATGTTGAATTACGCATGTTGATGGATCCCAAGCTCGTCGGTGATGCTTACACAGAAGTAAATCCCAAGAATCTGAAGGAAATATGCCCTAGAGGCAATAATAAAGTTATTATTTATTTCCTTATTTCATGATAAATGTTTATTATTCATGCTAGAATTGTATTAACCAGAAACATAATACATGTGTGAATACATAGACAAACAAAGTGTCACTAGTATGCCCCTACTTGACTAGCTTGTTGATCAAAGATGGTTAAGTTTCCTAACCATAGACATGAGTTGTCATTTGATTAACAGGATCACATCATTAGGAGAATGATGTGATTGACTTGACCCATTCTGTTAGCTTAGCACTTGATCGTTTAGTATGTTGTTATTGCTTTCTTCATGACTTATATATGTTCCTATGACTATGAGATTATGCAACTCCCGTTTACCGGAGGAACACTTTGTGTGCTACGAAATGTCACAACGTAAATGGGTGATTATAAAGGTGCTCTACAGGTGTCTCCGAAGGTATTTGTTGATTTGGCGTATATCGAGATTAGGATTTGTCACTCCGATTATCGTAGAGGTATCTCTGGGCCCTCTCGGTAATGCACATCACTATAGGCCTTGTAAGCAATGCAACTAATGAGTTAGTTGCGGGATGATGTATTACGAAACGAGTAAAGAGACTTGCTGGTAACAAGATTGAACTAGGTATTGAAATACCAACGATCGAATCTCAGGCAAGTAACATACCGATGACAAAGGGAACAACGTATGTTGTTATGCGGTTTGACCGATAAAGATCTTCGTAGAATATGTAGGAGCCAATATGAGCATCCAGGTTCCACTATTGGTTATTGACCGGAAACGTGTCTCGGTCATGTCTACATAGTTCTCGAACCCGTAGGGTCCGCACGCTTAAAGTTCGGTGACGATCAGTATTATGAGTTTATGTGTTTTCATGTACCGAAGGTAGTTCGAAGTCCCGGATGAGATCTGGGACATGACAAGGAGTCTCGAAATGGTCGAGACATAAAGATCGATATATTGAATGACTATATTCGGACATCGGAAAGGTTCTGAGTGATTCGGGTATTTTTCGGAGTACCGGAGAGTTACGGGAATTCGCCGGGGAGTATATGGGCCTTATTGGGCTTTAGGGGAAAGAGAGAGGGGAGGTTGCGCACCCCCAAGGCTTAGTTCGAATTGGACTAGGGGGAGGGGCGGCACCCCCTCCTTCCTTCTCTTCTCTTTTCCCTTCCCTTCTCTCCTACTCCTACTACTTGGAAAGGGCTCCTAGTTCTACTAGGAAAGGGGGAATCCTACTCCTGGTGGGAGTAGGACTCCCCTAGGGCGCGCCATAGAGAGAGCCGGCCCTCCCCCTCCTCCACTCGTTTATATACGGGGAAGGGGGCACCCCATAGACACAACAATTGCTCATTGATCTCTTAGCCGTGTACGGTGCCCCCCTCCACCATATTCCACCTCGGTAATATCGTAGCGGTGCTTAGGCGAAGCCCTGCGTTGGTAGCATCATCAACACCGTCATCACACCGTCGTGCTGACGGAACTCTCCCACAAAGCTCTGCTGGATCGAAGTTCGTGGGACGTCATCGAGATGAACGTGTGCTGAACTCGTAGGTGTCGTGCGTTCGGTACTTGGATCGTTCGGATCGTGAAGACGTATGACTACATCAACCGCGTTGTCATAACACTTTCGCTTTCGGTCTATGAGGGTACGTGGACACACTCTCCCCTCTCGTTGCTACGCATCACCATGATCTTGCGTGTGCGTAAGATTTTTTTTTTGAAATTACTACGTTCCCCAACAGTGGCATCAGAGCCAGGTCTTATGCGTAGATGTTATATGCACGAGTAGAACACAAGTGAGTTATGGGCAATACAAGTCATACTACTTACCAGCATGTCATACTTTGGTTCGACGGTATTGTTGGATGAAGCGGCCCGGACCGACATTACGCGTACGCTTACGCGAGACTGGTTCTACCGACGTGCTTTGCACACAGGTGGCTGGCGGGTGTCAGTTTCTTCAACTTTAGTTGAACCGAGTGTGGCTATGATACGTCTCTGTCGTATCTATAATTTTTGATTGTTCCATGCCAATATTCTACAACTTTCATATACTTTTGGCAACTTTTTATACTATTTTTGGGACTAACATATTGATCCAGTGCCCAGTGCTAGTTCCTGTTTGTTGCATGTTTTTTTGTTTCGCAGAAAACCCATACCAAACGGAGTCCAAACGGAATAAAAACTGATGGAGATTTATTTTGGAATATTTATAATTTCGGGAAGTGGAATCATTGCGAGACGGTGCCCGAGGGGGGCACGAGGTAGGGGGCGCGCCCCAGGGTGTCAGGCGCGCCCCAGGGTGTCAGGCACGCCCCTGACCCTCGTGGCCACCCCGTAAGGCGGTTGGAGCCCTTCTTTCGCCGCAAGAAAGCTAATTTCTGGATAGAGATCGTGTCAAAATTTCAGCCCAATCGGAGTTACGGATCTTCGGGAATATAAGAAACGGTGAAAGGGAAAAATCTGAGAACGCAGAAACAGAGAGAGACAGAGAGACAGATCCAATCTCGGAGGAGCTCTCGCCCCTCCCGTGCCATGGAGGCCATGGACTAGAGGGGAAACCCTTCTCCCATCTAGGGAGGTGGTCAAGGAAGAAGAAGAATAAGGGGGGCTCTCTCCCCCTTGCTTCCGGTGGCACCGGAGTGCCACCGGGGGCCATCATCATCACCGGGATCTACACCAACACCTCCGCCATCTTCACCAACATCTTCATCACCTTCCCCCCTCTATCTACAGCGTTCCACTCTCCCGCAACCCGTTGTACCCTCTACTTGAACATGTTGCTTTATGCTTCATATTATTATCCAATGATGTGTTGCCATCCTATGATGTCTGAGTAGATTTTCGTTGTCCTATCGGTGGTTGATGAATTGCTATGATTGATTTAATTTGCTTGTGGTTATGTTGCTGTCCTTTGGTTCCCATCATATGATTGCACGCGTGGATCACACCCTAGGGTTAGTTGTATGTTGATAGGACTATGTATTGGAGGGCAAGAGTGACAAAAGCTTCAACCTAGCATAGAAATTGATGCATACGGGATTGAAGGGGGACCAATATATCTTAATGCTATGGTTGGCTTTTACCTTAATGAACGTTAGTAGTTGCGGATGCTTGCTAATAGTTCCAATCATAAGTGCATAGAATTCCAAGTCAGTGATGACATGCTAGCAGTGGCCTCTCCCACATAATACTTGCTATCGGTCTAGTAAAGTAGTCAATTGCTTAGGGGCAATTTCGCAACTCCTACCACCACTTATCCACACTCGCTATATTTGCTTTATTGTTTCTTTATCTTAACAGCCCCTACTTTTTATTTACGTACTCTTTATTATCTTGCAAACCTATCCAACAACACCTACAAAGTACTTCTAGTTTCATACTTGTTTTAGGTAAAGCGAACGTCAAGCGTGCGTAGAGTTGTATCGGTGGTCGATAGAACTTGAGGGAATATTTGTTCTACCTTTAGCTACTCGTTGGGTTCGACACTCTTACTTATCGAAAATTGTTGCGATCCCCTATACTTGTGGGTTATCAAGACCTTTTTCTAGCGTCGTTGCCGGGGAGCAATAGCGTGGGGTGAATATTCTCGTGTGTGCTTGTTTGCTTTATCACTGAGTAATTTTTATGTTTGTTCTTAGTTGTTCTCTATCTTTAGTTATGGATATGGAACACGAAATACCAAAAAAATTAGGTGTACTTTCTGCTCATGGAGATGGGGAACCTCCTAAAACCCTCGATGCTGGTTATGTGAAAGATATTATGTACTACTTTAATAATCCTGAGAAAATCCTATTCAATTATGTAATGGGAGTAACGTTGGATCAACGTGAATACTTTAGGGATTACCGCTTGACACAAAAAGGGAAACTATTATGGGATCAAATTCATATACTGAATTGGTATGCTAGGCAACTATGCTTGAGATATGATTATACTTGTTGCTCTAAGGTGAAGGCTCCACACCTTCCCTTTTCATGTGAATTTAATGATAAGGAAACCTTGGCTTCTTATGCTAATGGTATATATGATTACTATGATGTGGAACAAATAGAAGAATTTGTTGCTTTTAAGGGTGCTTATGAAATTGAATCTATGTTTAAAGAGTTTTAAGATTTTGATGATGTTGTTTATAGACCTGAAAATTTAGCTATCCTAAAATATTGTTATGAGAATTATGAATACAATTACGAAATTAATGCGCTTATTAAGAAAGTCTCCGCCGTCCAAGAAGAGACTAATATTTTGCAGGAGTCTATGGAAGAAGAAATTGATGAAACTATGAGCTCATTGGATGAAAAAGATGAGGACGAGAGCGAAGAACAAAAGGAGGAAGAGCGGATTGATCACCCATGCCCACCTTCTAATGAGAGTAACTCTTCAACTCATACATTGTTTAATTCCCCTTCGTGCTTACCGAAGGATGATTGCTATGATGACTGTTATGATCCCTTGGATTCTTTTGAAATATCCCTTTTTGATGATGCTTGTGGCCAAGATGCCAATATCAATTATGCTTATGGAGATTAACTTTCTATAGTTCCTTATGTTAAACATGAAATTGTTGCTATTGCACCCACGCATGATAGTCCTATTATCTTTTTGAATTCTCCCGACTACACTATATCGGAGAAGTTTGCACTTATTAAGGATTATATTGATGGCTTGCCCTTTACTGTTGCACATGATGATTTCGATAAATATAATACGCATGTGCTTGCTGCTCCTACTTGCAATTATTATGAGAGAGGAACTATATCTCCACCCCTCTATGTTTCCAACATGATAAAATTGCAAGAAACTGTTTATACTATGCATTGGCCTTTACTAGGTGTGCATGAATTGTTCTTTTATGACATGCCAATGCATAGGAAGAGAGTTAGACTTTGTCATTGCTTGATATATGTTGCTTTGTGCTCACTACTAAATTACAAATCATTGTTAATTAAAATTGGCTTTGATATACCTTGGGATCCGGGTGGATTCACTACTTGAGCACTATATGCCTAGCTTAATGGCTTTAAAGAAAGCGCTGCCAGGGAGACAACCCGGAAGTTTTAGAGAGTCATTTATTTCTGTTGAGTGCTTTCATATAGTTTAAAAACAACAAAAATAAAGAGGGGAACCCAAAACTTTTCAAAAAGGAAAGTGAAAGTGAGAAAGACAAGCACTGTCGAAGTGGGAGAGCTCCTTGAACTCTGTTCATGCTCAGGGCAACTTTGTGAATCTTGATTACAGAAAATTTTCAACAAAACAATTATCCCCTTGTACAATTCCATTGTATTATAAAAATAATGTGCCAAGGTTTGCCTTTAGGATGTTTACATTTGCTTAATGGTTTGTACAGTGCAGGACAGAAACTTTTGCTGTAGTGCGCGATTTTACATTTTTAGCTGGAAAGTCAAATGGTTCTGATTCTTTTTGCAGTGTCTTACTATACAAATTTCTTATTTTTCCTAATTTTTGTAGAATTTTTGAAGTATCAGAAGTATGGTGAATGTTCAGATTATTACAGACTATTCTGTTTTAGACAGATTCTGTTTTTGATGCATAGTTTGCTTGTTTTGATGAACCTATCAATTTATATCAGTGGATTAAGCCATGAAAAAGTTATATTACAGTAGACACAATGCAAAAATAAAATATGAATTGGTTTGCAACAGTACTTATAGTGGTGATTTTCTTTATTATACTAACGGATCTTACCGAGTTTTCTGTTGAAGTTTTATGTGGATGAAGTGTTCGATGATCGAGAAGGTCTCGATGTGAGAAGAAGGAAGAGAGGCAAGAACTCAAGCTTGGGGATGCCCGAGGCACTCCAAGTAAATACTCAAGGAGACTCAAGCGTCTATGCTTGGGGATGCTGGGGAGGCATCCTCTCTTTCTTCAACAAATATCGGTATGTTTTCGGATTCGTTTCGTTCATGCGATATGTGCAAGTCTTGGAGCGTCTTTTGCATTTAGGTTTGTATTTTTATTTTTATGCACCATGCTGGTATGAGATAGTCCTTGGTTGATTTATAGAATGCTCTTTGCACTTCACTTATATTCTTTGAGTATGGCTTTATAGAATGCTTCATGTGCTTCACTTATATCATTTGAAGTTTGGATTGCCTGTTTCTCTTCACTTAGACAACCGTCATTTGTAGAATGCTCTTTTGCTTCACTTATATTTGTTAGAGCGTGGGAATATCTTTTGTAAGAAGAATTAAACTCTCTTGCTTCACTTATACCTATTTAGAGAGATGACAGGAATTGGTCATTCACATGGTTAGTCATAAAATCCTACATAAAACTTGTAGATCATTGAATATGATATGTTTGATTCCTTGCAATAGTTTTGCAATATAAAGATGGTGATATTAGAGTCATGCTAGTGGGTAGTTGTGGATTGTAGAAATACTTGTGTTGAGGTTTGTGATTCCCGTAGCATGCACGTATGGCGAACCATTATGTAACGAAGTCGGAGCATGATTTATTTATTGATTGTCTTCCTTATGAGTGGCGGTCGGGGACGAGCGATGGTCTTTTCCTACCAATCTACCCCCCTAGGAGCATGCACGCAGTACTTTGTTTTGATGACTAATAGATTTTTGCAATAAGTATGTGAGTTCTTTATGACTAATGTTGAGTCCATGGATTATACGCACTCTCACCCTTCCATCATTGCTAGCCTCTCTAGTACCGCGCAACTTTCGCCAGTACCATAAACCCACCATATACCTTCCTCAAAACAGCCACCATACCTACCTATTATGGCATTTCCATAACCATTCCGAGATATATTGCCATGCAACTTCCATCATCATCATATACATGACTTGAGCATTCATTGCCATATTGCTTTGCATGATCGTAAGATAGCTAGCATGATGTTTTCATGGCTTGTCCTTTTTTTGATATCATTGCTACGCTAGATCATTGCACATCCCGGTACACCGCCGGAGGCATTCATATAGAGTCATATCTTTGTTCTAGATATCGAGTTGTAAGTAAATAAAAGTGTAATGATCATCATTATTAGAGCATTGCCCCAGTGAGGAAAGGATGATGGAGACTATGATTCCCCCACAAGTCGGGATGAGACTCCGGACGAAAAAAAAAGAGAAAGGCCAAAAAAAGAGAAGGCCCAAAAAAGAGAAAACAAAAAGAAGACAAAAAATGAGAGAAAAAGAGAGAAGGGGCAATGTTACTATCCTTCTACCACACTTGTGATTCAAAGTAGCACCATGTTCTTCATATAGAGAGTCTCTTGAGTTATCACTTTCATATACTAGTGGGAATTTTCATTATAGAACTTGGCTTGTATATTCCGATGATGGGCTTCCTCAAATGCCCGAGGTCTTCATGAGCAAGCAAGTTGGATGCACACCCACTTAGTTTCAGTTAGAGCTTTCATATACTTATAGCTCTAGTGCATCTATTGCATGGCAATCCCTACTCACTCACATTGATATCTATTGATGGGCATCTCCATAGCCCGTTGATACGCCGAGTTGATGTGAGACTATCTTCTCTTTTTTGTCTTCTCCACAACCACCATTCTATCCCACCTATAGTGCTATGTCCATGGCTCACGCTCATGTATTGCGTGAAAGTTGAAAAGGTTTGAGAACGTCAAAAGTATGAAACAATTGCTTGGCTTGTCATCGGGGTTGTGCATGATGTGAATATTTTGTGTGGTGAAGATGGAGCATAGCCAGACTATGTGATTTTGTAGGGATAACTTTCTTTGGCCATGTTATTTTGAAAAGACATGATTGCTTTATTAGTAGGCTTGAAGTATTATTGTTTTTTATGTCAAATGATAGACTATTGCTTTGAATCACTCGTGTCTTAATATTCATGCCATGATTAGATATGTGATCAAGATTATGCTAGGTAGCATTCCACATCAAAAATTATCTTTTTTATCATTTACCTACTCGAGGACAAGCAGGAATTAAGCTTGGGGATGCTGTACGTCTCCGTCGTATCTATAATTTTTGATTGTTCCATGCCAATATTCTACAACTTTCATATACTTTTGGCAACTTTTTATACTATTTTTGGGACTAACATATTGATCCAGTGCCTAGTGTCAGTTCCTGTTTGTTGCATGTTTTTTTGTTTCGCAGAAATCCCATACCAAACAGAGTCCAAACGGAATAAAAACTGACAGAGATTTATTTTGGAATATTTATGAATTTTGGGAAGTGGAATCATTGCTAGACAGTGCCCGGGGGGGCACGAGGTAGGGGGGCGCGCCCCAGGGTGTCAGGTGCGCCCCTGACCCTCGTGGCCACCCCGTAAGACGGTTGGCGCCCTTCTTTCGCCACAAGAAAGCTAATTTCTGGATAGAGATCATGTCAAAATTTCAGCCCAATCGGAGTTACGGATCTCCGGGAATATAAGAAACGGTGAAAGGGAAGAATCTGAGAACGCAGAAACAGACAGAGATAGAGAGACGGATACAATCTCGGAGGGGCTCTCACCCCTCCCGTACCATGGAGGCCATGGACCAGAGGGGAAACCCTTCTCCCATCTAGGGAGGAGGTCAAGGAAGAAGAAGAATGAGGGGGGGCTCTCTCCCCCTTGCTTCCGGTGGCACCGGAGTGCCACCGGGGGCCATCATCATCACCGGGATCTACACCAACACCTCCGCCATCTTCACCAACATCTCCATCACCTTCCCCCTTCTATCTACAGCGGTCCACTCTCCCACAACCCGATGTACCCTCTACTTGAACATGGTGCTTTATGCTTCATATTATTATCCAATGATGTGTTGCCATCCTATGATGTCTGAGTAGATTTTCGTTGTCCTATCGGTGGTTGATGAATTGCTATGATTGATTTAATTTGCTTGTGGTTATGTTGCTGTCCTTTGGTGCCCACCATATGATTGCGCGCGTGGATCACACCCTAGGGTTAGTTGTATGTTGATAGGACTATGTATTAGAGGGCAAGAGTGACAGAAGCTTCAACCTAGCATAGAAATTGATGCATACGGGATTGAAGGGGGGCCAATATATCTTAATGTTGTGGTTGGATTTTACCTTAATGAACGTTAGTATTTGCGGATGCTTGCTAATAGTTCCAATCATAAGTGCATAGAATTCCAAGTCAGGGATGACATGCTAGCAGTGGCCTCTCCCACATAATACTTGCTATCGGTCTAGTAAAGTAGTCAATTGCTTAGGGGCAATTTTGCAACTCCTACCACCACTTTTCCACACTCGCTATATTTACTTTATTGTTTCTTTATCTTAACATCCCCTACTTTTTATTTATGTACTCTTTATTATCTTGCAAACCTATCCAACAACACCTACAAAGTACTTCTAGTTTCATACTTGTTTTAGGTAAAGCGGACGTCAAGCATGCGTAGAGTTGTATCGGTGGTCGATAGAACTTGAGGGAATATTTGTTCTACCTTTAGCTCCTCGTTGGGTTCGACATTCTTACTTATCGAAAACTGTTGCGATCCTCTATACTTGTGGGTTATCAGGCTACGCCCGGTCCTTGATAAGGTTAAAACAGCACTAACTTGACGAACTATCGTTGTGGTTTTGATGCTTAGGTAAGAACGGTTCTTGCTCAGCCCGTAGCAGCCGCGTAAAACTTGCAACAACAAAGTAGAGGACGTCTAACTTGT
This sequence comes from Triticum aestivum, assembly GCF_018294505.1. Taxonomy (NCBI): domain Eukaryota; kingdom Viridiplantae; phylum Streptophyta; class Magnoliopsida; order Poales; family Poaceae; genus Triticum; species Triticum aestivum. The sequence continues at coordinate 276,376,611 of NC_057812.1, read as the reverse complement.
TTTTGCAGGGCATGTTGTGATGTGATATGGTCAAGACATGATGCTATATTTATTGTATGAGATGATCATGTTTTGTAACGGAGTTATCGGCAACTCGCAGGAGCCGTATGGTTGTCGCTTTATTGTATGCAATGCAATCGCCCTGTAATTGCTTTACTTTATCACTAAGCGGTAGTGATAGTCGTAGAAGCAATAGTTGGCGAGACGACAACGATGCTACGATAGAGATCAAGGTGTCGCACCGGTGACGATGGTGATCATGACGATGCTTCGAAGATGAAGATCACAAGCACAAGATGATGATGGCCATATCATATCACTTATATTGATTGCATGTGATGTTTATCCTTTATGCGTCTTATTTTGCTTTGATTGACGGTAGCATTACAAGATGATCTCTCACTAAATTTCAAGATAAAAGTGTTCTCCCTGAGTATGCACCGTTGCCAAAGTTCGTCGTGCCGAGACACCATGTGATGATCGGGTGTGATAAGCTCTATGTTCATCTACAACGGGTGCAAGCCAGTTTTGCACACACAGAATACTCGGGTTAAACTTGACGAGCCTAGCATATGTAGATATGGCCTCGGAACACTGGAGACTGAAAGGTCGAGCGTGAATCATATAGTAGATATGATCAACATAGTGATGTTCACCATTGAAAACTACTTCATCTCACGTGATGATCGGACATGGTTTAGTTGATTTGGATCACGTGATCACTTAGATGATTAGAGGGATGTCTATCTAAGTGGGAGTTCTTAAGTAATATGATTAATTGAACTTTAATTTATTGTGAACTTAGTCCTGATAGTATTTTGCAAATAATGTTGTAGATCAATAGCTCGCGTTGTTGCTTCCCTATGTTTTATATGTGTTCCTAGAGAAAACTAAGTTGAAAGATGATAGTAGCAATGATGCGGACTGGGTCCGTGATCTGAGGTTTATCCTCATTGTTGCACAGAAGAATTATGTCCTTGATGCACCGCTAGGTGACAGGCCTATTGCAGGAGCAGATGCAGATGTTATGAACGTTTGGCTAGCTCAATATGATGACTACTTGATAGTTTAGTGCACCATGCTTAACGACTTAGAATCGGGACTTCAAAGACGTTTTGAACGTCATGGACCATATGAGATGTTCCAGGAGTTGAAGTTAATATTTCAAGCAAATACCCGAGTTGAGAGATATGAAGTTTCCAACAAGTTCTATAGCTAAAAGATGGAGCAGAATAGCTCAAGCAGTGAGCACGTGCTCAGATTGTCTGGGTACTACAATCGCTTGAATCAAGTGGGAGTTAATCTTCCAGATCAGATAGTGATTAACAGAATTCTCTAGTCACTATCACCAAGTTACTAGAACTTAGTGATGAACTTTAATATGTAAGGGATGACGAAAGTAATTCCCAAGCTCTTCGTGATGCTGAAATCGACGAAGGTAGAAATCAAGAAAAGCATCAAGTGTTGATGGTTGACAAGACCACTAGTTTCAAGAAAAGGGCAAAGGGAAGAAGGGGAACTTCAAGAAGAACGGCAAGCAAGTTGCTGCTCAAGTAAAGAAGCCCAAGTCTGGACCTAAGCCTGAAACTGAGTGCTTCTACTGCAAAGGGACTGGTCACTGGAAGCAGAACTACCCCAAGTATTTAGCGGATAAGAAGGATGGCAAGGTGAACAAAGGTATATTGGATATACATGTTATTGATGTGTACTTTTCTAGTGTTTATAGCAACCCCTCGGTATTTGATATTAGTTCAGTTGCTAAGAGTAGTAACTCGAAATGGGAGTTGTAGAATGAATAGAAACTAGTTAAGGGTGAAGTGACGATGTGTGTTGGAAGCAGTTCCAAGATTGATATGATCATCATCACACACTCCCTATACTTTCGGGATTAGTGTTGAACCTAAATAAATGTTATTTGGTGTTTGCGTTGAGCATGAATATGATTTGATCATGTTTATTGCAATGCGGTTATTCATTTAAATTAGAGAATAATTGTTGTTCTGTTTACATGAATAAAACCTTCTATGGTCATACACCCAATGAAAATGGTTTGTTGGATCTCGATTGTAGTGATACACATATTCATAATATTGAAGTCAAAAGACGCAAAGTTAATAATGATAGTGCAACTTATTTGTGGCACTGCCGTTTAGGTCATATTGGTGTAAAGCGCATGAAGAAACTCCATGCTGATGGGCTTTTGGAATCACTTGATTATGAATCACTTGATGCTTGCGAACCATGCCTCATGGGCAAGATGACTAAGACTCCGTTCTTCGGAACAATGGAGCGAGCCACTGACTTGTTGGAAATAATACATACCGATGTAAGCAGTCCAATGAGTGTTGAGGCTCACGGCGGGTATCATTGTTTTCTGACCTTCACAGATGATTTGAGCAGATATGGGTATATCTACTTGATGAAACATTTGAAAAGTTCAAAGAATTTCAGAGTGAAGTAGAGAATCATCGTAACAAGAAAATAAAGTTTCTACGATCTGATCGTAGAGACAAATATTCGAGTTACGAGTTTGGCCTTCAATTAAAACAATGTGGAATAATTTCACAAACTCATCCACCTAGAACACCACAACATAATGGTGTGTCCGAACGTCATAACCGTACTTTATTTGATATAGTGCAACCTATGATGTTTCTTACCGATTTATCACTATCGATTTGGGGTTATGCATTAGAGACAATTGCATTCACGTTAAAAAGGGCACCATCTAAATATGTTGATACGACACCGTATGAACTGTGGTTTGGCAAGAAACCAAAGTTGTCGTTTCTTAAAGTTTGGGGCTGTGATGCTTATGTGAAAAAGCTTCAACCTGATAAGCTCGAACCCAAATCGAAGAAATGTGTCTTCATAGGATACCCAAAGGAGATTGTTGGGTACACCTTCTATCACAGATCCGAAGGCAAGACATTCATTGCCAAGAATGGATCCTTTCTAGAGAAGGAGTTTCTCTCGAAAGAAATGAGTGGGAGGAAAGTAGAACTTGATGAGGTAACTGTACCTGCTCCCTTATTGGAAAGAAGTTCATCACAGAAATCTGTTCCTGTGAATCCTGCACCAATTAGTGAGGAAGCTAATGATGATGATCATGTAACTTCAGATGAAGTTACTACCGAACCTCGTAGGTCAACCAGAGTGAGATCCGCACCAGAGTGGTATGGTAATCCTGTTCTGGAGGTCATGTTACTTAACCATGATGAACCTACAAACTATGAGGAAGCGATGATGAGCCCAGATTCCGTGAAATGGCTTGAGGCCATGAAATCTGAGATGGGATCCATGTATGAGAACAAAGTGTGGACTTTGATTGACTTGCCCGATGATCGGCAAGCCATAGAAAATAAATGGATCTTCAAGAGGAAGACATACGCTGGTAGTAGTGTTACTATCTACAATGCTAGACTTGTCGAAAAAGGTTTTGACAAAGTTCAAGGTGTTGACTACGATGAGATTTTCTCACTCGTAGCGATGCTTAAGTTTGTCCGAATCATGTTAGCAAATTGCCACATTTTATGAAATCGGGCAAATGGATGTCAAAACTACATTCCTTAATGGATTTCTTAAAGAAGAGTTGTATATGATGCAACCTGAAGGTTTTATCAATACGAAAGGTGCTAACAAAGTGTGCAAGCTCCAGCGATCCATTTATGGACTGGGGAAAGCCTCTCGGAGCTGGAATAAACGTTTTGATAGTGTGATCAAAGCATATGGTTTTATACAGACTTTTGGAAAAGCCTGTATTTACAAGAAAGTGAGTGGGAGCTCTGTAGCATTTCTAATCTTATATGTGGATGACATATTGTTGATTGGAAATTATATAGAATTTCTGGATAGCATAAAAGGATACTTGAATAAGAGTTTTTCAATGAAGGACCTCGGTGAAGCTGCTTACATATTAAGCATCAAGATCTATAGAGATAGATCAAGACGCTTGATAATTTTTTTTCAATGAGTACATACTGTAACGCCCCGTATGTAACCTGCCATATTTGTATTCCAACTCTTGCCATTTCCGGCACTAAGTTATGATATTCCTCCTTGTTGGTTTTTGTCTTCATTTTGTTTTTGTCCTTGTCATGCATCTCACATCATGTCATCATGTGCATCGCATTTGCATACGTGTTCGTCTCATGCATCCGAGCATTTTCACCGTTGTCCGTTTTGCATTCCGGCACTCCTATGTCCTCCGGTGTCCCTTTTTGCCTCTTTTCGTGTGCGGGTGTTAAACGTTCTCGGATTGGACCGAGACTTGCCAAGCGGCCTTGATATACTACCGGTAGACCGCCTGTCAAGTTTCGTGCCAATTGGACTTCGTTTGATAACCCAACGGTTAACTAGGGAACCGTAAAGGCCTCGTGTGTGTTGCAGCCCAACACCTCTCCAAAGTGGCCCAAAACCCACCTAAACCCCTCCATCATCTCGGTCGTTCGATCATGATCGCGTGGCCGAAAACCGTGCTCAATTTGGAGCCTCCTAGCTCCCTTTATGTATAAATAGGTGCCTTCCCCCAAAAATCCCGGATCAAATCCACCCCTAACCCTAGCCTCTTCTTCCTCCCGCCGCCGGACGCGTCCGGATCGGGCCGGACACGTCTGCCCGCCGCCGCCCGACCAATTGGACGCTGACATGTCACGCCGCCCGCACCCACTTCGCCGCCTCCCGCACCGGCCCGCCCGGCCCGCAGCGAGCCCCCGAGGCCCAATCGCCGCGCGCCGCCGCCTACCGCTTCGCCCGCCGCCCGAGCGCTGCCCCACCGCCTACCGCTCCGCCGCGCCGCCCCGCGCCAGTCCCGCCACCCGCACGCCGCCCCGTCGCCGACCGGCGCCGCCACGCCGCTCCCCGCCGTCGCCGGCGACCCGGCGCCCGTCTCCGGCAACACTCCGGCAAGCCCCGACCGGCCCCTTCCTCGACTCTGGCGTCGTCTCCGGTGAGCTCCAGCGACGAACCTCATGAAGCGTGTCCGATCTAGATCTGCTACCGTAACCCTAGGGTTGACCTCGTTTTGCCCTAAGTTTGCATATTTTTAGCATTCTTCAGCATGTCATAACTTTGCATCCGTAACTCCGTTTTGGGCGTGTAGCATATCAAATTGTTCGTCTGGATGTGCACTTCATTTCATACCATTGCACCATGTTCATTTGAGTTCTTCTTAATGCCCTAAATGCTGTTGCAAGAGTGCTATGTAATGTTAGTTTCTGTTTCTTAACAGATTATGGACATTTGTCATTTTTGCAATGTTTAATGTGTGCCTCCTATGAACTTGAGCCCTACATGTGTTTTGGGCTATGCCATGCCATCTTTACAGGGGTGTATGCCATGTATTTTTGTGATCTTTGTGGTGACTAGCACAAGCATGCAAAGTAGCTCTCGTGATGTTGCTGATTTCAGGGACTTAGAATTCTTCTAAGTTATTTTCCCTGATGATATTTTTATGCCATATATTCTTGTTGCTACAGAGTGATCCATGTCTCTTTTGAGCATGTTTAGTAAGGATGATTTTGAGATATTGTTATGCTCTATCCATCCATGTCTTTGTTTGCAATTATGGAGTAACCTAGGATGACTCAATCTTGCTCTACTTTTGCTATAAAATGTTCCTGGCAGATTGTTTACATGTTATTCAATTTTGCCGAGGTTGTTGTAGTTGATCCATGCATGCCATGGGAGTGTTCTTGCCATGGTTAGCTTATTGATCATGTCTTCTTGCTGGGTGTATGCTTAGTTTGTCATGCAATGCCTTGTGGTGAGTGCATCGAGCTCGCAAACATGCCTACGTAACTCTGTTTTTGCCATGTTCCAGTTTTCTGCTAAGTCAGAATATGTTAACGAAACTTGCTATGTTTACATGATTGCCATTGTATTTTCTGATCCCTTTTGGCTTATGGTCAGTAAGGGATTTTTGTTATATGCTTTGTGTAGTTTCATCCCATGCCTTGCTTTGCCATGATATGTTCCTGTAGCATGTTGTTATCTTGCTCTAAACATTGCTTCTTGATGTTAAATCCTGACATGTTGTTATTTTCTCTAAGTTTGTGAACTTGATATCTTTTGCACTTTTGTCATACTTGTTTGAACCTGCTATTGTTTGTTTTAGCCATAGCTCAGTGTTCATCTTTTGTCAAGCATCTTGAGTGGATCCCTGCCATGTGCTTTGTTGTTATGTTAGAGTGCAGTAGCCTAATTTCTTGTTGCATTCTAGATGGCATCGTGCTATTAATCGTAGGTTGGTGCCATTATTGTTTTGCTTGCCATTTGCAAACCATGCATCCGATTCTGGTGATCTTTATATCGATTCCGATCGAAATCAACTCATCTTTCCAGCGGCACACTTGGTTTTCCAAGTTGAGGCCTGGTTCAATCTTTCCCTTCTGAAGCACGCATATGCATTGCATATCACATCATGCATATCATGTCATGTTTTGCATCATGTTGTTTGCGCATTGCACCGTGGTTGATTGTGTTTCCCTTTGCTTGTGTTCTTGCTTTGGGTAGAGCCGGGAGACGAGTACGTGATCGAGGAACCCGTTCAGTACGCTTACGAGGATCAAGCTTTCGTCAACCCGGAGAACTTTGCAGGCAAGATGACCATACCCTCGAAATCACTTCTGTCTTTGCTTGCTAGATGCTCGATCTATTGCTATGCCTATGCCTCGATACCTACCACATGCTTTATCATGCCTCCCATATTTCCATGTCAAACCTCTAACCCACCTTGTCCTAGCAAACCGTTGTTTGGCTATGTTACCGCTTTGCTCAGCCCCTCTTATAGCGTTGCTAGTTGCAGGTGAAGATTGGAGTATGTTCCTTGTTGGAACATGATTATTGTTGGGGTATCACTATTATATCTTGCTTACTTTAATGCACCTATATACTTGGTAAAGGGTGGAAGGCTCAGCCTTATGCCTGGTGTTTTGTTCCACTCTTGCCGCCCTAGTTTCCGTGATACCGATGTTATGTTCCTTGATTTTGCGTTCCTTACGCGGTTGGGTTATAATGGGAACCCCTTGACAGTTCGCCTTGAATAAAACTCCTCCAGCAAGGCCCAACCTTGGTTTTACCATTTGCCACCTAGCCTTTTTCCCTTGGGTTTCACGGACTCAAGGGTCATCTTTATTTTAAACCCCCGGGGCCAGTGCTCCTCTGAGTGTTGGTCCAACTTGTCAGCCACCGGTGGCCACCAGGGGCAACTCTGGGTTGGCCTACCGGAAGTTTGGACAATCCGGTGTGCCCTGAGAACAAGATATGTGCAGCTCCTATCGGGATTTGACGGCACATTCGGGTGGCTTTGCTGGTTTAGTTTTACCTTTGTCGAGATGTCTTGTAACCGGGATTCCGAGTCTGATCGGGTCATCCTGGGAGAAGGAATATCCTTCGTTGACCGTGAGAGCTTGTGATGGGCTAAGTTGGGACACCCCTGCAGGGATTTAAACTTTCAAAAGTCGTGCTCGCGGTTATGGGCAGATGGAAATTTGTTAATGTCCGGTTGTAGAAAACCTGAAACTTAACTTAATTAAAATGGATCAACAGTGTGTGTAGCCGTGATGGTCTCTTTTCGGCGGAGTCCGGGAAGAGAACAAGGTCTCGTGTTATGCTTGAACGTAAGTAGTCTAGGATCACTTCTTGATCATAGATTCTCGACCGTGCCTTGCTTTTCTCTTCTCGCTCTCTTTTGCGTAAGATTAGCCACCATATATGCTAGTGCTTGCTGCAGCTCCACCTCATACCCTTTTACCTACCCATAAGCTTAAATAGTCTTGATCGCGAGGGTGTGAGATTGCTGAGTCCCCGTGACTCACAGATTACTACCAAAACAAGATGCAGGGACTGATGATACCATTCCAGGAGATACGACTGAGCTCAAGTGGGAGTTCGATGAGGACTTAGAACGATACTATGTTTCCTTTCCAGACGATAAGTAGTGGAGCCCAGTTGGGGCGATCGGGGATCTTATGCATTTGGGGTTGTATTCATTTTTGTTCCGTAGTCGGACCTTGATTGTATCTAGATGATTGTAATGCTATACTTATGTTATTGTGTGAAGTGACGATTGTAAGCCAACTATGTACCTCTTTTCTTATTCAGTACATGGGATGTGTAAAGATTACCCTTCTTGCGACATTGCCTACAATGCGGTTATGCCTCTAAGTCGTGCTCCGACACGTGGGAGATATAGCCGCATCGTGGGTGTTACACATACCTTGACAAGTTTTTGAAGTAGTTCAAAATGGAACAGTCAAAGAAAGAGTTCTTGCCTGTGTTGCAAGGTGTGAAGTTGAGTAAGACTCAAAACCCTACCACGACAGAAGATAGAGAGAGAATGAAAGTCATTCCCTATGCCTCAGCTATAGGTTCTATAAAGTATGCCATGCTGTGTACCAGACCTATTGTATACCCTGCCCTGAGTTTGGCAAGGGAGTACAATAGTGATCTAGGAGTAGATCACTGGACATTGGTCAAAATTATCCTTAGTGGAATAAGGATATGTTTCTCGGTTATGGAGGTGACAAAAAGTTCATCGTAAAGGGTTACATCGATGCAAGTTTTGGCACTGATCCGGATGACTCTAAATCTCAATCTGGGTACATATTGAAAGTGGGAGCAATTAGCTAAAGTAGCTCCGTGCAGAGCATTGTTGACATAGAAATTTGCAAAATACATACGGATCTGAATTTGGCAGACCCGTTGACTAAACTTCTCTCACAAGCAAAACATGATCACACCTTTGTACTCTTTGGGTGTTAATCACATGGCAATGTGAACTAGATTGCTGACTCTAGTAAACCCTTCGGGTGTTGCTCACATGACGATGTGAACTATGGGTGTTAATCACATGGTGATGTGAACTATTGATGTTAAATTACATGGCAATGTGATCTAGATTATTGACTCTAGTGCAAGTGGGAGACTAAAGGAAATATTCCCTAGAGGCAATAATAAAGTTACTATTTATTTCCTTATTTCATGATAAATGTTTATTATTCATGCTAGAATTGTATTAACCAGAAACATAATACATGTGTGAATACATAGACAAACAGAGTGTCACTAGTATGCCTCTACTTGACTAGCTCGTTGATCAAAGATGGTTAAGTTTCCTAACCATAGACTTGAGTTGTCATTTGATTAACGGGATCACATCATTAGGATAATGATGTGATTGACTTGACCCATTCCGTTAGCTTAGCACTTGATCGTTTGGTATGTTGTTATTGCTTTCTTCATGACTTATATATGTTCCTATGACTATGAGATTATGCAACTCCCGTTTACCGGAGGAACACTTTGTGTGCTACAAAATGTCACAACGTAAATGGGTGATTATAAAGGTGCTCTACAGGTGTCTCCGAAGGTATTTGTTGAGTTGGTGTATATCGAGATTTGGATTTGTCACTCCGATTATCGGAGAGGTATCTTTGGGCCCTCTCGGTAATGCACATCACTATAAGCCTTGAAAGCAATGCAACTAATGAGTTAGTTGCGGGATGATTTATTACGGAACGAGTAAAGAGACTTGCCGGTAACGAGATTGAACTAGGTATAGAAATACCGATGATCGAATCTCAGGCAAGTAACATACCGATGACAAAGGGAACAACGTATGTTGTTATGCGATTTGACCGATAAAGATCTTTGTAGAATATGTAGGAGCCAATATGAGCATCCAGGTTCCGCTATTGGTTATTGACCGGAAACATGTCTCGGTCATGTCTACATAGTTCTCGAACCCATAGGGTCCGCACGCTTAAAGTTCAGTGACGATCGGTATTATGAGTTTATGTGTTTTGATGTACCAAAGGTAGTTCGGAGTCCGGGATGATATCGGGGACATGACGAGGAGTCTCGAAATGGTTGAGACATAAAGATCGATATATTGGACGACTATATTCAGACATCGGAAAGGTTCCGAGTGATTCGGGTATTTTTCGGAGTACAGGAGAGTTACGGGAATTCGTCGGGGAGTGTGTGGGCCTTATTGGGCTTTAGGGGAAAGAGAGAGGGGAGGCTGCGCGCGCCCCAAGGCTTAGTCCGAATTGGACTAGGGGGAGGGGCGGCGCCCCCTCCTTCCTTCTCTTCTCTTTTCCCTTTCCTTCTCTCCTACTCCTACTACTAGGAAGGGCTCCTAGTTCTACTAGAAAAGGGGGAATCCTACTCCCGGTGGGAGTAGGATTCCCCTAGGGCGCGCCATAGAGAGAGTCGGCCATCCCCCTCCTCCACTCCTTTATATACGAGGGAGGGGGGCACCCCATAGACACAACAATTGATCATTGATCTCTTAGCCATGTACGGTGCCCCCCTCCACCATATTCCACCTCGGTAATATCGTAGCGGTGCTTAGGCGAAGCCCTGCGTCGGTAGCATCATCAACACCGTCATCACGCCGTCGTGCTGATGGAACTCTCCCGCAAAGCTCTGCTGGATCGGAGTTCATGGGACGTCATCAAGCTGAACATGTGCTGAACTCAGAGGTGTCGTGCGTTCGGTACTTGGATCGGTCGGATCGTGAAGACATATGACTACATCAACTGCGTTGTCATAATGCTTACACTTTCGGTCTACGAGGGTACGTGGACACACTCTCCCCTCTCGTTGCTATGCATCACCATGATCTTGCGTGTGCATAGGATTTTTTTGAAATTACTACGTTCCCCAATAGAATCTGCCGTATGAAAACAAGGTCTTGTTTTACATTCTGTGCAATTCCCTCACTCCAACCAACATGCCAGAATCCATTCAAGGCATCGTGGCAAATTCTCCCAACACTATATCGAATGGCATTCGCTTTGATATCCCAAATCTTTTCATTAGGAACTTGGTTTATGCGGCTAACAGTGCTCAACTTTTGAAGCCCTATGCTAAATGGATCATGTTTGCCATTGATACATCTCCAACGTATCTATATTTTTTGATTGTTTCATGTTATTATATTATCAATCTTGGATGTTTTATATACATTTATTTGCAACTTTATATCATTTTTTGGGATTAACCTATTGACGTAGTGCCTAGTCACAGTTGCTGTTGTTTGCTTGTTTTTTACTTTGCAGAATATCAATACCAACAAAGTCCAAATGCCACGAAACTTTTTGGAGAATTTTTTGGGTAGAAGACAATCGGGGAGCCAAAGGAGCACACAAGAGGAGGCCCGTGGGACCCACTAGGTACCAGGGCACGCCATGAGGCCCAAGCGCGCCTTGTGTTGGAAATATGCCCTAGAGGCGATAATAAAATGGTTATTATTGTATTTCCTTGTTCATGATAATTGTCTATTGTTCATGCTATAATTGTATTAACCGGAAACCATAATACATGTGTGAATAAATAGACCACAACATGTCCCTAGTAAGCCTCTAGTTGACTAGCTCGTTGATCAATAGATGGTCATGGTTTCCTGACCATGGACATTGGATGTCATTGATAACGGGATCACATCATTAGGAGAATGATGTGATGGACAAGACCCAATCCTAAGCCTAGCACAAGATCGTGTAGTTCGTATGCTAAAGCTTTTCTAATGTCAAGTATCATTTCCTTAGTCCATGAGATTGTGCAACTCCCGAATACCGTAGGAATGCTTTGTGTGTACCAAACATCACAACGTAACTGGGTGGCTATAAAGGTGCACTGCGGGTATCTCCGAAAGTGCCTGTTGGGTTGGCACGAATCGAGACTGGGATTTGTCACTCCGTGTAAACGGAGAGGTATCTTTCGGCCCACTCGGTAGGACATCATCATAATGTGCACAATGTGACCAAGGAGTTGATCACGGGATGATGTGTTACAGAATGAGTAAAGAGACTTGCCGGTAACAAGATTGAACAAGGTATCGGGATACCGACGATCGAATCTCGGGCAAGTACTATACCGGTAGACAAAGAGAATTGGATACGGGATTAATTGAATCCTCGACATCGTGGTTCATCCGATGAGATCATCGTGGAGCATGTGGGAGCCAACATGGGTATCTAGATCCCGCTGTTGGTTATTGACCGGAGAGTTGTCTCGGTCATGTCTACATGTCTCCCGAACCCATAGGGTCTACACACTTAAGGTTCGGTGACGCTAGAGTTGTAGAGATATTAGTATGCGGTTAACTGAAAGTTTTTTGGAGTCCCGGATGAGATCCCGAACGTCACGAGGAGTTCCGGAATGGTCCGGAGGTAAAGATTTATATATAGGAAGTCCAGTTTCGGCCACCGGGAGAGTTTCGGGGTCATCAGTATTGTACCGGGACCACCGGAAGGGTCCCGGGGGTCCACCGGGTGGGGCCACCTATCCCGGAGGGCCCCATGGGATGAAGGGGCGTGGGAACCAGCCCCTGGTGGGATGGTGCACCCCCCTTGGGCCTCCCATGCGCCTAGGGTTGGAAACCCTAAGGGGTGGGGGCGCCTCCACTTGGCTTGGAGGCCAAGCCACCCCTAGGGCTGTCGCCCCCCTCCCTAGATGGGATCTACAAGGGGCCGGCGCCCCCTAGGCCCCTATATATAGTGGAGGGGAGGGAGGGCAGCCGCACCTGAAGCCCTGGCGCCTCCCTCCCTCCCGTGACACCTCTTCCTCCGTGCTTGCGCTTGGCGAAGCCCTACCGGGATCCCGCTACTTCCACCACCACACCGTCGTGCTGCTGGATCTCCTTCAACTTCTCCTCCCCCCTTTGTGGATCAAGAAGGTGGAGACGTCTCCGCTCTGTACGTGTGTTGAATGCGGAGGTGCCGTCCGTTCGGCGCTAGGATCATCGGTGATTTGGATCACGACGAGTACGACTCCATCAACCCCGTTCTCTTGAACGCTTCCGCTTAGCGATCTACAAGGGTATGTAGATGCACTCCCCTTCTCTCTCGTTGCTAGTCTCTCCATAGATTGATCTTGGTGACACATAGGAAAATTTTGAATTTCTGCTACGATCCCTAGCAGTGGCATCATGAGCTAGGTCTATGCGTAGATTCTATGCACGAGTAGAACACAAAGTAGTTGTGGGTGATGATTTGTTCAATTTGCTTGCCGTTACTAGTCTTATCTTGATTCGGCGGCATTGTGGGATGAAGTGGCCCGGACCGACCTTACACGTACGCTTACATGAGACTGGTTCCACCGACTGCCATGCACTTGTTGCATAAGGTGGCTGGCGGGTGTCTGTCTCTCCCACTTTAGTCGGATCGGATTCGATGAAAAGGGTCCTTATGAAGGGTAAATAGCAATTGACATATCACCGTTGTGGTTTTGCGTAGGTAAGAAACGTTCTTGCTAGAAACCCATAGCAGCCACGTAAAACATGCAACAACAATTAGAGGACGTCTAACTTGTTTTTGCAGGGTATGCTATGTGATGTGATATGGCCAAAAGTATGTGATGAATGATATATGTGATGTATGAGATTGATCATGTTCTTGTAATAGGAATCACGACTTGCATGTCGATGAGTATGACAACCGGCAGGAGCCATAGGAGTTGTCTTAACTTATTTATGACCTGCGTGTCAATGAAAACGCCATGTAATTACTTTACTTTATTACTAACCGTTAGCCATAGTAGTAGAAGTAATAGTTGGTGAGGCAACTTCATGAAGACACGATGATGGAGATCATGATGATGGAGATCATGGTGTCATGCCGGTGACGAAGGTGATCATGCCGCGCCTCGAAGATGGAGATCAAAAGGCGCAAGATGATATTGGCCATATCATGTCACTTTATGATTTGCATGTGATGTTTGTCATGTTTACATCATATTTGCTTAGAACAACGGTAGCATAAATAAGATGATCCCTCACTGAAATTTCAAGAAAAGTGTTCCACCTAACTGTGCACCGTTGCGAAGGTTCGTTGTTTTGAAGCACCACGTGATGATCGGGTGTGATAGATTCTAACGTTCGCATACAACGGGTGTAAGCCAGATTTACACATGCAAAACACTTAGGTTGACTTGACGAGCCTAGCATGTACAGACATGGCCTCGGAACACGAAAGACCAAAAGGTCGAGCATGAGTCATATAGTGGATATGATCAACATGAAGATGTTCACCGATGATGACTAGTCCGTCTCACGTGATGATCGGACACGGCCTAGCTGACTCGGATCATGTATCACTTAGATGACTAGAGGAATGTCTATCTAAGTGGGAGTTCATTGAATAATTTGATTAGATGAACTTAATTATCATGAACATAGTCAAAAGGTCTTTGCAAATTATGCCGTAGCTCACGCTTTGGTTCTACTATTTTAGATATGTTCCTAGAGAAAATTTAGTTGAGAGTTGACAGTAGCAATTATGCGGACTGGGTCCGTGAACTGAGGATTGTCCTCGTTGCTGCACAGAAGGGCTATGTCCTTAATGCACCGCTCAGTGCGTTGAACCTCGAGCGTCGTCTATAGATGTTGGGAAACATCTGACATACACGTTTTGATGACTACATGATAGTTCAGTGCGTAATACTAACGGTTTAGAATTGTGGCACCAAAGACGTTTTTTGAAATGTCGCAGAACATATGAGATGTTCCAAAGACTGAAATTGGGATTTCAGACTAGTGCCCACGTCAAGAGGTATGAGACCTCTGACAAGTTTCTTAAGCCTGCAAACTAAGGGAGAAAAGCTCAATCGTTGAGCATGTGCTCAGATTGTCTGGGTACTACATTGCTTGAATCGAGTGGGAGTTAATCTTCCAGATGAGATAGTGATGATTCTCCATAGTCACTACCACCGAGCTATTAGAGCTTCGTGATGAACTATAACATATCAGGGATAGACATGATGATCCTTGAGCAACTCGCGATGTTTGACACCGCGAGAGTAGAAATCAAGTAGGAGCATCAATTGTTGATGGTTAAGCCACTAGTTTCAAGAAGGACAAGGGAAAGAAGGGATACTTCATGAGACGGCAAATCAGTTGCTGCTCTAGTGAAGAAACCCAAGGTTGAACCAAACCCGAGACTAAGTGCTTCTATAATGAGGGGAACGGTCACTGAAGCAGAACTACCCTAGATACTTGGTAAATGAGAAGGTTGGCAAGGTCGACAGAAGTATTTTGAATATACATTATATTATTGTGTACTTTACTAGTACTCCTAGTAGCACCAGGGTAATAAATACCGGTTCGGTTGCTAAGTGTTAGTAACTTGAAATAAAAGGCTACGGAGACTAGCTAAAGGTGAGATGATGATATGTTGGAAGTGTTTCCAAGGTTGATGTGATCAAACATCGCGCGCTCCCTCTACCATCGGGATTGGTGTTAAACCGAAATAATTGTTATTTGGTGTTTGCGTGGAGCATAGACATGATTGGATTATGTTTATCGCCACACGATTATTCATTTAAGGAGAATAATGGTTACTTTGTTTATTTGAATAATACCTTCAATGGTCATGCACCTAAAATGAATGGTTTATTGAATCTCGATCGTAGTGATACACATGTTCATGCCAAAAGATATAAGATAGTAATGATAGTACCACGTATTTGTGGCACTGCCATTTGAGTCATGTTGGTGTAAAACGCATGAAGAAGCTCCACGTTGATGGATCTTTGGACTCACTCGTTTTTGAAAAGATTGAGACATGCGAACCATGTCTATTGGTAGATATGCATGAAGAAACTCCATACAGATGGATCGTTTGGACTCACTTGATTTTGAATCACTTGAGACATGCAAATCATACCACATGGGCAAGATAACTGAAAGACCTCGTTTTCAGTAAGATGGAACAAGAAAGCAACTTGTTGGAAGTAATACATTTTGATGTGTGCAGTCCAATGAGTGCCGAGGCACACAGTGGATATCGTTATGTTCTTACTTCACAAATGATTTGAGTAGATGCTGAGTATATTTACTTGATGAAACACAAGTCTGAATTATTGAAAGGTTCAAGTAATTTCAGAGTGAAGTTGAAGATCGTCGTGACAAGATGATAAAATGTCTATGATATGATCATAGAGATGAATATCCGAGTTACGAGTTTGGCACACAATTAAGACATTGTGGAAATTGTTTCACAACTAATACCGCCTGGACCACCGTAGTGTGATGGTGTGTCTGGACATCATAACTGCACCCTATTGGATATGGTGCATACCATGATATCTCTTATCGAATTACCACTATCGTTTATGGGTTAGGCATTAGAGACAACCGCATTCACTTTAAATAGGGCACCACACAATTCCGTTGAGACGACACTGTATGAACTATGGTTTAGAGAAACCTGAGCTGTCGTTTCTTAAAAGTTTGGGGCTGCGACGCTTATGTGAAAAAGTTTCAGGCTGATAAGCTCGAACCCAAAGCGGATAAATGCATCTTCATAGAATACCCAAAACAGTTGGGTATACCTCCTATTTCAGATCCGGAAGCAAATGTGATTGTTTCCAAAAACGGGTCCTTTCTCGAGGAAAAGTTTCTCTCAAAATAACTGAGTGGGAGGATGATGGAGACTTGATGAGGTTATTGAACTGTCACTTCAACTAGTATGTAGCAGGGCACATGAAGTTGTTCCTATGGCACCTACACCAATTGAAGTGGAAGCTTATGATAGTGATCATGAAACTTTGGATAAAGTCACTACCAAACCTCATAGGTCGACAAAGATGCATACTACTTCAGAGTGGTACGTAATCCTATCTTGGAAGTCATGTTACTAGACAACAATGAACCTACGAGCTATGGAGAAGCGATGGTGGGCCCGAATTCTGATGAATGGCTCGAGGCCATAAAATCCGAGAGAGGATCCATGTATAAAAACAAAGTATAGACTTTGGAAGAACTACTTGATGGTCGTAAGGCTGTTGGGTGCAGATGGATTTAAAAGGAAGACGGACAATGATGGTAAGTGTCACCATTAAGAAAGCTCGACTTGTCGTTAAGATGTTTTCCGACAAGTTCAAAGGAGTTGGCTACGATGAGACTTTCTTATTCGTAGCGATGCTAAGAGTCTGTTGGAATTATGTTAGCAGTTACTGCATTATTTATGAAATCTTGCAGATAGGATGTCAAAACATTGTTTCCTCGACGTTTTTCTTGAGGAAAGGTTGTATGTGATACAACCAGAAGGTTTTGTCAATCCTGAAAGATGCTAACAAGTATGCAAAGCTCCAGCAATCCTTCTAAGGACTGGAGTAAGCATCTCAGGGTTGGAATGTACACTTTGATAAGATGATCAAAGATTTTGGGTTCATACAAAGTTTATGAGAAACTTGTATTTCCAAAGGAGTGAGTGGGAGCACTATAGAATTTTTGATGAGTATATGTTGTTAACATATTGTTAATCAAAAATGATGTAGAATTTCTGGAAAGCATGCAGGGTTATTTGAAAAGTGTTTTTCGATGGAAAATCTGGATTAAGCTACTTGAACATTGAGCATCAAGATCTATAAGGATAGATCAAAACGCTTAATAGTACTTTCAAATGAATACATACCGTGACAAGATTTTGAAGGAGTTCAAAATAGATCAGCAAAGAAGGAGTTCTTGGCTGTGTTACAAGGTGTGAGTATTGAGTAAGACTCAAGACCTGACCACGGTAGAAGAGAGATAAAGGACGAAGGTCGTCCCCTATGCTTTAGACATAGGCTCTATAGTATGCTATGCCGTGTACCGCACTTGAAGTGTGCCTTGCCATGAGTCGGTCAAGGGGTACAAGAGTGATCCAGGAATGGATCACATGACAGCGGTCGAACTTATCCTTAGTAACTAGTGGACTAAGGAATTTTCTCGATTATGGAGGTGGTATAAGAGTTCGTCGTAAAGGGTTACGTCGATGCAAACTTTGACACTAATCCGGATGACTCTGAGGAGTAAACCGGATTCGTATAATAGAGCAGTTATCTGGAATAGCTCCAAGTAGCGCGTGGTAGCTGCATCTACAAGATGACATAGAGATTTGTAAAGCACACATGGATCTGAAAGGTTCAGACCCATTAACTGATAAACCTCTCTCGCAAGCAAGATATGAACAAACCCCATGGGTGTTGGATTCATTACAATCACATAGTGATGTGAACTAGATTATTGACTCTAGTGCAAGTAGGAGACTATTGGAAATATGCCCTAGAGGCAATAATAAAATGGTTATTATTGTATTTCCTTGTTCATGATAATTGTCTATTGTTCATGCTATAATTGTATTAACCCGAAACCGTAATACATGTGTGAATAAATAGACCACAACATGTCCCTAGTAAGCCTCTAGTTGACTAGCTCGTTGATCAATAGATGGTCATGGTTTCCTGACCATGTACATTGGATGTCATTGATAACGGGATCACATCATTAGGAGAATGATGTGATGGACAAGACCCGATCCTAAGCCTAGCACAAGATCGTGTAGTTCGTATGCTAAAGCTTTTCTAATGTCAAGTATCATTTCCTTAGACCATGAGATTGTGCAACTTCCGGATATCGTAGGAATGCTTTGGGTGTACCAAGCGTCACAACGTAACTGGGTGGCTATAAAGGTGCACTGCGGGTATCTCCGAAAGTGTCTGTTGGGTTGGCACGAATTGAGACTGGGATTTGTCACTCCGTGTAAACGGAGAGGTATCTCTAGGCCCACTCGGTAGGACATCATCATAATGTGCACAATGTGACCAAGGAGTTGATCACGGGATGATGTGTTACGGAACGAGTAAAGAGACTTGCCGGTAACGAGATTGAACAAGGTATCGGGATACCGACGATCGAATCTCAGGCAAGTACTATACCGGTAGACAAAGGGAATTGGATACGGGATTAATTGAATCCTCGACATCGTGGTTCATCCGATGAGATCATCGTGGAGCATGTGGGAGCCAACATGGGTATCCAGATCCCGCTGTTGGTTATTGACCGGAGAGTTGTCTCGGTCATGTCTACATGTCTCCCGAACCCGTAGGGTCTACACACTTAAGGTTCGGTGACGCTAGAGTTGTAGAGATATTAGTATGCAGTTAACTGAAAGTTTTTCGGAGTCCCGGATGAGATCCCGGACGTCACGAGGAGTTCCGGAATGGTCCGAAGGTAAAGATTTATATATAGGAAGTCCAGTTTCGGCCACCGGGAGAGTTTCGGGGTCATCGGTATAGTACCGGGACCACCGGAAGGGTCCCGGGGGTCCACCGGGTGGGGCCACCTATCCCGAAGGGCCCCATGGGCTGAAGGGGCGTGGGAACCAGCCCCTGGTGGGCTGGTGCGCCCCCCTTGGGCCTCCCATGCGCCTAGGGTTGGAAACCCTAAGGGGTGGGGGCGCCTCCACTTGGCTTGGAGCCCAAGCCACCCCTAGGGCTGCCGCCCCCTCCCTAGATGGGATCTACAAGGGGTCGGCACTCCCCCTAGGCCCCTATATATAGTGGAGGGGAGGGAGGGCAACCGCACCTGAAGCCCTGGCGCCTCCCTCCCTCCCGTGACACCTCTTCCTCCCTGCTTGCGCTTGGCGAAGCCTTGCCGGGATCCCGCTACTTCCACCACCACGCCGTCATGCTGCTGGATCTCCTTCAACTTCTCCTCCCCCCTTGCTGGATCAAGAAGGAGGAGACGTCTCTGCTCCGTACGTGTGTTGAACGCGGAGGTGCCGTCCGTTCGGCGCTAGGATCATCAGTGATTTGGATCACGACGAGTACGACTCCATCAACCCCGTTCTCTTGAACGCTTCCGCTTAGCGATCTACAAGGGTATGTAGATGCACTCCCCTTCTCTCTCGTTGCTAGTCTCTCCATAGATTGATCTTGGTGACACGTAAGAAAATTTTGAATTTCTGCTACGATCCCCAACACCTTGGTGGGTAGTGGAGGCCACGGGAAGCTTCTCAACCGACCTCCACCTCCATAAATACTCTAAAATCCCAAAAACCCTAGGGGTCGAGGAAGTTCTTTTCTAGCCGCCGCAAGTTCCAAAACCACGAGATCCAATCTAGAGGCCTTTTTGGCACTCTACCGGAGGGGGCAACGATCATGGAGGGGTTCTTCATCATCCTTGTTGCTCCTCCGATGATGCATGAATAGTTTACCACATACCTACATGTCTGTAGCTTGTAGCTATATGGCTTCTTCTCTCTTTTTGATCTTCAATACAATGTTCTCCTCGATGTTTTTGGAGATCTATTTGATGTAATTCCTTTTTGCGGTGTGTTTGTTGGGATCCGATGAATTGTGGGTTTATGATCAGAATATTATTTGAGCCTTTGGTGAACTCTTATATGCATGATTGTTATAGCCTCATATTTCTTCTCCGAAATTTTGGTTTGGTTTGGCCAACTATATTGATTTTTCTTGCCATGGGAAGAGGTGCTTTGTGACGGGTTCGATCTTGCGGTGCTCAAATCTCAGTGATAGAAAGAGACATGACACGCATGTATCATTGCTATTAAGGGTAACAAGATGGGGTTTATTCATACGTGAGTTTATCTTGTCTTCTTCTCCGAAATTTTGGTTTGGTTTGACCAACTATATTGATTTTTTTGCCATGGGAAGAGGTGCTTTGTGACGGGTTCGATCTTGCGGTGCTCAAATCTCAGTGATAGAAAGAGACATGACACGCATGTATCATTGCTATTAAGGGTAACAAGATGGGGTTTATTCATACGTGAGTTTATCTTGTCTACATCATGTCATCGTTCTTATTGCATTACTTTGTTTTTCCACGAACTTAATACACTAGATCCATGATGGATAGTGGTCGATGTGTGGAGTAATAGTAGTAGATGCAGAATCATTTCGGTCTACTAATCTTGGACGTGATGCCTATATACATGATCATTGCCTTGGATGTCGTCATGATTATTCACTTTTCTATCAATAGCCCAACAGTAGTTTGTTTGCCCACCGTAAGCTATTTTCTTGAGAGAAGCCTCTAGTGGAAACTACGACCCTCGAGTCTATTTCCTATCATGTTAAATCTAAAAATACCTTTCTGCATTTCTTATTTATTCATTTTCTTTTGTGTTTTAGTTAGATCTATTTTATCAAATATTATACAATTTAGTCTATCTCAATACCATTGAGGGATTGACAACCCCTCTTACGCGTTGGGTTGCAGGTATTTGTTGTTTGTGTGCAGGTGATGTTTACATACTATTGCTTGGTTCTCCTACTGGATTGATAACCTTGGTTTCATAACTTAAGGAAATGCTTACCTTTGTTGTGATGCATCATCCTCTCCTCTTTGGGGAATTACCAATGCAGATACAAGCAACAAGGAAGAATTTCCGGTGCCGTTGTCGGGGAGACATCATCAGCATCTATCAAGTACCTACGCATAAACTCTCATCTCCTTGCAATTAATTAATTTTCCATTTGCCTCTCATTTTCATCTCCCCACTTCTAAAAAGTTTTTACAAAAATACAAAAATATTTTTCGTTTGCCATTTTCTTGTTTGATCTTTTGTTTGTGTGTGATCTTTTTTGTGTAGTCACGATGTCTCAAGAAAATACCAAATTATGTGATTTTTCCAATACTAATAATAATGATTTTATTGGTACTACTATTGCTCCTCCCGTCACTAGTGCGGAGTCTTATGATATTAATGCCGCTTTGTTGAATCTTGTTATGAAAGAGCAATTTTCCGGCAATCCTAATGAGGATGTCGCGTCCCATCTAAACACTTTCATGGAATTGTGTGATATGCAAAGGAAAAAAAATGTGGACAATGATATTGGGAAACTAAAATTTATTTCCTTTTTCTTTGAGGGATCATGCAAAATTTTGGTTTTCATCTTTGCTACGAAATAGTATTGATTCTTGGGATAAGTGCAAAGATGCTTTTGTTACTAAGTATTTTCCTTCTACGAAAATTATTTCCCTCAAAAATAAAATCATGAATTTTAGGCAACCTGAGCATGAACAAGTTGAGCAATCTTGGGAAAGAATGAAATTAATGCTAAGAAATTGTCCTACTCATGGTTTAAATCTATGGATGATTATACAAAAAAATTATGCGAGATTGAACTTTGTTTCTAGAAATCTTTTAGATTCCGCCACAAGTTGTACTTTTATGGAAATTGCTTTGGTGAAGCTACTAAATTGCTTGATTTATGGAAAATTATTCACAATGGCATGCCGAAAGATCTCCTACTAGTAAAAAAGTGAATTCTATTGAAGAAAATAGTACTTGGAGTGAAAAAGTTGATGCACTTATGAAATTTGTTGCTAGTAAAAATGCTAATATTGATCTTAATGATGTGCTTTTGTATACTTTGATTGAGAAAAATAATGATCCCGTAGATGTGAATTTTGTCTCGCAAAACAACTTCAATAATAATGCTTATAGAGGTAATTTTAATCCTAGGCCTTTTCCTAGAAATTCCTCTAATAATTATGGCAATTCCTATGGTAATTCTTATAATAATAATAATAATAATAATATGATTCCCTCTGATATTGAGAGTAATACTAAATAATTTATTGATGCTCAAAAATTTCTCAACACTACGATAGAAGAAAAATTGAATAAGACTGATGATATGTCTAGGAGCATTGATAGAATTACTCATGATGTAGAAAGTCTTAAGATTAAATTTTTTTTCCACCCAAGGTTGATGTCAATGAATAAATTAAAGCTTTATATGTTCCCCCGGCTGAAAGTAAGAAAAGAACCGCTATGTTTAGAGCTAAAAGAGAATTTTTAGAAAGAGCATTTTCGCCCGATTGCTTTCATAGTAATGATGAAGATCTTAAGATGATTAGTTTTTCTTCTATTGGATCCTTGTTTAGTAATATTAAAATTGATTATAAGAGGACTGAAGAAGAGTCAACTTTAGTTAGAAGGTGTCCTCATAATTCGGAGGGTGAAAATCTTGTTGAAAAAATTGATAAAAGTGGGTTTGGAGACGTAAAAACTTTAACTAGTGATGTGCCCACTCTTTTAGATTACAAAGATTTTAACTATGATAGTTCTTCTTTTATTGAATGCATTTCTTTGTTGCAATCCATGCTAAATTCACCTAATGCATATGAACAAAATAAAGCTTTTAATAAGCATATTGTAGAAGCGATGCTAAAAGTTTTTGAAGAAAAGCTAGAAATAGAGATTTCACTTCCAAGGAAATTATATGATGAATGGGAACCCACTATTAAAGTCAACATAAAAAACTATGAGTGCAATGCTTTATGTGATTTGGGTGCTAGTGTTTCCACAATTCCGAAATCTCTATAAGATGTGCTAGGTTTTACTAATACAAAAGAATGTTCTCTTAATTTGCACTTGGCGCATTCTACTATTAAAAAGCCTTTGGTAAGAATTAATCATGTTTTTATATGTGCAAATAGGAATTATATGCCCATAGATTTGATTGTTCTTGATATAGATTGCAATCCAACAAGCGCTATTGTTTTATGCCCCTAGCTAGGCATAATGCATAGATTCAAGTATTGCCATCTTTAGTTTTTGCTCCATAGGTTGCCCTCATGATTGACTCATATGGTGGCTTAATTCTAGTTCTAGGGAAGTGTTCCTTACCCTTTCTCAATGGAAACTGAGATTTAATATTCCCTTCTTTCATATCAATCACGACACCTATAGTTTGTAAAAACGATCTATCAACTATTATAGGACAAGACGGATTGCAATCTATATAACAACAACAAAGCCTTTAGTCCCAAATAAGTTGGGGTAGGCTAGAGGTGCCCGAGCCATGAGTTGGTTGCGAGATCTAGTGAAAACTATGGGGCCCGAGTCTATTTTCTATCATATTAAATCTAAAAATACCTTGTTGAACTTTTTTTATTTTGTGTTTTAGTTAAATCTAATTATCAAATCTCATACAATTTAATCTTCTCAATATCGTTGAGGGATTGACAACCCCTCTTATATGTTGGGTTGCAAGTATTTGTTGTTTGTGTGCAGGTGTTGTTTGCATAGTGTTGCTTGGTTCTCCTACTAGATTGATAACCTTGGCTTCATAGCTAAGGGAAATACTTACCTTTGCTGTGATGCATCATCCTCTCCTCTTCGGGGAATTACCAATGCCAATACGAGCAATCACCATCAAACAGGTTACAGAAAAGAAGGTTTTCTACCCACATGTCCCGAAAGTTTTCATGCCTCCGGTTCGTGACACTCTTCAAATCGTGAAGGATATTGGGAAAGGAGAAACTCTAATTGATGAAGTGCTTCTACTCATGCGGTTGCTCCCAAAGTCACTAAGGCCACTATGGAAATCCCTCGGGATGAAAATCCATCTATTTATGAGATTTGTCTCCGGACCTAGCAGGCCCTGGAGAGCCACATCAGGCTCGATCCCAAAGTAAAGCTGGAAATGATGGCTGAAATCAATTTGCTTCACAATTACACTTGTGAAGCTTTGCTCCATGAGAAATAACTTCACAAGTGCACTTGGACTCTTCTGCAGAAGCATTATGATCGCAAGCAACTCTTTGCGAAGGGAATTGAAAAGTAATATGACTATCTGAATCTGTTTGAAGTTCCCCACATTCGAAGGCAAACCCCAATGCTTCCTCGGCAGTTTGGCTCAATTGACCTCCTCTTTGTGGAACCAGGCGATGTGATTGAAGATATTGCTGGCACTGTGATCTTCAAACCTGATTCTCCTCGCTCCACTCCTAAAGTTGCTCCTGAAGCCCATGCTACAAGCCCTGCTCCTGCCTCAGCTACAACTTTTCCTCCTTCTGTTTCTCCAAATAGCTCGAGCTTTGAGGGTTCTTTGTATGAGTAGTTCCTCATATGCATTCTCTTTCCTTTTTTACACTTATTGACAAAAGGGCGAGAAGAATATCGAGAGGATAGATGAGAGGGATATTTGCAGGAGTTTTCATTCGTCACTTGCTTTCCTCAAACAATCTGGTTTCCTTTGTTGAACTATTTGCTTCTCGCTATGAAAGTTTAAAACTCTGCATATGGCGTTGGTAAACCTCGTCGTCATGTACCGTTAATAACCCTTGCAATGTTATTTGCTTTTGTATTATTTGGATGCAGGTGCTACTGAAATTTACTTTCTGTGCAATAATCAACTTCGATACTTATTCACTGATGTTGCAGGTGAAGTAATAATACTTTGAGAGCGATTGACAAGCTTATCTCCCTAAAAAGAGACATCCATTGTCTCATTCTGCGTTATTTCCTTTCCTGGCTTTTGATATTCTTTGTCTAACATTGTAGAAACATGTCTTACGACTGAATCTATTCGATTCTCGAACTTTATTTCAATTCAGCCATTCCGATGCGATAATTTTTCCTTCGTCAGCTACATTTTCTTTGTTGTTTATTTGAAGGAAAACTTCATACGAAGCTCATTCACTTCGAGATAAAACATCCCTTGCTGTGATATATCTTGCATATCTAATTTGTAGAGACTTTATATGCTTCGTGTGGATACAATTCTATTCTGAGTAAATCTTCATGACTTATTTCTATGACAAATCATTTCAAAGTACTCTTAATCTTTAACAAATATTTTTCAAGATTGTGTGTCACAGGAAAACATCTCAGACAAGACGACAACATTGTTCATCAATACAAATACTACACAACAGCAATGCTCCTCACACGAAGATTCACATTGCTTCTCTCCAGATCATCTCTCTAGCATTAACCTCAAATGGGACATTTTCAATAGAATGCTTACATTTAGAGGGGAGCATGTTTATCTTCATATTATTAACCTCGTATCTCTTGGTTCATTCATAGCCTATTTCATTTCACTTCATCTATCTTTCGATGTATTCTTTTTTGTCAACAATCATCCAAAAAGGGGGAGATTGTTGGTGCAATTCTTGCCCCCCTGTGTTTTGGAGATTGTTGATAGAAATAGGCATGGACTGATCTGTTTCCTAGTGCACGCAAAGAGAAATAGTCCATGCGGAACCGAAGAAGAATGCCAACTTTGGTGTCAAGTTCGACGAACTTCACTGAAGGATATTTGAGATATAGAGATGTCGTGTCATATCTCTCGAGGCCGTTCTGGTGAGAAGATTGATGCAAAGAAGTCGAGCCCTTAAAATCCATTGCTAATGTGAAGCAATTGGTTCGAAGTTCATCCGAAGGAAAGTGTCTCAGAAGATCGAAGGCGAAGCAAAGCCGTAGAATTTAGTTTGTTGTTCTTCTTCTCCTTCTTGAGTCTTAGGACCTCCGTACTATTAAGAGGGGTATAGGTTCTCGAAGCTTAGATCTGACGTGATGCTTAGTCCAAACCTATGCAAGTATGAGAGAAATCTCTTTATGTTTTGAATGATTACCTGTCAGCAGAAGACATAGTTCTTCAGTGCTGCATGAGATATCTTTTGGAACGAGGAGTTAGCATTTCTTGCTCCACAAGGAATGTTACCACTGTGCTCAATTTCTGGTCGTTGGACTCGTGTCGTTCGGGTTGACATACATGTCCATTTTGGTCATTTCCCATCAGGGAAGGCTGCGGCTATAAATAGCCACCCCGCTCTAACGTTGTCCATTGACTGCTCTGCTTAAGATTTATGTGAAGATTGATTGAGCATCCCCTCTCTGAGTGATTTGAGTTTAAAATCCACCGAGATGAAACCAAGAACCAAAACTTAGACAGTGGTTGAGCATCATAGTAGTTCTGAGTTAGAGTTCTCGTACCTATTACTCTTGAGAGGTGCAACAAGGTTGATGCAGAGGCCCTCCATGATTGATTCCCTCTCCGGCAGAGTACCGACGGAGGCCTCCAGATGGGATCACGGAAGAACATAGGCTTGCGGCGGCAGAATAATTCTTTCGGGTCTTGCTCTATTGGTTTCTAGATTTTAGGGAATTTACGGGCCTGGAATTAGGTCAAATGGAGTTGTGAGGGGGCCACAAGCTCAGACGCCCCACAGGGGGCGCGCCGTGTGATCTTGTGCCTTTATCGTGAGGCGTGTGGTCTCCTCCCGAAGCTTTTAGGGTCCCTTGTGGTCCAGAAGAATTCCTCGTAAAGTATCATCGTGTTTGCACTTCCTTTGGTATTGTTTTTCCGCGAAACAATAAAATAGGGGAAAACAGAAACGGACACTTGGCACTAGGTTAATAGGTTAACTCCCAAAAATGATATAAAATTGCATATGAAGCATACAATATTGATAGTATAATACCATGGAATAATAAAAAAAATATAGATACATGGAGACGTATCAAGTGTCCTCATATGCGGATCACTAGTCATACAAATCAACAAATCTATCAACACAAATCGACCACCATGCTAGTTTGAGAAATTAGGAACAATTGCTTGAGCAGTGTTTGATGTTGATTTCGGCCAAAGCGACTATGCAAACTACAACAAAATTCAGTCCAAGTGTCATGTGGCTGCCCACGCTGCATCGATTCAAAGCCAAAGCGAAGCCACACCCTCGAATTACGCTGTTGCCAATGAAATCAATCGATGAGATGGAGTTCCCCATAACTTGAACTGACCCTCACAAAGAGATTACCACAAACGAGGGTTAGAACCATCAAACCAAGGCAAATCATAATGAACTCTAAAGGAATAAGCATCAAGCAGATACTTGCAATTAACGCACACCACGAAACAGAGGGGAACATACGACTGACCTTTTCCTCTGAAATCCGGCTCAACTCCGCCACCACCAAAAGCAACTTTGCCAATGCCTTGAACCATTCGAGCACACTATGGATGACCGTTCCATCCTTGGCGCAGAGTCCTTCACCTGCTCCGCATGCACTTGCTCGAGCTCCATGTTCATCCCCTCACAAACACCATCAACCCTTGCCAAAATCAAACCATTCAGAGCTCGGTGTTGGCTTCAATCATCTTTCACATAGCCCCAAGGAGAGTCACACCTTGATCCTTGAGTTGCTGAATCAGACCGGACGCAAAATCAGCGCGGAGGAGCTCATAGACCCCGCACCCCTCATCTGATAACTTGTCCATGGCCACCGCTTGACGTCGATGCCGCCACCGTGTGTTGTAGTTGTGATCGGGAGGCTCCAGGACCACCGAATTTGATACCAACTGTAAGACACTCGCTCGATCTACAAAATTGTGCTAGGATTCATCTCCAAATCGAATGGGGAATTGAGTTTTCTGTAGCTCCGCCCACCAATCCACACAACTACAAGAGATAGTACAACATCATCCGAAGCCGCCGTCCAGTTCCTTTCAACCTCTACCTCACCTACAGATAGCTATTTAAAGGAAATGACCGTTGCCCAAGTTGGGTCAGAAACCATGCTGGTAGTTTCTTTGCTCACTTGGGCCTTGACGCCTTCGACCCATTTGCCGTGTTTGAGACCAGCACGCCTTGGACTTTGGCTGGATGGACTATAGTGCCAACACCTGTTGTCGCCCGTCCCTCTGCATCTGCATGTGTAGTCCTAGATGTCTTTCTTGGCTAGTGTTTGAATCCAGCGCGCCTTAGAGGATTCTTCGATCATAATTGTAATTTTCTTTCTTGGCTAATGTTCCTTTGTGCAAAGACTAACTACTATTTTTTTTCAGTTTTTCAGGTCGGTGTTTAAGAACTTCAGCTACTCCAGCAACAACTATTTTGGTACAGAGGGAGTAGTAGGCAAGAGGCACGTATTACCATGCAAAAATAATAATAATAAACATTTCTTACAAGAGGCAAGAGGCAATCATGCAACATGGCACAAATATGTCACGGGCCGCGGTCGTGACCCTGAATCCCTGACAGAATGACCCCACCACCAGATTACTGGTACGAAGCACAAAGACACGCTCTTCCTCTCGGTGTCTCCACTCCCCGTGCTTTCCATTCCGCCGCCTCCTCTCCCCTCCCCCAAGCCCCAAATCGCACGCCCCGCACAAATCCCCCCCGAGAATTTTCGATCGCCTCATCCGCAAGCTCGCGTAAACCCTAGCCCCGCAGGCCTCCTCCCCCTCCCCTTCATCGGCCTCCAGCCGCGCTTCGTTCGTTCGGGATTCCTCACGGCGGACCGCGCCGCGGGGACTAAACCCTAGCCCCGCCGCCAGATCCCGATCCGGCGCGGTGGGAGCCGGTCCTCACCCCGACCGCGACGCGAAATGGAGGCCGCGGCGGCGCGCAAGGAGTGGCGCGCCGTCCCCGACGCCCCGCTCCGCACCAATGGCGCCGAGGTCGTCCCCGCGCCGCGTCGGTCCACCCGCGCGGCAAAAACCCTTTCTTTCCCCTCATCGCCGTCCGTCTGTCTATGCTGCCCTTACTCACGCCGCGTCTCCGTCTTCTTCTGTTTTTCTTTAGGATGCTGCGGAGCGCGTGAAGATGGCGCAGTCCGAGGGCAGGGCCATCTACCAGGTGTGTGGGCGCGCGCGCGATATCTTCCCCCTCCCAGCAATGCACGTGTGCTTTTGCACTTGGCGCTGGTTGATTTTGGCGTGGTTTGAACCGGCTGCGGATTGGGTTATTGGTGCAGGATGAGTCGGGAGGGCTGGATGACTTCTGCTCGATCACCATTGATGGGACCGGTGGGCTCAGCGAGGACATCCTGCAGCAGCGCCTGCAGAGCATCGTGCGACAGCGGGAGGAGCTGCAGCAGGTGGAGATCGACCTGCGTGCACAGGCCATCGCCCACCCACAGATCATTGAGGTGCAGCGCCGATTTGGGGAGGCTACCAAGGAGCATCTAGTAGCAGCTGAAAAGCTCAAGGTTGTGTCTCTTTCCCTTTTATATGCTGGGTGTTTCCCTACTCACTAGGCTGCAACACGAACTTCTGACTTTGTTAATTGCAGACGGCATGATATATACTGTTTAGTGGTTGCTTGGGAAGTAGTACATGCTACTGATTATTTTGAGAGCCATGATTGGCAGACAGGACAGCTACCACCAAAGGTGGTTGCGCTGTAGCTCACTGTCATTTTGGTTTTCTCCAAGAGCCTAGTTCTGTTTATGTTGACAGAGCTGGTGTAGCTCTGTAGGACTCATTTCTTGTATTTGTATTTTTCACATTTTTTGTGTGGTTTTCTGCTGATGAGGAAAATTGAATGGTGGTTAATGGCTTAATGCTCTTAAGATAGTTACGTGATGTACATATGTAGGTTCATTACTGCTATATAGGCACTCCCCCTGACTTCAAAAAGAGGGCGCACATGCTTTGATTTGACTGTGACCATGAATTTAACCAATATAAAATGTAGGTTACATGTCACAAAATTTATACCATTGCTTCTGTATCCGAAAGAATTTTCCAATGATATAATTTTCAACCTAAATTATCTACGTATTATTGGTTTGATTAGTGGTCAAAATTAAATTTCAAGAAGCATGTGAGCCCTCCTTTTTGATTCGAAGGCAGTAGGATGCAACTCATGCAAGGTAGCTTCAGATTAGCTTATCTAGCCTTCTAGTTTGATTTCAACCACACCTTTTCTTGGGTGTTACCTTGAGTTGTTTCAGACCTTATGATATAATTGATGCAGACCCTGTGTTGCCCTTGCCGTGTGAAACAAAATTAATGTCCAGATTGAACAGGAACAACTACATGAACGTGAGAAGTACATTCTTGAGCTGGAAATGAAATTGGATGATACACATAGGGAATTGGATGCTTTGAAGATTGACCATCAAACGGTTGGTGGTCTTAACTGTTACATTCTGCAGTATTAACACTGAGTGCTTATGTTATTTATCGCTGCCTTGTTCTTTTCGGCAGGTATGGGCTAATCAGGATCTTCTTAGAGAACAGACCAAGGAAATCGCAAGTTTCAGGTATCATTGGTACCTTGTAGATGTTTATGCATGGAACAATATCTCAAGTTGGAAATACATTTGTGAAGTTGCACACCTTGAAACTTCCTAGCATCAATCCAGAGTAATAGATCAATGATCATGCATCAGAATTATACAATTCCTCTACGGTCTGCTGTTGTGTCAAGCTACATCACCAGATCTCATCCTTTTTGACTAAAACCAAACCACCACATACTTTAATTTGCTGCCTTTTTTTC
Source organism: Triticum aestivum (assembly GCF_018294505.1). Lineage (NCBI taxonomy): Eukaryota > Viridiplantae > Streptophyta > Magnoliopsida > Poales > Poaceae > Triticum > Triticum aestivum. The sequence goes on along the minus strand of NC_057812.1, from coordinate 276,345,782 downwards.
AATTTATAACCCAAAAAGTGTATGCCTGATGGTTTATTATTTTGTGCAGAAGGGAGCGTGATAATTCTGAAGCTGAAAGAGCCCAACATCTTAAACAAATTCATGATCTGCAAGAACATCTGCGAGAAAAGGAAAGCCAGTATCTTGCATTAGAGGAACAGGTATTCTTCTCTACCCTTTTGGTTTTCATTTGTATTTTCGATGATCCATGCACTATGTAGTAAGCTTCCATTAAATCAAAACCAAAAACATTTTTACTGATTGTGTATGGATTACAATATCATAGTTTGCTTGATCTCCATTAATAACTGTTTCATGGCAGTGTCATAAAATGAATATAATCCTGTAATAATTAACATGCTTGTCTCTTAAAATGTATGCATGGCAGTAACATCATAATAGAATGCGCTGGATGTTACCCCCGTTTCCAATATTTCATCGTTTATAATTGCAGGGTTTCCCCATATCCTATTCTTGGTACAGAAATAAAAATTATCTTGTGTTGAGCGGCTCCTGGGCATTATTTTGGTTGTGTTAGTTTGTTATATTCATACCTGAGCAATGAAATATGCTATTTGTTTGTGGGGACATTTCTTTACCAGCGTTAGCGTTCAGGCATTTTAATGTCCAGGCGTTCACGAATGAACATCTTATTTTTTCCAGCATAGGGTTGCTCAAGACAACATTCTTTATAAAGATGAACAGTTGAGGGATGCTCATGCATGGATTACACGAGTTCAAGAAATGGATATCTTGCAGTCTCAATCACTACAAGCTGAGTTGCGTGAGCGTACTGATCAGTTTGGTCAATGTTGGGCCACTTTCCAGCAACAGGTCAGTTGTTCAGTAGATGCCTTCTTTATGTTACTCATGTCTCATTTGCGCTACTATGAATTTCTTTTTGTGGTATTTCATGGTTCAGTTGTTCATTCTGCAATATTAGCCTTCTCTTTACTTGACTCTCTTGTTCGTCCCCAGTATGTTGAAATGCAGCAAGGTTTTCTGCATACAATACAACGACTCCAGCTAGAACTTATTGAGTTAAGAGACCGTACTGGAGAACAAGAAGATGTTTCGCAAGCTGCTCAGGAGGGTTCAGCTGAAGCGTCATATGTTCAAAGCAAGGGAAGCAACATGGCTGCAAATGGTAGTGCATTAGCAGATGGAAATCAGTCCACAAATGACTCCTTTAAGGTATTATATACTCATTTTGAGCAACTTCAGTAGAGTTGCCAGTGTGTCACCAATGATACAAAATATTGTTCAACATTTGCTGCGTTACTTTATTTAGTGTACCGTGACTACCTTGTGTGTCGGTGTTTCTTACTCTTTCCTGTTCCCCCTAGTATTTTTATTTAGACTGTCATATTGGTTTTGTTGATTGTTCTATTTTTTTGCTTATGAATAATTCCTAAGCATGCTTTCATTTTTTTTTCAGGGAAATAATGCCCATGCTGTACCTGTTGTTCCATCACTATTGGGACTAAGTGGTTTTGTTCCTCCTGGGCAGATGGCTGGGATGCATTCATATATGCTGCATCCTCAAGGCATTCCTCAATCTTTAGCCTCACCCAACTCTGGTGTTCCTCAATTTGGTACTTTTCAGCCTACAATCCAACCCACCATGCACTGGCCTAATCAACAGGTAATTTATTATACTCACAAGCACTTTGTTTATTGTATCATTGTTTTACTGACAGTGACACTGCCTTAATTTTGAAATGATTCCTTTCATGTAGGAAGCACAAGCTGCCTCACAAACACCTGATGCCACAAACTATCACCCATCACAATCAGATCAGAATGCATTACAGCCAGCTGCATTGCAACCAGCTGCTAGCAACAATGTTGAGCTGCCGTCTGGGCAGAGTCAGGTGACCCATCCAGAGAATCTTACAGCTCATGGCGAGCAAGAACAACGTTCCACGAGTGTGGTTGCTGAATCAACTCAAGAACCAAAGGTTAGTCTGTTTACTTGTTTTTGTTTGTGGTCCTTTAATCTTTTCCTCTTAATTCAATTCTTGCTGAAGTAAAAAAAGAAATGTTTACAGGTCATGGAATCCAATGTTACCGAACATTTTTACAATGAAGAGCAAAAAGCCCATGATTCATCTTCGAATGCCAGCTCTACTGGAAAGTTTGAACGCCAAGAAGAAAGATCGGAATCAAAGGTTTCTATCTAGCATTTACTATTGTTTGCTTAATAAAATTCGATTGATGTGTAAGCCTCTTATATCACTCACACTGTATGTACAACCAGGGCGAGAAAGTTGCATCTGGCAAGCAGCCTGTGGAGCATGTACCTAGGAAGCAGAATCAAGCTTCAGATTCTGCTGGGTCAACAACCCAGATCCACATGAACAATATGGCGCCAGAGTTAAAGTCTAATGTTGTGAATCAGTCCGACACACTTACATCCGCAGGTGGTGGTGTGGGTTCACTGTTACCAAAGGAGCCTGTCCTTCTAGATGAAAGATGTCTGCTAGCCTGCATTGTTCGTGCAGTCCCTGCTGGATCTGATAACCGAATCAGGATAAGTTCAACTGTGAGTGGCCACTTTTGTGATTTTGCTTTTGTTTAGTGGAACATTTTCTGATTCTTGCGCATTCTTTGCAGCTGCCAAATAGGCTTGGGAAAATGTTGGCCCCTCTTCATTGGCATGACTATAAGAAAAGTTATGGGAAGCTAGATGATTTTGTGGCTAGTCACAATGAGGTTTATTTTCCCTGCATTACTTTCGTCAAACATTTTGTCAGTGTATTAATATTCTATTATTGATAAACCAATTTGCATCTGCAGCTTTTTGTGATTGAGGGAGATTTCATTCACCTTCGTGAAGGAGCACAACAGATCATTTCAGCTACAACAGCTGCTGCTAAAATTGCTGCTGCTGCTGCGGCTGCATCATCTGCTTCTTACTCATCGTTGCTGCCTTCAGTTGCTGTTACTCCTGTGGCACACACCACTCGTCAAAAGAGAGGACCTGTTGTTGATTCCAGATCTTCAAATTCAATGCCATCAGGAAATGGCTCTAATACAGCTAAATTTGGCAATCAACACCAAGCGAATGGCTTTTCTGATGAAGTTCGAGCTGGGCAGTCATCGAGGCACACAGCTGCTGCCAATGGGGGAAGACATGAACGAGTTGGTCCCCCTACAACACATGAAAAAATCCCAAGTGCCAGACATGGTTATGGAGGAAAGCAACAGGGCAGGTATGGTCTATTCCAGATTTGATGTTAAAGCTCAGATATGTATACTATTGCTCATCTGCTGCAAATTACTCCTGTATTTCAGATCTGCTGGGACCGAATTCAGTTCAAGAAGATAAGTTGGTAGCTTGTCTTGAGGTACGATCATATGTTCTGATGTAAAAAGTGTTTCTCGGTGATCACCTAGACCCTTTTGAAACCGTTCATGGTTACTGTTAATACTACCTCGGTCTATTTTAGCATTCTAATCTTGTTAGTTTTAATCTAAAAGATTTAGCGTTTCTAGATTTACTTTATTTGAGAAATTTCCATCCCCAGAATGTAGTAGATACCCAAAATAATTGGAACTTTGCATCTTCATGTCTTGCACCAACCAAGAGCAGGCAGGAAAACAGCAAACACTGTCCATTTACTAGAAGGACAGCACGAAATGGAAGCAATGCCTTTTGATTACCTAGTGTATAAATCAGATAATATGTGGAATTGTCCAGTTGTTGAAAAAATTATAATAATGTCGTGATTAAAGTACATACATGTGTTGTTAGCTACTCCCTCAGTTCACAAATATAAGATGTTCTAACATTTTTGTGAATTGAATGAATAACATGTTTTAGTGTGTTCACCCATTTCAGTCCGTATACAGTCGATATTGGAATATCCAAAACATCTTATATTGATGAACGGATGGAGTAGCATTTTATCTTTAGTCACCTTTGCGAGATAGTTAATGATTTAGCTTTGCTGACATTGTCTAGAGATATATCTTGTCTGGTGCTAAAATACTACTACCTCCGTTCCAAATTACTTGTCGTGTACATACTTTGGAACGGAGGGAGTAGCGAATGTGCAATTGCTTTCTGTTTGGAGCTCAGCATGGAGCTGACATACTCAATTTTTCTGACTGTAGGTTGTTCGATTGGTTTAATGGGCGGTGAAGTGGCAAATCATGTCCAAGTTGGTTGCGTTTTGGTTTCAAATGGCTGAAGATGCTGCTGAATTCATTATTCAAAATTTAGCTGTGCACCATTGCTTTATAGCAGTGCCTGCCTGCATTGCTCTTTACCTTATTTTGGCAAGTTGTCCTGAAATCCTAGCCCAGAATCAGAAAAATACTGAGGAAGTTTTGCAACCGTGTATGTGGTGCACACTTGAATTGATTGTGTCGAATGTCCGTGGTTACGTGCCGAAGATGAGTACTAGCTCTTCTATTATGATGTCCCCATACAAAACTAGCATCCATTATAAATGTTCGCTTGTTAGTGAGAATTGCGACAGATTGCTCAATTGACCGCGCCGTACCGAGGTACAGCGGAGGGTTGCATGGACTGTGCTTGCTGACTTGCCCTTCCTGCAAGCCAAGTAGTCGTCACTCCGGATGACTGAGCCTGTGCAGCTGTGCTTTCGCACAAAGCAAGCAGCTCCTAATCCACACTTTGGCATTTCCCGCCCCTCACCCAATCCCTAACGTGCAAACATGTAGTAATAGCTGCAGAATACATGGACCTGTCGCTTCGCATTACTCATTAGGCTGCTGCTCTTTTGTTTTGGGACGCCATGTCATGCCACCGTCTCTTCCCTTGTGTACATACGTACGCCTGCCCGCTCTTAGTCCGTAGAAGCAAGTATCGGCTCTTGTGTGGACATGTAGTTTGGGTTTGAGTTCACATGCACCCTTTTGCTACAGTCAAGTGTGCAAATTTTCACGATGGAATGACATTCGTCTGGTCTGAGAAAAAAAAACTGTTTTTGAAGCAGTTTGAAGCAGCGATTTTTTTTTTGCCTAGACATCAATGAATTTCATCCCATCACAAAAAATTGCAAGCGTGTAAAAAACACATCAATGTTTTTGCCATATATTTTTTTTCAAATTTCTTCAGTAGCTTCTTGGATTTTTTTTAAAAAGCGTGTGTGAGCTCGAGCTCACAAGAGCACTTTCCCCTTGTGTTATTTATTTCATCACTCTCTTTGTGGTCATGTCCGTGCTGTTTTATAGTAAATGCTTGGCACATACGACAGTCAACTTTTTTTATTGATCATGTGATACCATGTCAGAAAACTTTGAAGCCAATGACCTTGTGAAATGCGTCATTGAATTGGCCATCCATTTTTTTTTTCGCGATATTCCCAACACCATGGCTGTTGCGAAGGCAACTTCACCAAGTTATTTGACAAAGAAGGTTTCTCCTTGTTCTCAATGGCGATTAGAATGAAGACAAGAGAATGTGGGAGGATGGTCTGAAACTTCTCTTGTATTCTATTGGTGAAAAAGGAAATGCTATACGTACTAGTGGTCACATGTTGAAGCCCACAAGTGGCCTTTGTAATGATCACCCCTAAACCCCATGAGCTAACATGTCTGAGTGAAGATGATTCACGTCAATTGTTTTTCAGAAAAGCATTTAGTAATGGTGTAAAGGAGCCAACAGAGTTGGTAGCACTCGTAGAGGTATTGTCAATAAATGCAGGGGCCGCCTCTTGTTATCAAGATGATTGGTGGCTTAATGCGCTCTAAACAACAAGTGCATGAATGGGAGGCCATAACAAAGCAATATTGGGGATAGTGCCTGCGGCAAAGCTGAGATCATCGATGCTGAAACTGAGCTATAGACACTTGTCATCTGAAATGAAGCAAACGTTTGCCTTTTGTTCATTGTCCCCCAAGGATTGGGACATGGAGACATGCTGATCCAACCATGGATGGCAAATGGTTTATTCAAGAGGACGGAGCAATGGATTTATCACATAAAGGATAATTTATTTTTAATTATTTGGTTTGGAGATCCTTTCTCCAAGATGTGAAAGTGAAGGAAGTTCTTTATGGTGGGACAAGGTTTAAGATAATTTGTTGTAAAATGCATAATGTATGACCTACCGAAAGATGTCACAGACGAATGCACAACCATGCAGGCCTTGATTCAACAGAGGGCATGGATGAAAGATACCCATCACATTTAGATTTTTACACGGGCTCTAGTAGAACAAATCAATGGATTATTGAAAGGCACAACATGTTAACACTTTGTTAGGGATGTACATAGGAGTTAAGACTGATGTCACTAAGAGCGTTGCATTTTTGTGTTCCTTCCATTATCCATAACAATGTCTTAAATTCAAAATATTTATGGTGTCTTAACCTTTCTCAGTGTGGCATTGCTAGATTGCCAAATTCCATATGTGTGTTGTATAACTTGCAATCTTTGATCCTCAATATTTGCTGCTAACTACTAGATTTACCAGAAGATACGAGTACCGCGGGGAAGCTCTTCCATCTTTATCTTTATCTTTTTGGATGTGATAGTCTGAAACGCATGCCATCATTAGTTCACCGAACTATTTTCACACATTAACAACATGGGAAAGTTGTGATTGTACTATCATACCACTGCACCTTTTGTCCACACCTTCCATTTTTGCATCAAAGTTTGTGCAATCAAACTTATCTTTTTTGTTTCTCCCAGACGAAAGAACATTGGAACTCAAAACTTTGCAGATCAACATCAGACAAGTACTATCATGTGCAGAAATGCTTTCGGATTTTTGGCGCAATATACATTTGAAAAAATGATACAGCTCATTTGAAATTCGACAAAATTATGTTTCATAAAAGAAGAAGAAAAAACCAGAAACATTTTATACAAAGTGTCACTTGTGTATAATTAACCTGCAAAGTTTCAACGTCAAATGTTCTTTTCTTTGGAAGAAACAAAAAAGAGAAATTTCTATATAAGAATAGCACGAATCTTGACACAATCTGAATGGTCTAGATAGAGGATACAATGGTATTGTAGCACAACAAGTCCACACCCCAACAACAATTGTTGTCGACATCGGAGATCGAGGTGGAATCAATGAACTCAAAGACACTCGACACTTGGCCAATACGTTGATGCAAAGGAAGCTGATTTTCACCAGAAACAAAACATAAATGACTTGTTGTATTGGGGCCGGCTCCAACAATAAAGATGAGAATCCGGAACATGATGCTTGTACTAAGGAACAAGTGCTGGATTGTCCATGAAGAAAGTGGATAGAGGGGAGAGCATGATGCAACCTAACTAAGATAAGATGCATGTCAACAAAGGGAGTAAAACTCATCTATGGAGAAAAAACACCGTGGCAACATACGCTGCAAAGATTACTAGCAAAGAGGCAAAACCTACAGATCATCATGAGCGAGATGGGGACTTATGTTGGATTGGCACAATATAATATAAATCCAAATAGGATTAAGAAAGAGGACCCAAATTGTCCACAGGCTCCTCAAGAACGTTGAAAATTTGTCCGATTTAATACTACGCAGGCTCATCAAACATCACTTTTCAGCTTTCCTTAGGATTTGGCCCGAACTGTAAGCAGTATCGGCAACTGAAACTACAAATCTGACATACGTGACATCCAGGAGCAGTGCAGGTGGACGCCGCACCCGGAGTTGCGTGCGGCGGCTAAAGGGGTTGTCTGGATGAGATCTAACAACTGCCCGACCAATTTTTTGGCGTTGACCCGCGACATGGACGTTCGTTTGGATGAAAGGCCGAATTTTGGGTCCAAGTCAACTTTGTGGCAAGACATTCATTTTTTGCGCCAACTGCTGGGCGAATTGGTGCGATGAAAACGTCCGCCAAATAATTGGCGTGCCTTGCATTGGCAAGGCTAGGCAGTGGCGTAGCCAGGGGTAGACAGGGTGATCCATGAACCATCCTGGAATTCCCCAATAGCTTGTGTATAATGTAGTAAAAAATATTTCTTTGAAAATAAACAATACTTACGTAAATATTTCTATTACGGACCACCCTAGCAAATCGAGCTGGCTACGCCAGTGAGGCTAGGTCGGGCACTATCCAAACAGCCCTAAAAGGTTTATGTGGATATCGACCGGGGATTGACTCGACAGCGTGTGTGGACGCGCCGCTGGGAATTGGAAAGGCACGCGGCGGAACAACTCTCCTATGTGTCAAACTTACTAATATATTACCTTGTAATATCTTGATATATTACTTTGTAAGATCTTGATAAACAAGAGCAATTTCAATGGGGCGACCCATTTCGTCCGCGGCCGTTCGTTTGGGTCGGCGGGGACAGAAAAGGCGACTCAACGCGTCGACCCAAACGGACGTGCGTCCGTTTTTCATTCACGGGCGACCCATTCCCGGTCCATTTTAAGCCCGATTTGCGTCGGCGCGAACACGCGACGGACACGCGCGCGCTCGCCTACTCCTGTCCCTGAGCCCGCTGTTCTGTGGCACATTGGCCTCCCCTCTCACCCCCCGCCCAACAAGCAACCCTCGCCCCGCTTCCTCCGTCACCGCCGCCGTTGCCCATTTTTGCCGGCGACTCTTCCAGCTGCCGCCGCCTCCACATCCGCCCAGCACGGCGCCCCTGCCCCCAGTCGCCCACCGCCGCCGTTTTGCCGCCGGGGCCGCTTCCCCCATCGCACAACTGCCCGCGACCAAGAAGACGCCTCGCCACCCCCGCCACATCCGACCGGCACGCTCGCCGGACGCTGTCACCCTCGTCGGACGCCGGCAGGGCAGCTAGCTGGTCTGTGGGCGCCGCGTCTCCCCTCACCGACCGTCTCCTTCTTCGACGCCCGCAAGCTGTTCGACAGTTTGCCAAGGTATGAAAATGGACTCCGCCGACGAGTTCTTTTTCCACAATTTCCTTTGCGACTCCGACGATTCATCGCACGACGACGAGGAGGAAATATTGTAACACCCCGGATGTAACTTTCCCAATTTGTACTCCAACTCTTGCCGTTTCTGGCTTTAAGTTATTTTATTTTCTCGGGTTCGGGTCTTTGTCTCCGTGTGTTGTTGTCGTTGTCATGCATCTCATATCATGTCATCATGTGCATTGCATTTGCATACGTGTTCACCTCATGCATTCGAGCACTTTCCCCGTTTTCCGTTTTGCATTCCGGCACTTCGTTCTCCTCCGGTGGTCATTTCTACCTTTCTTTCGTGTGTGGGGATTAAACATTTCCAGATTGGATCAAGAATTGCTAAGTGGCCTTGGTTTACTACTGGTAGACCGCGTGTCAAGTTTTGTATCATTTGAACTTCGTTTGATACTCCAACGGTTAACCGAGGGACCGAAAAGGCCTCGTGTGTGTTGCAGCCCAACACCCCTCCAATTTGGCCCAAAACCCACCTAATCCTTCTCCATCATCTAGATCGTTTGATCACGATCGCGTGGCCGAAAACCGCACCTCATTTGGACTATCCTAGCTCCCTCTATGTCTATATATAGGTCTCTCCCCGAAATTCCGGATCCCCTCGTCCCTAACCCTAAAAAAATCGCCTCCGCGCCGGCCGGACGCTTCCGCCGCCGCCAACCGGGAGCTGCCACGTGGCGCCCCCGGACCACTTCGCCGCCTCAGCCGCGCCAGGCCCGCTCGGCCCGTCCCCGGCCCTCCCGGCCCGACGCGGGGCTCACCCGCCGCCGCCCTTCTCCTCCCGAGCCGGCGCCGCGCTCCGCCGCCTCGGCCGCCGCCGCCACGACGCCGCCGCGCGCCATCGCCGCCTCGGAGCTCCACGTCGCCCGGAGCCGCGCCCCGTCGCCTTCCCTCGCCGCCTCGCCGCCCCGCGACCGGGTCCGCCGCCCCGCAGCCCGGCCTCCTCTCCTCGCCGGCAAGCCGCCGCCCGGCCTCCTCTCCTCGCCGGCAAGCCGCCACCCGGCCTCCTCTCCTCGCCGGCGACCTCGGTTTCATCGCGGATGAATAGTAGATCGCGTGCCGTGAACAGTAAACCCTAGATCCGCGAGGTTGTTTTTCTTCTAAGTCCCCGAGATTTCAGATCCATATGCTCATGTTCATGGCCTCGTAACTTTGCCTCCGTAACTCCGATTTGGGCATATAGCATATCAAAATGTTCATCTCAGAGAGTACATCATTTATTTCCATTGCATGATTTTCTTTTGAGTTCATCTTGATGCCCGAAATGCTGTTGGAAGAGGGCTACTTGAGATAATTGTCAGATCTGCTACTCCATTTAGCTTTTTGTCATTTTTGCCATGATTAATGTGTGCATGATATGCCCATGAGCTCTACATATGTTTTGTTAAGGGCTTTGTCATCTTTCCAGAGGTGCAACCCATGTATTTTTGTGATGTGTGTGGTGACTATCACAAGCTTGTAAAGTGGTGCACTTGGTAATTCTGATTTCAGGGACTTAGCACACGGCTAAGGAACGATCACGAAGATAAACTTGTGTGTCATGGGGTGTCCCCCTGCCCCCTTATATAAAGGAGGGAGGGGGGAGGTGCGGCCGGCCCCTAGGGGTGCGCCTGGAGGAGTCCTACTCCCACCGGGAGTAGGACTCCCCCCTCTTGCCTTGTTGGAGAAGGAAAGGGGAAGGGGGAAAGAGGAAAGGGGGGCACTGCCCCCCCTTCCTTGTCCTATTCGGACAAGGGGGAAGGGGGCGTGCGGCCTGACCTCGTCTTCTCCCTTAGGGCCCATGTAGGCCCATTAACCCCCGGGGGGGGGTTCCGGTAACCCCCTGGTACTCCGGTAAAATCCCGATTTCACCCGGAACGAGTCCGATATCCAAATATAGGCTTCCAATATATCAATCTTTATGTCTCGACCATTTCGAGACTCCTCGTCATGTCCGTGATCACATCCGGGACTCCGAACAACCTTCGGTACATCAAAACACAAAAACCCTAATTACGATCGTCACCGAACTTTAAGCGTGCGGACCCTACGGGTTCGAGAACTATGTAGACATGACCGAGACACGTCTCCGGTCAATAACCAATAGCGGAACCTGGATGCTCATATTGGTTCCTACATATTCTACGAAGATCTTTATCGGTCAAACCGCATAACAACATACGTTGTTCCCTTTGTCATCGGTATGTTACTTGCCCGAGATTCGATCGTCGGTATTCCAATACATAGTTCAATCTCGTTACCGGCAAGTCTCTTTACTCGTTCCGTAATACACCATTCCACAACTAACTCATTAGTTGCAACGCTTGCTAGGCTTAAGTGATGTGCATTACCGAGTGGGCCCAGAGATACCTCTCCGACAATCGGAGTGACAAATCCTAATCTCGAAATACGCCAACCCAACAAGTACCTTCGGAGACACCTGTAGAGCATCTTTATAATCACCCAGTTACGTTGTGACGTTTGGTAGCACACAAAGTGTTCCTCCAAAAAACGGGAGTTGCATAATCTCATAGTCATAGGAACATGTATAAGTTATGAAGAAAGCAATAGCAACAAACTAAACGATCAAGTGCTAAGCTAACGGAATGGGTCAAGTCAATCACATCATTCTCCTAATGATGTGATCCCGTTAATCAAATGACAACTCATGTCTATGGTTAGGAAACATAACCATCTTCGATCAACGAGCTAGTCAAGTAGAGGTATACTAGTGACACTCTGTTTGTCTATGTATTCACACATGTATTATGTTTCTGGTTAATACAATTCTAGCATGAATAATAAACATTCATCATGATATAAGGAAATAAATAATAACTTTATTATTGCCTCTAGGGCATATTTCCTTCAGTCTCCTCCTCCTGGCGCGCCCTACAAAGGCCGGCCGGCCTTCCCCTTGCTCCTTTATATACGGGGACAGGGGGCACCCCAAGACACACAAGTTGATCAGTTGATCTTTTAGCCGTGTGCGGTGCCCCCCTCCACCATAATCCACCTCGGTCTTATCGTAGTGGTGCTTAGGCGAAGCCCTGTGTCGGTAGCATCGTCATCACCGTCATCACGCCGTCGTGCTGATGGAACTCTCCCTCGAAGCTCTGCTGGATCAGAGTTCGTGGGACATCACCGAGCTGAATGTGTGCTGAACTCGGAGGTGTCGTACGTTCGCTACTTGGATCGGTCGGACCGTGAAGACGTACGACTACATCAACCGCGTTCTCATAACGCTTCCGCTTACGGTCTACGAGGGTATGTAGACGATACTCTCCCCTCTCATTGCTATGCATCACCATGATCTTGCATGTGCATAGGAAAATTTTGAAATTACTACGTTCCCCAACAGTGGTATCAGAGCCAGGTTTATGCGTAGATGTTATATGCACGAGTAGAACACAAGTGAGTTGTGGGAGATACAAGTCATACTGCTTACCGGCATGTTATACTTTGGTTTGGCGGTATTGTTGGATAAAGCGGCCCGGACCGACATTACGCGTACGCTTACGCGAGACTGGTTCTACCGACGTGCTTTGCACATAGGGGGCTGACGGGTGTTAGTTTCTCCAACTTTAGTTGAATCGAGTGTGGCTACGCCTGGTCCTTGTGAAGGTTAAAACAACACATACTTGATGAAATATCGTTGTGGTTTTGATGCGTAGGTAAGAGCAGTTCTTGCTCAGCCCGTAGCAGCCACGTAAAACCTGCAAAGTAGAGGACGTCTAACTTGTTTTTGCAGGGCTTGTTGTGATGTGATATGGTCAAGACGTGATGAGATATAATTTGTTGTATGAGATGATCATGTTTTGTTGAAGTTATCGGCAACTGGCAGAAGCCTTATGGTTGTCTCTTTATTGCATAAGATGCAAGTGCCATGTAATTGCTTTACTTTATCGCTATGCCATAGCAATAATTGCAAAAGCAATAGCTAGTGAGACGACCATGTGATGACACGTTGATAAAAGATCAAGATGATGGAGATCATGGTGTCATGCCAGTAACAATGGAGATCATGACAGTACTTTGGAGATGGAGATCAAAAGCACAAGATGATGATAAACATATCATGTCACATATTTGGATTGCATGCGATGTTTATCTTTTATACATCTTATTTTTGCTTAGTTCGGCGGTAGAATTATAAGATGATCTCTCACTAAATTTCAAGGTACAAGTGTTCTCCCTGAGTATGCACCGTTGCCAAAGTTCGTCGTGCCGAGACACCACGTGATGATTGGGTGTGATAAGATCTACATTCATATACAACGGGTGCAAGCCAATTTTGCACACGCGGAATACTCGGGTTAAACTTGACGAGCCTAGCATATGCAGATATGGCCTCGGAACACTGGAGACCGAAAATTCGAGCGTGAATCATATAGTAGATATGATCAACATAGTGATGTTCACCATTGAAAACTACTCCATCTCATGTGATGATCGGACATGGTTTAGTTGATATGGATCACGTGATCACTTAGATGATTAGAGGGATGTCTATCTAAGTGGGAGTTCTTAACTAATATGATTAATTGAACTTTAATTTATCATGAACTTAGTCCTAATGGTATTTGCATAACTATGTTGTAGATCAATAGCTCACGATGTAGCTCCCCGTTTATTATGATATGTTCCTAGAGAAAAACTAAGTTGAAAGATGTTAGTAGCAATGATGCGGATTGGATCTGTGATCTGAGGATTATCCTCATTGTTGCACAGAAAAATTATGTCCTTGATGCACCACTAGGTGACAGACATATTGCAGGAGCATATGCACACGTTATGAACGTTTGACAAAGCTCGGTATGATAACTACTTGATAGTTTAGTGCACCATGCTTTACGGTTAGAACCGGGAATTCAAAAATGTTTTGAACGCCACGGAGCATATAAGATGTTCCAAGAGCTGAAATTGGTATTTCAGACTCATGCCCGAGTCGTGAGGTATGAGACCTCTGACAAGTACTTTCCCTACAAGATGGAGGAGAATAGCTCAGCTAGTGAGCATGTGCTTAGAATGTCTGAGTACTACAATCACTTGAATCAAGTGGGAGTTAATCTTCCAGATAAGATAGTGATCGACAGAGGTCTCTAGTCACTATTACCAAGTTACTAGAACTTCGTGATGAACTATAATATGCAAGGGATAACGGAAACGATTCCCAAGCTCTTCGTGATACTAAAATCGACGAAGGTAGAAATCAAGAAAAACATCAAGTGTTGATGGTTGACAAGACCACTAGTTTCAAGTAAAAGGGCAAGGGAAAGAAAGATAACTTCAAGAAGAATGGCAAGCAAGTTGCCACTCCCATGAAGAAGAGTAAAGCTAGACCCAAGCCTAAAACTGAGTGCTTCTACTGCAAAGGAAATGGTCACTGAAAGTGGAACTGCCCTAGATACTTGGCGGATAAGAAGGATGGCAAAGTGAACAAAGATATATTTGATATACATGTTATTGATGTGTAATTTACTAGTGTTCATAGCAACCCCTCGGTATTTTGATACTAGTTCAGTCACTAAAGAGTAGTAACTCGAAACGGGAGTTGCACCACGAACATAGACTAGTTAAGGGTGAAGTGACGATGTGTGTAGTGGTTCCAAGATTGATATGATCATCATCGCACACTCCCTATACTTTCAGGATTAGTGTTAAACCTAAATAAATGTTATTTGGTGTTTGCGTTGAGCATGAATATGATTTGATCATGTTTATTGCAATACGGTTATTCACTTAAGTCAAAGAATAATTGTTATTCTATTTACATGAATAAAACCTTCTATGGTCATACACTCAATATAAATGGTTTATTGAATCTCGATCATAGTGATACACATATTCATAATATTGAAGCCAAAAGATGCAAAGTTAATAATGATAGTGCAACTTATTTGTGGCACTGCCGTTTAGGTCATATTGGTGTAAAGCACATGAAGAAATTCCAAACTGGCGGGCTTTTGGAATCACTTGATTATGAATCAGTTGATGCTTGCGAACCATGCCTCATGGGCAAGATGACTAAGACTCCGTTCTCCGGAACAATGGAGCGAGCAACAGACTTGTTGGAAATAATACACACTAATGTATGCAGTCCGATGAGTGTTGAGGCTCGTGGCAGGTATCGTTATTTTCTGACCTTCACAGATGATTTGAGTAAGATATGGGTATATCTTCTTGATGAAACATAAATCTGAAACATTTGAAAAGTTCAAATAATTTCAGAGTGAAGTGGAAAATCATCGTAACAAGAAAATAAAGTTTCTACGATCTGATCGTGGAGGAGAATATTTGAGTTACAAGTTTGGTCTTCATTTGAAACAACGCGGAATAGTTTCGCAACTCACGCCACCTGGAACACCATAGCGTAATGTTGTGTCCGAACATCGTAACCGTACTTTATTAGATATGGTGCAATCTATGATGTCTCTTGCTGATTTACCACTATCGTTTTGGGGTTATACATTAGAGACAACTGCATTCACGTTAAATAGGGCACCATCTAAATCCGTTGAGACGACGCCATATGAATTGTGGTTTGGCAAGAAACCAAAGTTGTCGTTTCTTAAAATTTGGGGTTGCAATGCTTATGTGAAAATTTTCATCCTGATAAGCTCAAACCCAAATCGGAGAAATGTGTCTTCATAGGATACCCAAAGGAGACAGTTGGGTACACCTTCTATCACAGATCCGGAGGCAAGACATTTGTTGCTAAGAATGAATTCTTTCTAGAGAAGAAGTTTCTCTCGAAAGAAGTGAGTGGGAGGAATGTAGAACTTGATGAGGTAATTGTACCTTCTCCCGAATTGGAAAGTTGCTCATCACAGAAATCAGTTATAGTGATCTCTACACCAATTAGTGAGGAAGCTAATGATGATGATCATGAAATGTCAGATCAAGTTACTACCGAACCTCGTAGGATAACCAAAGTATGGTCCGCACCAGAGTGGTACGGTAATCCTTTCTGGAAGTCATGTTACTATACCATTACGAACCTACGAACTATGAGGAAGCGATGATGAGCCCAAATTCCGCGAAATGGCTTGAGAAATCTGAGATGGGATCCATGTATGAGAACAAAGATGGACTTTGCTTGACTTTCCCGATGATCGGTGAGTCATTGAGAATAAATGGATCTTCAAGAGGAAGACGGACGCTGATAGTAATGTTACTATCTACAAAGCTAGACTTGTCGAAAAAGGTTTTTGACAAAGTTCAAGGTGTTGACTACGATGAGATTTTCTCACTTGTAGCGATGCTTAAGTCTGTCCAAATCATGTTAGCAAATTGCCACATTTTATGAAATCTGGCAAATGGATGTCAAAAACTACATTCCTTAATGGATTTCTTAAAGAAGAGTTGTATATGATGCAACCAGAAGGTTTGTCGATCCTAAAGGTGCTAACAAAATGTGCAAGCTCCAGCGATCCATCTATGGACTGGTGCAAGCATCTCGGAGTTGGAATATACGCTTTGATGAGTTGATCAAAGCATATGGTTTTATACAGACTTGCGGTGAAGCCTGTATTTACAAGAAAAAGAGTGGGAGCACTACATCATTTCTGATAAGTATATATGAATGACATATTGTTGATCAGAAATAATGTAGAATTTTCTGGAAAGCATAAAGGAGTGTCGAAAAGAGTTTTTCAAAGAAAGACTTCGATGAAGCTGCTTACACATTGAGCATCAAGATCTATAGAGATAGATCAAGATGCTTGATAAGTTTTTTCAATGAGTACATACCTTGACAAGATTTTGAAGTAGTTCAAAATGGAACGGTCAAAGAAGGAGTTCTTGCCTGTGTTGTAAGGTGTGAAGTTGAGTAAAGACTCAAAACCCGACCATATCAGAAAAAAGAAAGAGAATGAAAAGTCATTCCCTATGCCTCAGTCATAGGTTCTATAAAGTATGCTATGCTGTTTACCAGTCCTATTGTATACCTTAGCATGATTCTGGCAAGGGAGTACAATAGTGATCTAGGAGTAGATCACTGGACAACGGTCAAAATTATCCTTAGAGGACTAAGGAAATATTTCTCGATTATGGAGGTGATAAAAAGAGTTAGTCGTAAAGAGTTACGTCGATGCAAGCTTTTTACATCAATCTAGATGACTCTAAGTCTCGATCTGGATACATATTGAAAGTGGGAGCAATTAGCTAGTATAGCTACATGCAGAGCATTGTAGACATAGAAATTTGCGAAATACATACGGATCTGAATGTTGTAGACCCGTAGACTAAACTTCTCTCACAAGCAAAACATGATCACTCTTTGGGTGTTAATCACATAGCCATGTGAACTAGATCATTGACTCTAGTAAACCCTTTGGGTGTTAGTCACATGGAGATGTGAACTAATCACATAAAGATGTGAACTATTGGTGTTAAATCACATGACGATGTGAACTAGATTATTGACTCTAGTGCAGGTGGGAGACTGAAGGAAATATGCCCTAGAGGCAATAATAAAGTTGTTATTTATATTTCCTTATATCATGATAAATGTTTATTATTCATGCTAAATTTGTATTAATCGGAAACTTAGTACATGTGTGAATACAAAGACAAACAGAGTGTCACTAGTTTGCCTCTACTTGGCTAGCTCGTTGAATCAAAGATGGTTAAGTTTCCTAGCTATAGACATGAGTTTTCATTTGATTAATGGGATCACATCATTAGAGAATGATGTGATTGACTTGACCCATTCCATTAGCTTAGCACGATGATCGTTTAGTTTGTTGCTACTGCTTTCTTCATGACTTATTCATGTTCCTCTGACTATGAGATTATGCAACTTCCGAATACCGGAGGAACACTTTGTGTGCTACCAAACGTCACAACGTAACTGAATGATTATAAAGGTGCTCTACAGGTGTCTCCGATGGTACTTGTTGAGTTGGCATAGATCGAGATTAGGATTTGTCACTCCGATTGTCGAAGAGGTATCTCTGGGCCCTCTCGATAATGCACATCACTATAAGCCTTGCAAGCATTGTGACTAATGAGTTAGTTGCGGGATGATGTATTACAGAACGAGTAAAGATACTTGCCGGTAACGAGATTGAACTAGGTATGAGGATACCAACGATCGAATCTCGGGCAAGTAACATACCGATGACAAAGGGAACAACGTATGTTGTTATATGGTTTGACCGATAAAGATCTTCGTAGAATATGTAGGAACCAATATGAGCATCCAGGTTCCGCTATTGGTTATTGACTGGAGACGAGTCTCGATCATGTCTACATAGTTCTCGAACTCGTAGGGTCCGCACGCTTAAAGTTCGGTGACGATCGGTATTATGAGTTTATGTGTTTTGATGTACCAAAGGTAGTTCTGAGTCCCGGATGAGATCGGGGACATGACGAGGAGTCTCGAAATGGTCGAGACGTAAAGATCGATATATTGGACGACTATATTCGGACATCAGAAAGGTTCTGAGTGATTCAGATATTTTTCGGAGTACTGGGGAGTTTCGGGAATACGAGGGAAGAAGTATTGGGTCTCATGGGACAAGTGGTGGAAGAGAGGAGGCAGGACAAGGCAGGGCACGCGGCCCCCCTAGCCCAAACCGAATTGGACTAGGGGGCCGGCCCCCCTTTCCTCCTTTCCTCCCTCTCCTCCTTCCTTTCCCCCTCCTAGTAGGAGTAGGAAAGGGGAGTTCTACTCCTACTAGGAGGAGGACTCCTCCTCCTGGCGCGCCCTGCAAAGGCCGGCCGGCCTCCCCCCTTGCTCCTTTATATACGGGGGCATGGGAGCATCCCAAGACACACAAGTTGACCAGTTGATCTTTTAGCCGTGTGCAGTGCCCCCTCCACCATAATCCACCTCGGTCATATCGTAGCGGTACTTAGGCGAAGCCCTGCGTCGGTGGCATCATCATCACCGTCATCACGCCGTCGTGCTGATGGAACTCTCCCTCGAAGCTCTGCTGGATCAGAGTTCGTGGGACGTCACCGAACTGAACGTGTGCTGAACTCGGAGGTGTCGTGCGTTCGGTACTTAGATCGGTCGGACCGTGAAGACGTATGACTACATCAACCGCGTTCTCATAACGCTTCCGCTTACGGTCTACGAGAGTACGTAGACAATACTCTCCCCTCTCGTTGCTATGCATCACCATGATCTTGCGTGTGCGTAAGAAATTTTTAAAATTACTGCATTCCCCAACAGCTACACCTACTTATTGCCCCTCGTCAGCAGGGTCCGATGAATAGTAGGAGGTAAGGCGATGGCACGTCTCCAAGAAATCACCCTCAACTGCCTTCCATGGACCCCCACGACGACCCTTTAACAAGCCGCATGGAGCGCGCCCGGTGCATCCGTCGCATATGTGTTTCCATTGTGGCGCTCCCATCTATAAGGGGAGGACCAAGGCCATGCACAGGGTTGGACTCTTGGAGGATTGACTAGCTAGTAAGGAACGAAAAAGAAGCTAGTTTGTCTTCTTGTAACAAAGCTGATACACACATATATCCTCCAAGATTGCACTCGCTGGCGTGACGTGCGGCGTACCCCTGGTGGCGGCGTTGGGAAGGGGTCAGGCGGTTGGGGCTTCGTGCGGGACGAGAAATGAGGCAGTTGGCCTCTTAAGCGCAACCAGTTGGGTTTTTGTCCGGATGCCTTTGTGCCACAAATTTTCAGCTGAAGGTGCCCTGTTTTTGGGATGCCCGATTTTTTTGCCCACCTTTTATTTTTAGCAGATATTGGAGACTTTTTTACCCTCCAAAAGTAAAAAAAGCATCCTATAATAGGCAATTGTTGGAGATGCTCTTAGTAAGTTATTTTGTGACTTTCTAGAAGTTTCATTGTAGGTGTATAAGGAGGTTGACGACTGTTTATTACATTTATTTATCTATGTCCACTTCATAGACCATAAATATCTATCAACCTTTATAGGATAAAACTGCACCACGGCCTCCGCACTTTAGCATTGAGGGGACCCTTTCCCCATTTCTTTCCTTGCATGGACTACTTGTTTCTCCTTCCCCGCCGCCTCCTATGTTTCTTGCCACCACTCCACCTCCATGTTGTTATCAGCACCGCAGGTCCGCACTCGCTCCTTCTCTTGCATCGCCAACCACCTCTCATTGGTCATAGATACTCTCGCCAAGTCGGGATGTCACCACGTCATCTCTCCTTGTCTTACTTTCGTACGTTCCTCTTCTTCTCTTTCTCCACCTCCCAGATGGTTCCTCCATTGCTCATCTTCTTTCTATGAGCGCAAGTCGCGCCCTAGTTTCATGGACCGACACTAGTTATAAGATAGTTTGTTGTTTATGAGATACTACGAAAACACAAATGCGACGATACCTTCAAATACCGAAAATCCCCTTTTCTCACAATTGAAAATCTTACAAACAATGGAAAGCAATTTTTTCCCAACCCTCATACTCAACACAAAGATTACGCTCTTTATTATTCACAAAGAAGAAGAAGAATATGCTCTCGCGAACTCAGAACACGTGTAACTTGGGCGGGTTAAAAACCGAGCAACAAACCTAAAAGCAAACCGATAGCAAGCCTAAAAATAACATGGCTGCTAAAACCAACCAAATCATCACGTGCATCGCCCGGCCTACGTCCACGAACGGCATCGCCACGCACGAGCAACACACGGCGAAATGCAAATTCGTCCAGCGCATTCTTATCCATCTTTCTCATTTCAGCGAATTCCAACCCAACCCCTTCCGTTCGCTCGGACACACCCTCCTCATTTCTCTCTCTCCTCCCTCCTCACGAACAGCACCGCACCGCACCTCCCCTCCCCTCTCTTTCTCTCCTCTCCTCTCCCGTGCGAGCTGCCGCCCCCCCACGAGCGCGCCCGCGAGAGAGGCAGGGGGAGCCCCGGCGCCGGGGGGAGGAGGCGATGGATCTGGAGAGATCGCCGCCGCCCGATCACGCGGCGGAGGCGGCAGGGGGCGGGGCGTGCTCCATCTGCCTGGATCCGGTGACTGGGCGCGCCGGGGGCAGGTCCATCGCCAAGCTGCAATGCGGCCACGAGTTCCACCTAGGTCAGATTCCTCCGCCCCACCGCCCCTGCTAGCTAGGCCGTGCTGTTTTCAACCGGATCTGTGCGCGAGAGATGGACGCGGGTTAGTTCATGTAATTCGACGTGCTAGAGAAGTTTGGGTGGTTTGATTTTAGACTGTGGACTGTAAAAATGGGCGATCGGCGTTGTTGAATTGTACTACCGTGGAGTTCGCAGGTATGGACGTCTGGATGGTGATGGAGTGGAATTGCATGTCAAAGTAATCGTGGTGAGTTTGTGTGTCCCTGTTGGAGCTGTGAGACCGGCATGAGCTAGGGTTATTTCAAGCATATGTATTTGAGGGTGGTTCCGATTCGAACAGTGTTCGTTGATGGTACTTAGATTTATTTATGGTGGGCATTTGCTTCTAATTTCTATTTTATTTTTTGTGATAACATGAGATGTTTCGACATCGTTTTAGGCTTCTAGTTTTGAAGACACTGACCTCTTGGTGCTTGTTGCTCCAATTTGATCCATGCATTCTATGCGTCATAAGGGCTATATAATCCCTGGTCGCGTACACGGGTTGGATGCGGTGCTTCGGTTACCGTCATTTATCAGGGTGTTCCACCTTGCTCCCTGTAAAGCAGACAAGTGCTGTGGTGGTTGCCTGAATTACAAGTGTTCTTTGAGGGTTTTGTCGCTGCTTGGTCCGTTATTTGTCCGTTTCTTTGTTAGTTAAATTGTATCTGCTGTTTGTTTTGGGAACCGGCAAACTCAACTTCCAAATTATGATGTATTAACCTTGGCATGGCGTAGGTGAATGCTCTATGAGTGTATTGGATAATACGACCTACGATGCACATTAATTTTACCCGGCTATTAAAAGAAAACGGAATAGTAGTGAATTTAGGGAATTAATTAATGATGTGCACTAGTCTAGGAACCAAACTAGACATTTTTCATTTCAAGTTCCATGACAAATCACGTAATCACTCGGGTAAATCATACGTGCAATCCTGTCTTGGCTTGCTCGACAGAGAAAGGTTTGCTTGACGCGGACTGCAGCATCACCCCAGGTGCCTCCTATGTGACCAGACTACAGAAACAATCCAACACCTGCTCCTTACCTGCCCCTTCGCTCGCCAAACATGGCATGCCATCCTGTCTTGGCTGCGCTTGCTGATCCAGGCGCCAGACCAGGAGCCCACTGTCATGGCATGGTGGCTGCGAGCGAACGAGCATACGCTGACGATGCATCGCAAGGCCCTCAGGTCCATCACCTTGCTCGTTCCATGATGATCTGGAAACACAGGAACGCGTGCGTCTTTGACAATGCGACACCCTCGGTCGATTTGCTAGTAGATAGGATCAAAGATGAGGCCCGCTGTTGGGCAAACGCCGGAGCCCAGGGGCTTAGGGGCTTAGGGTTGTTCTGCCCACCCTGGGATGCCCACTGATCGGCCAATGGCATTGTAAAACTCACCTCCTAGGAGGCTTGTTCTCTCTTTCTTTTCGATGAAATGAAACACAGAGGTCCTTTGCGTTTTCTCGAAAAAATCATGCATGCAAGAAATAGTGGCACACTATTCTGGAATCGACTCGAGCATCTTCAAACAACAGTTAAAGCTACACATCTACACATCATGTGGTTTTGCTAGTGAATAAATTTTCCTTTTATACCATGATGAAAATACTAGCTTGAATTAGGCCCATCTTCAGCCTGTATTTGTTCAAGCACAATCTGTGAATATCACATGCTGATTAGTTCAATTTTGTATTGCTATTATATAGTGCTCTTAGCTTTTGCTTTGGATGTTTAATGCTTCGGAGTATGTGTCTATATCATTTCCTTTGCATGCATCTTCATGCATTTGTAAATATATAATTGAACTACTCATTTTTCTTTTCAAGTTCCATGACCAATCACGTAATCACTCAGGCAAATCATGCATGCAAGAAATAGTGACAGATTATTCTGGAATTGACTTGATCATCTTCAAACAATGAGTATGGCTACACGTCTACACATCATGTAGTTGTGCTAGTGAATAAGTTTGCCTTTTATACTATGAAGAGACTATCTTGAATTAAGCCCATCTTCAGCTTATATTTGTTCAAGCGCAATCTGTGAATACCACATGCTAATTAGTTCAATTTTGTATTGCTATTATTTACGTAGTACTCGTTAGCTTTTAGTTTGGATTTAATGCTGCCGAGTATGTGTCTGTAACACTTCCTCTGGGTGCATCTTCATGCATTCGTAAAAATATAGTTGAACTAAACAACTCCTTTTTCTGCTAGACTGCATTGGATCAGCATTCAATGCGAAAGGGGCAATGCAATGCCCTAATTGCCGGAAGATAGAGAAAGGCCGCTGGCTTTATGCAACTGGACAACGTCCATCTCCTGATATTGATATAGGTGGCTGGGTGACTGGTGAAACCTATGACATTGCTTCTGATCTTGTAAGTGCTCTTGTGATAGTAAATACACATCTAAGGGTTCAAAACAATATTAAAATGTGTTATGTCGTTCAAGTTTCTTCTTAAATAGTGACATTTGTTTGTTTGTCTAGCATATGCATTCCACGAGGTGTCATATAATCATATGAACCTCGTGCCTTACGGTTTTTATGTGCTGCTTGCATTCATTTTGCTGGTACAGAAGGCATTTTCAGTTTTGGAATGTCGTCGGCATCTGACATCATTTCACATGTCTCATATTTTATATTCTGATATATCTGTTGTATTGACTTGCAGCCATTTGGATTTCAGTGGTGCCCTTTTAGTGGATTCACACAACTAGCATCCGTTTTCGAGTAAGGATGTCTCCTCACATCTCAATAGATATGGTTTTTGGAGCATGTGGTTAATGATCTAAAAGCAAAAAAGAAAATGGGCTTTTACTTAATTTCATAAGAGAATATGCCGTGGTCTTATGCCATATCGATGGGTATGTTGAAATTGGGTTTTCAAATTGTACGAGATGCTGCCTCCTTGGTCGCCTCTCTTAAACCTTATGTCTCAAAGCATTAATGTAATGTGAATGCTAAACCGTAAGTTGAATGGAACCTATCTTTCCACAACCTATTACCTAAAGAGAAGCCATTTTATGGTTCCTAATATGACATTGAGTGCTGTCATGCATGATTTGGTATAATGTTTGCCGTTGATTTGGTATACTATTTGCAGTTGTCACCCAGCACAATTTCTTGATGAATGGTTAGATTTGTATTCCTAATATGCTTTGTCCATGTCGTGCATTGCCCTTTCCTTGGTTGCCGGTCACTGTCAGTTATTAATACTGGAACTTCTGTATTGCAAAACCTTAGCTTGTTCGCCTATGTTGATACTGTACACTTTATCAGGTTCTTCAAAGAATTTTATATCTCAAATCTTCAAGTTCTGAATTTATCCTTTACTTCTTTTCAGGGAGGGTGAAGCGGAGCCACCGTCTTGTAAGCATGTTGACCCAGATTTTTAACTAACGAAATTTCTATGTCGTTTATTGATTTCTTTTTAATTTTATGAAGATCATACAGTCGCAGACCATTCGAGTGCTGCAAGCAGTTCACTTGTTTGTCCTTATCTTTCACTGCGTGGTTTTCTCCATCCCGTGCATGTGCCTCTTGGTTCTGGTGCTGAAGGCGCTTCATTTCATCGCCATCCAACTAGCTTGGAAGGCCATGCAGCTCCTGATTTGGGCAATACCCAAGCAGCTTTCCATGCAACTGAGCCAAGAATTCTTGATAGCGAGCACAGATATTTGACTAATCTTCCTGTATCGGGCATCCCGGATCATTCTGTAGCTCCATTTGGTATAGGACTTCCCAGATATGAAACCAGCAGCCAACAAAGATCAAGACCATATGTACATCACCATCCCCTAGTCCACAGGTATGCTCAATTCATGAATACCATCTAACTGTGAAATTTTACTTTCTAGACTAGATAAACCCCTGTTCAGAACTTCAAAACTGTAGATGCTTCACCAGTCACCACATAGGTGGGGTCTGATAGCCTGGATGGTCTAAATCCCTGTGAAAAAGTTCTTTTACAAAATCTTTAGAACATGATTTTTTTTTTCTGTCTGATCTATGGTTTATGTGGGCTGTTTGGAAAACTAAATAAATCTAGATAGGTTCTGCAGGTCATGCCTATCTCTTACTATGGTAAACCACCTATTTGCTTAGCTCTTACAAAGTTATAATGTCCAAATACTGCAGGCCCACACCTCGCAACGGAAGCAATCTGGTGGCACCATTAGGGTCAGTTCCAGCTGTTATGGGCGAGACTAGAGGCCATGGTCATGGTGCGAGGGGCCATATGTATCAACATTCGATGCACGCCTCAATGCAGGGCAGTCCTTTCCCTCCTACAGCTAGGAGGGTCAGGCCGAGGGCTTTGACAATCACATCTTTCATTGCAGCAGCAGCAGCGTCGTCGGCTGAGGTTGGAGTGCCCCATGGATTTGCTCCACCCGCAGCTGTGAACAGGAGCCTTCCCTCTGATGGTGAAGGTGTCTCTAGACCACCCGTCGATCGACCATATGCGTGGGGCCGGGAGGGCTTTGGGCCATTCCCGTGGGTCCCTGTCGACGGCGAGCCTCACTGGTGGAGCACGTTCAATCCGATGCAGAACCATACACATGGAGGTTTCACTCGAAGACCTGCTCCCGGGGAGCGGATACCGCAGAGCCACCCGGACAATGTTTACCAGCCTGTACCTCCCCAGAGGATGCCGCCATTCTTGTGAAGACCATTTCTCCCATCACTGTGTATATCGGGAACTATTTGTTTCGAGAGAGGCCGAGTTTAGACTGTTGAAGGGAACCCCGGAACGATGCCACTGGCGTGTGCCTGGTGTTTTTAGGGTTCTCTTGCCAGCGGACCTGGATTTCGTTCAAATGGCTGTGCTGACTTGTGAGATCGCGAATATTGCGGTGGTCGGAACTGTGTGTAAATGTTTGCCGAAACTGCTGCCGTTGGACATGATTGTGATGCCATTACTCATTGCCGCAGTTGTTTCTCTCAAGTCGTGCTTTCCTGGATCTTGCATGGGTTTTGGTTTTGCTACCGGTTGTGTGTTTCTTCTTTTCTTGCGTGGGCTGTGCTACCAGATCACCGGACACAGGAGGTCGATCGACAGCGAAGGGACTTGATGGCAACTAATATGGGGCACACGACTCCTCAAACTGTAGTTCAAATATTTCCATCCAATGTTTGATTGGACGAACTCTCCTTAAAAACACCCCATACCCCGGCATATAGATGGGGAGATGCAGCTATCCCTATAATCCCATCCACCGTGGAGGGAGCCAACCGGCTAAAGCTAGTTGCGACCACGACGCTGCATCGTCGGCGGCCAGGCAGCCTCCCCTTCCATCGGCAATTGCAGCACCTCCACCGATACCACACTGCCTGCCTTCTAGAGCAACACATCTCTGAAACCCTAAAAAATTATTTGGAGAGCCCCTAAACACACTCGGGCCCCGCCTGGATTCCCATTTCCGATCATATCCGGCTGGTTTATGACACATGCCTGGACTGGTTGTTTTGTTTCCAGGCGGAAAATTAGCTGTGATCGGGAATTTACATCTGTAAAATAAATGTGAGTGTAAAAATTTACACCCAATCCAAGCGGGGCCTTGGAGGATTTTGAGGGAACCGGTGGAGATGCTCCAAGCAGCTGGCCAGTCACAATTCCAACGTACTCATTAATCAAATAATCATATCCTACCAAAATATTAATATACAATGTATATCTTGCATAATATTAATATTTAATAAAATTAATATCTTGCCTAACATTAACATGGAATCGTACACTATATATAGAGGCAGCGTAGGTGCTTTCTCAGTGTGAACCTTCCTTCAAAACTCAAAAGCAAACCAAACAGGATCCCTCTCTTCTCGGCCGCCATCTGTTGCTTTCTCGCATACGCCGCCGCTCAACTCCCCACCCCACTCCACTCCACTCCACCAGCCACGTACGTGCACGTA
Organism: Triticum aestivum; assembly: GCF_018294505.1. Lineage (NCBI taxonomy): Eukaryota > Viridiplantae > Streptophyta > Magnoliopsida > Poales > Poaceae > Triticum > Triticum aestivum. Next base: position 276,318,935 of record NC_057812.1, on the reverse strand, counting down.
CCGCCCGGAACATGCCGATGCCGGCGATCATCAACGACCTCCTGCCGGAGTTCTTCATCCGCCTGCCCACCCCCGAGGACCTCGCCCGCGTCGCCGCCACCTGCGCCTCCTTCCGCCAAGCCGCCACCGACCGCGCCTGCACCCGCGAATTCCGCAGGCTCCACGCCCCTCCGCTCCTCGGCATCGTCGACGGCGCCGGCTTCCACCCCGCCCTCCCGCCCCACCCCTCCGCGCCCGCCGGGAGAGCCCTCGCAAACGCCCCCGGCAAGGACTTCTCCTTCTCCTTCCTGCCCGCCCCCAACCGCTGGGTCATGAAGGACGCCCGCGACGGCCGCGTCCTCCTCGACCGGGCTCCCGAGGGCAACAAGGACGCGGAGTTCACGGAGGTCGTCGTGTGCGACCCCCTGCACCAGCGATACCTCCTGCTCCCCCCGGTCCCTCAAGACCTGGCGGAGGCGAACCCGGTCTGCAAGGCATACGGGCCCTTCCTCGCTCCCCCCAGCGACGAGGAGGCGGCGGAGGCGCCAGACACGTCATTCCGAGTGATGTGGACAGCGCGCTGCGAGGCTAACATGGTCGCCTTCGTCTTCTCGTCCAGCTCCGGGCAATGGCGGGTCGTCGCGTCCCAGAGCTGGAGCGATCTGTTCGCCGTCGACATTGAGCTTTCATGGGGGCCTTGCTTGGGCGTGCGCCACTACGCCTATGGCTCCTTCTACTGGGAAACGAGTTGCCAGGGAATGTGGCTCGTGCTCGACGCCCGGACCATGGGCTTCTCCCTTGTCGACATTCCATGCACAGCCGGAGGTGCTGGGCTAGACACGGCCATCGTGGAGGCAGGGGAAGGCAGGCTTGGGATGTTCGCGCTTGCATTTGTAGGTGGCGTATATTACCTCCACTATACCATCAGGGAAGCAGACAACCAGTGGAAGCTGAAGCAGACAGTGTCGCTGCGTCATGGGTACTGGTATTGCATCCTCGGTGCAACGGATGCATACTTGCTCCTGTTAAAGCATGCTGACAACCGGTCATTGGAGCCGGCATATTGCGACTGCCTCTCACTGGACATCAAGACGATGCAACTTGAAAGGATGTGCTCGTTGAAGCAATGGGGCATAGATGCACAGATATATACCAACTTCCCGCCATCGTTGCTGTCATCCCCGACAGTTTGAAATAGGTAAAGCTTTCTATTGGCTCAAAGTACGTTCTCTCGTCTTGATGGTTGTTATCACATGCCTTAGTTATATGATGATGCTTATAGTTCCTGCTTGTTGTATTTTTTTAGATTATTTTTTTGAGGATATGTTGTATTTTTAGTATGTCTGCATGTTGAAGCTTGCAATTATTTACTTGAATTTCAATTGCTGATCTTATATTTCTCACCAGCATACTTGGGCTTATAGTACATGTTTTTGTATGCATCCATATCGTGAGTCATGACCGTAATGAAGATTATTAGGTCCTATATATGACAAGTTTATCATCCATCCTTTAACATCACAACAGTTTAACAAATATCAGTGTGACTTGAGACTCGTTTGGCGTGTGACCAGTTGTTTGATTCGCTGGAATACAAAACTGCAGCTGGAAAATGCGCCAGTTTGGAATACGAAGGAATTTTCTGTTCCTAATAGATCAATTGTATTGACTTCTCCTCTGCAAAATAAGATTGTATTGACTTTTGGTTATCATCGTATTGAGTATTGGGTACTTATGTTGTTAGTTGTGTCGATTGTTCTGATGCACAGTTTCATCCACACTTACCCTTGTTTTGTTTCCCTTGTTACTTGAACAGAAATTCCCATGTGAAGGACAAGGATACCAAAGTCGTTGGATGGCATCTACGCCAGCGATAAGGGCGCCGTCGCTGCTGCATTTCATTGGTGTTTTACTAGTTTGTGCTGGTTGAGGAGGGAAGCAGATGCTCTATGTCGTTTTTTTTTGTGATGAAGATACTCTATGTTTTTTTTTTTTTGCGAACCATCTGCCCTGTTTGATATTTGCCTGCTTGTTGTGGTATACAAGTAGAATCTCTTGTTCGTTGCGGATTGATTAGGTTTTGGGTAGCAGCAAGTGCGTGCAGCTGCTAAATGGAGGCTATATACATTTTATCTTTTGAAAGTGGAGGGTGAAAAGATTGTTATGTCTGCCTGCATCTCGGCGCTACTCCCTCCGTCCCACAATATAACACCCTTTCGCAAGCATATTTAGCTTGCGAAAACATCTTATATTGTGGGACAGAGGGAATAATAAAATGATTCATGGGTGATGGTAATAAAATGTTCTTTTTGCGTGGAGATGATAATAAAATGATTGGAAAGGGTAGAATCGCACTTCCGTGCTTGCTAGCTCTGCTCACTAGAAATGGCCCAGGAGCTACTAGGCTTCTCCACTGGAATGAAAGTTGTACTGGATAGGAACGAGGCCGGTGGCTTGCTGTAGCCAAGGTCAACACCACCAAGACCTTTAGCAGCGCACCTCTAAAGGAAACGCTGAAGTTTGTGGAGAATATAGCTCATGTGCGGGAGATAGAGAAGTTGACGATAATCCTCATGTGCGGGAGATAGAGAAGTTGACGATAATCTGTAGGTCATACAGGTTTTCTGCCTGGGCGATTGGAAGCGTGTGATCTGTGATGCACCGGGACCTTTGGATCATCCATGGCCTACTGGTCTTGATTGAGGAGTTTGACGGAAAGCGAGCTCCGGAATTTGTCAAACTCGAGAGGGTGTCTGTATGGGCACAAATACATAAGATACCGGACCTTTACCGGAAGGAGTCGATTGTAGATCAATCGGCCAGGATGATAGGGATCATCAGGAGTGTGGAGTTAAACCCTGGATGATGTTTCGAAGGAAACTATGTTCGAGTCTGTGCTAGTATTGACGTGACCACACCCTTAATCCGCTGGGCAGCATTGAATTTAGCGGGAGAAAGAATTTTCCTGGAGGTCAAGTATGAGAAGATCGGGTTTTTTTCTGTGCGGTTTGTGGGCTCCGGGTCATGCAGTGGGGCAATTTTCTAGTGGCAAAGAGAAGGAACAGTGCAGATGACCCAAGAGAATGACCGTGGGGGTAGATCCTCCTTCCTCCGGGGTAGATACCGTGGCAGAGGCCGTGATGGTGCTAGAGGTTTAGTGCCCAGAAAGGGAAAGTCTAACGGTGCATGTGTTTTGAGGACAATGATTTGGATGAGACAGTTGAAAGCCCCGCAAAACCTATAGACCCGGAAGTGAAAAAGAATGACGGGAAGGTATCGAGTAGGAGGTACCTGGACCTGATTCTTCGGTTGTAAAGAATGTTGTTACTTCGGCTGGCATTACCCCAAATTTTTTTGAGCCGAAACCGTAGAACAATCATTCTACGGTATTTTCTATATTAATAAAAAGTAAAGTACCATTACAAAGGCTAGGGAGCCAACATACAGAAAATCAACCCACACCCATTTTAGAAAACATATCTAACATATGGAAATTAGAGATTATGCTCTATCCAACTGGTTATCAAATCAACTTTCTTTTGCTTTGCTCTAAGTCTAGTCATTTCCATGCCTTCTCTGAGATAATGCTTCCAGGATTCATAACTCATCGGTGCCTTTCTAAAGATTTTATCATTTCTGATCATCCAGGTGCTCCAACAACCCATAATCACCACTTCCATTGCAATATCCTTAGGAAGCGCACTGAGAGTGAACAGAACTTCATCATAGGTAGAGGTACCTCTACATTTAGTAGGAGCAACTCTGCTCCAGCAGTAACCAGCAAATTGGCAATCCCAGAAAAGATGAGTGCTGGTTTCCTCAGTAGAATCTGCACAAAGGGCACAGTTATAATCCTCTAAGTGCATGGTTCTGCGATGAATCAGATTCCTAGTGCTCAGCCTGTCATGCAGCAATAGCCAAAAGAAAATTTTGTGCCTGAGCCTACATGCCGTTCTTCAAACTTTTTGAAAGATCTCATGTGCATTACTAGGGCCGGCCATGACTTTATACCTGGTCATAGCTGAAAATTTATGAGTGTTGCCTGCCATGATTCAAGAGTCTTTGTTTGTTGTTTCTGCCCTGGTTGTCAAAATGTTCTGTAATGCATTGAACTGGTTGTAGGCCTGGAGTGATAAAGGTCTATGGAAAATAGTGCTTAAGTCTTCATACTGTTGTGTCTGAGCCAAGGCGATGTATGCATCGATAGCAAAAGAGTGAAGTTCAGGGAATTGGGTGTTCAGAGGCATGTCAAACCACTTGTCTGACCAGAAAAGAATGGAGTCTCCTCTGCCAGCTTAGCACTTTGTATGAGCTTTGAAGGCAGGAAGAAGTTTAAGTATTGCTCTCCACCAGAATACCCCAATTCTGCCACCACCCCCAGCACATGTACCCCCTAATGAGCGGAAGAAGGCGAGGTAAGGACTCTCTCCGAGCAAGTCGACTACATCAGAAATTGAATTGGTGGCCTCCCTCGAGGAGGAGCGCCGAGCTAAAGAAACAAGGGAAGGAAGAGCAAAAACGGATATGAATAACTTGGCACCATCGAGGAAGACCGCCGGGTCTAATGGGTATCTTCTATTGAAATTGACATGGTATTGGCAACGACGCGACAATTCAAGAGCTCCGCAAGCTCGTGGTTAAGTTTGCCCCTAAAGTGTTTTGCATTTTCGAGACCCAAATTACTAAGATCCGTGTGAAAAAAAATTAGCAGGCCTAGTTATGTTTTGAAATAATGAAATAAAGTTAGAGTTTCTCGACTACTCCAAGTACCATGTTGATATGAAAGTTTCTGACATTGGAGGCGATCCATGGTGGTTGTCTTGCTTCTATGGTGAAGCCCAAACGCATCAACGTCACCAGACTTGGGACACAATGAAGAATCTAAGTACTTTGCATAATCTTTCATGGTTGTGTTTAAGCGACTTTAATGATGTGTTGCGGTCTGAGGAGCACGATGGATTTAATCAGCGTCGTTAATTAGACGGAAATGCAAGGCTTCTGGGAGGTCATCGATGTTCTTTTCTTGTTGATCTGGGCTTCCATGAAAGACCGTGGACCTTCGAGAAGAAAGTTGCAGGTGGCTCATTTACCAGGGTAAGGTTAGATCGAGCTCTCAGATCTGCCACATGGTGTGCTCAGTTCCCCTTGGCGTCTATTGAGCATTTAACTGCAACGACCTCAGATCATAGCCCCATTCTTTTAAACTTTGACGCATCAAGCTCCAGGGCAAGGCATGAAAGAGATTTTTAGTATGAAGTCATATGGGACACACAAGCATATGTAAAGAGGACCGTTGATGATGCATGGCAGTCAAATGGAGATTTTTAGTATGAAGCCATGTGGGACACGTAAGCCGATGTAAAGAGGACTGCTGATGATGCATGGCAGTCGAATGGTCACGATCCAACGGCTACGGGAATTCATGCCAGACTAACAACACTAGCAGCCGATTTGGGGAGTTGGAGTAAGAGCACTTTTGGCGGTGTGCGAGGGGTAATAAAGAAGCTTAAAAGAGAACTTGATGTTTCAAGAAACAATCCGACAATAGTGGGGCCCTCCCATGCAGAAATCAAGATGAATGATAGGCTCATTAAGCCTTTCCTTAGGGGAGGAAATAATGTGGCACCAACGTTCACGTGTACAATGGTTATCTGAGGGTGACAAAAGTACTCAATTTTTTCACCTAAGGGCATTGATGAGGCGAATGAAGAACCTAATAAAAGCTCTCCAAAGCCCAGATGAGCAAAATGACCAACTACTCGACAGAGATGCAAGCTTTGCCGTTGGATTTTTGAAAGAACTTTATTTGTCAAGGGAATTCAAGATATTCAGGACATGATTGACCATGTTCAAGTGTCACAACAGAAATGAAGGGAAATGTGTACGTTATCACCCTCCCCATCCTCCAAAGGTACCTGAGGATGGGCCAGACGCAGCAAAGCGACGCCCCAGGAGCGGATTTGAACTATTGTTGGCCCCTTATGGTGAGGAAGAAGTTAAAAAAAATCCCCTTTTCAGATGTTTCCTACAAAAGCACTAGGCCCGAATGACTTTCATGCACACTTCTTTCAGCAACATTGGGATGTTGTGGTGCATCAGTCATTAAGGAAGTTTTTGGTATTGTTCTGGGAGAGGACAATGTTAAATGCATAAATGACACTATATTAGTGTTGGGGAACGCAGTAATTTCAAAAATTTCCTACGCACATGCAAGATCATGGTGATGCATAGCAACGAGAGGGGAGAGTATCGTCTACCTATCCTCGTAGACCATAAGCGGAAGCGTTATGACAACGCAGTTGATGTAGTCGTACGTCTTCATGATCGACCGATCTAGCACCGAAGGTACGACACCTCCGCGATCTGCACACATTCGGCTCGGTGACGTCCCGCGAACTCACGATCCAGTAGAGCTTCGAGGGAGAACTTCGTCAGCACGACGGCGTGATGACGGTGATGATGTTGCTACCGGAACAGGGCTTCGCCTAATGACTGATATTGCTACGATATTACTGAGGCGGATTATGGTGGAGGGGGCATCGCACACGGCTAAAGATCAATGATCAACTTGTGTGTCTATGGGGTGCCACTCCCCCGTATATAAAGGAGTGGAGGAGGGGGAGGGGGACGACCTCCTAGGCGTCCCCCAAGGGGAGTCCTACTCCCACCGGGAGTAGGACTCCCCCCTTGCCTTGTTGGATTTAGGAGAGAAGGAAGGAGGAGGGAGGAGGAAGGAAAGGGAGGCCGGCCCCGCTCCCAATTCGGATTGGGCTTGGGGGGCACCCCCTCCTTTTCTCCTTTCCCCTCTCCCCCACTAAGGCCCAGTAAGGCCCATATACCTCCCGGGGGGTTCCGGTAAGCTCCCGGTGCTCCGGTATACTCCCGTTTTCACCCGGAACCATTCCGATGTCCAAACATAGGCTTCCAATATATCGATCTTTATGTCTCGACCATTTCGAGACTCCTCGTTATGTCCATGATCAAATCTGGGACTCTAAACTACCTTCGGTATATCAAAACACATAAACACGTAATACCGATCGTCACCAAACGTTAAGCGTGTGGACCCTACGGGTTCGAGAACTATGTAGACATGACCGAGACATGTCTCCGGTCAATAACCAATAGCGGAACCTGGATGCTCATATTGGTTCCTACATATTCTACGAAGATCTTTATCGGTCAAACCGCATAACGGTATACGTTGTTCCCTTTGTCATCGGTATGTTACTTGCCCGAGATTCGATCGTCGATATCTCAATACCTAGTTCAATCTCGTTACCGGCAAGTCTCTTTACTCGTTCCGTAATGATACATCCCGTAACTAACTCTACGATGCTTGCAAGGCTTATTGTGATGTACATTACCGAGAGGGCCCAGAGATACCTCTCCGACAATTGGAGTGACAAATCCTAATCTTGATCCATGCCAACTCAACAAACACCATCGGAGACACCTGTAGAGCACCTTTATAATCACCCAGTTACGTTGTGACATTTGGTAGCACACAAAGTGTTCCTCCGGTATTCGGGAGTTGCATGATCTCATAGTCATAGGAACATGTATAGTTATAGAGAAAGCAATAGCAACAAACTAAACAATCATCGTGCTAAGCTAATGGATGGGTCAAGTCAATCACATCATTCTCTAATGATGTGATCCCATTAATCAGATGACAACTCATGTCTATGGTTATGAAACATAACCATCATTGATTCAACGAGCTAGTCAAGTAGAGGCAAACTAGTGACACTCTGTTTGTCTATGTATTAACACATGTACTAAGTTTCTGATTAATACAATTCTAGCATGAATAATAAACATTTATCATGATATAAGGAAATATAAATAACAACTTTATCATTGCCTCTAGGGCAAATTTCCTTCAGTCTCCCACTTGCACTAGAGTCAATAATCTAGATTACATTGTAATGATTCTAACACCCATGGAGTCTTGGTGCTGATCATGTTTTGCTCGTGAGATAGGCTTAGTCAATGTGTCTGCAACATTCAGATCCGTATGTATTTTGCAAATCTCCATGTCTCCCTCCTTGACTTGATCGTGGATAAAATTGAAGCGTCTCTTGATGTGCTTGGTTGTCTTGTGAAATCTGGATTCCTTTGCCAAGGCAATTGCTCCAGTATTGTCACAAAAGTTTTTCATTGGACCCGATGCACTAGGTATGCCACCTAGATCGGATATGAACTCCTTCATCCAGACTCCTTCATTTGCTGCTTCTGAAGCAGCTATGTATTCCACTTCATATGTAGATCCCGCCACGACGCTCTGCTTAGAACTGCACCAACTGACAGCTCCACCATTTAATAAAAGCACGTATCCGGTTTGTGACTTAGAGTCATCCGGATCAGTGTCATAGCATGCATTGACGTAACCGTTTATGACGAGCTCTTTGTCACCTCCATATACGAGAAACATATCCTTAGTCCTTTTTAGGTATTTCATGATGTTCTTGACCGTTGTCCAGTGATCCACTCCTGGATTACTTTGGTCTGGTACACAGCATTGCATACATGATAGAGCCTATGGCTGAAGCATAGGGAAAACCTTTCATTTTCTCTCTATCTTCTGCAGTGGTCGGGCATTGAGTCTGACTCAACTTCACACCTTGTAATACAGGCAAGAACCCTTTCTTTGCCTGATCTATTTTGAACTTCTTCAAAACTTTATCAAGGTATGTGCTTTGTGAAACTCCAATCAAGCGTCTTGATCTATCTCTATAGATCTTGATGCCCAATATATAAGCAGCTTCACCGAGGTCTTTCATTGAAAAATTCTTATTCAAGTATCCTTTTGTGCTATTCATAAATTCAGTATCATTTCCGATCAACAATATGTCATCTACATATAATATCTGAAATGCTACAGAGTTCCCACTCACTTTATTGTAAATACAGGCTTCTCCAAAAGTCTGTACAAAACCATATGCTTTGATCACACTATCAAAGCATATATTCCAACTCCGAGAGGCTTGCACCAGTCCATAAATGGATCGCTGGAGCTTGCACACTTTGTTAGCACCTTTTGGATCGACAAACCCTTCTGGTTGCATCATATACAACTCTTCTTTAAGGTATCCATTCAGGAATGCAGTTTTGACATCCATTCGCCAAATTTCATAATCATAAAATGCGGCAATTGCTAACATGATTCAGACGGACTTTAGCATCGCTATGGGTGAGAAGGTCTCAACGTAGTCAACTCCTTGAACTTGTCGAAAACCTTTTGCAACAAGTTGAGCTTTGTAGACAGTAACATTACCGTCAGCGTTAGGCTTCTTCTTGAAGATCCATTTATTCTCTATGGCCTGCCGACCATCGGGCAAGTCAACCAAAGTCCATACTTTGTTCTCATACATGGATCCCATCTCAGATTTCATGGTCTCAAGCCATTTTGCGGAATCTAGGTTCATCATCGCTTCCTCATAGTTCGCAGGTTCGTCATGGTCAAGTAACATGACTTCCAGAATAGGATTACCGTACCACTCTGGTGCAGATCTTACTCTGGTTGACCTACGAGGTTCGGTAGTAACTTGATCAGAAGTTTCATGATCATCATCATTAGCTTCCTCACTTACTGGTGTAGGAATCACTGGAAGTGATTTTAGTGATGAACTACTTTCCAATAAGGGAGAAGGTACAATTACCTCGTCAAGTTCTACTTTCCTCCCACTCACTTCTTTCGAGAGAAACTCCTTCTCTAGAAAGGATCCATTCTTAGCAATGAATATCTTGCCTTCGGATCTGTGATAGAATGTGTACCCAACAGTCTCCTTTGGGTATCCTATGAAGACACATTTCTCTGATTTGGGTTCGAGCTTATCAGGTTGAAGCTTTTTCACATAAGCATCACAGCCCCAAACTTTAAGAAACGACAACTTAGGTTTCTTGCCAAACCATAGTTCATAAGGTGTCGTCTCGACGGATTTAGATGGTGCCCTATTTAACGTGAATGCAGCTGTCTCTAAAGCGTAACCCCAAAATGACAGCGGTAAATCAGTGAGAGACATCATAGATCGCACCATATCTAATAAAGTGCGGTTACGACGTTCGGACACACCATTACGTTGTGGTGTTCCAAGTGGCGTGAGTTGCGAAACTATTCCACATTGTTTCAAATAAAGTCCAAACTCATAACTCAAATACTCACCTCCATGATCAGACCGTAGAAACTTGATTTTCTTGTTATGATGATTTTCCACTTCACTCTGAAATTCTTTGAACTTTTCAAATGTTTCAGACTTATGTTTCATCAAGTAGATATACCCATATCTGCTCAGATCATCTGTGAAGGTGAAAAAATAACGATATCCGCCACGAGCTTCAATGTTCATTGGACCACATACATCAGTATGTATGATTTCCAATAACTCTGTTGCTCGCTCCATTGTTCCGGAGAACGGAGTTTTAGTCATCTTGCCCATGAGGCATGGTTCGCAAGTACCAAGTGATTCATATTCAAGTGATTCCAGAAGTCTGTCAGAATGGAGTTTATTCATGCGCTTTACACCAATATGACCTAAACGGCAGTGCCACAAATAAGTTGCACTATCATTATCAACTCTGCATCTTTTGGCTTCAATACTATGAACATCTGTATCACTACTATCAAGATTTAGTAAAAAGAGACCACTCATCAGGGGTGCATGACCATAAAAGATATTACTCATATAAATAGAACAACAATTATTCTCTGATTTAAATGAATAACCATCTCACATAACAAGATCCAGATATAATGTTCATGTTCAACGCTGGCACCAAATAACAATTATTTAGGTCTAAAACTAATCCCGAAGGTAGAAGTAGAGGTAGCGTGCCGACGGAGATCACATCGACTTTGGAACCATTTCCCACGCGCATCGTCACCTCGTCCTTAGCCAATCTTCGCTTAATCCGTAGCCCTGTTTCGAGTTGCAAATGTTAGGAACTGAACCAGTATCAAATACCCAGGCACTACTTTGAGCATTCGTAAGGTACACATCAATAACATGTATATCAAATATACCTTTCACTTTACCATCCTTCTTCTCGGCCAAATACTTGGGGCAGTTCCGCTTCCATTGACCAGTTCCTTTTAAGTAGAATTACTCAGTCTCAGGCTTAGGTCCAGACTTGGGTTTCTTCACTTGAGCAGCAACTGGCTTGCTGTTTGATGTCTACTACACAACCTTCTTCTTGTAGACGTTGTTGGGCCTCCAAGTGCAGAGGTTTGTAGGACAGTAGCAAATTTCTCTCAAGTGGATGACCTAAGGTTTATCAATCCGTAGGAGGCGTAGGATGAAGATGGTCTCTCTCAAGCAACCCTGCAACCAAATAACAAAGAGTCTCTTGTGTCCCCAACACACCCAATACAATGGTAAATTGTATATGTGCACTAGTTCGGCGAAGAGATGGTGATACAAGTGGTATATGGATGATGGATAAAGGTATTTGTAATATGAAATTATAAAAACAGCAAGGTAACTAATGATAAAAGAGAGCGTAAACAGTATTGCAATGTGTTGAAACAAGGCCTAGGGTTCATACTTTCGCTAGTGTAAGTCCTCTCAACAATACTAACATAATTGGATCACATAACTATCCCTCAACATGCAACAAAGAGTCACTCCAAAGTCACTAATAGCGGAGAACAAACGAAGAGATTATGGTAGGGTACGAAACCACCTCAAAGTTATTCTTTCCAATCAATCCAGTGGGCTATTCCTATAAGTGTCACAGACAGCCCTAGAGTTCGTACTAGAATAACACCTTAAGACACAAATCAACCAAAACCATAATGTCACCTAGATACTCCAATGTCACCTCAAGTATATGTGGGTATGATTATACGATATGCATCACGCAATCTCAGATTCATCTATTCAACCAACACAAAGGACCTCAAAGAGTGCCCCAAAGTTTCTACCGGAGAATCACGACGAAAACGTGTGCCAACCCCTATGCATAGGTTCATGGGCGGAACCCGCAAGTTGGTCACCAAAACATACATCAAGTGGCACGTGGTATCCCATTGTCACCACAGATATCCACGGCAAGACATACATCAAGTGTTCTCAAATCTTTAAAGACTCAATCCGATAAGATTACTTCAAAGGGGAAACTCAATTCATTACAAGAGAGTAGAGAGGGGAAGAAACATCATAGGATCCAAATATAATAGCAAAGCTCGTGATACATCAAGATCGTATCATCTCAAGAACACGAGAGAGAGAGAGATCAAACACATAGCTACTGGTATATACCCTCAGCCTCGAGGGAGAACTACTCCCTCCTCGTCATGGAGAGCACCGGGATGATGAAGATGGCCACCGGAGAGGGATTGCCCCCTCCGGCAGGGTGCCAGAACGGGTCTAGATTGGTTTCCGGTGGCTACGGAGGCTTCTGGCGGCGGAACTCTCGATCTATTCTCTCTTCTAGAAGTTTTAGGGTATATGGAGTTATATAGGCAGAAGAAGCACGTCAGGGGAGCCACGAGGGCCCCACGAGGTAGGGGGCGCGCCCTAGGGGGTGGGCGCGCCCCCACCCTCGTGGGCAGCTCCTGTATCTTGTGACGTGGGGTCCAAGTCCATCAGGTGTGTTTCCTTCCAAAAATAACTTCTCCAGTTGATTTCATTCCGTTTCGACTCCCTCTGATATTCCTTTTCTTCAAAACACTGAAATAGGCATAAAACAACAAATCTGGGCTGGGCCTCCGGTTAATAGGTTAGTCCCAAAAATAATATAAAAGTGGAAAATAAAGACCAATATTGCCCAAAACAGTAGATAATATAGCATGGAGCAATCAAAAATTATAGATACGTTGGAGACGTATCAGGCATCCCCAAGCTTAATTCCTGCTCGTCCTCGAGTAGGTAAATGATAAAAAGAGAATTTTTGATGCGGAGTGCTACTTGGCATAATTTCAATGCAAATCCTCTTAATTGTGATATGAATATTCAGATTAGAAAGATTCAAGACAAAAGTTTATATTGACATAAAAATAATAATACTTCAAGCATACTAATAAAGCAATTATGTCCTCTCAAAATATCATGGCCAAAGAAAGCTATCCCTACAAAATCATATAGTCTGGCTATGCTCTATCTTCACCACACAAAATATTTAAATCATGCACAACCCCAATGACAAGCCAAGCAATTGTTTCATACTCTAACTTTTTCAAAACTTTTTCAATCTTCACACAATACATGAGCGTGAGCCATGGATATAGCACTATAGGTGGAATAGAATGGTGGTTGTGGAGAAGACAAAAAGGAGAAGATAGTCTCACATCAACTAGGCGTATCAACGGGCTATGGAGATGCCCATCAATAGATATTAATGTGAGTGAGTAGGGATTGCCATGCAACGAATGCACTATAGCTATAAGTATATGAAAGCTCAAAAAGAAACTAAGTGGGTGTGTGTCGGTGTCAAAACCGGCGGATCTCGGGTAGGGGGTCCCGAACTGTGCGTCTAGGCCGGATGGTAACAGGAGGCAAGGGACACGAAGTTTTACCCAGGTTCGGGCCCTCTCGATGGAGGTAAAACCCTACGTCCTGCTTGATTAATATTGATGATATGGGTAGTACAAGAGTAGATCTACCACGAGATCGGAGAGGCTAAACCCTAGAAGCTAGCCTATGGTATGATTGTTGTTGTGTATGTTGTCCTACGGACTAAAACCCTCCGGTTTATATAGACACCGGAGAGGGTTAGGGTTACACAAAGTGGGTTACAATGGTAGGAGATCTGCATATTCGTATCGCCAAGCTTGCCTTCCACGCCAAGGAAAGTCCCTTCCGGACACGGGACGAAGTCTTCAATCTTGTATCTTCATAGTCCAGGAGTCCGGCTGAAGGTATAGTCCGGCCATCCGGACACCCCCTAATCCAGGACTCCCTCAGTAGCCCCCGAACCAGGCTTCAATGACGATGAGTCCGGCGCGCTGATTGTCTTCGGCATTGCAAGGCGGGTTCTCCTCCAAATTCCGTGTACCTGTTGAATAAAGTCCGGTTTCTTGTAGATGTTGCGCTTCTTGGCTTCTACGCCCAATAATGGCCGCTTCCCACGTGTCAAACGAATATGAAAAGTCTGAGTGTTTTTACATTCACACCCCTAGCCGCGTAAATGAGCTGACCTATTTAAGGGGACGAGGATTTAGATCCAAACCACATCTTCCCCCCTTCGCGAGTGTTCATCAGAGCGCATCCGACAAAGGTCCATTCCACCATGGCCAGCCGTCGCGACTCCTCCTCTCGCCCTTCCAGCCCTCAGCCTGGATATTGGGAGAGATGCTCCATCCCGCATAGCGAGCTAGTGACGCTCCAGACCAAGGGATTTCTCCCCCCGGCCTATATGGTCCCGGTTCGAGCCGGCCTTGCCATCTATAATGGCGGAGAGCAAGCGGAGAGTGCCCCTAATCCCTCCAAAGGAGAGCGGGTGTGCCTCGTCCCTTATTTAATAAGGGGGCTCGGATTTCCAATCCATCCATTTCTCCGGGGGCTCCTGGAGTTCTATGGCCTCCAGCTACACAATCTCACGCCTGCCTCCGTATTGCATATCGCGGGCTTCGTAGCCCTCTGCGAGCTGTTTTTGGGTATCGAGGCTCATTTCGGGCTATGGAAAAGGTTATTCTGCCTTGTGCCCCGCTCTAAGGAGGGGTCAATGTATCAAGTGGGCGGAGCCGAAGTGTGGCGCATCGCCGGGACCGGATATCTGTCCGGAACCCCAAAGAAGGCGTCCGAAGACTGGCCCTCGGAATGGTTTTATATAGAAGACGTCCCGCTGCCGGATCCTGTCCGGATCGGCCTCCCTGAATTCGACAGTGCTCCCTTAAAGAAGCGCCTAAGCTGGCGTCCACGGAGCCCTCAGAGGGAAAGTGACAGGGACATCATTTACCTGATGGGCCGAATAAGATTGTTAGCCCATTCCGGACTAACCATGATCGGGGTTATGGCCGAATGCATTATGCGGGGGGTGCAACCGCTTCAGTATAGAAGCCACCCCATGTGGGACTTCAACGGGGAGGACGACGCCACCCGCTACGGCCGTAAGGGGCCGGATTCAGCTGCCGCTCTACTAAAGATCTTGTCCACTTTGTATAAGGGAGAAGAGGAGGAATTTCTCCGCGTCAACCCACAGGGTGGATTCTCTATGCACAATCCCCCAAGCTGGGTAAGCGGTCGTATTTACTTGCCCATCCGTTTTGTATTCCCATTGTTAAATATTCAGTCTGACGACTTCAACGCAGGAACTGCGCCGGGCTGTTAAGGAAATAAGCAGCCCTCCTCCACAACCCGAGGACCCAGGACGGTCCCTCGACCCGGCCTCTCAAGAGGATCCGGACATATCTGTGGAGCTGATTGATGGAGTGTTCCATCAATTGAGCAAGGACAACGCCTTGGTGGCCATTACGGCCGATTACCCAGGGCTAATCCCGGCCTCCCAGGTAACTGAGATCGAAGTCCCAGTACCCCGAATAGGTGTCCGCCCTCTCGTGTTTTCAGTTTCCTGATTACAACCGAACTTTGCAGGGGAGGTTTTTAAGGCGGAAGGCCGAACCTGCGGCGACAAGCCAACGAGGGGCCGCAGGGCCCCGTGGGCAGAAAAGAAGTGCAGTCCGGACCGAGGCGTCAGCGCAAAGGTATGGCGCGCCCCCTTATCCCAGGTGTTATACCTTCGAGGCACATTGACACTCGTGCTCTCTTCAGGACAAAGAGACCTCGCCGGACTATATCCGGAGAGGCTGCCAATCGCGCCTCCACCAGCCAGGCTCCAAAGCCTGGTCCGGAGGCGGAGGCGAACGCAAGGCGCGCGCCAGACGCTCCTCCGACGGAGGATGTGGACGGGTTGTCTGCCACCAACTCTGAGGTGGAGAGTGCCATGAACCACAGGCGTCGCCGGACAATTCTTCGCGACGCTTGTTTCTCCCAAGGGGCGTTAGATGCCTTCAACTCGGGAGATGCGTACCTCCGTGCCGCTCAAAATGGTCTAGCCAGAGCCACGGAGCAATATGTAAAAGACATACGGGTAAGAAAATTTTGGTAATTATATATATATATACCAGTAGCCCCCGAGACTTGAAACAGTTAGAATAACTGATTTAAGGATCATTTGTTATGCAGGTTCTTACAGAAAAGAATTCCCTACTGTCCAAGGAGCTGGAAGAGTGCAAAGCCCAACTTGAGGCCGCACTAGCCGCGGCAGGGGAGCCCAAGGAGACCCCCTCTGGTAATATACACTTCGAAAGATAAGTATTTTGCGAAGCACGGCATGGGTGCGAATCTGACAAATGAAATTGCAGATGGCGCCGGATTGAATCCGGAAAGGCAACACCTCCTACGCCAGCTAAAGGCTGGTGAGAAGGTGCTGACAAAGGTGAGGCGGGAGAAGAACGATCTCCAAGATGCCAACACCAAGCTGGGCGTCGAGCTGAAAGATGTTCGTGCCCAGCTGTCAGACTCCGTGAAGGAGAATCAGCGGCTTCGGCGCGGCATATTTAGTAAGTGCTTGAACGAACCTTTGAAAGAAAGTTCGGCGGGGAAGTCGACTAACAGAGCAATGTCTGTAGGTGTGCTAACAGGTCGTCCTGCAGAGGAGATGCCCGGTTCTACGGGTGACCTTCTTCCCGAGCTCTCGCAACTGCTCGATCGAGTTCGGCAGGCGATGCAAGGCGTCGCCCAGGCCCTGTGGCCATCCGTCTCCATGCCCGAAGGTCTTGGAGAGCTTGCGGAGAAGCTAAAGGGAGCACGGCGGCGCTTCCGATTGTGGAAGATATCGGCCTGCCGTCAAGGCGCTAGGGAGGCCTGGGCCATGGTGAAGACGCGGTACGCAAAGGCTGACCCCAACCACATGGCCGAGGTCGGTCCTGTAGGGCCCGATGGGAAGGAGATCCCTGTAAGCTTAGTATACGGCCAAGTAGAGTTGGCCGCAAAGTATTCCCAGCAGGACTGTAAATTAGACAGCCTGTTAGATGGTATTGAAGAGGAATACAATCAGTCAAAATGACTATGTAATTTAATTGACATTTATAATGCCTTCTAGCCGGATTGTAGATCATTTGTCATGGCCGACCTTTTCGCTTCAGCCTCGGGACCTGACGGTCCGGAGTGTGTCCGAATTCCCATGCGGTTATATAGGAACCGGGGAATGCATGGAGACCAGGCGTAGGGGTCATTAGTGCGTGAACAGACAAGTGCCCGACTAGTTATGTTATATTACATGGTTAGTAAGAAACATCTTCCAGGGAGAATAGTTCCGTTAGGGGTTCCTTTCCCTGGGAGGCATGCCCTAAGGTGCATGTCCATGCTGCGAAAAGAAACGCAGGAAAAACATCTGGGGGCGTATAGATAAAAATAAAAAAGATCATCTTTAGTTCACCGACCGAATATTCCCTTAAGAACGCTAGCTTTCGGCTTCACCCAGTCTGAGGTACACGTCCGGCTGACCCGGCAGTAACAATCGCAGAGGTGCTCCCTTTACCACCTAGCCGAACAATCGGGAACGTAGGGGTAAGCACAGGAGCCAGGCAACCCAGCTTGGCCAAAACTTAAGTCATATCGATGCATATAATGGTGAATAAAAGGTACATGCGGAAGTGTGACACATGTGTTGGGCATGAAGCCCGTATGAATAAGCTTCTGTTTAAAGAAGCCCCCAGGTTTAATGAGCGCGGATAGCGCGTCACTTTATGAGCCTTTAAAGGCTATAAGAGAGAGAGAGAGAGAGAGAGAGAGAGAGAGAGAGAGAGAGAGAAGAGAAATGTAAGATAGAAAATATATAAAAAATGGACAGAGGAAGGAGACGAACACAGAGTCCGGCGCTAGGCATAGAATCTTCGGAGACGGGCTGCGTTCCATGGGTTCGGCTCGAGTCGGTTATCCGATGCATCCCGCAGGCGGTACGCTCCACCAGTCAGGACTTGGTCAATTATGAAGGGACCTTCCCACTTGGGCTTGAGTTTGTCCTTTTTCTTGTCCGGTAGTCGTAGAACTAATTCACCAACGTTGTAATTTTTGGCCCGTACTTCTCTGCTTTGGTATCTTCGAGCCTGCTGTTGATAGAATGCGGAACGGGCTTTTGCCACGTCACGCTCCTCCTCCAATGCGTCCAAGCTGTCCTGCCGATCGAGCTCGGCTTCTCTTTCTTCGTACATGCGCACTCGAGGTGAGTCATGAATTATGTCGCAAGGCAAAACTGCCTCTGCGCCGTACACCATAAAGAATGGTGTGTATCCGGTGGTGCGATTCGGCGTGGTCCGCAGCCCCCAGAGTACGGAGTCGAGCTCCTCTACCCAGTGCGTGTTAGATTCCTTGAGGGACCGCACTAATCTGGGTTTGATGCCGCTCATGATAAGACCATTTGCACGTTCGACCTGGCCGTTAGTTTGTGGGTGATAGACGGAAGCATAATCGAGCTTGATGCCCATGTTTTTGCACCAGAGTTTTACCTCGTCGGCCGTGAAGTTCGTGCCGTTATCAGTGATGATGCTGTGGGGGACGCCGTAACGGTGTACAACCCCGGATATAAAGTCTATCACCGGTCCGGATTCGGCCGTCTTAACAGGCTTGGCTTCTATCCATTTGGTGAACTTATCCACCATGACCAGTAAGTATTTTTGCTTGTGGGTTCCGCCTTTAAGGGGTCCAACCATGTCAAGCCCCCAGACCGCGAAGGGCCAAGTAATGGGGATAGTTTGGAGGGCGGTGGGTGGCATATGGCTTTGGTTTGCAAAGAGCTGGCAACCGGTGCATCGTTGGACTAAGTCCTGAGCGTCTGCCCGGGCCGTCGGCCAATAAAAGCCTGTACGGAAGGCCTTGCTTACAAGGGACCGAGCTGCAGCGTGATGACCGCCGAGTCCGGCATGAATTTCAGCCAGGAGGTTCCGCCCCTCCTCTTCGGAGATGCACCTTTGAAGGACTCCGGTAGTGCTTTTCTTATAAAGCTCTCCCTCGTGGACTCTGTAGGCTTTGGATCGCCGCACTATGCAGCGTGCCTCATTTTGGTCCTCGGGGAGTTCCTGCCTAGTAAGGTAGGCGAGGAATGGTTCTGTCCACGGGGCGATGACGGCCATTATTACGTGGGCTGAAGGTGTTATTTCATTGGCAGAGCCTCCGATTGTGTCAGGATGTTCGGTGTCGGGCAGTGCGGTTGGGTCCGGGCTGTTATTGTTCGGCTCCCCTTCCCATACTACGGATGGCTTGAACAGCCTTTCCAAGAAGATGTTGGGGGGACTACATCGCGTTTTGCGCCGATGCGTGCCAGGACATCTGCCGCCTGATTATTTTCCCGGGCTATATGGTGAAATTCAAGCCCCTCGAACCGAGCTGACATTTTTAGGACGGCGTTGCGGTAAGCTGCCATTTTTGGATCCTTGGCATCGAAGTCTCCATTTATTTGGGATATTGCGAGGTTCGAGTCCCCGCGCACCTCTAGGCGTTGAATGCCCATGGATACTGCCATCCGGAGACCATGTAAAAGGGCCTCATATTCGGCTGCATTGTTGGAGTCCGTGTACATAATCTGGAGTACGTATTGAACTGTGTCTCCTGTGGGGGACGTCAAAACGACGCCGGCCCCCAGTCCGGCCAACATCTTGGAGCCGTCGAAATGCATGATCCAATTTGAATATGTGCCGTACTCTTTAGGGAGTTCGGCCTCCGTCCATTCTGCGACGAAGTCGGCCAAGACTTGCGACTTGATGGCTCGCCGTGGCTTATAAGTTATGTCGAACGGGAGGAGCTCAATGGCCCATTTTGCAATCCGGCCCGTTGCGTCACGGTTGTTTATAATATCGTTAAGTGGTACTTCCGAGGCTACTGTTATTGAACACTCTTGAAAGTAGTGTCGTAGCTTCCGGGATGCCATGAATACCGCGTACGCAATCTTTTGATAATGCGGGTACCGTGATTTGCAGGGAGTGAGGACAGTGGACACATAATAGACCGGCTTTTGAAGGGGGAATTTGTGTCCGTCCGCTTCTCGTTCGACGACGAGCACTGCGCTTACAACCTGATGTGTTGCTGCAATGTATAATAGCATTGGTTCGCCAATGTTTGGCGCGGCCAGGACTGGGTTTGTTGCCAGTATGGCTTTTATTTCGTCGAGTCCGGCCGTGGCTGCATCCGTCCATTTGAAGTGTTCGGTGCGCCGAAGGAGGCGGTAAAGGGGTAGGGCCTTTTCTCCCAAGCGGGAGATAAAGCGGCTTAGAGCCGCCACGCATCCGGTTAACTTTTGTATTTGTTTGAGGTCCTTTGGGATATCCAGTTGCGACAGAGCTCGGATCTTGGCTGGATTTGCTTCAATTCCTCTACCGGATACAATGAAGCCCAAGAGCTTTCCGGCTGGAACGCCGAAAACGCATTTTTCCGGGTTGAGCTTGATGTCGTATGTTCGGAGGTTATCAAATGTGAGCCTCAAGTCGTCTACTAGAGATTCAACATGTCTTGTTTTGACGACCACATCATCTACATATGCCTCCACTGTTTTGCCGATCTGGCTTGCCAGACATGTCTGAATCATGCGCTGATATGTTGCGCCGGCGTTTTTGAGCCCGAAGGGCATCGTGTTGAAGCAGAATGGGCCGTATGGTGTGATAAATGCCGTTGCGGCTTGGTCTGGTTCTGCCATCTTGATTTGATGGTAGCCGGAATATGCGTCGAGGAAACACAACGAATCGTGTCCTGCGGTAGCGTCGATAATTTGATCGATGCGGGGGAGGGGGAAGGGATCCTTTGGGCAAGCCTTGTTAAGGTCTTTAAAATCAACACACAGGCGCCAGGATTTGTCCTTCTTTGGTACCATCACCAGGTTTGCTAGCCAGTCCGGATGTTTTATATCTCTGATGAATCCGGCCTCCAATAGCTTTGCTAGCTCCTCTCCCATGGCCTGTCTCTTAGGTTCGGAAAAACGCCGAAGAGCCTGTTTGACAGGTTTGAATCCTGTTTGGATATTTAAGCTGTGCTCGGCCAGCCTGCGTGGGATTCCTGGCATGTCTGAAGGGTGCCAGGCGAAAATGTCCCAGTTCTCTCGTAGGAACTCTCGCAGTGCGGCGTCTACATCAGGGTTTAACTGTGCCCCGATGGAAGCTGTTTTATTGGGGTCCGTTGGATGGACTTGGAATTTGACTATTTCGTCCGCCGGTTTAAAGGAGGTGGACTTGGATCTTTTGTCGAGTACCACATCGTCCCTATTCACCGTAGAGCGCAGCGCAGTCAGTTCCTCAGCCGCTAGGGCTTCGGATAGTGCCTCGAGGGCCAGTGCGGCTGTCTTGTTTTCGGCGCGGAGTGCTATGTCCGGATCACTAGCGAGAGTGATGATCCCGTTAGGCCCGGGCATCTTGAGCTTCATGTACCCGTAATGGGGTATTGCTTGGAAGATTGTAAACGCTTCCCGCCCTAGCAGAGCGTGATAACCGCTGCTGAACGGAGCCACATGGAACGTGACCTCTTCGGACCTGTAATTATCCGGCGTGCCGAACACCACATCTAGTGTGATTTTTCCTGTACAGCGCGCTTCCCGACTGGGGATTATTCCTCTAAAGGTTGTGCTGCTTCGCTCAATGCGGTTCCAGTCTATTTCCATTTTTTGAAGGGTTTCCTCATAAATGAGGTTCAATCCGCTGCCGCCGTCCATGAGTACCTTGGTAAGACGAAAGCCGTCCACTATTGGACTGAGGACCAATGCGGCTGGTGCTCGGGCTGTTCGGAATTTAGGTTCATCACTGGCGTTAAAGGTAATAGCCGTGTCACTCCATGGGTTTATTGTTGCTACTTGGTAGACTTCGGCAAGGCTGCGGAGTGTCCTTTTTCGCATATTATTTGATGCGAAAGTCTCGAAGACTGTTAATACCGTATTGGTGTCTCTGGGGTGGCTTTCTGTGGCCTCCGGAATTAGGAGATTTTCGCCAATTTTGGCCACCTGCCGGAGTATCCAACATGCTCTGAGGCTGTGAGTTGGTGTGGCGTCCTCTGTACTGTGAATTTTACAGGGTCCATTGAGCCATCCTTCCAGTACGGTTCCATGCCCTGTAGAGGGTTTTTGCTTTTTAGTGCTTGACCCGGGTGTCTGGTGATGATGCACCCTTTTATTTCGGACTGGGTTTGTATTCAGGGCCGGATTGTCCCAAAATTTATTTCGGTTTTCCAGGCGCTTTCCATCGCACAGTACTTTCGTACAATGGACGCCAAGTCAGCGAAGCGTGTAATATCACGGCGACTTATGGCGTTGAGTATTCCCTTGTCCGTGCAATTATTGCAGAAGATTGAGATTGCGTCTTCCTCGCGGCAGTCCCTTAGCCTGTTCTTAACCAGGAGGAATCTGGCCCAGTAATGATGTACTGTTTCATCGGGCTCTTGCCTGATTTTGGATAGATCGCTTATGTTGGGGTGGGTGGGTGGAATTAAATCCGAAGCCTCACCCCATCTGAGGCTCAAAGGCCGAGGAATTTCCGAACTCGAAAATTTGGATTCCTGGATGTTGTCCAATGAATCCAGCCCATCGCCTGACTCTAAGTTCAGGTCTTGAGTGATATCCTCCCCTCCACGGGTATCCGGCTTGGAGGGATCAGGAATCCAGACGTAGCGAGTCCTTAAGATAGATGAAGGGTCCCCGCGTTGTCCCTCTACCACGGCAACGTGATGGGTGACTTGGGGAGAGTTAATCTCTCTCATATCGGGTTTAGGCCCAATCTGGTCATAATCCGTAGCGACTCCCAGGGCGGCGAAGCGATCCAAGAGCTCGTTTATGGAGGATAGCTCCATTGGATCTAACTGCTCGGCGAGTTCTGAGCTGACATGAAGATTGTTTTCGATGGCTCGAGAGGTCATCGTCGGCGCAGAAGCCGAAGAGGCGGTCATAAGAAAACCACCTAGCCGGAGGGTTTGGCCGACAGCCAAAGCTCCCTTAGCAACGGTGCCGTCTTTAAAGACGGGGCGAGGCATCCTTCCTAATGGCGACGACACAGAGGAACTCTCAATGCACCAATGTCGGTGTCAAAACCGGCAGATCTCGGGTAGGGGGTCCCGATCTGTGCGTCTAGGCCGGATGGTAACAGGAGGCAAGGGACACGAAGTTTTACCCAGGTTCGGGCCCTCTCGATGGAGGTAAAACCCTACGTCCTGCTTGATTAATATTGATGATATGGGTAGTACAAGAGTAGATCTACCACGAGATCAGAGAGGCTAAACCCTAGAAGCTAGCCTATGGTATGATTGTTGTTGTGTATGTTGTCCTACGGACTAAAACCCTCCGGTTTATATAGACACTGGAGAGGGTTAGGGTTACACAAAGTCGGTTACAATGGTAGGAGATCTGCATATCTGTATCGTCAAGCTTGCCTTCCACGCCAAGAAAATTCCCTTCCGGACACGGGATGAAGTCTTCAATCTTGTATCTTCATAGTCCAGGAGTCCGGCTGAAGGTATAGTCCGGCCATCCGGACACCCCCTAATCCAGGACTCCCTCAGTGTGCATCCAACTTGCTTGCTCATGAAGACCTAGGGCAATTTGAGGAAGCCCATCATTGGAATATACAAGCCAAGTTCTATAATGAAAAATTCCCACTAGTATATGAAAGTGATAACATGAGAGACTCTCTACTATGAAGATCATGGTGCTACTTTTGAAGCACAAGTGTGGTAAAAGGATAGTAACATTGTCCCTTCTCTCTTTTTCTCTCATCATTTTTTTATTTGGGCCTTTTCTCTTTTTTTATGGCCTCTTTTTATTTGGGCTTCTTTGGCCTCTTTTTTTTCGTCCGGAGTCTCATCCCGACTTATGGGGGAATCATAGTCTCCATCATTATTTCCTCACTGGGACAATGCTCTAATAATGATGATCATCACACTTTTATTTTTCTTACAACTCAATACTTAGAACAAAATATGACTCTATATGAATGCCTCCGGCGGTGTACCGGGATATGCAATATGACAATGATGGAGTGTGTCATAATAAATGGAACGGTGGAAAGTTGCATGGCAATATATCTCGGAATGGCTATGGAAATGCCATAATAGGTAGGTATGGTGGCTGTTTTGAGGAAGGTATATGGTGGGTTTATGATGACGGCGAAAATTGCGCGGTAATAGAGAGGCTAGCAATGGTGGAAGGGTGAGAGTGCGTATAATCCATGGACTCAACATTAGTCCTAAAGAACTCACATACTTATTGCAAAAATCTATTAGTTATCAAAGAAAAAGTATTATGTGCATGCTCCTAGGGGGGTAGATTGGTAGGAAAAGACCATCGCTCGTCCCCGACCGCCACTCATAAGGAGGACAATCAATAAATAAATCATGCTCCGACTTCATCACATAACGGTTCACCATACGTGCATGCTACGGGAATCACAAACTTCAACACAAGTTTTTCTCAAATTCACAACTACTCAACTACCATGACTCTAATATTACCATCCTCATATCTCAAAACAATCATCAAGTATCAAACTTCTCTTAGTATTCAACACACTCATAAGAGAATTTTATTATTCTTGAATACCTAGCATATTAGGATTTTAAGCAAATTGCCATGCTATTTAATACTCTCAAAATAATCTAAGTGAAGCATGATAGTTCATCTATTTCTTCAAAATAAAACTACCACCATGCTCTAAAAGATATAAGTGAAGCACTAGAGCAAATGACAAACTACTCCGAAAGATTTAAGTGAAGATCAATGAGTAGTCGAATAATTATGCAACTATGTGAAGACTCTCTAACATTTAATAATTTCAGATCTTGGGATTTTATTCAAACAGCAAGCAAAGCAAAAGAAAATGACATTCTAAGAATAGCAATCATCATGTGAAAAAGCAAAAACTTAGGATCAACCGAAACTAACCGATAGTTGTTGAAGAAGAAAGGTGGGATGCCAACCGGGGCATCCCCAAGCTTAGACGCTTGAGACTTCTTGAAATATTATCTTGGGGTGCCTTGGGCATCCCCAAGCTTGATCTTTTGTGTCTCCTTAATTCCTCTCATATCACGGTCTCCCTAAATCTCAAAAGCTTCATCCACACAAAACTCAACAAGGACTCGTGAGATAAGTTAGTATAAACCATTGCAAAAACCTTATCATACTCTACTGTAGCGGATCACTAAAATTATTATTCAACATTGAATACTAAATGCCTCTGCATATTTAATAGTCCTATCCTCAAATATAATCATTAAAGAAGCAAAAATATGCAAACAATGCAAACATAACAGCAATCTGCCTAAACAGGATAGTCTGTAAAGAATGCAGCAACATCCATACTTACCTAGATCCAAAAATTATGAAATAAAACTCCCACTGTTGTAAATTTATCAGATCTTAATATGCAAAAGGATTCAACATTTTATCACATTCTGACTTTTCTAGGGAATTATTGCAACAGCGGTAAACTTTCTGTTTTCAAACAGCAACATGAAGACTTGTAACATAGGCATAGTAAAGAATATCAATGCCACTTTTATTGGAATAAAAGATGCAAAACATTGTTCTAAATAACAGCAAGAAAATTCTAACAAAATAAATTGACACTCCAAGCAAAACACATATCATGTGGCGAATAAAAATATAGCTCCAAGTAAAGTTACCGAAGATCGAAGACGAAAGAGGGGATGCCCCGGCTTAGGCTCTTGGTTGTCCTTGAATATTACCTTGGGGTGCCTTGAGCATCCCCAAGCTTAGGCTCTTGCCACTCCTTATTCCATAGTCCATCGAATCCTTACCCAAAACTTGAAAACTTCACAACACAAAACTTAACAGAAAACTCGTAAGCTCCGTTAGTATAAGAAAATAAATCACCACTTCAAGCTACTGTAATGAACTCATTCTTTATTTATATTGGTGTTATAACTACTGTATTCCAACTTATATATAGTTTATAAACTATTTTACTAGCCATAGATTCATCAAAATAAGTAAACAATACATGAAAAACAGAATCTGTCAAAAACAGAACAGTCTGTAGTAATCTGGATCAAACGTATACTTCTGGAACACATAAAATTCTCGAATAAATTGCTGGATCTGAGGAATTTATCTATTAATCATCTCCAAAAAGAATTAACTAAATATCACTCTCCAAATAAAAATGGCAGCAATTCTCGTGAGCGCTAAAGTTTCTGTTTTTTACAGCATGATCAACAAGACTCTCCCCAAGTCTTCCCAAAGGTTCTACTTGGCACAAAAACTAATTAAAAGCATAAAACCACATCTAAATAGAGTCTAGATGAATTATTTATTACTAAACAGGAACAAAAATCAAGGAACTAAAATAAAATTGGTTTGCCTCCCAACAAGCGCTATCGTTTAACGCCCCTAGCTAGGCACGATGATTTCAATGATGCTCACATAAAAGATAAGAATTGTAAGATAAATAGAGCATCATGAAGAATATGACTAGAACATTTAAGTCTAACCCACTTCCTATGAATCGGGATTTTGTGAGCAATCATCTTGTGGGAACAAGAATCAACTTGCATAGGAAAGCAAAACAAGCATAACTTCAAAACTTTAAGCACATAGAGAGGAAACTTGATATTATTGCAATTCCTACATGCATATATTCCTCCCTCATAATAATTTTTAGTAGCATCATGAATGAATTCAACAATATAACCAGCACCTAAATAATTCTTTTCATGATCTACTTGCATAGAAACTTTATTACTCTCCACATAAGCAAAATTCTTCTCATGAATAATAGTGGGAGCAAACTCAACAAAATAATTATCATGTGAGGCATAATCCAATTGAAAACTAAAATCATGATGACAAGTTTCATGGTTATCATTAATCTTTATAGCATACAAGTCATCACAATAATCATCATAAATAGCAACTTTGTTCTCGTAATCAATTGGAACCTCTTCCGAAATAGTGGATTCATCACAAAATAAAGTCATGACCTCTCCAAATCCACTTTCATCAATATAATCATCATAAATAGGAGGCATGCTTTCATCATAATAAATTTGCTCATCAAAACTTGGGGGACAAAAAATATCATCTTCATCAAACATAGCTTCCCCAAGCTTGTGGCTTTGCATATCATTAGCATCATGGATATTCAAGGAATTCATACCAACAACATTGCAATCATGCTCATCATTCAAATATTTAGTGCCAAACATTTTATAGATTTCTTCTTCTAGTACTTGAGCACAATTTTCCTTTCCATCATACTCACGAAAGATATTAAAAAGGTGAAGCATAGGAGTTTCACTCAATTCCATTATTTTTTTGTAGTTTTCTTTTATAAACTAAACTAGTGATAAAACAAGAAACTAAAAGACTCGATTGCAAGATCTAAAGATATACCTTCAAGCGCCAACCTCCCCGGCAACGGCGCTAGAAAAGAGCTTGATGTCTACTACACAACCTTTTTCTTGTAGACGTTGTTGGGCCTCCAAGTGCAGAGGTTTGTAGGACAGTAGCAAATTTCCCTCAAGTGGATGACCTAAGGTTTATTGATCCATAGGAGGCGTAGGATGAAGATGGTCTCTCTCAAGCAACCCTGCAACCAAATAACAAAGAGTCTCTTGTGTCCCCAACACACCCAATACAATGGTAAATTGTATAGGTGCACTAGTTCGGCGAAGAGATGGTGATACAAGTGGTATATGGATGGTGGATAAAGGTATTTGTAATATGAAATTATAAAAACAGCAAGGTAACTAATGATAAAAGAGAGCGTAAACAGTATTGCAATGTGTTGAAACAAGGCCTAGGGTTCATACTTTCGCTAGTGTAAGTCCTCTCAACAATACTAACATAATTGGATCACATAACTATCCCTCAACATGCAACAAAGAGTCACTCCAAAGTCACTAATAGCGGAGAACAAATGAAGAGATTATGGTAGGGTACGAAACCACCTCAAAGTTATTCTTTCCAATCAATCCGGTGGGATATTCCTATAAGTGTCACAAACAGCCCTAGAGTTCATACTAGAATAACACCTTAAGACACAAATCAACCAAAACCCTAATGTCACCTAGATACTCCAATGTCACCTTAAGTATCCGTGGATATGATTATACGATATGCATCACACAATCTCAGATTCATCTATTCAACCAACACAAAGGACCTCAAAGAGTGCCCCAAAGTTTCTACCGGAGAATCGCGACGAAAATGTGTGCCAACCCCTATGCATAGGTTCATGGGCGGAACCCGCAAGTTGGTCACCAAAACATACATCAAGTGGCACGTGGTATCCCATTGTCACCACAGATATCCACGGCAAGACATACATCAAGTGTTCTCAAATCTTTAAAGACTCAATCCGATAAGATTACTTCAAAGGGGAAACTCAATTCATTACAAGAGAGTAGAGGGGGGAAGAAACATCATAGGATCCAAATATAATAGCAAAGCTCGTGATACATCAAGATCGTATCATCTCAAGAACACGAGAGAGAGAGAGAGAGAGAGAGATCAAACACATAGCTACTGGTACATACCCTCATCCCCGAGGGAGAACTACTCCCTCCTCATCATGGAGAGCCCAGGGATGATGAAGATGGCCACCGGAGAGGGATTGCCCCCTCCGGCAGGGTGCCGGAACGGGTCTAGATTGCTTTTCGGTGGCGGAGGCTTCTGGCGGCGGAACTCCCGATCTATTCTCTCTTCTGTAAGTTTTAGGGTATATGGAGTTATATAGGCAGAAGAAGCACGTCAGGGGAGCCACGAGGGCCCCACGAGGCAGGGGGGCGTGCCCTAGGGGGGTGGGCGCTCCCCCCACCCTCGTGGGCAGCTCCTGTATCTTCTGACATGGGGTCCAAGTCCATCAGGTGTGTTTCCTTCCAAAAATAACTTCTCCAGTTGATTTCGTTCCGTTTCGACTCCGTCTGATATTCCTTTTCTTCAAAACACTGAAATAGGCATAAAACAACAAATCTGGGCTGGGCCTCCGGTTAATAGGTTAGTCCCAAAAATAATATAAAAGTGGAAAATAAAGCCCAATATTGCCCAAAACAGTAGATAATATAGCATGGAGCAATCAAAAATTATAGATATGTTGGAGACGTATCACTGTTCTTCTTGAAGTTCCCCTTCTTCCCTTTATCCTTTTTCTTGAAACTGGTGGTCTTGTTGACCATCAACACTTGATGCTTCTTCTTGATTTCTACCTCAGCAACCTTTAGCATTGCGAAGAGCTCAGGAATCGTCTTATCCATCCCTTGCATATTATAGTTCATCACGAAGCTCTTTTAGCTTGGTGGCAGTGATTGAAGAACTCTGTAAATGACACTATCATCAGGAAGATTAACTCCCAGTTGAGTCAAGTGGTTGTGGTACCCAGACATTCTGAGTATATGTTCACTGATAGAACTATTCTCCTCCATCTTGCAGATGTAGAAATTATTGGAGAATTCATATCTCTCAATCCGAGCATTTTCTTGAAATATTAACTTCAACTCCTGGAACATCTCATATGCTCCATTACGTTCAAAACGTTGTTGAAGTCCTGGTTCTAAGCCGTAAAGCATGGCACACTGAACTATCAAGTAGTCATCAGCTTTGCTCTGCCAGGTGTTCATAACATCTAGCGTTGCTCCTGCAGCGGGTTTGTCACCTAGCGGTGCTTCCAAGACGTAATTCTTCTGTACAGCAATGAGGATAATCCTCAAGTTACGGGCCCAGTCCGTGTAGTTGCTACCATCATCTTTCAACTTAGCTTTCTCTAGGAACGCATTAAAATTCAACGGAACAACAGCACGGGCCATCTATCTACAACAACATAGACATGCAAAATACTATCAGGTACTAAGTTCATGATAAATTAAAGTTCAGTTAATCAAATTACTTAAGAACTCCCACTTCGATAGATATCTCTCTAATCATCTAAGTGATCACGTGATCCATATCAACTAAACCATGTCCGATCATCACGCGAGATGGAGTAGTTTTCAATGGTGAACATCACTATGTTGATCATATCTACTATATGATTCACCTCGACCTTTCGGTCTCAGTGTTCCGAGGACATATCTGCATATGCTAGGCTCGTCAAGTTTAACCCGAGTATTCTGCGTGTGCAAAACTGGCTTGCACCCGTTGTATGTGAACATAGAGCTTGTCACACCCGATCATCACGTGGTGTCTCGGCACGACAAACTGTAGCAACGGTGCATACTCAGGAAGAACACTCATACGCTGAAATTTAGTGAGAGATCATCTTATAATGCTACTGCCAAACTAATCAAAATAAGATGCATAAAGGATAAACATCACATGCAATCAATATAAGTGATATGATATGGCCATCATCATCTTGTGCCTTTGATCTCCATCTCCAAAGCACCGTCATGATCACCATCGTCACCGGCTTGACACCTTGATCTCCATCGAAGCATCGTTGTCGTCCCGCCAACTATTGCTTCTACGACTATCGCTACCGCTTAGTGATAAAATAAAGCAATTACATGGCGATTGCATTTCATACAATAAAGCGACAACCATATGGCTCCTGCCAGTTGCCGATAACTATGTTACAAAACATGATCATCTCATACAATAAAATTTGGCATCATGTATTGACTATATCACATCACAACATGCCCTGCAAAAACAAGTTCGACGTCCTCTACTTCGTTGTTGCAAGTTTTACGTGGCTGCTACGGGCTGAGCAAGAACCGTTCTTACCTATGCATCAAAAACCACAACACGGTATAGTGATTGCTTTTTGATCTTCAGAAAGAACCATGTTCATTGAATCCAATTCAACTAAAGCTGGAGAAACAGACACCCACTAGCCACCTGTGTGCGAAGCACGTCAGTAGAACCAGTCTCGCGGAAGCGTACGCGCAATGTCGGTCTGGGTCGCTTCATCCAACAATGCCGCGGAATCAAGAATCAACTAGTGACAGCAAGCAATATGTATAAACCCACGCCCACAACTCCTTTGTGTTCTACTCGTGCATATAACATATACGCATAAACCTGGCTCGGATGCCGCTGTTGGGGAACACAATAATTTCAAAAAAAAATCCTACGCACACGCAAGATCATGGTGATGCATAGCAACGAGAGGGGAGAGTATCGTCTATGTACCCTCGTAGACCATAAGCGGAAGCGTTATGACAACGCGGTTGATGTAGTCATACGTCTTCACGATCGACCGATCTAGAACCAAAGGTACGGCACCTCCGCGATCTGCACACGTTTGGCTCGGTGACGTCCTGTGAACTCACGATCCAGTAGAGCTTCGAGGGAGAGCTTCGTCAGCACGACGGCGTGATGACGGTGATGATGTTGCTACCGGAACATGGCTTCGCCTAAGCACCGCTATGATATTACCGAGGGGGACACCGCACACGGCTAAAGATCAATGATCAACTTTTGTGTCTATGGGGTGCTCCCTTCCCCGTATATAAAGGAGTGGAGGAGGGGGAGGCGGCCTCCTAGGCACACCCCAAGGGGAGTCCTACTCCCACCGGGAGTAGGATTCCCCCCTTGCCTTGTTGGATTTAGCCATTTAGGAGAGAAGGAAGGAGGAGGGAGGAGGAAGGAAAGGGAGGCCGGCCCCACTCCCAATTCGGATTGGGCTTGGGGGGCACCTCCTCCTTTGCTCCTTTCCCCTCTCCCCCACTAAGGCCCAGTAAGGCCCATATACCTCCCGGGGGGTTCCGGTAAGCTCCCGGTGCTCCGGTATACTCCTGTTTTCACCCGGAACCATTCCGATGTCCAAACATAGGCTTCCAATATATCGATCTTTATGTCTCGACCATTTCGAGACTCCTCGTTATGTCCGTGATCAAATCCGAGACTCTGAACTACCTTCGGTACATCAAAACACATAAACTCGTAATACCGATCATCACCGAACGCTAAGCGTGCGGACCCTACGGGTTCGAGAACTATGTAGACATGACCGAGACATGTCTCCGATCAATAACCAATAGCGGAACCTGGATGCTCATATTGGTTCCTACATATTCTACGAAGATCTTTATCGGTCAAACCGCATAACGGTATACGTTGTTCCCTTTGTCATCGGTATGTTACTTGCCCGAGATTCGATCGTCGGTATCTCAATACCTAGTTCAATCTCCTTACCGGCAAGTCTCTTTACTCGTTCCGTAATGATACATCCTATAACTAACTCATTAGCTACAATGCTTGCAAGGCTTATTGTGATGTACATTACCGAGAGGGCCCAGAGATACCTCTCCAACAATCGGAGTGACAAATTGATTTCTACTACACAACCTTATTCTTGTAGACGTTGTTGGGCCTCCAAGTGCAGAGGTTTGTAGGACAGTAGCAAATTTCCCTCAAGTGGATGACCTAAGGTTTATTAATCCGTAGGAGGCGTAGGATGAAGATGGTCTCTCTCAAGCAACCCTGCAACCAAAAAACAAAGAGTCTCTTGTGTCCCCAACACACCCAATACAATGGTAAATTGTATAGGTGCACTAGTTCGATGAAGAGATGGTGATACAAGCGGTATATGGATGGTAGATAAAGGTATTTGTAATCTGAAATTATAAAAACAGCAAGGTAACTAATGATAAAAATGAGCGTAAACGGTATTGCAATGTGTTAAAACAAGGCCTAGGGTTCATACTTTCACTAGTGCAAGTTCCCTCAACGATACTAACATAATTGGATCACATAACTATCCCTCAACATGCAACAAAGAGTCACTCCAAAGTCACTAATAGCGGAGAACAAACGAAGAGATTATGGTAGGGTACGAAACCACCTCAAAGTTATTCTTTCCAATCAATCCGTTGGGCTATTCCTACAAGTGTCACAAATAGCCCTAGAGTTCGTACTAGAATAACACCTTAAGACACAAATCAATCAAAACCCTAATGTCACCTAGATACTCCAATGTCACCTCAAGTATTCGTGGGCATGATTATACGATATGCATCACACAATCTCAGATTCATCTATTCAACCAACACAAAGGACCTCAAAGAGTGCCCCAAAGTTCTACTGGATAATCACGATGAAAACGTGTGCCAACCCCTATGCATAGGTTCATGGGAGGAACCCGCAAGTTGATCACCAAAACATACATCAAGTGAATCACGTGGTATCCCATTGTCACCACAGATACGCACGGCAAGACATACATCAAGTGTTCTCGAATCTTTAAAGACTCAATCCGATAAGATTACTTCAAAGGGGAACCTCAATTCATTACAAGAGAGAAGAGGGGGAGGAGAAACATAAGATCCAACTATAATAGCAAAGCTCGCGATACATCAAGATCATATCACCTCATGAACATGAGAGAGAGAGATCAAACACATAGCTACTGGTACATACCCTCAGCCCCGAGGGAGAACTACTCCCTCCTCGTCATCGAGAGCACCGGGATGATGAAGATGGCCACCAGAGAAGGATTGCCCCCTCCGGCAGGGTGCCGGAACGGGTCTAGATTGGTTTTTGTTGGCTACGGAGGCTTCTGGCGGCGGAACTCCCGATCTAAATCTCCGTTCTGGAAGTTTTACGATACGTAGGTATATATGGGTGCAGGGGGTACGTCGGAGGAGCTACGGGGGCCCCACGAGGCAGGGGGCGCGCCCTAAGGGGGGGCGCGCCCCACCCTCGTGAGCGCCTCCCGTATCTCCTGACGTGGAGTCCAAGTCTATCCGGTGGCTTTCATTCCAAAAATAACTTCTCCAGTTGATTTCGTTCCATTTCGACTCCGTTTGATATTCCTTTTCTTCGAAACACTAAAATAGGCATAAAACAACAAATCTGGGCTGGGCCTCCGGTTAATAGGTTAGTCCCAAAAATAATATAAAAATGGAAAATAAAGCCCAATATTGCCCAAAACAGTAGATAATATAGCATGGAGCAATCAAAAATTATAGATACGTTGGAGACGTATCAAGCATCCCCAAGCTTAATTCCAGCTCGTCCTCGAGTAGGTAAATGATAAAAAGATAATTTTTGATGTGGAATGCTAGTTGGCATAATTTCAATGTAATTCTTCTTACTTGTGATATGAATATTCAGATCCGAAAGATTCAAGACAAAAGTTCATATTGACATAAAAATAATAATACTTCAAGCATACTAATAAAGCAATTATGTCTTCTCAAAATAACATGGCCAAAGAGAGCTATCCCTACAAAATCATATAGTCTGGCTATGCTCCATCTTCACCACACAAAATATTTAAATCATGCACAACCCCGATGACAAGCCAAGCAATTGTTTCATACTTTTGATGTTCTCAAACTTTTTCAATCTTCACGCAATATATGAGCGTGAGCCATGGACATAGCACTATAGGTGGAATAGAATGGTGGTTGTGGAGAAGACAAAAAGGAGAAGATAGTCTCACATCAACTAGGCGTATCAACGGGCTATGGAGATGCCCATTAATAGATATCAATGTGAGTGAGTAGGGATTACCATGCAACGGATGCACTAGAGCTATAAGTATATGAAAGCTCAACAAAAGAAACTAAGTGGGTGTGCATCCAACTCGCTTGCTCATGAAGACCTAGGACATTTCGAGGAAGCCCATCATTGGAATATACAAGCCAAGTTCTATAATGAAATATTCCCACTAGTATATGAAAGTGACAACATAGGAGACTCTCTATCATGAAGATCATGGTGCTACTTTGAAGCACAAGTGTGGTAAAAGGATAGTAGCATTGTCCATTCTCTCTTTTTCTCTCATTTTTTTATTTTTTTATTTGGGCCTTCTCTTTTTTTATGGCCTCTTTTTTTCTCTTTTTTTATTTGGGCTTCTTTGGCCTCTTTTATTTATTTATTTTCGTCCAGAGTCTCATCCCGACTTGTGGGGGAATCATAGTCTCCATCATCCTCTCCTCACTGGGACAATGCTCTAATAATGATGATCATCACACTTTTATTTACTTACAACTCATGAATTACAACTCGATTCTTAGAACAAGATATGACTCTATATGAATGCCTCCGGCGGTGTACCGGGATGTGCAATGATGCATGAGTGACATGTATGAAAGAATTATGAATGGTGGCTTTGCCACAAATACGATGTCAACTACATGATCATGCAAAGCAATATGAGAATGATGAAGCGTGTCATAATAAATGGAATGGTGGAAAGTTGCATGGCAATATATCTCGGAATGGCTATGGAAATTCCATAATAGGTAGGTATGGTGGCTGTTTTGAGGAAGGTATATAGTGGGTTTATGGTACCGGCGGAAGTTGCGCGGTACTAGAGAGGCTAGCAATGGTGGAAGGGTGAGAGTGCGTATAATCCATGGACTCAACATTAGTCCTAAAGAACTCACATACTTATTGCAAAAATCTATTAGTTATCGAAACAAAGTACTACGCGCATGCTCCTAGGGGGATAGATTGGTAGGAAAAGACCATCGCTCGTCCCCGACCGCCACTCATAAGGAAGGCAATCAATAAATAAATCATGCTCCGACTTCATCACATAACGGTTCACCATACGTGCATGCTACGAGAATCACAAACTTCAACACAAGTATCTCTCAAATTCACAACTACTCAACTAGCATGACTCTAATATCACCATCTCCATATCTCAAAACAATTATCAAGTATCAAACTTCTCATAGTATTCAACACACTCATAAGAGAATTTTATTATTCTTGAATACCTAGCATATTAGGATTTTAAGCAAATTACCATGCTATTTAAGACTCTCAAAATAATATAAGTGAAGCATTAGAGTTCATCTATTTCTTCAAAATAAAACTACCACCATGCTCTAAAAGATATAAGTGAAGCACTAGAGCAAACGACAAACTACTCCGAAAGATATAAGTGAAGATCAATGAGTAGTTGAATAATTATGCAAATATGTGAAGACTCTCTAACATTTAATAATTTCAGATCTTAGTATTTTATTCAAACAGAAAGCAAAGCAAAATAAAATGACATTCTAAGAATAGCAAACATCATGTGAAGAAGCAAAAACTTAGGATCAACCGAAACTAACCGATAGTTGTTGAAGAAGGAAGGTGGGATGCCAACCGGGGCATCCCCAAGCTTAGACGCTTGAGAATTCTTGAAATATTATCTTGGGGTGCCTTGGGCATCCCCAAGCTTGACCTTTTGTGTCTCCTTAATTCCTCTCATATCACGGTCTCCCTAAATCTCAAACGCTTCATCCACACAAAACTCAACAAGGACTCGTGAGATAAGTTAGTATAAACCATTGGAAAAACTTTATCATACTCTACTGTAGAAAATCACTAAAATTATTATTCAACATTGCATACTAAATGCCTCTGCATATTTAATAGTCCTATCCTCAAATAGAATCATTAAAGAAACAAACATATGCAAACAATGCAAACATAACAGCAATCTGCCTAAACAGGATAGTCTGTAAAGAATGCTGCAACATCCATACTTCCCTAGCTCCAAAAGTTATGAAAGAAAATTCCCATTGTAGTAAAATTATCAGAGATTAATATGCAAAAGGTTTCAACATTTTATCACATTCTGACTTTTCTAGGGAATTATTGCAACAGCGGTAAACTTTCTGTTTTCAAACAGCAACATGTGGACTTCTAAAATAGGCTTAGTAAAGGCTATCAATGCCTATTTTATTGAAATAAAAGATGAAAAACATTG
This sequence comes from Triticum aestivum, assembly GCF_018294505.1. Taxonomy (NCBI): domain Eukaryota; kingdom Viridiplantae; phylum Streptophyta; class Magnoliopsida; order Poales; family Poaceae; genus Triticum; species Triticum aestivum. The sequence goes on along the minus strand of NC_057812.1, from coordinate 276,282,376 downwards.
TTCTAAATAACATCAAGAAAATTCTAACAAAATAAATTGATGCTCCAAGCAAAACACATATCATGTGGCGAATAAAAATATAGCTCCAAGTAAAGTTACCGATGAACGAAGACGAAGGAGGGGATGCCTTCCAGGGCATCCCCAAGATTAGGCTCTTGGTTGTCCTTGAATATTATCTTGGGGGTGCCTTGGGAATCCCCAATCTTAGGCTCTTGCCACTCCTTATTCCATAGTCCATCGAATCCTTACCCAAAACTTGAAAACTTCACAACACAAAACTTAACAGAAAACTCGTAAGCTCCGTTAGTATAAGAAAATAAATAACCACTTCAAGATACTGTAATTAACTCATTCTTTATTTATATTGGTGTTAAACCTACTGTATTCCAACTTCTCTATGGTTTATAAACTATTTTACTAGCCATAGATTCATCAAAATAAGCAAACAACACACGAAAAACAGAATCTGTCAAAAACAGAACAGTCTGTAGTAATCTGGATCAAACGTATACTTATGGAACTCATAAAATTCTCAAATAAGTTTCTGGACCTGAGGAATTTATATATTAATCATCTGCAAAAAGAATTAACTAAATATCACTCTCCAAATAAAAATGGCAGCAATTCTCGTCAGCGCTAAAGTTTCTGTTTTTTACAGCAAGATCAACAAGACTTTCCCCAAGTCTTCCCAAAGGTTCTACTTGGCACAAACACTAATTAAAAGCATAAAACCACATCTAAACAGAGTCTAGATGAATTATTTATTACTAAACAGGAACAAAAATCAAGTAACAAGAATAAAATTGGGTTGCCTCCCAACAAGCGCTATCGTTTAACGCCCCTAGCTAGGCATGATGATTTCAATGATGCTCACATAAAAGATAAGAATTGTAACGTAAAGAGAGCATCATGAAGAATATGACTAGCACATTTAAGTCTAACCCTATTACTATGCATAGGCATTTTGTGAGCAAACAACTTGTGGGAACAATAATCAACTTGCATAGAAAGGTAAAACAAGCATAACTTCAAAATTTTAAGCACATAGAGAGGAAACTTGATATTATTGCAATTCCTACAAGCATATATTCCTCCCTCATAATAATTTTCAGTAGCATCATGAATGAATTCAACAATATAACCAGCACCTAAAGCATTCTTTTCATGATCTATAAGCATAGAAAATTTACTACTCTCCACATAAGCAAATTTCTTCTCATGAATAATAGTGGGAGCAAACTCAACAAAATAACTATCATGTGATTGAAAATTAAGATCAAGATGAAAAGTTTTATTGTTATTATTATTCTTTAAAGCATACGTGTCATCACAATAATCATCATAGATAGGAGGCATGCTTTCATCATAATAAATTTGCTCATCAAAACTTGGGGGACAAAAAATATCATCTTCATCAAACATAGCTTCCCCAAGCTTGTGGCTTTGCATATCATTAGCATCATGGATATTCAAGGAATTCATACTAACAACATTGAAATCATGCTCATCATTCAAATATTTAGTGCCAAACATTTTATAGATTTCTTCTTCTAGCACTTGAGCACAATTATCCTTTCCATCATACTCACGAAAGATATTAAAAAGATGAAGCGTATGAGACAAACTCAATTCCATTTTTTTGTAGTTTTCTTTTATAAACTAAACTAGTGATAAAACAAGAAACTAAAAGACTCGATTGCAAGATCTAAATATATACCTTAAAGCACTCACCTCCCCGGCAACGGCGCCAGAAAAGAGCTTGATGTCTACTACAAAACCTTCTTCTTGTAGATGTTGTTGGGCCTCCAAGTGCAGAGGTTTGTAGGACAGTAACAAATTTCCCTCAAGTGGATGACCTAAGGTTTATCAATCCATAGGAGGCGTAGGATGAAGATGGTCTCTCTCAAGCAACCCTGCAACCAAATAACAAAGAGTCTCTTGTGTCCCCAACACACCCAATACAATGGTAAATTGTATAGGTGCACTAGTTCGGCGAAGAGATGGTGATACAAGCGGTATATGGATGGTAGATAAAGGTATTTGTAATCTGAAATTATAAAAACAGCAAGGTAACTAATGAAGTGAGCGTAAACGGTATTGCAATGTGTTGAAACAAGGCCTAGGGTTCATACTTTCACTAGTGCAAGTTCCCTCAATGATACTAACATAATTGGATCACATAACTATCCCTCAACATGCAACAAAGAGTCACTCCAAAGTCACTAATAGCGGAGAACGAACGAAGAGATTATGGTAGGGTACGAAACCACCTCAAAGTTATTATTTCCAATCAATCCGTTGGGCTATTCCTATAAGTGTAACAAACAGCCCTAGAGTTCGTACTAGAATAACACCTTAAGACACAAATCAATCAAAACCCTAATGTCACCTAGATACTCCAATGTCACCTCAAGTATCCATGGGCATGATTATACGATATGCATCACACAATCTCAGATTCATCTATTCAACCAACACAAAGGACCTCAAAGAGTGACCCAAAGTTCTACCGGAGAATCATGACCAAAACGTGTGCCAACCCCTATGCATAGGTTCATGGGCGAAACCCGCAAGTTGATCACCAAAACATACATCAAGTGAATCACGTGGTATCGCATTGTCACCACAGATACGCATGGCAAGACATACATCAAGTGTTCTCAAATCTTTAAAGACTCAATCCGATAAGATTACTTCAAAGGGGAAACTCAATTCATTACTAGAGAGAAGAGGGGGAGGAGAAACATAAGATCCAACTATAATAGCAAAGCTCGCGATACATCAAGATCATATCACCTCAAGAACACGAGAGAGAGAGAGATCAAACACATAGCTACTGGTACATACCCTCAGCCCCGAGGGAGAACTACTCCCTCCTTGTCACGGAGAGCACCGGGATGATGAAGATGGCCACCGGAGAAGGATTGCCCCCTCCGGCAGGGTGCCGGAACGGGTCTAGATTGGTTTTCGGTGGCAACGGAGGCTTCTGGCGGCGGAACTCCCAATCTAAATCTCCGTTCTGGAAGTTTTACGATACGTAGGTATATATGGGTGCAGGGGGTACGTCGGAGGAGCTACGGGGGCCCCACGAGGCAGGGGGCGCGCCCTAGGGAGGGGGGCGCCCCCCACCCTCGTGAGCACCTCCCGTATCTCCTGACGTGGAGTCCAAGTCTATCCGGAGGCTTTCGTTCCAAAAATAACTTCTCCAGTTGATTTCATTCCGTTTTGACTCCGTTTGATATTCCTTTTCTTCGAAACACTGAAATAGGCATAAAACAGCAAATCCGAGCTGGGCCTCCGGTTAATAGGTTAGTCCCAAAAATAATATAAAAGTGGAAAATAAAGCCCAACATTGCCCAAAACAGTAGATAATATAGCATGGAGCAATCAAAAATTATAGATATGTTGGAGACGTACCACAAATCCTAATCTTGATCCATGCCAACTCAACAAACACCATCGGAGACACCTGTAGAGCACCTTTATAATCACCCAGTTACGTTGTGACGTTTGGTAGCACACAAAGTGTTCCTCCGGTATTCGGGAGTTGCATGATCTCATAGTCATAGGAACATGTATAGTTATGGAGAAAGCAATAGCAACAAACTAAACGATCATCGTGCTAAGCTAACGGATGGGTCAAGTCAATCACATCATTCTCTAATGATGTGATCCTGTTAATCAAATGACAACTCATGTCTATGGTTAGGAAACATAACCATCATTTATTCAACGAGCTAGTCAAGTAGAGGCAAACTAGTAACACTCTATTTGTCTATTTATTCACACACGTACTAAGTTTCCGGTTAATACAATTCTAGCATGAATAATAAACATGTATCATGATACAAGGAAATATAAATAACAACTTTATTATTGCCTCCAGGGCATATTTCCTTCAATTAGTTGTCATCCCAAAGGTATCAAATCCGACTCATTTATCTCAGCTTTGGTCTATCAGCTTATGTAGTGTGTTCTATAAGATTGCTTCAAAAGTTCTTGCAAACCGTTTAAAGCTGATCTTACCAAAAACATATCTTCGAGGAGCAAACTGCCTTTGTCCCAGGAAGACTTACAACTGAAAATATAATTCATAATTCCTCCTATGAATGTTTACATTTTATGAAGAAGAGCAAAAAATTAATAACTTTTGTGCACTCAAGCCGGATATGATGAAGGCATATGACAGACTGGAACAAATTTATCTGGAAGCCATTATGGTGAAACTGGGGTTTGGTGCACCATGGATCTCAATAGTCACGGGGATGGTGAGATCAGTATCTTTTTCTATCCTTCTGATTGGAAGCAAGCTAGAAGTATTCAAACCCTCAAGCGGGATCATGCAGGGAGATCCTATCTCTCCATACCTTTTCTTGATAGCAGCAGAGGGCCTTTCGTGCCTCCTTAAATCTCAGCCACAGTCATCTTATTTTGTGGCATCAAGTTGGCATCATCAACACCGTCAATGAATCACCTTTTATTCATAGATGACAACCTGTTGCTTTCCAAGGCAAACGTTAATGGAGCAGAGGAGGTTTCCAATCTATCGGGGACTTATTGTAGGACGTCGGGATAGAGGATAAACCGTGATAAACCATCCATATTTTTTAGTAAGGGATGTCCTTGGATCATGCATGATGCGGTCAGAGATACATTACGAGTTCCTAATGAATCTTTAAGTGGCAGATATCTGAGGATGCCAACGGATGCGGGCATTCCAAAAAGGGACTTTTAATTATCTTAGTGACCGTATATGTGAGAAGGTTAAAGGATGGATAGGCAAGTATTTATCTACACGCAGCAAATATGTTTTTCTCAAATTAGTTTCCTAGGACATTCTTGTCTACTCAATGGCTTGTTTCAAGCTTCCAAGAGGTTTATGCGAGCACTTAAATTCAATTATTCAGAAGTTTTACTAGGGCAGTAAGCAAGGGGAAATTAAGGTGGCTTGGGTCTCATGGGATTCAATGACAAAACCCAATCATACGGGTGGCTTGGATTCAGGGATCTAAAATTGTTCAACTTGTCACTCCTCGCGAGGCAATCATGGAGAATCTTGCAAGAACCATCATCAATGAGCGCCAGGATTCTGAAAGTGACAACTTCCTAGAAGGCTCGATTCTCACGGTGAGCTTGGTCCTAGGCCATCATAGATTTGGCTTGCAATTCTGGAAGGGAGAGATATACTGAAGCAAGGCATAATCAGGAGGATAGGCAATGAACTTCCAACACATATATGAGAAGACAATTGAATTCCCAAGAAGGCATCACTGGGACCCGTTGTTTCAGTTGTGCGAAACCCTCCCCAATTGTTTGCGGAGCTTCTCGCACCGGCGACTGCCTCTTGGAATGAGCTGCTGGTTCAGAGTATATTTTTACCAATAGATGCTAGCACAAGGAGCATTGGCGGATTTTGGGTTTGGAACTCAGAGCGTAAGGGCCATTTCTCAATCCGGTCAGCGTACAGACTCCTCGTCACAATAAAGCTACATCGTGAGAACTGGCTAGAGGGTAGAAGTGGTTCATTGGGGGGATGACAAAGATGATAAGCTTGAACATCACTTTGGAAAATTTATGTTCCTTCCAAACCCAAGGTCTTCCTTTGGAGACTTGCAAAACAGTCGCTACCAACCTTCGATATGCCGCATCATCGAAATATGCTGCACTTGAGTTCGTGTGCCTAGTGGCAGGGCGGAGGATTCTTGGAGACACTCTCTTCCTAACTGCACTATGACATATTTCATTTGGGCACTCTTCGATGAAGTTCTAGTCGACCAACCAAACGCAAGGAATTGGATCTTCGATATGAATGAAACTGTGTCCCATGATAGGTTTGCCGGGTTAGTCATGGGTGATCTGGTACGCTAGGAGGAAGGCCATCCATAAAGTAATATTCCAAACTCCCAGCTCGATAAATTCTTTTATTGAGTCATATTTAAGTGATCTTCAAGTTTTAGCCAAACCGTGGCCATAGAGGGGAAGGGAACCTAGCTCACATACCATCTACCTGCGAACACCGGTGGCTTCCTCCTCCTACCGACTACGCAAAATTCAATGTAGACGAAGTTGTTTCCCGGAGCGAAGCAAGGGGAGCAGTAGCGACGTTCTGCAAAGATCTTGTCAGAACATATCTTGGTTCATCGGAAATTGTGTGTGATGGAATCACATACCCAACACTACTAGAAACCCTGGCCTATAGAGAGGCAATGGCACTTGCGGAACATCTAAATCTGACAAAGATCCAGATAGCATCAGACTTCAAAGGTGTGGTTCAAGATATAGGGGAAGGAATCGCCTGACCATGTGCAGCTATAATTAGAGAGATTATTGGAAGAAGGACGGGTTTCTAGACTTGTAATTTTATCTTTGAACGTAGGAACTTCAATTCTGATGCTCATAATATCGCCAAGAAAGCGTGCATGTTAGGTATCAAGCGCCATGTGTGGTTGGGTCATCCCCATGACCCAATTCTTGTATCTATGAACATTTTTGTTACTTAATAAAGCTAGACGAGATTTCTCAAAAAAAATCAATGTTGCATACTTGTAGCCAGAAAATACACTCTAATTTTGAGGGGTCAAACTCTTATTTGGTAAATTGGTAGGGGTCAAAAATAAAAGAAATAGGTTAGAGCTAAGATTTCACATGCAACTATGTACACAAACTTGAGATTATAAGTAGATAGATCAACAATGCATCGATAAGTAATAAGATGTAAATTGCAAAATAAATAAGTGGTGATGCATCCTTGTGACACCATGACCGACTACCTCCGCATCAAGGATTAGATTATACAACCTTGGTCGTGTCTGACTCCCGGGGCGACCTTGGTTATTAAGGATAATCCAAACCCGCATTAGCGTTTGATGACTCCGTCGTTGTCTCCCATAGAGAATCGTGTCGGGGAACGTAGCAGAAATTTAAAATTTTCCTACGTGTCACCAAGATCTATCTATGGAGAGACTAGCAACGAGGGGAAGGAGAGTGCATCTACATACCCTTGTAGATCGCTAAGCGGAAGCGTTCAAGTGAACGGGGTTGATGGAGTCGTACTCGTCGTGATTCAGATCACCGATGATCCTAGTGCCGAACGGACGGCACCTCCGCGTTCAACACACGTACAACTCGACGATGTCTCCCACGCCTTGATCCAGCAAGGAGAGAGGGAGAGGTTGAGGAAGACTCCATCCAGCAGCAGCACAACGGCGTGGTGGTGATGGAGGAGCGTGGCAATCCTGCAGGGCTTCGCCAAGCACCTACGGGAGAGGAGGAGGTGTCACGGGAGGGAGGGAGGCGCCAAGGGCTCAGGTATGGATGCCCTCCCTCCCCTCCACTATATATAGGGGCAGGGGAGAGGGGGGAGGCGCAGCCTTGCCCCTTCCTCCAAGGAAGGGGTGCGGCTAAGAGGGGGGGAGGAGTCCATCCTCCCCAAGGCACCTCGGAGGTGCCTTCCCCCTTTAGGACTCTCCCCTTTTTCCTATATCTTGGCGCATGGGCCTCTAGGGGCTGGTGCCCTTGGCCCATGTAGGCCAAGGCGCACCCCCTACAGCCCATGTGGCCCCCCGGGGCAGGTGGCCCCACCCGGTGGGCCCCCGGGACCCTTCCGGTGGTCCCGGTACAATACCGATGACCCCGAAACTTGTCCCGATGGCCGAAATAGGACTTCCTATATATAAATCTTTACCTCCGGACCATTCCGGAACTCCTCGTGACGTCTGGGATCTCATCCGGGACTCCGAACAACATTCAGTAACCACATACAAACTTCCTTTATAACCCTAGCGTCATCGAACCTTAAGTGTGTAGACCCTACGGGTTCGGGAGACATGCAGACATGACCGAGACGTTCTCCGGTCAATAACCAACAGCGGGATCTGGATACCCATGTTGGATCCCACATGTTCCACGATGATCTCATCGGATGAACCACGATGTCAAGGACTCAATCGATCCCGTATACAATTCCCTTTGTCTAGCGGTATTTTACTTGCCCGAGATTCGATCGTCGGTATACCGATACCTTGTTCAATCTCGTTACCGGCAAGTCTCTTTACTCGTTCTGTAACACATCATCCCGTGATCAACCCCTTGGTCACATTGTGCACATTATGATGATGTCCTACCGAGTGGGCCCAGAGATACCTCTCCGTTTACACGGAGTGACAAAATCCCAATCTCGATTCATGCCAACCCAACAGACACTTTCAGAGATACCCGTAGTGTACCTTTATAGCCACCCAGTTACGTTGTGACGTTTGGCACACCCAAAGCACTCCTACGGTATTCGGGAGTTGCACAATCTCATGGTCTAAGGAAATGATACTTGACATTAGAAAAGCTTTAGCATACGAACTACATGATCTTGTGCTAGGCTTAGGATTGGGTCTTGTCCATCACATCATTCTCCTAATGATGTGATCCCGTTATCAACGACATCCAATGTCCATGGTCAGGAAACCGTAACCATCTATTGATTAACGAGCTAGTCAACTAGAGGCTTACTAGGGACATGGTGTTGTCTATGTATCCACACATGCATCTAAGTTTCCTATCAATACAATTCTAGCATGGATAATAAACGATTATCATGAACAAGGAAATATAATAATAATCAATTTATTATTGCCTCTAGGGCATATTTCCAACAGTCTCCCACTTGCACTAGAGTCAATAATCTAGTTCACATCGATATGTGATTAACACTCAAGGTCACATCGCCATGTGACTAACACCCAAAGAGTTTACTAGAGTCTATAATCTAGTTCACATTTACCATGTGATTAACACTCGATGAGTTCTGGGTTTGATCATGTTATGCTTGTGAGAGAGGTTATAGTCAACGGGTCTGAACCTTTCAGATCCGTGTGTGCTTTACAAATCTCTATGTCATCTCCTAGATGCAGCTACCACGTTCTATTTGGAGCTATTCCAAATAACTGTTCTACTTGGAGCTATTCTAAATTGTTGCTCCATTATACGTATCCGGTATCTCTACTCAGAGCTATCCGGATAGGTGTTAAGCTTGCATCGACGTAACCCTTAACGACTAACTCTTTTACCACCTCCATAATCGAGAAAATTCCTTAGTCCACTAGTTACTAAGGATAACTTTGACCGCTGTCCTGTGAGCCATTCTTGGATCACTCTTGTACCCCTTGACTGACTCATGGTAAAGCACACTTCAGGTGCGGTACACAGCATAGCATACTGTAGAGCCTATGTCTTAAGCATAGGGGACGACCTTCGTTCCTTTCTGCCATGGTCGAGCTTTAAGTCTTAACTTCATACCTTACAACTCAGGCAAGAACTCCTTCTTTGACTGATCCATCTTGAACACCTTCAAGATCACGTCAAGGCATGTGCTCATTTGAAAGTACTATTAAGCGTTTTGATCTATCCTTATAGATCTTGATGCTCAATGTTCAAGTAGCTTAATCCAGGTTTTCCATTGAAAACACTTTCCAAATAACCCTATATGCTTTCCAGAAATTCTACGTTATTTCTGATCATTAATATGTCAACAACATATACTTATCAGAAATTCTATAGTGCTCCCATTCACTTCTTTGGAAATACAAGTTTCTCATAAACTTTGTATACACCCAAAATCTTTGATCATCATCAAAGCATACATTCCAACTCCGAGATGCTCACTCCAGTCCTCAGAAGGATTGCTGGAGCTTTGCATACTTATTAGCATATTTCAGGATAGACAAAACCTTCCGGTTGTATCACATACAACCTTTCCTCAAGAATCGTCGAGGAAACAATGTTTTGACATCCTATCTGCAAGATTTCATAAATAATGCAGTAATTTCTAATATAATTCCAACAGACTCTTAGCATCGCTACGAGTGAGAAAGTCTCATCGTAGTCAACTCCTTGAACTTGTCGAAAAACATCTTAACGACAAGTCGAGCTTTCTCAATGGTGACACTTACCATCATTGTCTGTCTTCCTTTCAAAATCCATATGTACCTAACAGCCTTACGACCATCAAGTAGTTCTTCCAAAGTCTACACTTTGTTTTCATACATGGATCCTCTCTCGGGTTTTATGGCCTTGAGCCATTTATCGGAATCCGGGCCCACCATCGCTTCTCCATAGCTCGTAGGTTCATTGTTGTCTAGCAACATGACTTCCAAGACAGGATTACGTACCACTCTGAAGTAGTACTCATCCTTGTCATCCCACGAGGTTTGGTAGTGACTCGATCCGAAGTTTCATGATCACTATCATAAGCTTCCACTTCAGTTGGTGTACGTGCCACAGGAACAACTTCCTGTGCCCTGCTACACACTTGTTGAAGTGACGGTTCAATAACCTCATCAAGTCTCCACCATCCTCCCACTCAATTCTTTCGAGAGAAACCTTTCCTCGAAAAAGGACCCGATTCAAGAAACAATCCCTATTGCTTTAGGATCTGAATTAGGAGGTATACTCAACTGTTTTGGGTGTCCTATGAAGATGCATTTTATCTGCTTTGGGTTCGAGCTTATCAACCTGAAACCTTTTCACATAAGCGTCGCAGCCCCAAACTTTCAAGAAACGGCAACTTAGGTTTCTCCAAACCATAGTTCATACGGTGTCGTCTCAACGAAATTATGTGGTGCCCTATTTAAAGTGAATGTGGTTGTCTCTAATGCCTAACCCATGAACGATAGTGGTAACTTGATAAGAGACATCATGGTATGCACCATATCCAATAGGGTGCAACTATGACGTTTGGACACACCATCACACTATGGTGTTCCAGGCTGTATCAGTTGTGAAACAATTTCCACAATGTCTTAATTCTGTGCCAAACTCGTGATTCAGATATTCATCTCTATGATCATATCATAGATCTTTTATCCTCTTGTCACGACGATCTTTCAACTTCACACTGAAATTACTTGAACCTTTCAATAATTCAGACTCGTGATTCATCAAGTAAATATACTCAACATCTACTCGAATCATCTGTGAAGTAAGAACATAACGATATTCACTGCATGCCTCAGCACTCATTGGACTGCACACATCAAAATGTGTTACTTCCAACAAGTTGCTATCTTGTTCCATCTTACTGAAAACGAGGCTTTTCAGTCATCTTGCCCATGTGGTATGATTTGCATGTCCCAAGTGATTCAAAATCAAGTGAGTCAAAACGGTCCATTTGCATGGAGTTTCTTCATGCATATACACCAATAGACATGGTTCGCATGTCTCAAACTTTTCAAAAACGAGTGAGCCCAAAGATCCATCAATATGGAGCTTCTTCATGCATTTTATACCGATATGACTTACGTGGCAGTGCCACAAGTACGTGGTACCATCATTACTATCTTTTGGCATGAACATGTGTATCACTACGATCGAGATTTAATAAACCATTCATTTTAGGTGTAAGACCATTGAAGGTATTATTCAAATAAACAGAGTAACCATTATTCTCCTTAAATGAATAACCATATTGCGATAGACGTAATCCAATCATGTCTATGCTCAACGCAAACACCAAATAACAATTATTTAGGTTTAACACCAATCTCTTTGGTAGAGGGAGCGTGCGATGCTTGATCATATCAAGCTTGGAAAAACTTCCAACACATATCGTCAGCTCACCTTTAGCTAGTCTCCGTTTATTCCGTAGCCTTTTGTTTCGAGTTACTAACACTTAGCAACCGAACCGGTATCTAATACCCTGGTGCTACTAGGAGTACTAGCAAAGTACACATTAACACAATGTATATCCAATATACTTCTATCGACCTTGCCAGCCTTCTTATCTACCAAGTATCTAGGGTAATTCTGCTCTAGTGGTTGTTCCCCTTATTACAGAAGCACTTAGTCTCGGGTTTGGGTTTTACCTTGGGTTTCTTCACTAGAGCAGCAGCTGATTTGCCATTTCATGAAGTATCCCTTCTTGCCCTTGCCCTTCTTGAAACTAGTGGTTTCACCAACCATCAACAATTGATGCTCCTTCTTGATTTCTACTTTCGCGGTGTCAAACATCGCGAATTCCTCAAGGATCATCATATCTATCCCTGATATGTTATAGTTCATCACGAAGCTCTAACAGCTTGGTGGCAATGACTTTGGAGAACCATCACTGTCTTATCTGGAAGATCAACTCCCACTCGATTCAAATGATTGTTGTACTCAGACAATCTGAGCACAAGCTCAACAATTGAGCTTTTCTCCTTAGTTTGCATGTTTAAGAAAGTCATCGGAGGTCTTATACCTCTTGACATGGGCACGAGCCTGAAATCCCAATTTCAGCCCTCAAAACATCTCATATGTTTCGCGATGTTTCAAAAACGTCTTTGGTGCCTCAACTCTAAACCGTTTAACTGAACTATCACGTAGTTATCAAAACGTGTATGTCAGATGTTCGCAACAACCACAGAAAACGTTCGAGGTTCAGCACACTGAGCAGTGCATTAAGGACATAAGCCTTCTATGAAGCAATGAGGACAATCCTCAGTTTACGGACCTAGTCCGCATAATTGCTACTATCAACTTTCAACTAATTTTTCTCTAGGAACATATCTAAACAGTAGAACTATAGCGTGAGCTACGACATAATTTGCAAAAACCCTTTGACTATGTTCAGGATAATTAAGTTCATCTTATGAACTCCCACTCAGATAGACATCCCTCTAGTCATCTAAGTGATTACATGATCCGAGTCAAACTAGGCCGTGTCCGATCATCACGTGAGACGGACTAGTCATCATCGGTGAACATCTTCATGTTGATCGTATCTTCTATACGACTCATGTTCGACCTTTCGGTCTCCGTGTTCCGAGGCCATGTCTGTACATGCTAGGCTCGTCAAGTTAACCCTAAGTGTTTCGCGTGTGTAAATCTGTCTTACACCCGTTGTATGTGAAGGTTAGAATCTAACACCCGATCATCACGTGGTGCTTCGAAACACGAACTGTCGCAACGGTGCACAGTTAGGGGAGAACACTTCTTGAAATTGTTGTAAGGGATCATCTTATTTACTACCGTCGTTCTAAGCAAATAAGATGTATAAACATGATAAACATCACATGCAATCAAATAGTGACGTGATATGGCCATCATCACTTTGCTCCTTTTGATCTCCATCTTCGGGGCTCCATGATCATCATCGTCACCGGCATGACACCATGATCTCCATCATCATGATCTCCATCATCGTGTCTTCATGAAGTTGCCTCGCCAACTATTACTTCTACTACTATGGCTAACGGTTAGCAATAAAGTAAAGTAATTACATGACGTTTAAGTTGACACGCAGGTCACAAATAAATAAAGACAACTCCTATGGCTCCTGCCGGTTGTCATACTCATCGACATGCAAGTCGTGATTCCTATTACAAGAACATGATCAATCTCATACATCACATATATCATTCATCACATCCTTTTTGGCCATATCACATCACATAGCATACCCTGCAAAAACAAGTTAGACGTCCTCTAATTGTTGTTTGCATGTTTTACGTGGCTGCTATGGGTTTCTAGCAAGAACGTTTCTTACCTACGCATGAACCACAACGTGATATGCCAATTGCTATTTACCCTTCATAAGGACCCTTTTCATCGAATCCGATCCGATTAAAGTGGGAGAGACAGACACCCGCCAGCCACCTTATGCAACTAGTGCATGTTTGTCGGTGGAACCGGTCTCACGTAAGCGTACGTGTAAGGTTGGTCCGGGCCGCTTCATCCCACGATGCCGCCGAATCAAGATAAGACTAGTAACGGCAAGCATATTGAACAATATCGACGCCCACAACTACTTTGTGTTCTACTCGTGCAAAGAATCTACGCAATAGACCTAGCTCATGATGCCACTGTCGGGGAACGTAGCAGAAATTTAAAATTTTCCTACGTGTCACCAAGATCTATCTATGGAGAGACTAGCAACGAGGGGAAGGAGAGTGCATCTACATACCCTTGTAGATCGCTAAGCGGAAGCGTTCAAGTGAACGGGGTTGATGGAGTCGTACTCGTCGTGATTCAGATCACCGATGATCCTAGTGCCGAACGGACGGCACCTCCGCGTTCAACACACGTACAACTCGACGATGTCTCCCACGCCTTGATCCAGCAAGGAGAGAGGGAGAGGTTGAGGAAGACTCCATCCAGCAGCAGCACAACGGCGTGGTGGTGATGGAGGAGCGTGGCAATCCTGCAGGGCTTCGCCAAGCACCTACGGGAGAGGAGGAGGTGTCACGGGAGGGAGGGAGGCGCCAAGGGCTCAGGTATGGATGCCCTCCCTCCCCTCCACTATATATAGGGGCAGGGGAGAGGGGGGAGGCGCAGCCTTGCCCCTTCCTCCAAGGAAGGGGTGCGGCTAAGAGGGGGGGAGGAGTCCATCCTCCCCAAGGCACCTCGGAGGTGCCTTCCCCCTTTAGGACTCTCCCCTTTTTCCTATATCTTGGCGCATGGGCCTCTAGGGGCTGGTGCCCTTGGCCCATGTAGGCCAAGGCGCACCCCCTACAGCCCATGTGGCCCCCCGGGGCAGGTGGCCCCACCCGGTGGGCCCCCGGGACCCTTCCGGTGGTCCCGGTACAATACCGATGACCCCGAAACTTGTCCCGATGGCCGAAACAGGACTTCCTATATATAAATCTTTACCTCTGGACCATTCCGGAACTCCTCGTGACGTCCGGGATCTCATCCGGGACTCCGAACAACATTCGGTAACCACATACAAACTTCCTTTATAACCCTAGCGTCATCGAACCTTAAGTGTGTAGACCCTACGGGTTCGGGAGACATGCAGACATGACCGAGACGTTCTCCGGTCAATAACCAACAGCGGGATCTGGATACCCATGTTGGCTCCCACATGTTCCACGATGATCTCATCGGATGAACCACGATGTCAAGGACTCAATCAATCCCGTATACAATTCCCTTTGTCTAGCGGTATTTTACTTGCCCGAGATTCGATCGTCGGTATACCGATACCTTGTTCAATCTCGTTACCGGCAAGTCTCTTTACTCGTTCCGTAACACATCATCCCGTGATCAACCCCTTGGTCACATTGTGCACATTATGATGATGTCCTACCGAGTGGGCCCAGAGATACCTCTCCGTTTACACGGAGTGACAAAATCCCAATCTCGATTCGTGCCAACCCAACAGACACTTTCAGAGATACCCGTAGTGTACCTTTATAGCCACCCAGTTACGTTGTGACGTTTGGCACACCCAAAGCACTCCTACGGTATCCGGGAGTTGCACAATCTCATGGTCTAAGGAAATGATACTTGACATTAGAAAAGCTTTAGCATACGAACTACATGATCTTGTGCTAGGCTTAGGATTGGGTCTTGTCCATCACATCATTCTCCTAATGATGTGATCCCGTTATCAACGATATCCAATGTCCATGGTCAGGAAACCGTAACCATCTATTGATTAACGAGCTAGTCAACTAGAGGCTTACTAGGGACATGGTGTTGTCTATGTATCCACACATGTATCTGAGTTTCCTATCAATACAATTCTAGCATGGATAATAAACGATTATCATGAACAAGGAAATATAATAATAATCAATTTATTATTGCCTCTAGGGCATATTTCCAACAAATCGGTCCCGTCTGCTGTACTGACTGTCATCGACTTTGGGTATAGCCATCCACTCCGCCCTACCCTTTACCTCCCTGTACCGATATTTGGTGTCTTGGGTACCGGCAAGCCTTGAGATCAATGTAGAGACAAGAGACAAATAATTTCACAAAAATATGAAGTAAATTCATGCGTTAATCCCTTGCGCATACACGGGGCTGTGAGGCTATGTCTCGGCCCTTATCCGGAGGGAATTACTCACAAATCGTGAATGAATCACAAGCAGATGACATTGTACAATAAACTTCTTGAAGATGAATGATTGATAGTCTTACAATGTCATTGCCCGTGATGAAATCTCGGTAACAAGTAACTAATCTAATGGAGATGAAGGTTATGGTGATGGATATGGCAATGGAGATGAGATGTTAATGGTGGCTAAGCGGCAACTGTGAATGGTTGATGATAGATGACTCGTCAGGTCTTCCCCTCCTTTATATAGTGTACACAAGCAGAATAGGGTTTCAGAGCGTCTCTATTGCGAATTTGGCTCGGGCCAATTCACAATATTGTCAAGGATGACATTATGGAGTCGGTGGCACATGCTATGACTGTTGGTATGAGCAGTGTCAGCCATATACCATGCACTGACTTCTCTTCTGTTGCCTTTGATCCACGCCTACTTGTATGGAATTGATCTTCTACACCGTACTATTCCATATATTTCTAGACTTTTCACCTAAAAACATTCATTTTTGTAAGGAACAAAATAAACAAGGAGGTGTGCAAACTTTTGCATTTGTTCGTCATTAGCGGGCAAATCGAAGTGATAAAATTCTTAACAGTAATTGTATTTTGCTTCTTCAGAGTGCCTCTATTTTTTATCCTTCTCACGTGATGGAACGTATATCAGGTGAGGGGTGGGATAGGTAACATGCCGCGCTCATACTTGTCTGGTCTTGAGGCGACACCAAGTCCAACCTCTTCTGCGTCGTTGAGTCACCAACTCGCCATCGATCTCTTGATCAATACTTTTTTGCAGGATTGCCTGAAACTGCATCTATCAAGTTTCTTTTACTAACCACCATCTCACAACCATCGCCATGACAAAACTTGCCGCCCTAACGGCATGCGCCACGATCCTCGTTGTATCCTTCGTTGTGCTCATGATGATGATTACCCCGTACCCCTTGGTGCCCATCATGCCCCCTTGCTTGGTGCAAAACCGCACCCCAAGAAGAAGAAGTGTGTGGACACTAATGTCCATGACAAAATGGGTGGTATAGATACCGCATGTACCCACTTGTGTTGGTATAGAGGCCGCACTTATTTATTGTTAGTGTATTTATGGTTCGCTAGTGTGAATGTGTAAATGTCGAGGGAGTGGCGGTACCTCACGTGGAAGAGGATTCTCAAAGAGGATGCTGAACTTTGTGGAAATAAAGGAATACTAGAGTGTTCAATAATCGCTCACAACAAATGCCTTTAATGGATCTTGCACCTTTATCATTCGAGAACTGAAAATTTGGGTGACTATCACATGTCAGAGTATCGCAAGTTTTTGTGAGTAGTAGGGTATTTGAGTAGACGGGCCTTGTTTTTCTTTTTCTTATCTTTTTTCTTGTCTCTTTCCGTTTGGCTGGAAGTGTTTGTACTATATGCTCCTTTCTTTTATAAAACTATATGGTATATTTTGTGTACTCTCTTAAGAAAAGGAATGTGTGAATGTACTGTTCATTTAATCACTGAAGTAATTTTGTTTTCTCTCAAAACTTTCTCCCTTTTTTGGGGAAACAATAAAATTCTCTTCGTGGGACCTCTCTTCTCCCTTCCCGCTGATGCCATGGCGACGAAGGGGAAACAAACCTCACCGGCAGGGACGAGGCTGGCTTGTTAGCACTAGTTCAGCTGACCGCGGCGAAGATCAGATCCTTCATTAAATTAACACATCCTGCTTCTCCCGGCGGCGGGCGGCCGCGGCCGCGGCGAAGGAGGAGAAGGGGATGACGGGTTGCGCCCAGAGGGATGTATTACGGGGAAATCCTCGCCGCGCCAGTGTAGGGTCGTTGGAGGGAGAGGGTCGCTGGTGACTGGTGAGCTCGCTTCCCTTAGCAACGGCCCTCGGTGTGTGGTGTTCATAAATTTCCGATTTAGTTCGGCAATCTGAACTAGAATTAGACGCCCCCCTCTTTTTTTTTTTGCGAAAACAGAATTAAACTGTCTAGCTGTGATGGTCCCATGGTGTGGCGAAACTGGGGATTTCTCTGCATCTGTAGTGTAAACTTGTGATGATCTATCCTATTAACGTTGACGGGATAGCAGAGGTGTCACCCAGAGAAACTACTCAACTGAAAGCTGGGGAAAACGAAGATATCCCCTGCAGCACAACACAAGTTGTGTTTTTTTCAGTTTTGTTTCGGCACTTGAATTACAGCACGGCATTGGTTGTGCAGAAATTTTTTAGTGGCAATTGCATATTAGGAATGTGCAGAGTTGTAGTATTTATCAGTAAACCGATTAGTGATCTGGCCCGGCTTTTGTAACCCAGAAATGTGTGTCTTCCTCAGGTTAACATCTATAGCCTGTTTTCACATGTTGATGGACAGTGTGCTACACATGAAACGTCTAAGACTCAAAAGTAGATTGTGTCTGCCTCTAAGATGCTGCATAAACCTTACCGTGCATCGGGCGATGGCTTGAAGCTTTTTTTTCTATATGCATAAAGATGCTGCCTAGCTAGATATGCTATATCTGCTTTTCACTGTATTAGAACATAGTGAGAAAAGAAAAACTAAATATGCAAGCTATTCCTTTCAGGAACGGGGTGCAATGGTGCAGGTCCAGAACTTTCAGAAAATAAGGTGGCGGTGGCTTCACCACACCATCTAGTTTGTATGTGTGCTTTAAGCATTTTTTATTTTGTTTTGCCGGATTATTAGTAAATTCGTTTTGGCTGTTTACGAGTGTTCATGGTATCAATTCTCGGTAACTTTGATGTCTGTCTATTGTTGACATTCCAAGCTCTTAATGCTATTGCTTAGACAACAACCTCTCCATGCTTACATGGGAGGAGCTCCCTGAGAGCTTAGCTGGAACACCTCTCTTATTCTCCCAAATCCTGAAGTCCATGAGCCTTATGGGTTCAGAACAAGAAGCTTAAATGCCTCGAAGACGCCCTTTAACTCTGACAGCAACAAACACCTTGCAGGCCATAGCAGTTCATATAAAGAAACATAACAAGCCATTAATTTTCACGCAATCCACGTTTATCACAGATGTCACTAATTCTATTATTATTACACTTACTGCTCAATCACGACAAAATGAAAATAGAGCACATGTGATATATGAGGAAAGGGTCCAATCACACCATGATATTTTCCATTAGTACTAGCACATTTCACTTATATGCACAATCTGTTGCACACTTGAGTCTTTCTGGTACAATCAAATTGAATGCATCACAATTTCACCCAAGAAGCGGGATGAAGGGTTACCAATTAGTGGTATATTCGTAAACAGAACATAGCAATGTTGTAAACATTGAGGGTTTAACCTGTATTTATAGAAAACACAAGAGGAATGCTTTAGAGTAAAAAACATATTCTCCAGTAGCATGTTCAAGCTGTATAGGGATACAACATTAGTCAAAAATATATTCTTGGGCAGGAGCCATGATGTGCCCTTTTGGATTGGCAACAATAATCAACATGTATAGAGATACAATATTAGTTCTGGTTCTCGAGCTCACCCACCTTCAGAATGGGGTTCCTTGGATTGTTGGCAAGCTGGGTCCGAAAGTGTTCCTCAAAGTTGCTGGCCTTGAGGAATACTTCATCTGGTATTTCCTTGAGTTGTTCATCCGGGATAATGTTTAACCATAACCGGGCTTCCTTGATGCTTGGGAGAAAGTCTAGCCCTGAAAATGCAACTTCATTCCCAGAACAACCATTTTCAGCACTTACCCTCCAGTCATTCCTGACCTGTAGTTGCTCAAGCTTAGGCATTGCTCCTTGGTCAAACTTCACCAATTTGATGTCCCCAAAGTTTCCAAACACAAGAACTGTGAGGCTTCTGAAAATCCCAATCTGGAAACGAAGCTCTTCACCCTGAAATGACTTCTCCAACAAATGCAGGATGGCCAGATTTGGCATCCTCCCAAGAACTTCCACATCACCATCATGCCCCGATAGCCTGGTGCTCCGTAAATTCAGCTTCACAAGATTCTGGAGCCTCTGGACCCATCTTGGCAGTTTGATCAGATTACCGTACAGCTTGAGGCTCTGGAGGTTTTCCGGGGGCGAGGTCATCCAGTGCAAACATTCACACAATCCAGGCTCTCCCTCTGACCGTATTGACAATGACTCAAGACGGTTGAGATTATTGATTGTTGAACAAAAATTTTCACCATTTCTCCCGTTGATGCCAGTTACTGCTAACTTGCGCAACCAGGTCAGTTTTTTTATGTCCTGAATGACTACCGCCCGTGCAACATTTACAACCCCCAGTGTGTGCAAGCCGATCAGTTTCCTCATCCCTCTAGGAGCTAGAACTCCATACCTGTCCAGACGCTTGGCAACAGCAGGGAGTCTAGCACAGCAAGCAACAGTACATACGTCATGGCGGTTCATGTCTTCAGAATAACCTAAATGACGGGGTGCACAACAAGCTGCACAAAGCATCACTGACCCTGAAGTCAATAGACATAGTCTGTTGTTGCCCATTGAATTTGCGAGCTTCTCTTCAAGTTTCTCATATGACACCTTTTTGTCAATCGATTTCCTACCAAGGCGGAGATAGGTTAACATCCGAAGTTTGATGATGGTCTTTGGCAGCTTTAGTATTCTCGTATCCCTGACATCTAGTGTATGGAGTTGCCTCAGGTTACCCAAGGAGTGTGGCAGGTGATGAATATCATCACATCCTCTTATGGAAAAATATTTGAGGTGAAGAAGCTTCCCAATGTGCTGAAGGTGGTGATCAGCTAGGCCTGGTGTGCCTTCTAGGTCCAGCACTCGTAGCAACCTCATCTTGTCAGAAATAAAAAATGGCTTCCACTTCCCCAAAACTGTTATTGATCTCACACGGGACAAGTCCACTATGCTCTCGAACTGACTTTGATCTCCCTTCCAATTTTAGCTTATAGCAAGGTGCCGAACTGTGGCTCGTCTGCTTAAGCCGTAACCTTCCTCCAGTGTGAAAACAAAATTTTCTTCAGTTGACTTCTTGATGCTGATTTCATGGATTAGATCATGGACCTGGCATGCATCAATTCCTTTTCTACCATGAATTGATTGTTGAGATGGTAGGAGCATGCTCCTGCTTACGAGTTCCATGAAGTCGCCCTCTGCTATTTCCTCTGCAGACCTACCACACACCTCCCTTGAATAACCCTCTGCAATCCACCGACGCACCAAACGGCGCCGACTGACCTCGCGATCTTTTGGAAAGATCGACATATACAAGAAACAAGGCTTAAGATAGTATGGTAGGCCATCAAAGCTTTTATTAAGGACTGTCATTATGGGCCCAAGGTCTGGATTCAGTTCCAACTCAGCACTAATATTCTCATTCTACTTCCTCCATTCCAAAGGTGTGTTTTGTTGGTTTGCCAAGAAACCACCTATGGTGACTATTGCAAGGGGAAGTCCACTGCACTTCTTTAGGATCAGCTTTGCTTGTTCAACCAACTCTGGATATTGCTCATCCAAATTTGTAATCTTGCCAAATACCTGAAATTTTTACAGTTTAATATTTTTAGTACACCAAATATAAAACTAAACACACAATAGTCATCCAAATTTATAGTTTAGTTTTGTGATTACAATGGAACACAGACTATGTGATTTAAAGGTGCACACTCCTGTTATGTTTGTTGGCTCCTTGGACAAGAGAATTTTCCAAAATTCATTTTGCAAAGTAAATCTGCAATTTGTGCCCTTGGTCCTCTGGCTACATATGCAAGCAAATCAGGTAACTCTAATACACTCTCCGATTCATATTACTTGTCCCTGCTTTAGTACAACTTTAGTATAAAGTTGTACTAAAGCAGCGACAAGTAATATGGATAGGAGGGAGTACAAACTATTTGGAGCTCAATTTTTTTTGAACTTCCAACCACAGTTCTGTTTTACTATTGCATACAAGACGCCCTCATCGCCTAATGAATAAAAGTTTAATTAATAAATAAACTAAGAAGTATATGACCTAACATTCTAGAAGGATGTCCCGTATCCACAGTTACATTCTTTCTCGGAAAAAGAGATGTCTTTGCACCTTTCGAAAAATTCTGAAACTCTACAGACCAAGTTCTTGTCAAGAGAACTTGAACCAAGGTGGTGGGATACTACGCACGCTCCCCCGCCCAACCCGAGACATGCTTTTCTTTTTCGTCTGTCAGCAATTTCTCTGTGCTCTGCAAAGGTACAAGTTCAAGTCAAGATAACTTGAACCTGTTTAGGAGTATTAGTTCTATTACTTAGGTCTCTTTACGTATTCGTATTAGTCTAGATATCCTTACTTGAGCTCCAAGTTCCTTGTTATATATAGTTGCCCCTTGTGCTATGCAATAGAGATAAGTTGCTTCTCCAGCATGGTATTAGAGCCTCAGGTTTAGGGTTTCATATTTACTGGACGCCGCAACTCATCTGTTTTTCCCCAGTTGAGTTCTCTGTCGATTTCATTCTCAAACTGATTCCATCCTCCGGTGATGCTCTCTACATGTCAGTGGTTCGCCAGGAGCGTCACAACTAACACTTCCCCACCAACCGAAGCTAAGCATTTTTTCCTTCCATTTGGCAGCAATATCTCCCTTATATAACTCCAAATTAGAATATGCATATACAGTGTTAATGTTTTTTGGTATACTAGGATTAATCTTTTCTGCTCAATTTTGTCATGACAATGGTAAAAAAAAGTGTTCTTGTATGTCTGCTAGTGTTTCCTATCTTTTGTACAATACTTTGTGAGCATTAATCAAATGGATTACCTACTCCCATCTTTCCCGTCCACATATATTTATCCCTGTTCCTCTAACCCCACCAAGTTAGAGGAACAACTTGTGAGTGTCTACTGCTGTGGCCACCCAGTCCTTTTTTTCGAGAAGTTTGGTACAATCCTCCTAGGAGGCAGGTTACAGGGCAATGACAGAAAAAATAATGGACATCCCAGGTTTGCGGTAAGATGGTACATAGGCCCAGAGACCCAGTTCTGGCCCATAGAGCAGCCTCGTCCTTGATCATGGCTGTTGAAGTGTATATGTGGATTGCCTAGCCCTTTCCATCAGTTCGGACTTTTGGTTGCGTTGGCCAGTGCATGAAGCTTAGCATGGTATCAGAGCCTAAGGTCTTGAGCTCAAGTCCTGACTCGCAATTTATTCAAAAATTGCTGCTGCTCCCCGCTGTGTCCACGTATAGGCCTCTTAAGCCATATCTCGAGTCTATTCATGTGTTGACTTCCTGCCAAGGTTTTTGAGTCGACGAGTCGCTCAGGGGGGGGCAACTCTAGACTAGTCATGACTAGTCTAGACTCATGGTCGACGAGTCGACATGCGACGAGTCGAAGTGAGTTAAGCAGTAGGTACTAGGTACCAGGGGAGGAGCAGACCAGCAGCAGCAGAAACCAGGGGAGGAGGGGGAGCAGACCAGCAGCAGCAACCAGGGGATGAGGGGGAGCAGACCAGCAACAGCAGCAACCAGGGGAGGAGGGAACGAGCAGCAGCAGCAACCAGGGGAGGAGGGGACGAGCAGCAGCAGCAACCAGGGGAGGAGGGGACGAGCAGCAAACCAGGGGTGGCGGCGGCTGGGGGGGATTGGCAAGCAAATACAGTAGAAAAACATATGACAAGTGGGGCCCAAAAAAATGAGTCGTTCGACCCAGAAACCACGACTAGTCGAGACTAGTCACTTGAGTCGCTCGAGTCATCCCAAGAGTCGAGTCGAGAGGTTGAGTCGGCCCTGGAAGTGCGACTACTTGTTGATTAGTCGACGACTAGTTGAGCGACTCGAAAACAGAGCTTCCCACGTCACATGTGAGAGGGGGTGTTGAAGTGTATATGTGGATTGCCTAGCCCTTTCCATCAGTTCGGACTTTTGCTTGCGTTGGCTAGTGCATGAAGCTTAACACTGGCGACCGGGGTGTTGATTGAGGGGCGTGCATCGTCGAATACGCAATCGTTGCAGTGCTTAGAAATCATCCAAGGGACGAGCAGGGTTGTGGACGCAAGGCCTTTGTGCATGGGCTTCAGGGTGCTCTGCCTGGCCGAGAGCCACCAATCATGGAGTGTGGCGTCATTGTCGGGCGGCAAGCAAGAGAAGCCCAGACATGAGAGGATCGCGTACCACACCTGCCGGTAGAATGGGCATCCCAGGAGCAGTGTTGTATCGTCTCCGGAGCCTGATCGCAAGGGGGCAGCGTTGTGGGTGTGGCAGGCTGCAGCGTGCGAGGCGGTCGACCATCCAGCAATGGTCTAGGTTGGCAAGCCAGTGGAAGAGATGACATGTGGCGGCGTCCAGCACTTCCAGTTGAGCCTCCAGGCCTAACAATGGATGGAGCCGTGGAAGGTGGCCAGGTAGGCAGAATTGGTGGAGTAGTCGCCATTCGCGCTCCACTTCCAGCACAGACTGTCCGGCTCGGCATTGAGAGCAGTGTGCTCAATCATGCGCCAGAGGTGCAAGCATTGGCCTACCTCTTGAATGCCGATCATTCCGTGGATGTCGGATGCCCAACAGTTCTCATGTAGGCCGGCCTCGACCATCCTGGTTTTGCGGTGTTGCTTGGGGATGCAGGCGTACAGGAGCGGTGCGATCTCCCCAATGGTGCGACCGTTGATCCATCGGTCCTCCCAAAACAGGGCGTGCTGCCCATTGCCCACCGTTGTGGTGGTAGACGTGAAGAAGAACGCGCGTTCCTCGCACGAGAACTGCATGTCGAGGCCGCTCCAGCCCCTGCCATCGTTGACGCGGCTGAGCCATAGCCAGCGCGTGCGCAGAGCGAGTCCGGTACGCTCCAGGTCGTGGACACCAAGGCCACCCAGAGGGATAGGCCGGCAAACGCGCCGCCAATTAACGTGGCAATTGCCACCGTTGGCCTTGGCGTGGACCGACCAGAGGAATCCTCTTTCTATCTTTTCCAAGAGCTTAAGTGTCTTCTTCGGTGGCGCCAGCACTAGTAGCTGGTGAATAGAGATCACGCTCAGGACGGATTTGACAAAGGCGAGGCGGCCTGCCTTGTTCATAAGCCAGGCCTTCCAGGTGCGCAGCTTGCTGGCGACCTTGTCGACGAAGCATGCTACTACTCTGGTGAGGCCAATTAGCGAACCATAGCTTAATCCATGGCATCCTATGTTGGAATGCGATCATCTGTGCCATGGTGGTGTGTTAATCCTACAGCTGTTAATCTAAAGGAAGTAATACTAGCATATAATATCTCTTTGGGCCAAACTTGCCAACTCTTAGAATTAGGACGTTGGCAGTGACTATGGACTGGCATGGGTCGGAGTCTATGGAAACATTTTAAAATTTTACTCATGAAATGGAAACACTGTTGAAACATACACAACATAAAAGTTCTAAGATGAAAACACTTATTTTAAGTTGTTCCCATGTAACAAAATTGTGATGTGGAAACACTTTTTTCATGTGATGGAGGCACTTTCCTTGTTCAAGTGAAACTCAATTGTCCTTCCAAAAGCTAAAATCAGACTACATATGTAAAACATTTCCCTAATACTTTTGACTGAAGAGAGGACAGTAGTCCAAACAGATGGCTGTACCACATATGGTTTGGACTTTAACCAAAATTCGAATCCGGGGATGTAACAGCATGCCTGCCATCATCATCCACCAGGTCCTCGATGATAAAACCTAATCTAACCAGCTTATTATTGTTTCTTGCTGGCCCTCTGGCCCTTTGCTAGCCAATGCCTTCCTTCAAAGTGTATGGTTGATCGGGTGGAACCGCCTCAGCCTACACTGAACCCTACCATTGATGACTAGGACATCAGAATATATGGCTTCTTTTTATGTTTTCAATAAATATATCATGTAACTAATAGTTAGCACATGCGTAACAATCATCTTTTTTTTCTCTGTGACCTGACATATGTGTACAAACAAACCATATGTTATCAGAACCTACAACCTGCCTTTTTTCGGTCAAATAAAACAAATGCATAAGAGATGGAGAATGATATGTTATTAGTACCTTCTGTGTGAAGAGGTCAAGGGCATTTTTGTATACCAGCCCCTGGAGGTTGTATATATTCTTATGCCTCTTCGAACAATGCTTCGCAATATCCTCTTTTCTTGTCGTGATTATGATCCGGTTTGCTGTGCCTGTTGGAGGGAAATGTTGTTTTATAGCATCCCATTCTGTGGTGGACGAGAGATCATCAAGAACAACCAAGTATTTCCTTCCTTCCAAATACTGGTACATGTTTTCCACATCCTTTTCTCCAAACTGTCTAGATAAGCTCTCAATGAGCTTTTCCCGATTGAAAGGATGCATTACTGTGACAAAAGCAGACTTCTCAAACATGCCACTGAGCTCTTGGCTTTCATAGACATCTCTGATTAGTGTTGTTTTCCCAAGACCACCCATTCTGCACACAGAGACCACCTCAAGGTGTTGGCTATCGCCATTTGTAATTATTTCAATAATATCAGATTTTTCTTGATCACGTCCGATGGGCTCAGATTCCTTCAAAACAACTAAGCTCTTCCTGTACACAGAGTTATTATTATACATACAAGATTTATTTGAGCTAGATCCTGTTTCCGCCAGATCTGCTGCATCTTGAAAACTCTAGACATAAGAAAACAATGATTAGGCGCTGCCTTATTTTTTCATTGGACAATATTTAGTCAAGTGCTAAATCTTTCATAAGTTTATGATCTTCAAATCTAAACACGTAAACAATATGAAACATGTCTAATTGCGTAACCATGTGGAGTAACATCGCCTCTAAAAACTTTAAATCTCCTTTAGGGGTAGCGTCCAGGGTAGTTAATTATCCGGCCTGGTAATTACCGAGGTTCGCTATCTCCTAAACTAGTTGATGTGACCGATGAAGATCATGTTAGCACATAAAGTTCTTGATGACCCTTCTTGTAATTCATGTAAACAAAAACATGGAATGGAATTGTATTCTCCATATTAGAATAATAATGCAAGACTATTTAATTTAATTAAGTGTCTACGGTTGTGGATTCAGAATATTTGAGATATTTTGCATTTTACAATTTGGAGCCAAAATTAGGGAAGTTAAAATCAATGCACAAGTATGATTCGGCCAGGGTGAATTAAATAACGTAAGCTCATGGTCCTTAAATGGAATATCAATGAAATGTTACCCGCGAATGTATAGATATATGGACTTATTGATCTATATAAAAATTGAAATATCGAATGTAAAGACTACTACTCCCTCTGTTCACTATTATAAGATGTTCCAGCTTTTTTCTAAATCGAATGTATGTAGACACATTTTAGTGTGTTTGGTCACTCATTTCAGTCCGTATGTATTCTATATTGAAACATCCAAAACATCTTATAATACTGAACGAAGAGGAAGTACTTTACTAGATTTGGCAACCTATTGATTGTTTCACGTTATTGATGGTGTTGTTTATTACATTAGTTCATGTGTACTTAGTTCAGCAAGCCAACAAGAGGTAGCATTAGTAAAATCATATTTGGCGAATCAGAGTTTGAATGTCACCTTCTCGTAGAAAGCATGAAGATCAACAAACAACTGCCTGTGCTCTGGTGCTACATTCTCCGGCCCTACACATAAGCTTGCAACTTCAACTTGCTGTGCCGACACTATGATTCGGCTTCCTTTCTTGCTTTGTGGGAAGCATGTTATAATGCAATCCCACTCTTCAAAGGTGTGTAGGTCATCAATCACAATCAGGTAACTCTTCTCACTGATATATGTCTTGAATTCATTAGCCAAATCCTCCTCACTCATCATCCCCATCTTCCTCAGAACTTGGGCATCTGCAGGATTTTTCTCTGTTTGCTTGGCCTGCTGAAGATAATGTACATAAGCTGCCGGGCAATGCTTTGCAAGAACTTTGTCGGATTGAAGGGTCGCACCAACCTTATCCAGGCAAAACACTCGAATTTCTTGTGTATCTTGAGATCTTCGTAGGCTCTTTTGACGATGGAGGTTTCTCCAAGACCGATAGCATTTGTCTCTGACACCGCAATGACTCTAAGGTCATTGTCCTTCTTGCTGATGAGCCAAATGAGACCCACTTTTGCCTTTTCATGTTGCCGCCTTACTTCGTCAATGTCAGACATGGTTGCACTAGCGACGGCCAACGACTGCTCATCAGCGGAGATTGGCTTGGATGCCTTGATGAGGTGGTAGCGCAGGTTCCTCTGGCTGACATCCTCAACCCTGGCTCTGAGCTCCTTCATCTTCTTGGCCACGTGCCACCGGTGCAGCAGCTTGCGAGGGGAACGCCACCAGGACCTCCTCACCGTCACACGGACAGCAAAGTCCTGGAGGCAGTCCTCGACGTCGTAGGCAACGTCGCGGACTTGCTTCACCCAGATCTTCACCACCCTGTTGTGGCTGTCACGGTCGTCGTGCGCGGCCATTAGGAAGCCCTGCATCATCTCAAGCTCGTCGGCGATGAAGGTCTGATCGCGCTGGATGCCGAGGTGGAGAGCTGCCTCCTTTGCGATGGCCGACTCGGCGAAGTGGATCGCCCTGTTCAGCACGGCCCTGGTAATGCTCGTCACCGTCTCCTCGATTAGCCTCATGAAGCAGTTTCCCTCCTGGATCGGGATTTGTGTGCGTGTATTGGTTTGGTGTACTGCTAGTGCTGATGCTGGTGGGAGTAGAGCTAGAGAAGCCCAGTGGATGGTTTAGAAGAGGAGCTCGATCAGCTACAAGACCGTGCGTGTGTGTCTCAAAGTTAACCTTTGGTACGTACTCCCTCCGTCCAAAAATAAGTGTCTTAACTTTGTACTTTTTTTAGTACAAAGTTGTACTAAGGTTAAGATACTTGTTTTGAGACAGAGGGAGTACTATATAAGAAAATACATAGAAGAAAAGGAGCACTAGAGTCTTGTGCTCCATGCTGTTGCGATCGTAAGGAGCTCGTCGTCGGTGGAAAAGGTTAAGCTGTGCTCCTCAATTTGCCGGGCATATTCCCTTCCAGAAACATGAACCCATGTCAGACATCAACGCAAATTATGAAATTATTGAACGTGAAAAGATAAGCACGCATGGGCACCTCAAAGTTCACTTTGAATATCTAGGAGAATGCATGTGCTATGCGTGCATATATATTATGTAGATTAAGGAGCCTAATTAATCACATGGATCATGGTGGCTGGAGCATGAGAATGGAAAGAAAGCAACCCTTGTGTGATTGTGTCTCTGTGGTGCGGCTCCTTTATTATGGGAAATACCAAATAGAATACCAAACCTTTACTCATCTTTCTGTTGCTCGGTGCTCTGCAGGCTGGCCGGTCAGGGACACACCGGGAAAGCAGCTCGGCTGCTTACAGGAGAAGCATACGATGCCTGATCACTCCTACACAAATGGTAAGCTGGTGAGGAGTTCATTGCTTAAACAAGCATACCACTGGCCGGTACAAAGTGCTTTGCACCACGCAGGCTTTGCTCTGATCCTGCTGAAAGCGGCTGTGTAGGTGTAGGTGAGGTTTGAAATTTGAATTCTCTTCTTTGTCGGTGCTAACACTTTGCCAGGATAGCAGGGTTTGTGTCTATTCTGGTTGTAGTAAGTTGCTTGCTAAACTAACACTTGCATTGCATTGTAGTATGCGTGCTACGCCGGATTATGTTTCGTTTCAGTTAAGTACGACAGAGGAGTACTCCCACCTTAAAAGAAGAAGCTCCGAACAGTGTCTCAGTAGAAACAAGTGGATCAGTGCCTTTGGTCAGTGGTTAGGCATATGGTTGTGCAGCCTAATGACTCAAGTTCAATTCATAGAATTGACAGGTGATGCACAGGGTTTTTTCCTTGTTTATTGAGAATTAAGCTTGGTCCGTGGTGGAACCACCCATCAAGAAATATCTTGATACTCATGTAAAAAAAATTGAGGACCATGTTTGTATTGATACTCATACTAAAATGATTGTATGCATCTCTAGTTGGTGCAGAGGCCGCAAAGTGAAAATCTCTCCCATTTTAGCCCTGTTTTGAGGCATCTCCTGTTTTGAGGCAGAACTAGCGCTCAGCCCGACCCCCTCGGCGCCGCCACCCCTGGGCGGCGCTAGGGGGATCAGATCCCAGCACTGCCAGCCCCCCACCCCACAGCGAAAGATCCTACCGCCGTTGCCATTGGCAATCTCAACTGTAGGTTGGCGTCATTCCCCATATCCTACTTGGGGATGCCCCTGGCTGAGTCCAGGATTTTGGTGAGTGGGTATGATCCGCTTGTGGGACGAGTAGCGTCCCGTGCGGAGCCCTGGTGCGGTAGGTTCACTTCTAAAGGCAGCAAAACTGTCCTCATTAGCTCTAATCTTGCCAGTCTCTCCATGTATATGATGGGGATGTACATCTTGCCCGAAGGTGTACATAGCTCCTTGTCACTTTGACAAGGAGCTGGCTAGGTTCTTCTGGCAGGCAGGGGATGGTCGGCCCAAGTACCATAGGGGATGGTCGGCCTAAGTACCATATGGTGAAGTGGGCTGACATATGCTTGCCGAAGGACCAAGGTGGGTTGGGCATCCCCGCGTCTCGCCGGATGAACATTGCGCTTATGTTGCGTTGGGTTTGGCGGATCTTGCGGGGAGATGGAGGTTTGTGGCTGCAGCTGATTGAGTCCAAGTACTTGCAGGGACAACCCCTCCTGGCTTGCTCTCACTCGGCTGGGTCTTAGTTCTAGAAATCTATTCAGGCCATCAAGAGATTAGGCTGGGCTTGTGTTTCTCGGTTGACAATGGGTCTGGGACCCAGTTTTGGTTAGACCCCTGGCTGGAGGGCAAGCCTCTCCGCTTGCGGTTCCTGAGGCTCTTTGCGATTTGTGCCGACCCGACCATCCTTGTTTCTGCGGCTGCTTTGGATGAGGGATGGAACATTGCGTTTTGCCGCTCATTCGGACCGTATGAGGTACGAGAATGGACAGACCTGAGGGAAGTAGTCCCTCTTCCTCTGTCCCAGGACCCTGACACTGTTTCTTGGAGCCTTTCTCCTTCGGGTGAATTCTTCCTTAGTTCAGCCTACCAGGCATTATGTCGTGTGCCGGTTCTACAGTGGCTATCCCCATTGTGGAAGGCACCGATGCCCTTGAAGATTAAGATCTTCGTATGGCAGCTTCTACGAGATCGTCTTCCTTCGGGGACCGACATGCTGAAACGCCATGGTCCGGGCAATGGCCTTTGCCTTTGTGCCATGCCCCGGAAATGGGAACGCACATTTTGTTTTCTTGCGTAGCAGCGCAGGCACTTTCGTGCTTTGTTTGTGAGGCTCTAGGACCAGAGTGGGAGGCCCATGACCTTGCAGAGTTTCTGCAGGTAAGGGCCACCCAGGTTGGCCCTAAGCGCCGATTATTCTGGCTCATCTTCACGGCTATGATGTGGACTCTTTGGACTACTCACAACAAGATGGTGATTGAGCGGGTGTTCCCGCGTCGTGCTTCTGACTCGTTCTTCAAATTTTTTGCCTTCTTGCAGTACTGGCATCCGCTCGCTAGGCCGAGGGATCGTGACCGTCTTCAGCTCTTGCTGGACGCTCTGGTGTCTACCGCGTGTCGGCTCTCCTACCGCCCGCCTGCTTCATAGCCTGCCCCTGGTGGCCTTTGTCGTTTCAGTTTCTTTCATTTGGGCGTCTTTGTGCTGTGGCCCCAGTTTTTCTCTTTTATGACTTTGTTTGAGACGTGGTTGTTTGGACGTATGCTTTATCTATAAAGCGGGGCGAAAGCCTGTTTCTAGTATTGGCCGTAGCGGCGGCGGCTCCCGGTGCCAAGGCGCTGAGGCGGGAGGAGGCGGCGGCAACCACTCGAGGCAGCTAGGGCACCTCGGGTTGGGGGCTTCGCACTATGGCCAGTGTGGCTCCCTGACCATGCGGCGGCAACCGACGACCCAATGGGTGGTTGTGTTGGTGATGAGGGGCTCCGGTGCTTGTAGGCACAAATCTGGATGTAATTTATGTTCTTTGTACTATCTTGACAGTTGATGAGTAGACGGAAAGTTTTTCGAAAAAACAGCTCAGCCTTTGTTTTTTTTCTGGACAGATGATTTGATGAGGAGCACGTGCGTGGGTGCTTTAATTCACCACACCCGCGTTGAGGAGGACCGAGTGACGCCCCGATCGACGCACGCCTACTGAAAAAGTTTTTTTACCGGTGCTGGGATCTACCGGTGAAGTCCCAACCAATCAAATGCTTCCAGCTAACTTTGTGTGGGCCAACTATCCAATGGTATAGTGTTGTATTTAGCTAGTATCAGGTCCATTAGGTCAAATCAATGTCAGACCCAACCGTACTACTGAGTGCATCTTGCATGCATAGCAATGCATGCATGTTGTCAGACCACTTCACACACAGAAAAGGCAAACATTTTATTTATCTTGGAAGATATTAATTCATTGATATCTTTTGAATAAAAATTTCATTTTGAAATATTTTTACATATTTGAATTCCTGACGACGTGATCTTTAAAATAAGATCAAACTTGAATACATTTCGAACGAGTTCAAAATTCTTGCAACATATTTCACTCATTTGTAACAAACAAATTTCACTCATTTCTCAAAAAATGATTTAACTTGTTTATTTCACTCATTCAAAATACTTATTTCAGTCATTCCAAAACACATATTTCAATCATTTGACCAAATTGGTTTCAGTCATTTAAAAAAACGGATTTCACTACGTTCAATTCAAAGACAATGTTCACTAAATTGAGATGTGAAACTTGTTATTTGAATACATTCCGAACGAGTTAAAAATTGTTGCAACATATTTCACTCATTTCTTAAAAATTGATTTAACTTGTTTATTTCACTCATTTCAAAATACTTATTTCAGTCATTTCAAAACACATATTTCAATCATTTGAAATAATTGGTTTCAGTCATTTCAAAAAACGGATTTCACTCCTTTCAATTCAAAGACAGTGTTCACTCAATTGAGATGTGAAACTTGTTATTTGAATACATTTCGAATGAGTTAAAAATTCTTGCAACATATTTAACTCATTCCTAATAAACAAATTTCACCCATTTCTTAAAAAATGATTTAGCTTGTTTATTTCACTCATTTCAAAATACTCATTTTAGTCATTTCAAAACACATATTTCGATCATTTCAAAAAAATAGTTTCACTCCATTCAAAAAACGGATTTCACTCGTTTCAATTCAAAGACAGTATTCGCTCAATTGAGATGTCAAATTTGTTATTTGAATACATTTCGAACGAGTTTAAAATTCTTGCAACATATTTCACTCATTTCTAATAAACAAAATTCACTCATTTCTTAAAAAATGATTTAACTTGTTTATTTCACTCATTTCAAAATACTTATTTCAGTCATTTCAAAACACATATTTCAATCATTGGAAATAATTGGTTTCATTCATTTTCAAAAAAACGTGAGACCAACCCCACTCATTTTGAAATACTTATTTCACTCCTTTGAAAAAACACATTTTACTCATTTTCAAAAACTTATTTCACTCATTTTCAAAAACTTATTCGCTCCTTTGAAAAACATAACTAGAATTGAAATATAATTAAAAAAATTAAA
Organism: Triticum aestivum; assembly: GCF_018294505.1. Lineage (NCBI taxonomy): Eukaryota > Viridiplantae > Streptophyta > Magnoliopsida > Poales > Poaceae > Triticum > Triticum aestivum. Next base: position 276,249,084 of record NC_057812.1, on the reverse strand, counting down.
CTAGTCAAAATATATCCAAGATTGGTCTTGATTTAAAGTTCTTGTTGACCTAAATACAAATATATAAAAAGTTTCCAAAACAAAAATTCGGTTCAAAAGTTATGAGCAATTCAAAATGCTAGATTGAAAATAAAAGGCAAGCTTTTTGTTTGGAGAGAGAGAGACAAGGACGACATGTGCATGCAGCCAGTGTTACTATTCTGAATGAAAGTATCCTCCACTAGTACTTTCCCTGACAAAAGTCTGTGCATGTCTATTCCGTTTGTATCTTCAAATGTGAATGGATTTTATTTTCATTGCACGAATCTTAAAGTCTGAGGCGTAAGATGGATCCTTTGCCGGTACATCCCGGTTCCGGTAAAAGAGACTTTGCGGCACGCCTACGCACACACGTTCCCTTGTGTGGTGATTCCGCGCCACTGCTTTGCGCGCAGGCTACGCCACTGCAAAACCTGTCCCGGATATGCACTCTCAGTCCGTCGGGCACTCAGACCCGGTTCCGATACCGAGCTGCTGTCGGATCGGCCACTCTTTATACATAGGAGTAATAATCTACCTCAAGGAACAACATAAGCTCAATCGTCCTCCATCAATCGCGTCAAAGACCTAGCTCATCTTCCTTCCTTTCTCCCCCAATCTGCATACGGGACGAGGAGCAGCGACCAGCCGGCCAGCAGCATGGCGCCCCCGGAGTACGTGCAGATCGTCGGACAGGCGCAGCCGGCGTGCGTGACGGCGCCGCTCCCGGTGGTCTGGCTGGAGGGGGACGTCCTCGCCGAGTACGTGCAGTTCCTCAAAGAGGCCGAGGAGGCCGCGGCACCGCCGCTTCCCGGCGTCAAGTGGCTGAAGGGGGACGTCCTCGCCGAGTACGTGCAGTTCCTCAAGGAGGCGGAGGAGGCCGCGCAGCTTCCCGGCGTCAAGTGGCTGGAGGGGGACGTCCTGGCCAACTTCCTGCAGTTTCTCGCAGAGGACGAGCAGGTCGTGCACTACGGTAGCGGCAACAGCAGCAGCGGAAGCAACGGCGGCGACTTCATGTGTGAGGAGGACCAAGATGACGAGGAGGAGGAGATGGAGTATCTGCTGCGGCACATCACGAGCCTCCCAGCGTTCATGGCGCGCGCGGCGGCCGCCGCCTCGGCGCAAGATTAATCGGGACAGCCTGCCCTGGTTCGGATTAAGAGATGCTAGCTGCTTGGTTACCACCCTCTTCCGCCTCCCTCCTGGCCGCGATTCAAGATGACGCCGCTCCTGGGCCTACACCGGAGCAAAAGGACTTAGCATTATTATCCCTGTAGTCTAGTTGAACATTTAGGGGGCTGAGCAACCCCTCCTATGCTCGCTCTGTATCACGGCCACGCCTTCTTGTGTATGAGACCGTGATGCCGTTTTGTATGTTCTTCCTTCTATCAATGCAATGATATGCTACCATGGTGTATTCGAGAAAAACTGTGTGTTCTAAAGCAGTGCCTTACGCCTCATGAAAAAGAACAAAGATGAAAACGGCTATAATTTTATCCGTCACGCATGCGTGTTACACTACTGCATGCCTCTGTTTTTTTGATCATGTTGGGTCAGAGAGTAATGTATTTTATTCGGGGTTGCTACTTTCTATAACGAGAAATGTATATGATCTACTCGAGTGCTTGGGTAGAGGGCACAAAATCCCTAATTCACTAAGCAGGGTACAACGTTGCAACCGGTGGATAAATCAAACTACATGTGGCTCCGCGATACTGTTATGATGTTAAGTAAGTTTTGTTTAGGCAAATGTTGCTCCCAGCTTTTTATTATCTCATGTACTCAACGATGTAACGCTGCCACAATTTTAAATAAAGTGCCACGAGGCTTTCCTTCAAATAGAAAAATAGATGTAGCTCCGTGCGTTGTTGCTAGAATCATGTTAAAATAAAATGTGGATGTAGATTTTATAAACAACTAAAACCAAGGAAGAGTATCCCCGCGTCGTCCGCTCGGGCGGCCACCACGATCTGGTTTTCCTATTTGCTCCCCTTGCTGCCGCCGGATGACGCCCATGTGGCCAACGGCGGCGGCAGGACTTCAGGCGGGTTTGTGTCGGCATGAGATAGAGACGGCGGTGTGGCGATGTGCAACAGTGATAGTGAAGCAATGCAGACGTGGAACACGAATGTGGTTGCATAGCAGGCGGACGCCCCGGTCTCGGTTGAAGGCTTCTTTCCAGGGCCAACACATCGTCGGCAGCTCGGTTCCATCACCTTGCCTCACACAGAGTTTGGATCACGTGCCCCCACATGTTGCCTTCCTCCTTCGTCTACCTCTGACATCTTAGTGGCAACAAGGTGGACGGTGCAAGGAATGGTTGGAGACATTTGTGTTGGCTTTACCCCCCTTGATCCATGTCTCACCCCGGCTTGGTTGAGAGCAGATCAATGGTGATCAGAGTGGAGCTCAAGTTTGGTTTGTTGAAGGCAATGATGTGATTCAAATGACTGAGGCGGTGTAGATGATTTGGCAGCGACGACGACGGCGTGATGGCCGACGGTGACCTTAGAGATCATAGTTGTGATGTAGTCAATGCCACAGAGGCATTGGTACACGTGCGCGCAAATGGGTCTGCTGCTGATGACGTTTCCTTTGAGGTGTGGCGACTCGTTGGCATGGCGGGACAGCGGCATCCCCCGACCTTCATTAAGATCCAGCAGAATCATCTGCTCCTGATGTTTGGTGGTGATGAAGGCCGCTCGATGCGCCACGATGTTGTGCTCCTTGGTGCCCCGCGCGGCTGGCCTGGTTGGCTCGACAACAGGCACCTCTTGGTCACGGATGATTCCTGGATCAACGTCTAAAGGAGACGGGTGTCACAGCCTCCTTTTCCGCATCACGGTGACATCATGTGGTTACTCATGTTTCGCGGAGGTCACTTGGTGATGTCCATGTTAGGAACTATGCACCATAAAAGGGCTCATATTACAATATCCCGTGACCATGGCCTGTGCGTGCTCTTCAATTCAACATCACCTTCTTCGACAAGCGGTGGCGACAACATAAGGTGACTTTGGCTTGGTGGTGCTCTTCAGGTACGAAGTCTCGAGCTCCGGGTGAAAACCCTAGATCTGACTATCGATGGTCGGACTTGGCAGTGGCAGTGTTCAAGGGCCGCATCCTTGTTGAAGTTATTGCTTTGGAGATAACTCAGATGTGCTCTCTCAGGTGAAAACCAAGGATCCAACCTTCAGTGTTTGAATCCAGAAACAACAACGTTTCCATGCTTGAGGCATTGCTTTTGAAGAACCTTTCTCATAGTTCTTGTGTTACCAAAGACGGTGGAAAGTGTTGCTGCTTATTATCTGTGTGTCTTTGGTCGTGTTTGTTGTATTTGTTTTTTCTTCTTTTTTATTTTCATCCGCCTAGGTATAGCTTCGGTCTTTGATGACTTTGCTCATTGCCGATGTGATCTTTTGTGTGGGTGTGTTGGTGTTGGTTGTGTGCATCCTAATTATGCAGATGCCGGGTATATGTCGATTGTGTTTGTATCCTCTTGATGTTTCATTTTGAGTGAATAAAAACACTCTTTATTGGTGAAAGCACACGTGCTCCCTGGATGATTTTGGTAATTAATGTCAACATATCCCTTGTTGGACTAATAGTTTCAACTAGTATATTTCAGAAAGTTCAACTAAGACGTGGCATGGGCAAGAGGATGTGGAACCCCTTCAAGATGCTAAGGACAAAAGATTGGCAAAAGCTCAAGACTCTTCATTTCTATTTTAGTGATCCAAGATCACATTGAGTCCATAGGAAAAGGCAATACTATTAAAAGGGGATGATGTGTTGCTTAATGGTCTACTTGCTCAAAATGCTTAGTGATATGCTCCAAAGCCCTCAACCATCTTCTCAAATCCAAATATGTCCTAAACCTAATGTCAAACTCGGCTCCACCGATTTGATTCATCCGGCGCCACCGAGTTCACTTGACATAGCCATAGCCAGAAACCCTAATCAGTTCGATCTCACCGATAGGGATCTCGGTCTCACCGAGATGGGATTGCAAACTCTTTGTTTCCCTTCGTAATGTTTCGGTCTCAACAAAATGAGCGATCGGTCCCATCGAGTTCGCAATGCAAACTCTCTGTTTGCTTGTTACTGAAATCGGTCTCACCGAGTTGAAGTAATCGGTCAAACCAAGATCAAGTTTTGCCCTAACCCTAGCTCATCGGTCTCACCGAGTTGATCATGTTGGTCCCACCGAAAATCCTAACGTTCACATTTTGAACTGAATCGGTCTCACCGAGTTCACACATTCGGACTGACCGAGTTGGCTCTCTTGTGTGTAACGGTTAGATTTTGTGTGGAGGCTCTATATACCCCTTCACCCTCCTCTTCATAAGTGAGAGAGCCATCAGAACGTGCCTACACTTCCACCATTCATTTTCAGAGAGATAACCACCTACTCATGTGTTGAGACCAAGACATTCCAATCCAACCACAAGAATCTTGATCTCTAGCCTTCCCCAAGTTACTTTCCACTCAAATCATCTTTCCACTATAGTCAAATCTATGAGAGAGAATTGAGTGTTGGGGAGACTATCATTTGAAGCACAAGAGCAAGGAGTTCATCATCAACACACCATTTATTACCTTTTGGAGAGTGGTATCTCCTAGATTGGTTAGGTGTCACTTGGGAGCCTCCGTCCAGATTGTGGAGTTGAACCAAGGAGTTTGTAAGGGCAAGGAGATCGCCTACTTCGTGAAGATCGACCCAAGTGAGGCAAGTCCTTCATGGGAGATGGCCATGGTAGGATAGACAAGGTTGCTTCTTCGTGGACCCTTTATGGTTGGAGCCCTCTGTGGACTTGCGCAACCTTACCCTTTGTGGGTTGAAGTCTCCATCAACGTGGATGTACGATAGCACCACGTATCAGAACCACACAAAAAACCTTTGTGTCTCCAATTGCGTTTGCACACTCCAATCCCATCTCTTTACTTTCTTGCAACTTGCATGCTTTACTTTCCGCTGCTCATATACTCTTGCCATGCTTGCTTGAAATGTATTGTGAATGTTTAAACTTGTGCTAAAACTCCACCTTAACTTGAAGAACTTTAAAAATGCTACTTTTCTTTGTTGAGGGTCTAATCACCCCCTCTAGACACCTCTTCTCGATCCTTTCAATTAGAAAAAAAATGAAGTACGTGAAAAAGATTAAACTGAATAAAATGTACTTAAAAGTACAAGAGCAAACGCTTGTACATACACACATGCACTCACTCATATGAATGCATGCACGCACACCCTACCCCAATGAGCACATTCGAGTGACTGAGTCGGCACATCATCTTGAGATTGACGAAATCGCCATAGACGCGTTCGTAGTCTACGGGAACCTCTCCTCGTGCAGTGAGGCACCGAATCGTTAACCCCGACAATGACCGAAGTGAGCCGCCGCCCCGTCCGTCCATCGCCGGCACTAGATGACAAGCACGGTGATGTCGTGACGACCGACACCCCCCCCCCCCCCCGCGTCGTGCTGACCTTCATGCAACCCCTCCTCGTGCTCCGACGATCATCGGAGAGGGCGTCTGCGTCGAACCCGAGCTGCCTAGCCACCATCTTCCCCAACCCTAGCACCACCGTGACTCCCATCGCCCGTGAGCTCCTCTCTGTTGTTCGATCTTGATCTGGCGATCAAGATTAGATCGTTTTATTTCGGGAAGGGGTATGCACTCACGACCGTTAGATCTTATATACGACGATCCACAACACACAACTTATCTGAACCGGTATCGGTCAATCCCGTTGCGCCATGTTTCCACCTTATCCGAAAGCTTATCTAGAACCGAAAACTGATATAAACTAAAAAAGAGAATTCTTGCAGTTTTGCAGAAACCCCCCTTGAACTTCAATCCCTCATAACTTCTTATCTATATAAACCCAAATTTACTGATTCCTTTTGCAAAATTATCCTCACGAAATATACTTTCACTCAGTCTAGAAACATTTCACTTTGAACAATTTAAAATTTGAATTCAAATAGAATGAATATGATTCAAATAGGGCATAACTTGCAAATTAGAAATCCAAATAAATCGATTCTTTTTGGCAAAATGAGTCTAGTGAATTGTAGTTTCATCTTAGCTATTGTAGACTAATTTTAAAAATATGTAAAAGTATAATTTGAATATAGTTTAAACAGTAGCTACAATTCAGTTAGTATTTAAATCTAAATTGGTTTTGAAGGAAATATGCCCTAGAGGCAATAATAAAGTTGTTATTTATATTTCCTTATATCATGATAAATGTTTATTATTCATGCTAGAATTGTATTAAGCGGAAACTTAGTACATGTGTGAATACATAGACAAACAGAGTGTCACTAGTTTGCCTCTACTTGACTAGCTCGTTGAATCAATGATGGTTATGTTTCCTAACCATAGACATGAGTTGTCATTTGATTAATGGAATCACATCATTAGAGAATGATGTGATTGACTTGACCCATCCGTTAGCTTAGCACGATGATTGTTTAGTTTGTTGCTATTGCTTTCTTCATAACTTATACATGTTCCTATGACTATGAGATTATGCAACTCCCGAGTACCAGAGGAACACTTTGTGTGCTACCAAACGTCACAACGTAACTGGGTGATTATAAAGGTGCTCTACAGGTGTCTCCGATGGTACTTGTTGAGTTGGCATGGATTGAGATTATGATTTGTCACTCCGATTGTCGGAGAGGTATCTCTGGGCCCTCTCGGTAATGCACATCACTATAAGCCTTGCAAGCATTGTGACTAACGAGTTAGTTACGGAATGATGCATTACGGAACGAGTAAAGAGACTTTCCGGTAACGAGATTGAACTAGCTATGAGGATACCGACGATCGAATCTCGGGCAAGTAACATACCGATGACAAAGGGAACAACGTATGTTGTTATGCTGTTTGACCGATAAAGATCTTCGTAGAATATGTAGGAACCAATATGAGCATCCCTGTTCCGCTATTGGTTATTGACCGGAGACATGTCTCGGTCATGTCTACATAGTTCTCGAACCCATAGGGTCCGCACGCTTAAAGTTCGGTGACGATCGGTAATATGAGTTTATGTGTTTTGATGTACTGAAGTTAGTTCGGAGTCCCGGATATAATCACGAACATGACGAGGAGTCTCAAAATGGTTGAGACATAAAGATTGATATATTGGAAGCCTACATTTGGACATCGGAATGGTTCCGGGTGAAATCGGGATTTTACCTAAGTGCCGGGAGGGTTACCGGAACCCCCCGGGGGTTAATGGGCCTTGTTGGGCCCTAGTGGAGAGAGAGAGGGGCCGGCCAGGGCAGGGCCGCGCGCCCCTCCCCTTGAGTCCGAATAGGACATGGAAGGGGGGCGGCACCCCCCTTGCCTTTCCCCTCTCCCACTCCTTCCTTCCCCCTCCTAGTGGGACTAGGAAAGGGGAGTCCTACTCCCACTAGGAGGAGGACTCCTCCTCATGGCGCGCCCTACTAGGGCAGGTCGACCCCTTGCTCCTTTATATACGGGGGCAGGGGGCACCCCAAGACAGACAATTTGATCAGTTGATCTTTTAGCCGTGTGCGATGCCCCCTCCACCATAATCCACCTCGGTCATATCATAGCGGTGCTTAGGCGAAGCCCTGCATCGGTAGCATCATCATCACCGTCATCACGCCGTTGTGCTGACGGAACTCTCCCTCGAAGCTCTGCTGGATCGGAGTTCGTGGGACATCACCGAGCTGAACGTGTGCTGAACTTGGAGGTGTCGTACGTTCCGTACTTGGATCGGTCGGATCGTGAAGACGTACGACTACATCAACCGCGTTCGCATAACGCTTCCACTTACGGTCTACGAGGGTGCGTGGACGACACTCTCCCCTCTCGTTGCTATGCATCACCATGATCTTGCGTGTGCGTAGGAATTTTTTTGAAATTACCATGTTCCGTAACAGTGGCATCCGAGCCAGGTTTATGCGTAGATGTTATATGCACGAGTAAAACACAAAGGAGTTGTGGGCGTGGGTATATACATATTGCTTGTCGTCACTAGTTGATTCTTGATTCAGCGGCATTGTTGGATTAAGCGGCCCAGGCCGACATTACGCGTACGCTTACACGAGACTGGTTCTACCGACGTGCTTCACACACATGTGGCTAGTGGGTGTCTGTTTCTCCAGCTTTAGTTGAATCAGATTCAATGAACAGGGTTCTTTCTGAAGATCAAAAAGCAATCACTATACCGCGTTGTGGTTTTTCATGCGTTGGTAAGAACGGTTCTTGCTCAGCCCGTAGCAGCCACGTAAAACTTGCAACAACAAAGTAGAGGACGTCTAACTTGTTTTTGCAGGGCATGTTGTGATGTGATATGGTCAAGACATGATGCTAAATTTTATTGTATGAGATGTCATGTTTTGTAACACAGTTATCGGCAACTGGCAGGAGCCATATGGTTGTCGCTTTATTGTATGAAATGCAATCGCCATGTATTTGCTTTACTTTATCACTAAGCGGTAGCGATAGTCGTGGAGGCAATAGTTGGCGTGACGACAACGATGCTTCGATGATCAAGGTGTCAAGCCGGTGACGATGGTGATCATGACGGTGCTTTGGAGATGGAGATCACATGCACAAGATGATGATGGCCATATCATATCACTTATATTGATTGCATGTGATATTTATCTTTTATGCATCTTATTTTGCTTAGATCGATGGTAGCATTATAAGATGATCTCTCACTAAATTTCAAGGTATAAGTGTTCTCACTGAGTATGCACCGTTGTGAAAGTTTGTCGTGCCGAGACACCACGTGATGATCGGGTGTGATAAGCTCTACGTTCACATACAACGGGTGCAAGCCAGTTTTGCACACACAGAATACTCGGGTTAAACTTGACGAGCCTAGCATATGCAAATATGGCCTCGGAACACTAAGACCGAAAGGTCGAGCGTGAATCATATAGTAGATATGATCAACATAGTGATGTTCACCATTGAAAACTACTCCATCTCACGTGATGATCGGACATGGTTTAGTTGATATGGATCACGTGATCACTTAGATGACTAGAGGGATGTCTGTCTAAGTGGGAGTTCTTAAGTAATATGATTAATTGAACTTTAATTTATCATGAGCTTAGTACCTGATAGTATTTTGCATGTCTATGTTGTTGTAGATAGATGGCCCGTGCTGTTGTTCTGTTGAATTTTAATGCGTTCCTTGAGAAAGCAAAGTTGAAAGATGATGGTAGCAATTACACGGACTTTGTCCGTAACTTGAGGATTATCCTCATTGCTGCATAGAAGAATTGCATCCTGGAAGCACCGCTAGGTGCCAAACCCGTTGCAGGAGCAACGCCAGATGTTATGAACGTCTGGCAGAGCAAAGCTGATGACTACTCGATAGTTCAGTGTGCCATGCTTTATGGCTTAGAACCGGGACTTCAACAATGTTTTGAATGTCATGGAGCATATGAGATGTTCCAGGAGTTGAAGTTAATATTTCAAGCAAATGCCCGGATTGAGAGATATGAAGTCTCCAATAAATTCTACAACTGCAAGATGGAAGAGAATAGTTCTGTCAGTGAGCATATACTCAAAATGTTTGGGTATAACAATCACTTGATTCAACTAGGAGTTAATCTTCCGGATGATAGTGTCATTGACAGAATTCTTCAATCACTGCCACCAAGCTAAAAGAGCTTTGTGATGAACTATAATATGCAAGCGATGGATAAGATGATTCCCGAGCTCTTCGCAATGCTAAAGGCTGGGGAGGTAGAAATCAAGAAGGAGCATCAAGTGTTGATGGTCAACAAGACCACCAGTTTCAAGAAAAAGGGTAAAGGGAAGAAGGAGAACTTCAAGAAGAATGGCAAGCAAGTTGCTGCTAAAGTGAAGAAACCCAAGTCTGGACCTAAACCTAAAACGGAGTGCTTCTACTGCAAAGGGACTGATCACTGGAAGCGGAACTGCCCCAAGTATTTGGCGGATAAGAAGGATGGCAAGGTGAACAAAGGTATATGTGATATACATGTTATTGATGTGTACCTTACTAATGCTCGTAGTAGCACCTGGGTATTTGATACTGGTTCTGTTGCTAATATTTGCAACTCGAAATAGGGGCTATGGATTAAGCGAGGATTGGCTAACGACAAGGTGACGATGCACGTGGGAAATGGTTCCAAAGTCGATGTGATCGCGATCGGCACGCTACCTCTACATCTACCTTCGGAATTGGTTTTAGACCTAAATAATTGTTATTTGGTGCCAGCGTTGAGCATGAACATTATATCTGGATCTTGTTTGATGCGAGACGGTTATTCATTTAAATATGAGAATAATGTTTGTTCTATTTATATGAGTAATATCTTTTATGGTCATGCACCCTTGAAGAGTGGTCTATTTTTGATGAATATCGATACTAGTGATACACATATTCATAATATTGAAGCCAAAAGATGCAGAGTTGATAATGATGGTGCAACTTATTTGTGGCATTGCCGTTTAGGTCATATTGGTGTAAAGCGCATGAAGAAACTCCATTCTGATGGACTTTTGGAATCACTTGATTATGAATCACTTGGTACTTGCGAACCATGCCTCACGGGCAAGATAACTAAAACGTCATTCTCTGGAACTATGGAGCGAGCAACAGATTTGTTGGAAATCATACATACTGATGTATGTGGTCCGATGAATGTTGAGGCTCGCGACGGGTATCGTTATTTTCTCACCTTCACAGACGATTTGAGCAGATATGGGTATATCTACTTGATGAAACATAAGTCTGAAACATTTGAAAAGTTCAAAGAATTCCAGAGTGAAGTGGAAAATCATCGTAACAAGAAAATAAAGTTTCTACGATCTGATCGTGGAGGATAATATTTGAGTTACGAGTTTGGTCTTCATTTGAAACAATGCGGAATAGTTTCGCAACTCACGCCACCCAGAACACCACGGCGTAATGGTGTGTCTGAATGTCGTAATCATACTTTACTAGATATGGTACGATCTGTGATGTCTCTTACTGATTTACCGCCATCGTTTTGGGGTTATGCTTTAGAGACGGTTGCATTCACGTTAAATAGGGCACCATCTAAATCCGTTGAGACGACGCCTTATGAACTGTGGTTTGGCAAGAAACCAAAGTTGTCGTTTCTTAAAGTTTGGGGCTGTGATGCTTATGTGAAAAAGCTTCAACCTAATAAGCTCGAACCCAAATCGGAGAAATGTGTCTTCATAGGATACCCAAAGGAGACTGTTGGGTACACCTTCTATCACAGATCCGAAGGCAAAACATTCGTTGCTAAGAATGGATCCTTTCTAGAGAAGGAGTTTCTCCCGAAAGAAGTGAGTGGGAGGAAAGTAGAACTTGACGAGGTAATTGTACCTTCTCCCTTATTGGAAAGTAGTTCATCACTAAAATCAGTTCCAGTGATTCCTACACCAGTAAGTGAGGAAGCTAATGATGATGATCATGAAACTTCTGATCAAGTTACTACCGAACCTCGTAGGTCAACCAGAGTAAGATCCGCACCAGAGTGGTACGGTAATCCTATTCTGGAGGTCATGTTACTTGACCATGACAAACCTACGAACTATGAGGAAGCGATGATGAGCCCAGATTCCGCAAAATGGCTCGAGGCCATGAAATCTGAGATGGGATCCATGTATGAGAACAAAGTGTGGACTTTGGTTGACTTGCCCGATGATCGGCAAGCCATCGAGAATAAATGGATCTTCAAGAAGAAGACTGACGCTGACGGTAATGTTATTGTCTACAAAGCTCGACTTGTTGTGAAAGGTTTTCGACAAGTTCAAGGAGTTGACTACGATGAGACCTTCTCACCCGTAGCGATGCTTAAGTCCGTCCGAATCATGTTAGCAATTGCCGCATTTTATGATTATGAAATTTGGCAAATGGATGTAAAGACTGCATTCCTGAATGGATCTCTGGAAGAAGAGTTATATATGATGCAACCTGAAGGTTTTATCGATCCAAAGAGTGCTAACAAAGTGTGCAAACTCCAGCGATCCATCTATGGACTGGTGCAAGCATCTCGGAGTTGGAATAAACGTTTTGATAGTGTGATCAAAGCATATGGTTTTATACAGACTTTTGGAGAAGCCTGTATTTACAAGAAAGTGAGTGGGAGCTCTGTAGCATTTCTAATATTATATGTGGATGACATATTGTTGATTGGAAATGATATAGAATTTCTGGATAGCATAAAAGGATACTTGAATAAGAGTTTTTCAATGAAAGACCTCGATGAAGCTGCTTATATATTGGGCATCAAAATCTATAGAGATAGATCAAGACACCTAATTGTACTTTCACAAAGCACATACCTTGATAAAGTTTTAAAGAAGTTCAAAATGGATCAAGCAAAGAAAGGGTTCTTGCCTGTGTTACAAGGTGTGAAGTTGAGTCAGACTCAATGCCCGACCACTTCAGAAGATAGAGAGAAAATGAAAGATGTTCCCTATGCTTCAGCCATAGGCTCTATCATGTATGCAATGTTGTGTACCAGACCTGAGTGTGCCTTGCTATTAGTTTAGCAGGTAGGTACCAAAGTAATCCAGGAGTGGATCACTGGACAGCGGTCAAGAACATCCTGAAATACCTGAAAAACACTAAAGATATGGTTCTCGTTTATGGAGGTGACAAAGAGATCGTCGTAAATTGTTACATCGATGCAAGCTTTGACACTGATCCGGATGACTCTAAGTCACAAACCGGATATGTATTTTTATTGAACGGTGGAGCTGTCAGTTGGTGCAGTTCTAAGAAAAGCGTCGTGGCGGGATCTACGTGTGAAGCAGAGTACATAGCTGCTTCGGAAGCAACAAATGAAGTAGTCTAGATGAAGGAGTTCATATCTGATCTAGGTGTCATACCTAGTGCATCGGGTCCAATGAAAATCTTTTGTGACAATACTGGTGCAATTGCCTTGGCAAAGGAATCCAGATTTCACAAAAGAACCAAGCACATAAAGAGATGCTTCAATTCCATCCACGATCAAGTCAAGGAGGGAGACATAGAGATTTGCAAGATACATACGGATCTGAATGTTGCAGACCCGTTGACTAAGCCTCTCTCACGAGCAAAACATGATCAGCACCAAGACTCCATGGGTGTTAGAATCATTACTATGTAATCTAGATTATTGACTCTAGTGCAAGTGGGAGACTGAAGGAAATATGCCCTAGAGGCAATAATAAAGTTGTTATTTATATTTCCTTATATCATGATAAATGTTTATTATTCATGCTAGAATTGTATTAACCGGAAACTTAGTACATGTGTGAATACATAGACAAACAGAGTGTCACTAGTTTGCCTCTACTTGACTAGCTCGTTGAATCAATGATGGTTATGTTTCCTAACCATAGACATGAGTTGTCATTTGATTAACGAGATCACATCATTAGAGAATTATGTGATGGATTTCACCCATCCGTTAGCTTTGCACGATGATCGTTTAGTTTGTTGCTATTGCTTTCTTCTTGACTTATACATGTTCCTATGACTATGATATTATGTAACTCCCGAGTACCGGAGGAACACTTTGTGTGCTACCAAACATCACAACATAACTGGGTGATTATGAAGGTGCTCTACAGGTCTCTCCGATGGTACTTGTTGAGTTGGCATAGATCGAGATTAGGATTTGTCACTCCGATTGTCAGAGAGGTATCTCTAGGCCCTCTCGGTAATGCACATCACTATACGCCTTGCAAGCATGGTGACTAATGAGTTAGTTGTGGAATTATGCATTACGGAATGAGTAAAGAGACTTGCCGGTAACGAGATTGAACTAGGTATGAGGATACCGGCGATCGAATCTCAGGCAAGTAACACACCGATGACAAAGGGAACAACGTATGTTGTTATGCGGTTTGACCGGTAAAGATCTTCATAGAATATGTAGGAACCAATATGAGCATCCAGGTTCCGCTATTGGTTATTCATCGGAGACGAGTCTCGGTCATGTCTACATAGTTCTCGGACCCGTAGGGTCCGCACGCTTAAAGTTCGGTGACGATCGGTAATATGAGTTTATGTGTTTTGATGTACCAAAGTTAGTTCAGAGTCCTGGATATAATCACGGACATGATGAGGAGTCTCGAAATGGTCGAGACATAAATATTTTTATATTGGAAGCCTACATTTGGACATCGGAATGTTTCCGGGTGACTCGGGAATTTACCGGAGTGCCGGGAGGGTTACCGGAACCCCTCGGGGTTAATGGGCCTTGTTGGGCCCTAGTGGAGAGAGAGAGGGGTCGGCCAGGGCAGGGCCACGCGCCCCTCCCCTTGAGTCCGAATAGGACAAGGAAGGGGGGGGGGGCGACGCCCCCCTTGCCTTTCCCCTCTCCCACTCCTTCCTTCCCCCTCCTAGTGGGACTAGGAAAGGGGAGTCCTACTCCCACTAGGAGGAGGACTCCTCCTCCTGGCGTGCCCTGCTAGGGCCGGCCGGCCTCCCCCTTGCTCCTTTATATACGGGGGCAGGGGGCACCCCAAGACACACAAGTTGATCAGTTGATCTTTTAGCCGTGTGGGGTGCCCCCTCCACCGTAATCCACCTCGGTCATATCGTAGCGGTGCTTAGGCGAAGCCCTGCGTCGGTAGCATCATCATCACCGTCATCACGTCGCCATGCTGACGGAACTCTCCCTCGAAGCTCTGCTGGATCAGAGTTCGTGGGACGTCACCGAGCTGAACGTGTGCTGAACTCGGAGGTGCCGTACGTTCGGTAGTTGGATCGGTCGGATCGTGAAGACGTACGACTACATCAACCGCGTTCTCATAACGCTTCTGCTTATGGTATACGAGGGTACATGGACGACACTCTCCCCTCTCGTTGCTATGCATCACCATGATCTTGCGTGTGCGTAGGAATTTTTTTTGAAATTACTACGTTCCCCAACAGGTTTAACCTTGAATAAAAATGTTTATTAGGATAATTATTTTGCATCAAGTTTCAGAAACCAGAAATGAACTTTAGTAAATATTTTTGAATTATTATTTAACTTTAGGGGAATTTAATTTGAATTAAATTCCAACTTAGTTTGGTAATAACCTTGAAACCCTAGGTTTAATTTGAATAAAACTATTCAATGTGGTTTAATGAATTCAATTAAACTTAGTAATTAGTTTGGAGTGACAATTGAATTTAGGTTAAATTAAATTAAATTCAAACTTAGATAAACTTAAAAACTGTTTACACGTAGAAAATTATTTTGGATTTATAGTTGACTTTAGTTTGAGCTTGAATTAAATAAATGAACCTTAGCAATTATATTGGTTTTGTATTTGACTTTAGAGAGAATAACAAAATAAATTGAATTTAGTTATACGTAAAGGAAACCTAGAAGTCATTTAATTAATCCAAATTAAACGAAAGCTAATTCAAATGAATTCATGAACCAATATTAGTCAATTGTGAGATACCTTGGACTTGAATTAGCATCACTATTTCAAACTGAATTTGAATTCAAATTCAAATATCATTTTGAACTCAAATAAGATGAAGCCTAATTCAAATTGAAATTGAATTGGAAGCCAGACCAAGTTATTATTCTAGACACTTAGTGTATTCAAGCTCATGAAAGGTCAACAAGTTTGAATTGTCATTCAAACTTGAATATGAACTTGGATATCCAAGATTCGTAGACCATGACACATGTTGTTAAAATTCTTCTAATTGGATCTGGCAACCACAACTTGACATTACATACTCCTTATGTGATGAAACCTTTACTATGAAACTTGCATGTGAACCCTTATGTCACATGTATTCCAAGTGACAACCACTATGCTGTTTTTCAAACTATTATGAGTTAACTCTGACACATGATCTCACAACACAATGACACTAACACCATGCACAACACTTGTTGTATGTTTGATTGTATTGTATGGCTTGTTATGATTGCTCTTTACTTATGATATATTGTTTGGAGAGCGAAGAGTATCCTTTTCAAGATTGTGTGTGTGAAGAACTTCACCGACTACCAAGATTTGTTTATGTGAAGAACTTTATCAATTACCAAGCAAGTTGCATTTCTAATAAAACTTCTTATGCTTCATTTTGTTGTCATACTATGTTGAACCTGGAATAGGTTAGCCACATGTTTACCCTGAATGTTGAGTCTACGACGTAGTGTAGGCTCGGGACTTGACAACAGGTGAATGCGTCATTGGTAGTTGCACTTTGCAGTCCCCATTGAATGCACCAATGATAGAGTGCGCACTTGCACTCCAGGACTTTTCCTTTTTGAGTGATATGCATCGAAGATAGATGCGCTCTGGAGTCCCCGGTGTTGCACTGTTAACAGAGCGCGCTCGGAAAACAAAACCCTTATCATCTTTGAGAATCGGGGTGATTCTGATCAATAGCTAGGAATGGTAGACATGCCTTCTTCACCATGGCTTGACAGAACAGTTGGTTTGGATTTGGAAAAGGGTTTGTCACACAACAAGTTGGAGACTCATTTACTCATTCGTTACATTGGAGGATATGTTGTTATTAGGTGTAGCTTGCCAATACATTCAATGTATTAACCCTCGTTGCCGCAATGTATCATGTTGCAGGATTTCCTAATCAAAGAAGAGATACAAAGTAGGGTTACAATGCTATACTTAAGTGATGCATGTGAGTTGATGGATGCCACAATATATTATTGTATTTCCGCTACATAATGTATCAAGCTAGCCTTGAGCTAGCATGTATGTATTGTATTTAAGACTGGATATGTGATGTAATACTTTCACACATATTATTTCTTGTATTTCATCGTGAACTGTGCGTGCCAGCAATTGATCTAGGGACTCACACATGAAGCACATAGATTCAGGGCCCCTGCCGGGATCGGGTTGTCACATTTGTCCCCTCTATGGAGTCTTCTTCCCCAAGAAGACTCACCTCTTATCCTCCAAGCTTCATCATTGCCCTAAAGCTTATTTTTGCCCTGTTTCTCTCCTTAGCCAACAAATCTTGTTGTTGCTCTAGGGTTTGGAGGAGAAGACCTCAATCTACATTTCCACCAAGAGATATTTGATTCCCCTACTAATCCCTTCCAAACTCTTGGGTGTTTGGGCACCCTAGACGAAAGAGGTCACCTCGAAGCCACAATCCATTGCGGTGAAGCTTCATGGTGGTGTTGAGTGCTCCAATTAAGTTGTGAAGAGAGCCCCAATCTTGTTTGTAAAGGTTCGGTCACCGCCTGCAAGGGCACCACTAGTGGAATCACGGCATCTTGCAGTGCGCGAGAGCATGAGGAGAATATGGTGGCCCTAGTGCTTCTTGGGGAGCACTGTGCCTCCACACCGCTCCAACGTTGGGCGTACCTCTGCCTAAAGGGAGGAAACTTCAGTAACACATCCTCCTCTCCATTGACTCCACTTGTTTTTTTTCGATAAAGGACTTTTCATTGAATAGATATATCGAGGTGATACAATCGTATCGAAAGAAAGTCCGGCCTCTGGATAGCTAGATGCACATAGCCAAAAAGTCCAGAGCACCCTAAAAATAATAACTCGATACAATGCCAAGCAATAAATCGTGTCCAGCCTAAGGAGCGGTAGATCCTATCCATAAATCACACCGCCATCCATGGGGGTAGGAAACCTCCCTGGTTGTACATGATAACCCACAAGTATAGGGGGTCGCAACAATTTTTGATAAGTAAGAGTGTCGAACCCAACGAGGAGCTAAAGGTAGAACAAATATTCCCTCAAGTTCTATCGACCACCGATACAACTCTACGCACACTTGACGTTTGCTTTACCTAGAACAAGTATGAAGCTAGAAGTACTTTGTAGGTGTTGTTGGATAGATTTGCAAGATAATAAAGATTACGTAAATAAAAAGTAGGGGCTGTTTAGATTAAGAAACAATAAAGTAAATATAGCGAGTGTGGAAAAGTGGTGGTAGGAGTTGCGAAATTGCCCCTAAGCAATTGACTACTTTACTAGACCGATAGCAAGTATTATGTGGGAGAGGCCACTGCTAGCATGTCATCCCTGACTTGGAATTCTATGCACTTATGATTGGAACTATTAGCAAGCATCTGCAACTACTAACGTTCATTAAGGTAAAACCCAACCGTAGCATTAAGATATATTGGTCCCCCTTCAATCCCGTATGCATCAATTTCTATGCTAGGTTGAAGCTTCTGTCACTCTTGCCCTCCAATACATAGTCCTATCAACATACAACTAACCCTAGGGTGTGATCCACGCGCGCAATCATATGATGGGCACCAAAGGACAGCAACATAACCACAAGCAAATTAAATCAACCATAGCAATTCATCAACCACCGATAGGACAACGAAATTTTACTCAAACATCATAGGATGGCAACACATCATTGGATAATAATATGAAGCATAAAGCACCATGTTCAAGTAGAGGGTACAGCGGGTTGCGGGAGAGTGGACCGTTGTAGATAGAGGGGGAAGGTGATGGAGATGTTGGTGAAGATGGCGGAGGTGTTGGTGTAGATCGCGGTGATGATGATGGCCCCCGATGGCACTCCGGTGCCACCGGAAGCGAGGGGGAGAGAGCCCCCCTCCTTCTTCTTCTTCCTTGACCTCCTCCCTAGATGGGAGAAGGGTTTCCCCTCTGGTCCATGGCCTCCATGGCACGGGAGGGGCGAGAGCCCTTCCGAGATTGGATCTGTCTCTCTGTCTCTCTCTGTTTCTGCGTTCTCAAATTCTTCCCTTTCACCGTTTCTTATATTCCCGGAGATCCGTAACTCCGATTGGGCTGAAATTTTAACACGATCTATATCTGGATATTAGCTTCCTTGCGGAGAAAGAAGGGCATCAACCGCCTTACGAGTGGCCCACGAGGGTTAGGGGCGCGCCCCCTGCCCCGTGGCCACCTCGGGCACCATCTCGTGTGGATTTTTCTTCCCAAAAATCATATATATTCCAAAAAAAATCTCCGTTGGTTTTTATCCTGTTTGGACTCCGTTTGATATGGATATTCTGCGAAACAAAAAACATGCAACAAACAAGAACTCGCACTGGGCACTGGATCAATATGTTAGTCCCAAAAATAGTATAAAAAGTTGCCAAAAGTATATGAAAGTTGTAGAATATTGGCATGGAACAATCAAAAATTATAGATACGACCGAGACGTATCAGCATCCCCAAGCTTAATTCCTGCTCGCCCTCGAGTAGGTAAATGATAAAAAAGATAATTTTTTATGTGGAATGCTACCTAGCATAATCTTGATCACATATCTAATCATGGCATGAATATTAAGATACGAGTTATTCAAAGCAATAGTCTATCATTTGACATAAAAACAATAATACTTCAAGCCTACTAATAAAGCAATCATGTCTTTTCAAAATAACATGGCCAAAGAAAGTTATCCCTACAAAATCATATAGTCTGGCTATGCTCCATCTTCACCACACAAAATATTCACATCATGCACAACCCCGATGACAAGCCAAGCAATTGTTTCATACTTTTGACATTCTCAAACCTTTTCAACTTTCACGCAATACATGAGCGTGAGCCATGGACATAGCACTATAGGTGGAATAGAATATGATGGTGGAGAAGACAAAAAGGAGAAGATAGTCTCACATCAACTAGGCGTATCAAAGGTCTATGCAGATGCCCATCAATAGATATTAATGTGAGTGAGTAGGGATTGCCATGCAACGAATGTACTAGATCTATAAGTGTATGAAAGCTCCAACTGAAACTAAGTGGGTGTGCATCCAACTTGCTTGCTCATGAAGACCTCGGGCATTTGAGGAAGCCCATCATCGGAATATACAAGCCAAGTTCTATAATGAAAATTCCCACTAGTATATGAAAGTGATACCTCAAGAGACTCTCTATATGAAGAACATGGTGCTACTTTGAAGCACAAGTGTGGAAAAAGGATAGTAGCACCGCCCCTTCTCTCTTTTTCTCTCATTTTTTTATTTTTTATTTTTATTTTTTGGTGGGCTTCTTTGGCCTTTTTTCTTACTTGGGCTTCTTTGGCCTCTTTTATTTTTTGTAAAGTCCGGAGTCTCATCCCGACTTATGGGGGAATCATAGTCTCCATCATCCTTTCCTCACTGGGGCAATGCTCTAATAATGATGATCATCACACTTTTATTTACTTACAACTCAATATTACAACTCAATGTCTAGAACAAATTATGACTGTATATGGATGCCTCCGGCGGTGTACCGGGATGTGCAATGATCTAGCGTAGCGATGACATCAACAAACGGACAAGCCATGAAAACATCATGCTAGCTATCTTACGATCATGCAAAGCAATATGACAATGAATGCTCAAGTCTTGTATATGATGATGATGGAAGTTGCATGGCAATATATCTCGGAATGGCTATGGAAATGCCATGATAGGTAGGTATGGTGGCTGTTTTGAGGAAGGTATATGGTGGGTTTATGGTACCGGCGAAAGTTGCGCGGTACTAGAGAGGCTAGCAATGGTGGAAGGGTGAGAGTGCGTATAATCCATGGACTCAACATTAGTCATAAAGAACTCACATACTTATTGCAAAAATCTATTAGTCATCGAAACAAAGTACTACGCGCATGCTCCTAGGGGGATAGATTGGTAGGAAAAGACCATCGCTCGTCCCCGACCGCCACTCATAAGGAAGACAATCAATAAATAAATCATGCTCCGACTTCGTTACATAACGGTTCACCATACGTGCATGCTACGGGAATCACAAACCTCAACACAAGTATTTCTACAATCCACAACTACCCACTAGCATGACTCTAATATCACCATCTTTATATCGCAAAACTATTGCAAGGAATCAAACATATCATATTCAGTGATCTACAAGTTTTATGTAGGATTTTATGACTAACCATGTGAATGACCAATTCCTGTCATCTCTCTAAATAGATATAAGTGAAGCAAGAGAGTTTAATTCTTTCTACAAAAGATATGCCCACGCTCTAACAAATATAAGTGAAGCAAAAGAGCATTCTACAAATGGCGGTTGTCTATGTAAAGAGAAACAGGCAATCCAAACTTCAAATGATATAAGTGAAGCACATGAAGCATTCTATAAAGCCATACTCAAAAGATATAAGTGAAGTGCATAGAGCATTCTATAAATCAACCAAGGACTATCTCATACCAGCATGGTGCATAAAAGAAAAATGAAAACTAAATGCAAAAGACGCTCCAAGATTGCACATATCGCATGAACGAAACGAATCCGAAAACATACCGATACTTGTTGAAGAAAGAGGGGATGCCTTCCGGGGCATCCCCAAGCTTAGACGCTTGAGTCTCCTTGAATATTTACTTGGGGTGCCTCGGGCATCCCCAAGCTTGAGCTCTTGCCTCTCTTCCTTCTTCTCACATCGAGACCTTCTCGATCATCGAACACTTCATCCACACAAAACTTCAACAGAAAACTCGGTAAGATCCGTTAGTATAATAAAGCAAATCACTACTCTAAGTACTGTTGCAAACCAATTCATATTTTGTTTTTGCATTGTGTCTACTGTAATATAACTTTTTCATGGCTTAATCCACTGATATAAATTGATAGTTTCATCAAAACAAGCAAACTATGCATCAAAAACAGAATCTGTCTAAAACAGAACAGTCTGTAATAATCTGAACATTCACCATACTTTTGATACTTGAACAATTCTACCAAAATTAGGAAAAATAAAAAAATGTATAAGAAGACAGTGCAAAAAGAATCAGAACCATTTGACATTCCAGCAAAAAATGTAAAATCGCGCACTACAGCCAAAGTTTCTGTCCTGCACCGTACAAACCATCAAGCAAATGTAAACATCCTAAAGGCAAACCTTGGCACATTATTTTTATAATACAACGGAATTGTACAAGGGGATAATTATTTTTATTGAAAAGTTTCTGTAATCAAGATTCACAAAGTTTCCGTGAGCATGAACAAAGTTCAAGGCTAGCTCCCACTTCAACAATGCTTGTCTTTCTCACTTTCGCTTTCCGTTTTGAAAAAGTTTTGGGTTCCCCTCTTTATTTTTGTTGTTTTTAAACTACATGAAAGCACTCAACAGAAATAAATGACTCTCTAAAACTTCCGGGTTGTCTCCCTGGCAGCGCTTTCTTTAAAGCCATTAAGCTAGGCATATAGTGCTCAAGTAATAGATCCACCCGGATCCCAAGGTATATCAAAGCCAATTCTAATTAACAATGATTTGTAATTTAGTAGTGAGCACAAGGTAACATATATCATGTAATGACGAAGTCTAACTCTCTTCCTATGCATCGGCATGTCATAAAAGAACAATTCATGCACACAAAGTAAAGGCCAATGCATAGTATAAACAGTTTCTTGCAATTTTATCATATTGGAAACATAGAGAGGTGGAGATATAGTTCCTCTCTCATAATAATTGCAAGTAGGAGCAGCAAGCACATGCATATTATATTCATCAAAATCATCATGTGCAACGGTAAAAGGCAACCCATCAATATAATCCTTAATAAGTGCAAACTTCTCCGATATAGTGTAGTCGGGAGAATTCAAAAAGATAATAGGACTATCATGCGTGGGTGCAATAGCAACAATTTCATGTTTAACATAAGGAACTATAGCAAGTTCATCTCCATAAGCATAATTCATATTGGCATCTTGGCCACAAGCAAGCATCATCAAAAAGGGATATTTCAAGAGAATCAACGGGATCATAACAATCATCATAGCAATCATCCTTCGGTAAGCACGAAGGGAAATTAAACAATGTATGAGTTGAAGAGTTACTCTCATTAGAAGGTGGGCACGGGTAGCTAATCTGCTCTTCCTCCTTTTGTTCTTCGCTCCCCTCCTCATCTTTTTCATCCAATGAGCTCACAGTTTCATCAATTTCTTCTTCCATAGACTCCTGCAAAATATTAGTCTCTTCTTGGACAGCGGAGTAGTCCTCAATATATGGTTCAACATAGGCATTAGAAGCATAATTATCATAGCAATATTTAAGTATGGCAAAAATTTCAGATTTGTAAAGAGTAGCATCATACTTTTCAATCAAAGAAGCAATTTCGTAAGCACCCTTAAAAGCAACAAATTCTTCAATTTGTTGAACATCATAGTAATTATAAACACCCTTAGCATAAGAAGATACGATTCCATTATCATTAAACAAACATTGGTAGGGAAGGTGTTTCTTAGGGTCTTCAGAACAACAAGTATAATCATATATTTCACATAAATTCCAAGCATAGCATTGCAAACGATGAATTTGATCCAGTAAAAGTTTCCCTTTTTCAGATATTCGGTGTCGCACATAACAAGCATGCTCATCTAAAGATTTGCCCTCAACTAAGCTAGTTGGGGTTTTAGCACGAGCACATAGGGATCGAAGATGATCCAAGTAATAAGCTTCAGCAGTGTGATAGATTTTGAGTGGTTCTTCAACCATTGGTTTGGTAGGTACAACTAATTTTTTGGTATTTTGCATTTCCTACCCATAACTAAAGATAGAAAACAACTAAGAACAACAAATAAAAATTACTTAGTGATAAAGCAAACAAGCACACACGAGAATATTCACCCCACGCTATTGCTCCCCGGCAACGGCGCCAGAAAAAGGTCTTGATAACCCACAAGTATAGGGGATCGCAACAGTTTTCGATAAGTAAGAGTGTCGAACCCAACGAGGAGCTAAAGGTAGAACAAATATTCCCTCAAGTTCTATCGACCACCGATACAACTCTACGCACGCTTGACGTTCGCTTTACCTAGAACAAGTATGAAACTAGAAGTACTTTGTAGGTGTTGTTGGATAGGTTTGCAAGATAATAAAGATTACGTAAATAAAAAGTAGGGGCTGTTTAGATAAAGAAACAATAAAGTAAATATAGCGAGTGTGGAAAAGTGGTGGTAGGAGTTGCGAAATTGCCCCTAAGCAATTGACTACTTTACTAGACCGATAGCAAGTATTATGTGGGAGAGGCCACTGCTAGCATGTCATCCCTGACTTGGAATTCTATGCACTTATGATTGGAACTATTAGCAAGCATCCGCAACTACTAATGTTCATTAAGGTAAAACCCAACCATAGCATTAAGATATATTGGTCCCCCTTCAATCCCGTATGCATCAATTTCTATGCTAGGTTGAAGCTTCTGTCACTCTTGCCCTCCAATACATAGTCCTATCAACATACAACTAACCCTAGGGTGTGATCCACGCGCGCAATCATATGATGGGCACCAAAGGACAGCAACATAACCACAAGCAAATTAAATCAATCATAGCAATTCATCAACCACCGATAGGACAACGAAAATCTACTCAGACATCATAGGATGGCAACACATCATTGGATAATAATATGAAGCATAAAGCACCATGTTCAAGTAGAGGGTACAGCGGGTTGCGGGAGAGTGGACCGTGTAGATAGAGGGGGAAGGTGATGGAGATGTTGGTGAAGATGGCGGAGGTGTTGGTGTAGATCGCGGTGATGATGATGGCCCCCGGTGGCACTCCGGTGCCACCGGAAGCGAGGGGGAGAGAGCCCCCCTCCTTCTTCTTCTTCCTTGACCTCCTCCCTAGATGGGAGAAGGGTTTCCCCTCTGGTCCATGGCCTCCATGGCACGGGAGGGGCGAGAGCCCCTCCGAGATTGGATCTGTCTCTGTCTCTCTCTGTTTCTGCGTTCTCAGATTCTTCCCTTTCACCGTTTCTTATATTCCCGGAGATCCGTAACTCCGATTGGGCTGAAATTTTAACACGATCTTTATCCGGATATTAGTTTTCTTGCGGCGAAAGAAGGGCATCAGCCGCCTTATGGGTGGCCCATGAGGGTCAGGGGTGCGCCCAGGGGGGCAGGCGCGCCCCCTGCCTCGTGGCCACCTCGGGCACCGTCTCGCATGGATTTTTCTTCCCAAAAATAATATATATTCCGAAAAAAATCTCCATCAATTTTTATCCCGTTTGGACTCTGTTTGATATGGATATTCTGCGAAACAAAAAATATGCAACAAACAGGAACTGGCACTGGGCACTGGATCAATATGTTAGTCCCAAAAATAGTATAAAAAGTTGCCAAAAGTATATGAAAGTTGTAGAATATTGGCATGGAACAATCAAAAATTATAGATACGACGGAGACATATCAGTACGCTCCAGCCGTGTAGACGCCATCATAAAAATGTCCCCGTCCTCTGGCTTCTACAGGGTAGACCAAGTACGGAGCCATCATGTACAACCATGAATAACCTGCATAGGAGATGAGACACATTTATTGTTAAAAACTGCATCATTCCTGGTAAGCCACATTGTCCAGCATAAGGCCGCCGCTCCCACAAGAATATGTGTAAAGAATTGTTTATCAATACCCCGCAACCAGTTGCCGAACATATTCCGTCCACTATGTGGTGGGTATAAATTCGAAGCTACTTGGACCATGTCCCAAACTGCCCGAGCGAACTTGCACTCAAAAAATAAGTGTTTGATAGACTCATCATGTTGGCAAAAGACACATGTCTTGGAGCCATGCTAGTTTCATCGTGCCGAATTATCTCTAGTTAGGATGACTCCTTTGTTTAGAAACCAGAGGAAAATCTTCACTCTTAGAGGAATTTTTAGCTTCCACAATTTCCTGTTATCTACTGGAACATCACAATGAACCATTGCATCATACATGGATTTGACCAAAAATTTGCCATTCTGATGCAAGTTCCATCGAAAAGTGTCTGGCTCATCTGACAGTTGAATGTCCTCCGGGCGAGTGAGTAATTCATTCCATGCTGCCAGACGAGTGCCCAAAAGATCCCTACAGAAATAAATATCGAGGTTTTCTTGTCCTAAGACTTGTTTGGTCGTGACAAATTTATGTTTGACAATCCGGTACAAGCTCGGATATTGCATCATTAGTGAGTCATTCCCTAGACAGGTATCTTCGCAGAAACGAACATGAGAACCTTCCCTAAACAAGAAGGTCCCAAATTGGAAGAAGAATTCATTAGCTTTCATGACACCACTCTAAAAATGTGAATCCCCGGGTTTCCAATGAACTTGAGAAATGGCATTGGATCCCACATACTTGTTGCGAATGATTTCCTGCCATACTCCATTCTCAGTGAGTAGTTTATAAACCCACTTGCTGAGAAGAGCGATGTTTTTAATCTCAAGGTCTTGGATTCCCAGGCCCCCTTGACTTTTAGGTCTTCATAATACGCTCCACCTAGCTAGTCGATATTTCTTGGTTACGTTATCACACTGCCAAAAAAATCTGGATCTAAAGTAGTCTAGACGTTGTAGAACCCCTTTCGGCAGGTGGAAGAATGACAACATATATAAAACCATGTTACATAGGACAGAATTGATCAAGATCAATCGCCCCCTATAAGACAAGAGTTTGGCCTTCCAACTGGCTAATCATTTCTCAAGTCTCTCTTCCACATGTTTCCACTCGGCGATAGTTAAACGCCGATAGAGTATGGGAATACCTAGATACCAAATCAGAAATTGCCCGAGATGGCATCCAAAAATCTCAGCATACTCAGGTGCTGATTCTGCAGCATCGCCAAAGCAAAAAAGTTTGCTCTTATGAAAATTAATTTTGAGACCAGAAAGTTCCTCAAAAGCACATAAGAGCAGCTTGAGATTTCTTGCCTTATCTAATCATGATCCATGAATAGTATCGTGTCATCCGCATATTGTAAAATGGATAGACCATCTTCTACCAAGTGTGGAATGACCCCACTAATTTGACCATCCATCTTAGCCCGCTCAACAAGGGTAGCTAGCATGTCGGCCACAATGTTAAACAGAATAGGATATGAGGGGTCACCTTGACGAAGCCCCTTCCTTGTCTGAAAATAGTTGCCAACATCATCGTTAAATTTTATGGCCACACTACCTCCAGAGACAAAGCTCTCTACCCAGCGACACCATTTTTGTGAAAACCCCTTCATGCACAAGGTTTGCAACAGGAAGGGCCACTTAACTTTACCATAGGCTTTCGCAAAATCAATTTTAAGAATGATACCATTCAACTTTTTCCGGTGCAGTTCATGTACAGTTTCATGCAGGACAACCACTCCATCTAATATGTTGCGGCCTTGCATAAATGTTGTTTGAGTGGGTTTTACGACATGGTCAGCTACACCGTTCAACCGATTAGTCGCTACCTTCGTAAAAAAAATTAAAACTTACATTCAGAAGGCGAATCGGCCGATATTGTTGAATACAACTAGCCTCCTCAATCTTAGGCAATAGGATAATTTCCCCAAAGTTTAAACAAGAAATATCAAGGTCCTCGGAATGCAGTTGGTTAAACAACTGAACCAAGTCTGCCTTAATCGCGTCCCAAAAGCATTGATAGAACTCTGCGGGAAAGCCATCCGGTCCCGGTGCCTTGTTATGTTCCATCTGAAACACTGCAGTTCGAATTTCCTCCTCAGAAAACAGAGAGGTTAGGAATTCATTTTCCGCTTCCATAACTTGAGTAATGTCATGAGTAGCAGATTCGTCCAGCTGAAAATTAGTTTCAGCTGAAGGCCCAAAAAGGTCTTTGTAAAACTTAGTGATAAAATTTCTAAGTGGTATGTCGCCCTCTATTCGGCCTTCCTCCTAGTCAAGGGCGGATATACGCTTCTTTCTATGTTTTCCATTGGATAGCATTTGAAAGTATTTCGTATTATCATCACCTTGCACCAGCGAATCCGCCTTGCTACGTTGGTACCATTTAATCTCTTCCTCACGTAGTAGGCGGGCAATCTGCTCATTAAGATTGCTTTTTTGCTCAATCTCAACAGCAGACAGAGGCCTCACCTCCGCTATTTTATCAAGGGAATCAATTAAGGTAGAAAATCGCAGTTTTTCTTTTTTGTAAATGCCAGCAGTATGCTTGCCCATCCTCGAAGGAATCGACGCAAGGCGCGGATTCGGTTATTCCATCGTTGAATGGGTGTGTTACCGCGAGGCTAGCGCGCCCACACCTTCTTAACCAGCTCATGAAATCCCTCTCTAGTGAGCCATCCTAGTTCAAATTTAAACTGGTGACGGTTAGAACTTGGGATTGGTTGTCCAAAATCGGTTAGCAACGGAGCGTGATCCTATAAGGCCTCAATTATTTCTAGTGCCTGAACCGAGGCTAGGGGATATTTATATTCCCAGCCGGTGGTAACTAGCACCCGGTCTAATTTTTCAAAGGTTGGCACCGATCGGTTATTGGCCCAGGTATATTAACGGCCAAACATCGTGATCTCCCTCAGATCCAGGCTGTCAATAACAACATTAAAGAGGAAAGGCCACCTAGTGTCAAACCGATCATTGTTTTTTTCCTGCTGATATTGAAGGATATTAAAATCCCCCCTGATTAACATGGTATGGGGATTGTCTCGATAGGTATTAACAAGTACTTTTAGAAATGCAGACTTAAACTCCTCTTGAGCTGCACCATATACAGCCACCAGACTCCAGATGAAGTTGTCGGACTTATTTCGAAGGTGGAATTTGATATGATACTCCCCGTTTGACGTGGACAATAGTTGTAAGTATGTAGAGTTAATACCTAGCAATATTCCCCTGGACCTCCCGGTCGGCGGTAAGACATGCTATTCGTAATCAAAACCACATGAAAAGTGGTCCAGATCACGTGTTGGAAAATCATGTTTACCCGACTCAGTGATAGCCACAAAGTCCAACGTATTATCCTTTACACAATCGGCAATGTGTTTGTGTTTAGCCAAGTCACCAAAACCTCTGCTATTCCAGAACATGCCTCTCATGATGAACCAACTTTATGTTTAGAGACCTTTGCCTTCTTAGAAGAGCGCCCTCTTTTCTTTGCTGAGTTAGACTTGTTCTTGCGCACCGACACGACAAGCTCAAAAAGCGTAGTGTCGCGTACAATATCATCAAGGTCTACTTCAGTCGTGTCTTTAACCAAATGAGAGAGAAGCTTGCCTTCATGATTGGCATCGGCATCCTCATCCTCCTCATCTGACACGAGAGGGTCGACAAAGCTCGAAAACTTCGGAGCAACCATAAGCCGGTCGAACTCCAGTTGTTTTAGAGCCTTGACCGAAAAAATCTATCTCATCCTCATTACGTCCTAGTGACACCCCAAGTCTAGTGATATTTGAAGATACTTTGGAATTATCAAAGACATAAAAGATTTGCGAGAGGGGGTACCTCTGAAGTCGAGGTTGCCTGCAGCAGTCCTACGCATGGCCTTCACCATAGAGTCCTCGTCGGTGGCTGCTGATCCGCCAATCCCGACATGATGACACTTGCTACCTCTTGAGCATGCGTTGGTTTTCCCTTGAAGAGGAAAGGGTGATGCAGCAAAGTAGCGTAAGTATTTCCCTCAGTTTTTGAGAACCAAGGTATCAATCCAGTTGGAGACTACACGCAAATCGCCTAGTACCTGCAAAAACAATCAAGAACCTTGCAACCAACGTGATAAAGGGGTTATCAATCCCTTCACGGCCACTTGCAAAAGTGAGATTTGATAAATATAGTAATATGAATATTTTTGGTATTTTTGTTGTATAGATTGGAAAATAAAGATTGCAAAATAAATAAATAGTAAACTAGAATTATAGATCGGAAACTTATATGATGTAAAGTAGACCCGGGGGCCATAGGTTTCACTAGTGGCTTCTCTCATGATAGCATATATTACGGTGGGTGAACAAATTACTGCCAAGAAATTGATAATCAAAGGACACCTAAAAGCCAAAGCTTGGGGATGCCCCGGAAGGCACCCCCTCTTTTGTCTACTTCTATCGGTAACTTTACTTGGAGCTATATTTTTATTTACCACATGATATGTGTTTTGCTTGGAGCATCTTGTATTATTTGAGTCTTTATTTTTTATTTTTCCACAATCATCATTACTGCACACACCTTTTTGAGAGAGACACTCATGATATGGAAATTGTTAGAATACTCTATGTGCTTCACTTATATCTTTTGAGTTATATAGTTTTTGCTCTAGTGCTTCACTTATATCTTTTAGAGCATGTTGGTAGATTTGTTTTATAGAAACCATTGTTCTCTCATGCTTCACTTAGATTATTTTGAGAGTCCTACAAAACAGCATGGTAATTTGCTTTAATTATGTTAGGCATTCTAGATTAATAATAAAATTTTCTTATGAGTGTGTTGAATACTATGAGAAGTTTGAAACTTGATAATTGTTTTGAGATATGGAGATGGTGATATTAGAGTCGTGCTAGTTGAGTAGTTGTGAATTTGAGAAATGCTTGTGTTGAAGTTTGTGATTCCCGTAGCATGCACGTATGGTGAACCGTTATGTTAAGAAGTCGGTGCATGATGTATTTATTGATTGTCCTCCTTATGAGTGGCGGTCGGGGACGAGCGATGGTCTTTTCCTACCAATCTATCCCCCTAGGAGCATGCATGTAGTACTTTGCTTCGATAGCTAATAGATTTTTGCAATAAGTATGTGAGTTCTTTATGACTAATGTTGAGTCCATGGATTATACGCACTCTCACCCTTCCACCATTGCTAGCCTCTCTAATACCGTGCACCTTTCGCCGGTATCATACACCCACCATATACCTTCCTCAAAACAGCCACCATACCCACCTATCATGGCATTCCCATAGCCATTCCGAGATATATTGCCATGCAACTTTCCACCGTTCCGTTTACTATGACACGCTCCATCATTGTCATATTGCTTCGCATGATCATGTAGTTGACATTTTAGTTGTGGCAAAGCCACCGTTCATAATTCTTTCATATAAGTCACTCATGCATCATTGCTATCCCGGTATACCGTCGGAGGCATTCATATAGAGTCATACTTTGTTCTAGTATCGAGTTGTAATCGTTGAGTTGTACACAAATAGAAGTGTGATGATCATCATTCATAGAGTATTGCCCCCCCCCCCAAAAAGAGAAAGGCCAAATAGAAAAAGGCCCAAAAAATAGTAAATAAATAAAAAATGGGCAATACTACTATCCTTTTTTTCCACACTGTGCTTCAAAGTAGCACCGTGATCTTCATGATAGAGAGTCTTCTATGTTATCACTTTCATATACTAGTGGGAATTTTTCATTATAGAACTTGTCTTGTATATTCCAACGATGGGCTTCCTCAAAATGCCCTAGGTCTTCGTCAGCAAGCAAGTTGGATGCACACCCACTTAATTCTTTTTGTTGAGCTTTCATATACACATAGCTCTAGTGCATCAGTTACATGGCAATCCCTACTCACTCACATTGATATCTATTAATGGGCATCTCCATAGCCCGTTGATATGCCTAGTTTATGTGAGACTATCTTCTCCTTTTTGTCTTCTCCACAACCATAATTCTATTCCACATAGTGTTATGTCCATGGCTCACGCTCATGTATTGCGTGAAGATTGAAAAAGTTTGAGAACACCAAATGTATGAAACAATTGCTTGGCTTATCATCGGGGTTGTGCATGATTTGAATACTTTGTGTGGTGAAGATGGAGCATAGCCAGACTATATGATTTTCTAGGGATAACTTTCTTTGGCCATGTTATTTTGAAGAAACATAATTTCTTAGTTAGTATGCTCGAAGTATTATTATTTCTATGTCAATATTGAACTTTTGTCTTGAATCTTTCGGATCTGAATATTCATACCATAATTAAGAGAATTACATTGAAATTATGCCAAGTAGCATTCCACATCAAAAATTCTGTTTTTATCATTTACCTACTTGAGGACGAGCAGGAATTAAGCTTGGGGATGCTTGATACGTCTCCAACGTATCTATAATTTTTTATTGTTCCATGCTATATTATATCCTATTTTGGACATTATTGGGCTTTATTATACACTACTATATTATTTTTGGGACTAACCTATTAGCCGGAGGCCCAGCCCAGAATTGTTGTTTCTTGCCTATTTCAGATTTTTGCAGAAAAAGAATATCAAACGAAGTCCAAACAGAATGAAACCTTCGGGAACGTGATTTTCAGAACGAACATGATCCGGAGGACTTGGACCCTACGTCAAGCAATCAACCAGGAAGGCACGAGGTAGGGGGCGCGCCTACCCCCCCCCCCCCAGGCGCACCCTCCACCCTCGTGGGGCCCATGTTGCTCCACTGACATACTCCTTCCTCCTATATATACCTACGTACCCCCAAACTACCAGATACGGAGCCAAAACCCTAATTCCACCGCCGTAACTTTTTGTATCCATGAGATCCCATCTTGGGGCCTTTTGCGGAGCTCCGCCGGAGGGGGTATCGATCACGGAGGGCTTCTACATCAACACCATAGCCTCTCCGATGAAGTGTGAGTAGTTTACTTCAGACCTACGGGTCCATAGTTATTAGCTAGATGGCTTCTTCTCTCTTTTTGGATATCAATACAAAGTTCTCCCCCTCTCTTGTGGAGATCTATTCGATGTAATCTTCTTTTGCGGTGTGTTTGTTGAGACCGGTGAATTGTGGGTTTATGATCAAGTTTATCTATGAACAATATTTGAATCTTCTCTGAATTCTTTTATGTATGATTGGTTATCTTTGCAAATATCTTCGAATTATCAGTTTTGTTTGGCCTACTAGTTTGATCTTTCTTGCAATGGGAGAAGTGCTTAGCTTTGGGTTCAATCTTGCGGTGTCCTTTCCCAGTGACAGTAGGGGCAGCAAGGCACGTATTGTATTGTTGCCATCGAGGATAACAAGATGGGGTTTATATCATATTGCATGAGTTTATCCCTCTACATCATGTCATCTTGCTTAAAGCGTTACTCTGTTCTCTTGAACTTAATACTCTAGATGCATGCTGGATAGCAGTCGATGTGTGGAGTAATAGTAGTAGATGTAGGCAGGAGTCAGTCTACTTGTCTCGGACGTGATGCCTATATACATGATCATACCTAGATATTCTCATAACTATGCTCAATTCTATCAATTGCTCAGCAGTAATTTGTTCACCCACCGTAATACTTATGCTCTCGAGAGAAGCCTCTAGTGAAACATATGGCCCCGGCTCTATTTTCCATCATATTAATCTTACAATACTTAGTTATTTCCTTTGCCATTTATTTTACTTGCATCTTTATTTCTCTTTATCATAAAAATATCAAAAATATTATCTTATCATATCTATCAGATCTCACTCTCGTAGGTGACCGTGAAGGGATTGACAACCCCTTTATCGCGTTGTTGCGAGGAGTTTATTTGTTTGTGTAGGTGCGAGGGACTCGTGTGTGGCCTCCTACTGGATTGATACCTTGGTTCTCAAAAACTGAGGGAAATACTTATGCTGCTCTGCTGCATCACCCTTTCCTCTTCAAGAGAAAACCAACGCAGTGCTCAAGAGGTAGCAACAAGGATTTCTGGCACCGTTGCCGGGGAGTCTATGCAAAAGTCAGCATACCAAGTACCCATCACAAACCCTTATCTCCCGCATTACATTATTTGCCATTTGCCTCTCGTTTTCCTCTCCCCCCACTTCACCCTTGCCGTTTTATTCGCCCCCTCTCTCTCTCCATCCTCCCTCTCTTTCTCTATTCGCCTCTTTTTGCTCGTTTCTTGTTTGCTTGTGTGTTGGTTTGCTTGCTTGTCGTTATGGCTAGTCCCCTATCTTCTCCATTGTCTCCCGAAAATGAAGTTCTTAATTTTAAGCAAAGGGAAGGAGAAAACCTAAAAGACGCTTGTATAGAATTTGCAATGCTCAAAATAGATCTACCAGGAAGCAATCTACTTCTATTCTTCTTTGCAATTTTTATGTAGGTGCTACTCCTTGGCACAGATATGTCCTTGATACCATTACCGGAGGGAACTTCTTGGGTAGCCACACTTTTGATTCCTATAATGCTATGAAAGATTTGTTTGGCTCACCCCCTCTTTTGGTTAATGGAACTATGTTAACTTTGGAGCATGTAATGCAAAAACTTGAAATTATTGAAAATAAAGTTGCTACCGTAGAGTTAATTGAAAATTTCGATAAAAAGATCCACAACCAAATTACTCAATATGGATCTAAAGTAGGAGTCACTTTGAAAAATATTAAGGAGAAGGAACCCATAGTTAATGAAAGAATAAATCATGATTCCACTAGAATCGATAAACTTGAGGGTATCATTACCAACTTGGGAACCGCTTTTTCTTCCGTAAAGAATACCCCAAGTCCTCCAACTAAATTGCCAAGCTTATGTATGTTCCTAAAAATAAGGGTGAATCCTCTAGCAAAGAAACTGCGGATCTCAAATCTATAAGTATTCATCCTAATATTTTTACTATCATTAAGGAACCATTTGCTACTAATGATTTTTTCGATTTTGTGCCTAGAAGTTTGATTATTGATAAAAGGAAAGAAACTCCTAAAGGTGATAGATGTCTCATTAAAGAATTACCAACTAAAGATACCTAGATCTATCTTCGCTTATATGCCTAGCTAGGGGCGTTAAACGATAGCGCTTGTTGGGAGGCAACCCAATTTTATTTTTATTCCTTGCTTTTTGCTCCTGTTTAGTAATAAATAATTTATCTAGCCTCTGTTTGGTTGTGTTTTTTGTGTTTAATTAGTGTTTGTGCCAAGTAGAACCGTTGGGAAGACTTGGGGAAAGTCTTTTTAATCTTGCTGTAAAAAACAGAAACTTTAGCGCTCACGAGAACTGCTGCCATTTTTATTTGGAAAGTGATATTTAGTTAATTATTTTTGAAGATGATTAATAGATAAATTCCTCACGTCCAGCAATTTATTTTAGAATTTTTGGGGTTCCAGATCTTGCGTTAGCTACAGATTACTACAGACTGTTCTGTTTTTGACAGATTCTGTTTTTCGTGTGTTGTTTGCTTATTTTGATGAATCTATGGCTAGTAAAATAGTTTATAAACCATAGAGAAGTTGGAATACAGTAGGTTTAACACCAATATAAATAAAGAATGAGTTCATTACAGTACCTTGAAGTGGTGTTTTGTTTTCTTTCGCTAACGGAGCTCACGAGATTTTCTACTTTAAGTTTTGTGTTGTGAAGTTTTCAAGTTTTGGGTAAAAGATTTGATGGATTATGGAACAAGGAGTGGCAAGAGCCTAAGCTTGGGGATGCCCATGGCACCCCAAGATAATCTAAGGACACCTAAAAGCCAAAGCTTGGGGATGCCCCGGAAGGCATCCCCTCTTTCGTCTACTTCTATCGGTAACTTTACTTGGAGCTATATTTTTATTTACCACATGATATGTGTTTTGCTTGGAGCGTCTTGTATTATTTGAGTCTTTATTTGTTAGTTTTCCACAATCATCATTGCTGCACACACCTTTTTGAGAGAGACACTCATGATTCGGAAATTGTTAGAATACTCTATGTGCTTCACTTATATCTTTTGAGTTATATAGTTTTTGCTCTAGTGCTTCACTTATATCTTTTAGAGCATGTTGGTAGATTTGTTTTATAGAAACCATTGTTCTCTCATGCTTCACTTAGATTATTTTGAGAGTCCTACAAAACAGCATGGTAATTTGCTTTAATTATGTTAGGCATTCAAGATTAATAATAAAATTTTCTTATGAGTGTGTTGAATACTATGAGAAGTTTAAAACTTGATAATTGTTTTGAGATATGGAGATGGTGATATTAGAGTCGTGCTAGTTGAGTAGTTGTGAATTTGAGAAATGCTTGTGTTGAAGTTTGTGATTCCCGTAGCATGCACGTATGGTGAACCGTTATGTTAAGAAGTCGGAGCATGATGTATTTATTGATTGTCCTCCTTATGAGTGGCGGTCGGGGACGAGCGATGGTCTTTTCCTACCAATCTACCCCCCTAGGAGCATGCGCGTAGTACTTTGATTTGATGACTAATAGATTTTTACAATAAGTATGTGAGTTCTTTATGACTAATGTTGAGTCCATGGATTATACGCACTCTCACCCTTCCACCATTGCTAGCCTCTCTAATACCGCGCACCTTTCGCCGGTATCATAAACCCACCATATACCTTCCTCAAAACAGCCACCATACCTACCTATCATGGCATTTCCATAGCCATTCTGAGATATATTGCCATGCAACTTTCCACCGTTCCATTTACTATGACACACTCCATCATTGTCATATTGCTTCGCATGATCATGTAGTTGACATTTTAGTTGTGGCAAAGCCACCGTTCATAATTCTTTCATATAAGTCACTCATGCATCATTGCTATCCCGGTATACCGCCGGAGGCATTCATATAGAGTCATACTTTGTTCTAGTATCGAGTTGTAATCATTGAGTTGTAAACAAATAGAAGTGTGATGATCATCATTCATAGAGTATTGTCCCCCCAAAAAAGAGAAAGGCCAAAAAAGGCCCAAAAAGAGTAAATAAATTAAAAGGGGCAATACTACTATCCTTTTTCCACACTTGTGCTTCAAAGTAGCACCATGATCTTCATGATAGAGAGTCTCCTATGTTATCACTTTCCTATACTAGTGGGAATTTTTCATTATAGAACTTGGCTTGTATATTCCAACGATGGGCTTCCTCAAAATGCCCTAGGTATTCGTGAGCAAGCAAGTTGGATGCACACCCACTTAGTTCTTTTTGTTGAGCTTTCATATACTCATAGCTCTAGTGCATCCGTTGCATGGCAATCCCTACTCACTCACATTGATATCTATTAATGGGCATATGCATAGCCCATTGATACACCTAGTTGATGTGAGACTATCTTCTCCTTTTTGTCTTCTCCACAACCACCATTCTATTCCACATAGTGCTATGTCCATGGCTCATGCTCATGTATTGCGTGAAGATTGAAAAAGTTTGAGAACACCAAAAGTATGAAACAATTGCTTGGCTTATCATCGGGGTTGTGCATGATTTGAATACTTTGTGTGGTGAAGATGGAGCATAGCCAGACTATATGATTTTGTAGGGATAACTTTCTTTGGCCATGTTATTTTGAAGAAACATAATTGCTTAGTTAGTATTCTCGAAGTATTATTATTTCTATGTCAATATTGAACTTTTGTCTTGAATCTTTCGAATATGAATATTCATACCACAATTAAGAGAATTACATTGAAATTATGCCAAGTAGCATTCCATGTCAAAATTTTTGTTTTTATCATTTACCTACTCGAGGATGAGCAGGAATTAAGCTTAGGGATGCTTGATACGTCTCCAACGTATCTATAATTTTTTTATTGTTCCATGCTATATTATATCCTGTTTTGGACATTATTGGGCTTTATTATACACTTTTATATTATTTTTGGGACTAACCTATTAACCGGAGGCCCAGCCCAGAATTGCTGTTTTTGCCTATTTCAGAGTTTTGCAGAAACAGAATATCAAACGGAGTCCAAACGGAATGAAACCTTCGGGAACGTGATTTTAGGAACGAACATGACCCAAAGGACTTGGACCCTATGTCAAGCAATCAACCAGGAAGGCACGAGGTAGGGGCGCGCCTACCCCCCCCCCCCAGGCGCGCCCTCCACCCTCGTGGGGCCCATGTTGCTCCACCAACGTACTCCTTCCTCCTATATATACCTACGTACCCCCAAACTACCAGATACGGAGCCAAAACCCTAATTCCACCGCCGTAACTTTCTGTATCCATGAGATCCCGTCTTGGGGCCTTTTCCAGAGCTCCGTCGAAGGGGGTATCAATCATGGAGGGCTTCTACATCAACACCATAGCCTCTCCGATGAAGTGTGAGTAGTTTACTTCAGACCTACGATTCCATAGTTATTAGCTAGATGGCTTCTTCTCTCTTTTTGGATCTCAATACAAAGTTCTCCCCCTCTCTTATGGAGATATATTCGATGTAATCTTCTTTTGCGGTGTGTTTGTTGAGACCGATGAATTGTGGTTTATGATCAAGTTTATCTATGAACAATATTTGAATCTTCTCCGAATTCTTTTATGTATGATTGGTTATCTTTGCAAATCTCTTCGAATTATCAGTTTGGTTTGGCCTACTAGATTGATCTTTCTTGCAATGGGAGAAGTGCTTAGCTTTGGGTTTAGTCTTACGGTGTCCTTTCCCAGTGACAGTAGGGGTAGCAAGGCACGTATTGTATTGTTGCCATCGAGGATAACAAGATGGGGTTTATATCATATTGCATGAGTTTATCCCTCTACATCATGCCATCTTGCTTAAAGCATGACTCTGTTCTCTTGAACTTAATACTCGAGATGCATGATGGATAGCGGTCGATGTGTGGAGTAATAGTTGTAGATGCAGGCAGGAGTCGGTCTACTTGTCTCGGACGTGATGCCTATATGCATGATCATACCTAGATATTCTCATAACTATGCTCAATTCTGTCAATTGCTCAACAGTAATTTGTTCACCCACCGTAATACTTATGCTCTCGAGAGAAGCCTTGAAAATGCATTATATCGACTAGAGGGGGGGTGAATAGGCGATTTTTATGAAAGTATTCAAAACATGGAAGTAATGAAGAGAAATGATAGAAATGAACCTATTACCATGCAGCGGAAGGTAGACTACACTAGGCAGACCATAGTCAAGTATTCGATGAAGTGAAA
This sequence comes from Triticum aestivum, assembly GCF_018294505.1. Lineage (NCBI taxonomy): Eukaryota > Viridiplantae > Streptophyta > Magnoliopsida > Poales > Poaceae > Triticum > Triticum aestivum. The sequence continues at coordinate 276,210,611 of NC_057812.1, read as the reverse complement.
GCACAATGACTAATAGCAGCTAGGCAGTAAAGATCAGGTACACAGTGAAGACAAATGGATAATGCAAATAGGCACTGACTTCACAAGAGCCAACTATAAATAAAGAGATGGGAAGGATAGAACCAGTGTGCGGGATGAAGACAAAGGTTTGGTAGACCAGTTCCAACTGCGGTGACAGTTGTACATCTGGTTAGGGCGGATAGGTATTTAAACCTGAGGACACACAGTCCCGGACACCTAGTCCTGAACCGTAGCTCAGGACACTTAGTCCTCACCGTATTCCCCTTGAGCTAAGGTCACACAGACCTCGCCCAATCACTGTGGTAAGTCTTCAAGGTAGACTTCCAAACCTTCACAGACTTCGTTCACCGGCGATCCACAATGACTCTTGGATGCTCAGAACGCGATGCCTAACCGGCTGGAGGATTCACAGTCCTCAAGTGTAATCAGTCTTCAGATCACACAAACAGGAAGACTTAAGTGATGCCTAACACTCTTTGGCTCTGGGTGGTTAGGGCTTTATACTCTCAAGGAATTCTCTCTCAAAAGCTTCGAGGTGGGTTGCTCTCAAACGACAAAAGCCGTACTCTAACTCTGAGCAGCCAACCGTTTATGGTTGTAGGGGGCGGGCTATTTATAGCCACTAGGCAACCCGACCTAATTTGTCCGAAATGACCCTGGGTCACTAAGGAACTGACACGTGTTCCAACGGTCAGATTTCAAACACACACGACAACTTTACTTGGGCTACAAGCAAAGCTGACTTATCCAACTCTGGACAAGATTTGCTCTCATAGTCTTCACTCGAAGACATAGGATTTTGGTTAAGCATCACTTCAATCATTCTGACTGGTTCTCTTGGACCCCACTTAACAGTATGGTGGTTCCTATGACTCAACAAAGAAAAACACAGAACGACGAAACCGCTAAGTCTTCGCGCTCCATAGTCTTCACGTGATGTCTTCTCTTGTCATAGTCTTCAATGTGAATGTCTTCACATACCACCTTTGACTTCAATGTCTTCATACATTTTTAGGGGTCATCTCTGGTAGGAAAACCGAATCAATGAGGGACTTCTACCTGTGTTATCCTGCAATTCTCACAAACACATTAGTCCCTCAACTAGGTTTGTCGTCAATACTCCAAAACCAACTAGGGGTGGCACTAGATGCACTTACAAGCCTCTAGTGAAACCTATGGCCCGTGGGTCTATTTTCCATCATATTAATCTTCCAATACTTAGTTATTTCCTTTGCCATTTATTTTACTTGCATCTTTATTTCTCTTTATCATAAAAATACCAAAAATATTATCGTATCATATCTATAGATCTCACTCTCGTAGGTGACCGTGAAGGGATTGACAACCCCTTTATTGCATTGGTTGCGAGGTGTTTATTTGTTTGTGTAGGTGCGAGGGACTCGTGCGTGGCCTCCTACTGGATTGATGCTTTGGTTCTCAAAAACTGAGGGAAATACTTACGTTGCTCTGCTGCATCACCCTTTCCTCTTCAAGGGAAAACCAACGCAGTGCTCAAGAGGTAGGAGTGGAGCCACAAGGGGCCCATGAGGGTGGGGGCGCGCCTACCCCCCTGGGCGCGCCCTCCTGCCTCGTGGCCGCCTTGTTGCGTCTCTGACTTCCACTCCAAGTCTCCTGGATCGCTATTGTTCCAAGAAAGATCCTCGCGAAGGTTTCATTCTGTTTGGATTCTGTTTGATATTCCTTTTCCGCGAAACACTGAAATAGGCAAAAAAACAGCAACTGACACTAGGCCTTCGGTTAATAGGTTAGTCCCCAAAAATAATATAAAATAGCATATTAAAGCCCATTAAACATCCAAAACAGATAATATAATAGCATGGAACAATCAAAAATTATAGATACATTGGAGACATATCAGCATCCCCAAGCTTAATTCCTGCTCCTCCTCGAGTAGGTAAATGATAAAAACTGAATTTTGATGTGGAATGCTATCTAACATAATTTTCCATATAATCTTCTTTATTGTGGCATGAATGTTCATATCCAAAAGATTCAAGACAAAAGTTTAATATTGACATAAAAATAATAATTCTTCAAGCATACTAATCAAGCAATTATGTCTTCTCAAAATAACATAGCCAAAGAAAGCTCATCCCTACAAAATCATATAGTTTGGCCATGCTCCATATTCGTCACACAAAATGCTCTCATCATGCACAAACCCGATGACAAGCCAAGCAATTGTTTCATACTTTAGTATTCTTAGTCGTTTTCAACTTTCACGCAATACATGAGCGCGAGCCATGGACATAGCACTATGGGTGGAATAGAATATGATGATGGAGGTTGTGTGGAGAAGACAAAAGGAGAGAAAGTCTCACATTGACGCGGCTAATCAACGGGCTATGGATATGCCCATCAATTGATGTCAATGCGAGGAGTAGGGACTGCCATGCAACGGATGCACTAGAGCTATAAATGTATGAAAGTTCAACAAAAGAAACAAATGGGTGTGCATCCAACTTTCTTGCTCACGAAGACCTAGGGCATTTGAGGAAGCCCATTGTTGGAATATACAGGCCAAGTTCTATAATGAAAAATTCCCACTAGTATATTAAAGTGACAAAATAAGAGACTCTCTATCATGAAGATCATGGTGCTACTTTGAAGCACAAGTGTGGAAAAAGGATAGTAGCATTGTCCCTTCTCTCTTTTTCTCTCATTTTTTGGGCCTTCCCTTTTTTTGGCCTTTATCTTTTTTCCTCACACGGGACAATGCTCTAATAATGATGATCATCACACTTCTATTTATTTACAAATCAAGGATCACAACTCGATACTAGAACAAAATATGACTCTATATGAGTGCCTCCGGCGGTGTACCGGGATGGTCAATGAATCAAGAGTGACATGTATGAAAAATTATGCACGGTGGCCTTGCCACGAATACGATGTCAACTACACGATCATGCAAGGCAATATGACAACGATGAAGCGTGTCATAATAAACAGAACGGTGGAAAGTTGCATGGCAATATATCTCGGAATGGCTATGGAAATGCCATAATATGTAGGTTTGGTGGCTATTTTGAGGAAGATGTAAGGAGGCTTATGTGTGATAGAGTGTATCATATCACGGGGTTTGGATGCACCGGCAAAGTTTGCACCAACTCTCGAGGTGAGAAAGGGCAATGCACGGTACCGAAGAGGCTAGCAATGATGGAAGGGTGAGAGTGCGTATAATCAATGGACTCAACAGTAGTCATAATGAACTCACATACTTATTGCAAAAATCTAGAAGTCATAAAAAACCAAGCACTACGCGCATGCTCCTAGGGGGATAGATTGGTAGTAAAAGACCATTGCTCGTCCCCGACCGCCACTCATAAGGAAGAAAATCAAAGAACACCTCATGCTTCAAATTTGTTACACAACGGTTACCATACGTGCATGCTACGGGAATAGATTGGTAGGGATGAGCTTTATTTGGCTATGTTATTTTGAGAAGACAAAATTGCTTGATTAGTATGCTTGAAGTATTATTATTTTTATGTCGATAAAATTTATTAGTTATCGAAACAAAGTATTACGCGCATGCTCCTAGGGGGATAGATTGGTAGGAAAATACCATCGCTCGTCCCCGACCGCCACTCATAAGGAAGACAATCAATAAATAAATCATGCTCCGACTTCATCACATAACGGTTCACCATACGTGCATGCTACGGGAATCACAAACTTCAACACAAGTATTTCTCAAATTCATAGTTACTCAACTAGCACGGCTCTAATATCACCATCTTCATATCTAAAAACAATCATCAAGTATCCAACTTCTCGTAGTATTCAATGCACTCTATATGAAAGTTTTTATTATACCCATCTTGGATGCCTATCATATTAGGACTAATTTTATAGATAAAGCAAATTACCATGCTGTTCTAAAAGACTCTCAAAATAATATAAGTGAAGCATGGGAGATCAATAATTTGTATAAAATAAAACCACCACCGTGCTCTAAAAAATATAAGTGAAGCACTAGAGCAAAATTATCTAGCTCAAAAGATATAAGTGAAGCACATAGAGTATTCTAATAAATTCTGATTCATGTGTGTCTCTCCCAAAAGGTGTGTACATAAAGGATGATTGTGGTAAACTAAAAAGCAAAGACTCAAATCATACAAGACGCTCCAAGCAAAACACATATCATGTGGTGAATAAAAATATAGCCTCAAGTAAAGTTACCGATATATGAAGGCGGAAGAGGGGATGCCTTCCGGGGCATCCCCAAGCTTAGGCTTTTGGTTGTCCTTGAATTTTACCTTAGGGTGCCTTGGTCATCCCCAAGCTTAGGCTCTTGCCACTCCTTGTTCCAAAATCCATCAAATCTTTACCCAAAAACTTAAAAACTTCACAACACAAAACTCAACAGAAAATCTCATGAGCTCCGTTAGTATAAGAAAATAAATCACCACTTTAAAGTACTGTAATGAACTCATTCTTTATTTATATTTGTGTTAAACCTACTGTATTCCAACTTCTCTACGGTTCATGCCCCCTGATACTAGCCATAGATTCATCAAAATAAGCAAACAACACACGAAAAACAGAATCTGTCAAAAACAGAACAGTCTTTAGTAATCTGGAGGTTTCGAATACTTCTGTAACTCCAAAAATTCTGAAAACTTAGGACAACCTAAATAATTTGTATATTGATCTAATTCAGTTGGAATTGGTATTTTATCACTCCCTGGTAAAAAATTAAAATTATTCTCGTGAGCGCATACTTTCTGTTTTTTTCAGCAAGATCAAACAACAATCACCCAAGAAGATCCTAAAGACTTTACTTGGCACAAACACTTAATTAAAACATAAACCACATATAAATAGAGGCTAGATGAATTATTTATTACTAAACAGGAACAAAAAGTAAGGAACAAAAATAAAATTGGGTTGCCTCCCAACAAGCTATATTGTTTGACGCCCTTAGCTAGGCATAAAAACAAGAATAGATCTAGCTATTGTCATCTTTGGTATTTACCTTTTTAAGGTTATGCTCGGATCTGGGAGGTTCCTTACGTTTACCTTCATACTCGGAGATCTTTAGATATAGAGCATCCAACCTCTTATTGCAAAGAGTGATCAACATGTTCATGCGGTGGAGGTTCCCACTAACATTTTTAAGAGGTTCAAGAGATTTTTGCAAAATTTTAGTAACCTCACATATTTTCTCAAAAACTTGGGTTCCTTCTTGAGTATGATTAAGTCCCTTATGTGGGGTTAGCACTCCTACTATTCCCTCTATAATCACATGCGCGATACTGGGATCAATTTCAATAAAACTCGCTTTAGCGGCAAATTCCAAGAGTTGTCTATGGGACATGGTTAGCCCAACATAAAAGTTACGAAGTAAAATCTTGAACTCTCCCTCTATAGTGGAATTACGATAGGATTCATTCATCCTATACCAAGCATCTTTTAAGTTTTCTCCTTGTCTTTGTTTGAAGTGGAGAACTTCAAAATTGGGAGACAAAGGAAGAGGGCCAACCATGATGGCGAAACAACCTATCTAACACACGAGCACACAAGAAGAAAGCAAAGAGAGATGAACAAAAATGGCGAATAAAATGGCAAAGGTGAAGTGGGGGAGAGGAAAACAAGAGGCAAATGGCAAATAATGTAATGTGAGGGATAAGAGTTTGTGATGGGTACTTGGTATGCCTTGACTTGAGCGTAGATCTCCCTAGAAATCCTTCTTGCTACCTCTTGAGCATGCGTTGGTTTTCCCTTGAAGAGGAAAGGGTGATGCAGCAAAGTAGAGTAAGTATTTCCTTCAGTTTTTGAGAATCAAGGTATCAATCCAGTAGGAGACTACACGCAAATCGCCTAGTACCTGCACAAACAATCAAGAACCTTGCAACCAACGCGATAAAGGGGTTGTCAATCCCTTCACGGTCACTTGCAAAAGTGAGATCTGATAAAGATAATAAGATAAATATTTTTGATATTTTTGTTGTATAGATTGGAAAATAAAGATTGCAAAATAAATAAATAGTAAACTAGAATTATAGATCAAAAACTTATATGATGTAAAGTAGACCCGGGGGCCATAGGTTTCACTAGTGGCTTCTCTCATGATAGCATATATTACGGTGGGTGAACAAATTACTGCCGAGCAATTGATAGAAAGTGCATAGTTATGAGAATATCTAGGCATGATCATGAACATAGGCATCACGTCTGTGTCAAGTAGACCGAAACAATTCTGCATCTACTACTATTACTCCACACATCGACCGCTATCCAGCATGCATCTAGAGTATTAAGTTCATAAGAACAGAGTAACGCATTAGGCAAGATGACATGATGTAGAGGGATAAACTCAAGCAATATGATATAAACCCCATCTTTTTATCCTCGATGGCAACAATACAATACAATACAATACGTGTCGGTTCCCTTTCTGTCACTGGGATCGAGCACCGCAAGATTGAACCCAAAGCTAAGCACTTCTCCCATTGCAAGAAAGATCAATGTAGTAGGACAAACTAAACAGATAATTTGAGGATACTTGCAAAGATATCAAATCATGCATATAAGAATTCATAGAAGAATCAAATATTGTTCATAGATAATCTTGATCATAAACCCACAATTCATCGGATCTCGGCAAACACACCACAAAAAGTATTACATCGAATAGATCTCCAAGAATATCGAGGAGAACTTTGTATTGAGAACCAAAGAGAGAGAAGAAGCCATCTAGCTAATAACTATGGACCTGAAGGTTTGTGGTAAACTACTCACACATCATCGGAGAGGCTATGGTGTTGATGTAGAAGCCCTCCATGATTGATCCCCCCTTCGGCAGATCGCCGGAAAAGGCCCCAAGATGGGATCTCATGGGTACAGAAGGTTGCGGCAGTGGAAAAGTGGTTTCGTGGCTCCCCTAGATGTTTTCAGGGTATAAGAGTATATATAGGCGAACGAAGTAGGTCGGTGGAGCTATGAGGGGCCCACGAGGGTGGGGGCGCGCCTCCCCCCCCCCCCCCCCGGCACGCCCTCCTGCCTCGTGGCCGCCTCATTGCGTCTCTGACTTCCACTCCAAGTCTCCTGGATTGCGTTTGTTCCAAGAAAGATCCTCGCGAAGGTTTCGTTCCGTTTGATATTCCTTTTCTGTGAAACACTGAAATAGGCAAAAAATAGCAACTGGCACTGGGCCTCTGGTTAATAGGTTAGTCCCAAAAATAGTATAAAATAGCATATTAAAGCCCATTAAACATCCAAAATAGATAATATAATAGCATGGAACAATCAAAAATTATAGATACGTTGGAGACGTATCAACGCCCGCTGCGCCTCAGCGGCGAAGGAGTAACATCGGCCTCGGAGCCCATCTCATCGACTCCGATAGGCATAGTAGACTGCTGCGGCGATGAAGAAGAAGATGGTGGGGCTGCTCCTCAGCCTCCTCAAGTCTGGAAGCCGGCGCCCCCCTGGTGGCGGAAGAGTAGATGATAAGCGCGTAGCTCCGCCATGGCAGACACCTGGCCAGCTCGAACAGGTGGGGAGAAGATCACACCACATCGAGTCGGAGAGGCAGGAGTGGGCGATGATGACGGCGATGGAGCGGTCCCCTCTGGTAAGGGGCGCACATGACTCCCCATGTGGGGGTTAGGCGGTGGCGACCAGTGAGTCAAAGATGGCGGCGTCGAGGGTCAGGGCGCCGACATCATAGGAGGAGCAGCCTTAGACGAAGTATCCGGCCCCGCCGGAGTAGACCCCTTTAATGACGATGGAGCAGCTGTGACGGGTAAGCCTCGATGAGGATTCAGAGGTGTGATGGCAATGGCCATCTGTTGTTGGGGAACGCGGTAATTTCAAAAAAATTCCTACGCACACGCAAGATCATGGTGATGAATAGCAATGAGAGGGAAGAGTATCGTCTACGTACCCTTGTAGACCGTAAGTAGAAGCGTTATGACAACGTGGTTGATGTAGTCATACGTCTTCACGATCGACCGATCTCAGCACCGAAGGTACGACACCTCCGCGATCTGCACACGTTCGGCTCGGTGACGTCCCATGAACTCACGATCCTGTAGAGCTTCGAGGGAGAGCTTCGTCAGCACGACGGCGTGACGGTGGTGATGATGTTGCTACCGAAACAGGGCTTTGCCTAAGCACCGCTATGATATGACCGAGGTGGATTATGGTGGAGGGGGGCACTGCACACGGCTTGGAACAATCAACTTGTGTGTTCTAGGGTACCCCCTACCCCCTTATATAAAGGAGCAAGGGGGAAGGCCGGCCGGCCCTAGTGGCGCCCAAGGAGAGGAGGAATCCTCCTCCTAGTAGTAGTAGGATTCATCCTTTCCTAGTCCTACTAGGAAGGAGGAAGGGGAAGGAAAGAGAGGGAGAGGAAGAGGGAAAGAGGGGCCGCGCCCCCGTCCCCTAGTCCTATTCGGACTCCCCTTGGGGGGCGCCACCTCCTGGGCTGCTGCCCTCTCTCTCCCCTAAGGCCCACTAAGGCCCAATACTTCCCCGCGGGTTTCCGATAACCCCTCCAGCACTCCGGTTTTCTCTGAAGTCACGCGGAACACTTCCGGTGTCCGAATATAGCCGTCCAATATACAGACCTTTATGTCTCGACCATTTCGAGACTCCTCGTCATGTCCGTGATCATATCCGGGACTCTGAACTACCTTCGGTACATCAAAACACATAAACTCATAATACCGATCGTCACCGAACGTTAAGCGTGCGGACCCTACGGGTTCGAGAACTATGTAGACATGACCGAGACTCATCTCTGGTCAATAACCAATAGCTGAACCTGGATGCTCATATTGGTTCCTACATATTCTACGAAGATCTTTATCGGTCAAACCGCATAACAACATATGTTGTTCCCTTTGTCATCGGTACATTATTTGCCCGAGATTCGATCATCGGTATCTCAATACCTAGTTCAATATCGTTACCGGCAAGTCTATTTACTCGTTCTGTAATGCTACATCCCGTAACTAACTCATTAGCTACATTGCTTGCAAGGCTTATAGTGATGTGCATTACCGAGAGGGCCCAGAGATACCTCTCCGACAATCGGAGTGACAAATCCTAATCTTGATCCATGCTAACTCAACAAACACCATCAGAGACACCTGTAGAGCACCTTTAATCACCCAGTTACATTGTGACGTTTGGTAGCACACAAACTGTTCCTCCGGTATTCGGGAGTTGCATGATCTCATAGTCATAGGAACATGTATAGTTATGGAGAAAGCAATATCAACAAACTAAACGATCATCGTGCTAAGCTAACGGATGGGTCAAGTCAATCACATCATTCTCTAATGATGTGATCCCGTTAATCAAATGACAACTCATGTCTATGGTTAGGAAACATAACCATCATTGATTCAACGAGCTAGTCAAGTAGAGGCAAACTAGTGACACTCTGTTTGTCTATGTATTCACACATGTACTAAGTTTCTGGTTAATACAATTCTAGCATGAATAATAAACATTTATCATGATATAAGGAAATATAAATAACAACTTTATTATTGCCTCTAGGGCATATTTCCTTCATCTGCATGGGTACCACACCACCCGAGGAAGTAGGGTCCGAAGAGTTGTTGGATGATGAAGTGGGTTTGGACCTCTTTCTTGGATCAATAGTCCTCATTGTATCCTCCCTATCATGCCCCTTGTCGCCCCCTGGATCATCGCCGTGCTCGCAGACTCAAGGCACAAAGTCACTATCAACGCGGAAGTCTGATTCTTCAAGACTGTACCGGAACTCATAACCTTTCCTTTGAACCACCACGTCTGAAGAAAGAGAATCAATTGTGATGCTTTTGAAAGCATCAAGGTTCAATATTGCTACCTGGATACGAACAATTCCTCTCTGACGCAAACAGAGAAGATCGACATCGAGAGTAGCACGATTCATCGAGCCGACTGCCCAAAGCCCCAAGAAGTGTCGGAGAGCGTGAGGAACCCCATGCACATGAACCCAGATAGGAATTAGCTCGAAACAGTGTGGTATCTTATCTGACTTCCAAGGCTTAAACTCGATAGTGACATTGTGAGATTTGATGAAAACTACGAAGCCAGTCACCCTTTGTAGAACCTCCTCACTCGGAAAGGACATGAGAAAAGCGTCCTTGCCATGCGGTATGGCCTCCCACATCCACTGCTGCTGGTACTGAGCAATCTTAGCAACCTCTGCCTCCACGATACTGGGAGTGATAGAGTCACCAGAAATAGATACCAACGCCATCAGTGCTTCCTGTGGTGCAAGATCCTCCCTGCAGACATTGCCAGGCATCTAGAAGAAAGCCATATTTTCAGTTCCATAACCACATAACATCGCCACCGGCTTTGACATCTTGAGAGCAAGGCAGCACCGTGATGTCTACTACACAACCTTCTTCTTGTAGACGTTGTTGGGCCTCCAAGTGCAGAGGTTTGTAGGACAGTAGAAAATTTCCCTCAAGTGGATGACCTAAGGTTTATCAATCCGTAGGAGGCGTAGGATGAAGATGGCCTCTCTCAAGCAACGCCCTGCAACCAAATAACAAAGAGTCTCTTGTGTCCCCAACACACCCAATACAATGGTAAATTGTATAGGTGCACTAGTTCGGTGAAGAGATGGTGATACAAGTGCAATATGGATGATAGATAAAGGTTTTTGTAATCTGAAAATATAAAAACAGCAAGGTAACTAATGATAAAAGTGAGCACAAACGGTATTGCAATGCTAGGAAACAAGGCCTAGGGTTCATACTTTCACTAGTGCAAGTCCTCTCAACAATAATAACATAATTGGATCATATACCTATCCCTCAACATGCAACAAAGAGTCACTCCAAAGTCACTAATAGCGGAGAACAAATGAAGAGATTATGGTAGGGTACGAAACCACCTCAAAGTTATTCTTTCTGATCAATCCGTTGGGCTATTCCTATAAGTGTCACAAACAGCCCTAGAGTTCGTACTAGAATAACACCTTAAGACACAAATCAACCAAAACCCTAATGTCATCTAGATACTCCAATGTCACCTCAAGTAACCATGGGTATGATTATACAACATGCATCACACAACCTCAGATTCATCTATTCAACCAACACATAGAACCTCAAAGAGTGCCCCAAAGTTTCTACCGGAGAGTCAAGACGAAAACGTGTGCTAACCCCTATGCATAGGTTCATGGGCGGAACCAGCAAGTTGTTCACCAAAACATACATCAAGTGGATCAATAGAATACCCCATTGTCACCACGGGTATCCCACGCAAGACATACATCAAGTGTTCTCAAATCCTTAAAGACTCAATCCGATAAGATAACTTGAAAGGGAAAACTCAATCCATTACAAGAGAGTAGAGGGGGAGAAACATCATAAGATCCAACTATAATAGCAAAGCTCGCGATACATCAAGATCGTACCACCTCAAGAACACAAGAGAGAGAGAGATCAAACACATAGCTACTAGTACATACCCTCAGCCCCGAGGGAGAACTACTCCCTCCTCGTCATGGAGAGCACCGAGATGATGAAGATGGCCACCGGAGAGGGATTCCCCCTCCGGCAGGGTGCTGGAACGGGTCTAGATTGGTTTTCAGTGGCTATGGAGGCTTCTGGCGGCGGAACTCCCGATCTATTGTGCTCCCCGAAGTTTTTAGGGTATATGGGTATATATGGGAGGAAGAAGTACGTCGGTGGACCTCCGGGCTGTCCACGAGGCAGGGGGGTGGGCGCGCCCCCCACCCTCGTGGGCAGCCCAGGACTCTCCTGGTCCATCTCCGATACTCCGTGGGCTTCTTCTGGTCCAAAAATAAGTTCTGTGAAGTTTCAGGTCAATTGGACTCCGTTTGATTTTCCTTTTCTGCGATACTCTAAAGCAAGGAAAAAACAGAAACTGGCATTGCGCTCTAGGTTAATAGGTTAGTCCCAAAAATCATATAAAATGGCATATAAATGAATATAAACCATCCAAGGTTGATAATATAATAGCATGGAACAATCAAAAAATATAGATACGTTGGAGACGTATCAGCATCCCCAAGCTTAATTCATGCTCGTCCTCGAGTAGGTAAATGATAAAAACAGAATTTTTGATGTGAAATGCTACCGAACATATTTCTCAATGTAATCTTCTTTATTGTGGCAAGAATATTCAGATCCATAAGATTCAAGATAAAAGTTTAATATTGACATAAAAATAATAATACTTCAAGCATACTAACAAAGCAATCATGTCTTCTCAAAATAACATGGCCAAAGAAAGCTATCCCTACAAAATCATATAGTCTGGCTATGCTCTATCTTCACCACACAAAATATTTAAATCATGCACAACCCCGATGAAAAGCCAAGCAATTGTTTCATACTTTTGATGTTCTCAAACTTTTTCAATCTTCATGCAATACATGAGCGTGAGTCATGGACATAGCACTATAGGTGGAATAGAATGGTGGTTGTGGAGAAGACAAAAAGGAGAAGATAGTCTCACATCAACTAGGCGTATCAACGGGCTATGGGGATGCCCATCAATAGATATCAATGTGAGTGAGTAGGGATTGCCATGCAACGGATGCACTAAAGCTATAAGTGTATGAAAGCTCAACAAAAGGAACTAGCGGGTGCGCATCCAACTTGCTTGCTCACAAAGACCTAGGGCATTTTGAGGAAGCCCATCATTGCAATATACAAGCCAAGTTCTATAGTGTAAAATTCCCACTACTATATGAAAGTGACAACATAGGAGACTCTCTATCATGAAGATCATGGTGCTACTTTGAAGCACAAGTGTGGTAAAAGGATAGTAGCATTGCCCCTTCTCTCTTTTTCTCTCATTTTTTATTTTTTTATTGGGCCTTTTCTTTTTTTATGGCCTCTTTTTTTTATTTGGGCCTTTTCTCTTTTTTATGGCCTCTTTTATTTATTTATTTTTAGTCCGGAGTGTCATCTCGACTTGTGGGGGAATCATAGTCTCCATCATCCTTTCCTCACTGGTACAATGCTCTAATAATGATGATCATCACACTTTTTTTACTTACAACTCAAGAATTACAACTCGATACTTAGAACAAGATATGACTCTATATGAATACCTCTGGCGGTGTACCGGGATGTGCAATGACTCAAGAGTGACATGTATGGAAGAATTATGAACGGTGGCTTTGCCACAAATACAATGTCAACTACATGATCATGCATAGCAATATGACAATGATGAAGCGTGTCATAATAACGGAACGGTGGAAAGTTGCATGGCAATATATCTCAGAATGGCTATGGAAATGCCATGATAGGTAGGTAGGTATGGTGGCTGTTTTGAGGAAGGTATATGGTGGGTGTATGATACTGGCGAAAGGTGCGCGGTATTAGAGAGGCTAGCAATGGTGGAAGGGTGAGAGTGTGTATAATCCATGGACTCAACATTAGTCATAAAGAACTCACATACTTATTGCAAAAATCTATTAGTTATCAAAACAAAGTATTACGCGCATGCTCCTAGGGGGATAGATTGGTAGGAAAAGACCATCGCTCGTCCCCGACCGCCACTCATAAGGAAGACAATCAATAAATAAACCATGCTCCGACTTCATCACATAACGGTTCACCATACGTGCATGCTACGGGAATCACAAACTTCAACACAAGTATTTCTCAAATTCACAACTACTCAACTAGCATGACTCTAATATCACCATCTCCATATCTCAAAACAATCATCAAGTATCAAACTTCTCATAGTATTCAATGCACTTTATATCACTACAAAAAATACACGTCCGTGATGATACATGTTTGTCACAGTAGGTCGCTTTTTTTGTCATGCATGTACATCCATGACAAATTTATGACAGAATCAAGATAGTCATACCTGTGCTGTCGTAGAAGTGTTCCATGACATTACCGAAATTATCATCACGGAAGTGTCCACTTCCATGACAATAAATCACGCGTCATAGAAGTGCTTTCGGCAAGGATGACCGACACATGGCATCCACCGTAATGGAATCGGGTCGGGTTTTGGATCCGATAACCCGTTAACAGCCCCGACCAATGGGGATTTTCCACGTGTAAAATCATCATTGGCTAGAGGAAACACGTGTCGGCTCATCGTTGGGACAGATGTCATCCACTCACTGGACAGAAGGCGCCTATGATATGTTGACACATGGCACGACCCAATAGTGGCCCATTCCTGTGAAAAGGCCGGCCCATTTGACTTGGTCATAAGCTGGCGGGCCGACCCATGGAAAGCCTGTTAACGGCCTGTTCGCATATAGCCCATTTACAGCCCGCTAACCGAAGGCCCGTTACGCCCTATCCGAATTAGGCCCAGTAGTGTCATCTGGACCGTCCAATATGATTCCAGCCCGTTTTCACTTCTGGCCCATGTATAGCCCATGACGTCTTTCGGCCCATATGAGGCCCTTTGTAACTCTTGGCCCATTAGCGGCCCATGCTGAAACTGGCCCATAATGAACAGTGTATCACTTTACACCCATTAATGGCCCGTGGTGAAACTAACCCGTAATGAACAGTGTATCACTTTATACCTATTAACGGCCCGTTATTCCGTTGGGCCGTCTCCAGCCCATGTTATCTTTCAGCCTTCTCAGAGCCCATTTATTCTTGGGCTCATTTCCAGCATTCGTTTACTTACGGCCTGTTACTGTCATTTTCTGCTTGTGGGCCAAATTTAGCCTGTGGTTACAGTCGGCCCGTTTGTGGTCCGTTAATACGTTGGGCCATTTTCATAGCGTCATCAAATACGACCTACTAATGATGGCCCGTTATGGTCAGCCCATGAATGGACGATTCCAACTCTAGCCCGTTTACGGCCAGAATGCGGTCTGTTTGGCCCATGTTTGGCCAATCGATCATACTGCCGTATAAGGCCCATTGATGATACGACCCGTAGAAGGCCCATTGATGATATGGCCCGTAGAAGGCCCATTGTTTCTATGGCCCGTAGAAGGCCCACTGTTTCTACGGCCCATAGAAGGCCCACTATTTCTACGGCCCATAGAAGGCCCATTGTTTCTACGGCCCGTAGGAGGCCCAGTGTCACTACAGTAAATATTAGCCCATGGTTATTGTGGCCTAGTTTTAAAAAATAGGTTATTGCAGCCACTAGCAAACCGCAGAAAAAGAACTGCACTGACTACAAGCAAACAAATAAACAAGACAACAAGGAAATAAATAAGCAAGCAACTTACACTAGGCTATCACGGCTATTACACATATTACATCCACTGGGCATCAAAGTTCGCCACCAGTGCAAATATAGGGAACACAACAGCATATAAACGCCGCAGCAAAACAAGTCCAGAACTGAAACCACTTCAGAAGAGCTTAAGAAACAATATCCTGGGTACCCATAATGCTGGCACGATGCTTAGCAAGCTTATTAAGTTTCTCTTGTTTGGCGCTTAAGTCCTCCAGTGCTTGCTGTTGCACCAGAAAGTATGCATCTGAATTCTACAGGGACTTCCTCAGTCCTTCGGCTTCCTGTCGCATAACATCTGATCGATGTCTTTCAACTTGAAGTTGAGACTCAAGAAGCCGAACTGATTCAGGCAATGAGTTCGAAGAGCTGGTGCCAGCAGTGGTAGTCAGTAACTCGAACACTACATCAAGACAGGACTTTGGGGTTGTCTCAGTGTCTTCAATATAGTTTTTATCAGCTTTCTTGGAGACCAACAGGGATGTCTCACTATCTTGAACCTTATCTGCATTACTTCCTTTACCATTGCATAACAGGGTACTCTTCTCCAATATTTTATCCGCGTTCTAAAAGAGAAACAAACAAACACATCTCAGGTTTACAATGTAGTATATGAAACTCATTTTGGTAAACCAGTTCAGTAGTAAGGTGGACAGGATAACAGCATGAAACAAACATATATCTATGTAGTATGGTCACTGTATGGTCTATATCATTCTAGTTTATGTTGCCAAATCAAGATAGATACAGTTCGAATCATATCTATTTAAGACAAAGCAGCATAGACAGAATATAAGTGTGGGAAACTACACAGCAATAACAACACTTGTAATGTGCATGGCATGAGAACATAACTGTTTATTCAATTGAAACTGAAATCAACATAGAGCAAGTTACAACAGCAAACAGCCAAACACGTTGAAGAAACAGGTTTAAAACATACCTGTTGCGCCATTGGAGTTTCAATTGCATCCTTCAAATTTGAAATTAGTTGGTATCAGTAAATACAGTGATGCAAGAGCAAAGTAGTATGAACCATAGCTACGGAACCTGACCTGAGAACAATTCTTCTTCTGCTTTAAGCGTTGACTTCGGGTTCGGAGTGGTGGTCCTCGTGATTTGGGCACTGCAGTTGCCTTACTAACTGCTCGTGTTTGGGTGCTCTGTGGTGGAGACGGTGCTGTGTCAACGGGAACTGGGTGTCTATCTGCTGGGGTTGGGGTTAGAAGGGGTGTAGCTGGTTCTCTGTCCAACTGGGTAGGGGTACAATCTGCATGAGTGTGGGTTATGTGTGGTGGGGCTGGTTCTTGGGCAAGTACAACCGTGGTTCTATCTGCATCAACAGGTAGCACGATCTTTTCTGAAGACCGTGTTTTTACTCCCACAGATACTGCCATCACTCCCTCCAATTGAAATGGCTGATAAACAAGAAAAGTAATTGAATGTACAGACATTGTAAGATAGACAGGTGCAATGGATAGTAGGGAAGAAAACAGGGCATGAAATAATTCACATTTATGTTGTCTAAGCAAACAGAATAGCAGGACATAATTTCACATATATGATGGCTAATTAAACAGGATAGCATGACACAATTTCACATGTATGATGGCTAACTAAACAGGATAGAATGACATACTTCAAAATATGATGACTATGTAAACAGGATGACATGATATAACTATACGATGTGTCTATTAAAGTGGTTGGCATGCCATAAATCACAAACATGTCGTCGATGGAAACATGATGGCATGATATAATTCACGGATAGAATGACATAATTTAAATATGATGACTATGTAAACAGGATGAGATGATATAACTATATTATGTCTTTAGAAAATGGGTTGGCATGCCATAATTCAGATACATGCTGTCTATGTAAACATCATGGCATGACATAATTCAAATATATGATTTATATACTAAGGAAGTGAGCAGAGGGCAATCACATATATGATGTGTCAACTAAGGAGATGGCATTCAATATTGTGTATATGATGTAAAAACTAAGCATTGCAATACAACATATGCATTATATGAGTAATATAACCCTGCCAAGTTTGAGCATACACCTCAGGGGGATAATAGGACTGGTCATCTGCCTCTGAATCCTCCTCTGAAGAGCTATCTGTAACCAGCAAGATATCTGCTTCAGCAGGTAGCATTGTCTGCTCTGAAGACCTTGTTTTCACTCCAGATTTCTCCATCACCAATTCAAATGGCTGATGCACAGGAAGAGCAGTTGAATATACAAACATTGTCGACAAAAGCAATGAGAAATACAAAAAAAGGACGGCATGATATAATTCACATATATGACGCTTGCCTAAACAGCATGGCATTGCATAATTCACATACATAATGCCTTGCAACAAGATAACATTGCATAATTCACATATATAATGTCTTGCAACAAGATGGCATTGCATAATTCACATATATGGTAATTAGACACTAAACAGGTGGCATTCACACAAAGCATGTCTAAACTAAGCAAATGACATAGCAATGCAAGATACCATACGCACGATATGAGCAACATAACCCTGCCAAGTTAGGGCATGCACCTCGGGGGGGAATATGACTGGTCATCTGTCTCTGAATCCTCCTCTGAGGAGCTATCGGTAACCAGCAAGACATGCGCTTCGTCAGATAGCATTGTCTGCTCTGAAGACCTTGTTTCCACTCCAGATTTTTCCATGACCGTGCCAAATGGCTGATGCACAGGAAGAGTAATTGAATGTACTAAAATTGTTGACAAATTTAACACGTAATAAAAAAATGATGGCATGATATAATTCACATATAAGATGACTGGCTAACCAGGGTGGCATTGCAAAATTCACATATATGATGCCTGGCTAGACAAGATGGCATTGCATGATTCACATATACGATAAAGAAACTAAACAGATGGCATTGACACAAAGCATGTCTAAACTAAGCAGATGACATCTTTAATGTATACAGTAAGCAATGCAAGGCACCATATGCATGATATTACCAACATCAGCATGCCAAGTTAGAGCGAAGACCTCATGGGGTAAATAGGAGTGGTCTTCTCCTTCTGAATCCCCCTCATAACAGTTATCTTCCTCTTGATTACGATCCGAAATGGGTGGAGGGGGGCTGCCTTTGCGCCCACCATGGAACGACGTCTGCATGAAATTTTATTGCCACGCAAGGCTCGTCTCTTTTGCTCTACATGATCAGTTCCATTGTGTACAATAACTGGCATGCATAGGAATAAAACATAGTGAGATTATGTAAGGAGTGCATGCACAAATCCAGAGTGATGGTAGCAAACTGTGGATAGACCCAAAACCAATGATAGCAGGCAGATAATAGCTTTAGTTAAAAAATACAGATAATGGCTCCTTTAATGTTTGTTTGCACCCAACATGAAACTCATAGTAGACACCGGAGATTAACCAGATAGTAGACAGATAGTACTGATTGCTGCCCCAATATGTACCCCACAACCATTTAAAAACTCAAGTTTCAGCATTAGTTTGGACCTGACTCGGAGTCTAATAGGTGAACACGACGATAATGTAGCATGTCATCATATTAAGCGACGCATAACGTAAGCAGACACGGAAGAGTGCGACCTCTCTTGCGGACCCGTGTAGTCCTCAAGGTCATCTGCTCAGTTGATGATGGTAATGCAGTTGCCGTGGCTGCCGGCGGCGGGGAAGAAGATCTGAGGCGGCGAAAGACAGTCTGGAGAGCGGATCCCTGCTGTGGTGAACCCTTCCGTCGTTGGAGCAGCTGAGCTGGGGTGGAACACAGCGCCGCAGGAGCAGGACAAACCACACAAGGTTTTCTTTGACACATATCTGTAACAGAAGTAATTGAGTAAGGGCTTGTTTGAATTTGAGGATTCTAACAATGCAGGGATAGGAAATAGACAGGAATAGGATAGGAATGCACGTGCAAAACAGAGAATTTAAAAACACAGGATTTCTGCCAATCTGGGTGTTTGATTCACAACAATTGGAAGATCACAGGATGCAAAAAAGCATGGTGAGATTAAGTCAAACCACAAGAAAATGTACGGTTATAATGCTATTATGCTACTATCTCTTAGTCTTGTGCTTGATGAATAGGAATATGAAAAGGAGGAGAAGTGGAAATTAGAATTCCTACGGTTTTTCTTTCAAGGAGACACTAAAGGAACAAATCCTACAGTTTTCCTTTGCTCCATTCCTTTGCACCAAATTCATGAAAAGTAGTACCATAGGAAACTTTCCAATTCCGATGTTTTTCATTCACTTTTCCTTTCAAGCACTGGCGATTCTAGTAGGCAGGCTTGAGCAAGGAAAATCCTACACTAAAAAAATGTTTTTGTGCTACTTCTATTACTTTGGACCCAGGCCACTGCCATACTAGCTCAACTCCCAGGCCCATCGACAAATGCACAGCTCAAACGCGCAGAGATAAATAATGATGGCGTTCAAGAGAGTCCATCACGGATAGCTAAGTTGCCTGGTACCTCACTGCTTGTCATATAGTAGGATAAAATAATCGTATTTCCCGTTACTACGAGTGCTCAGTGGACAATATATATAACATGTAGAGTAAAAAAGAGATGCAACAAGTGTACAACCTCTTTGGCGAAGCCATGTCGATCTCAGCGTGATTGGGTTGGCCGGTGAGGATGCTCCGGCTGACTTGGCTGTCGGAGGAGGGGAAGAAGATCTTAGGCGTCTGGAGATGGAGCCCGAGGTACTGCTCCGCTGTGATGGAGGGTTTCGTCGTTGGAGCAGCTCCGGTGAGTTGTACGACGCCGAGGCTGAAGCAGGACAAGAGAGACAACGAACAACGTTAACCTGAGTGGAATTCTAATAGCATCTCCAATACATGACGTAAAATACATAAACACAAAGTGCTAGATGTAAAATACATCAGCCGCTCATCTCTGAACTTAATTGTCGAAACTGAATTTAACTGTCGAAACTGAACTTAACTATCGAAACTGAACTTAACTGTCGAAACTGAATTTTGTTGTTGAAACTGAATGCACTAGCAAGGTGAGGCTACACATCGGTCGACTGACTTTTTCATCTCTGGTCAGTCGATTTTGCAGCCGTTGGATACGAAATCAAGGGCCTGCGGTTCATCTTCAACCTCCAGCCCCCTGAGCCGGCCAAACAGCAGCTCGCCGCCGCCCGCCGTCGGCGGTGCGCCGCCCCGCGCGCCCCGGAAACACTCCCCACCACCGGTCTGCCGCCGCCCCGGCCATCCCTCTAGGCCCCCTTGTGCCGAGCTTTTTCTCCGGCGATCCCCATGCCACCGCCCCGCCAACGCCCCGCCACTGCCCCCATCCTGAACCCTAATATAGATAGTGTGGTACCTCTCCGGCGAGCCCCCCTCCCCGCTGCGGCTGGTTCTTCCTTCACCCCGGCAGCATCGGAGTGAAGTGTAGCTAAATCGGAGCAGCATCGCAAGCAAGAGCAAGAGCGAGAGCAGTAGCGTGAGCAAGAGCAGACCAGGCAGGGGACCGAGAGCAAGAGCAGAGCAGCAGCGCGAGCGAGAGCTAAAGCAGCAGTAGGTTCTACTAATGTGGACGTCACCTCCGAGGGAGCGACGCCGTGGAGGAAGTGGCCGGCGACGCCGCCGTGGATGGAGCCGCGCCGTGTCGGCTCGGGACCGAGCGCCGGCAGCACCGTGAGATCGAATCAAGAAGAAAATGCAGCGATTAGTGTACAACCTCTTTGGTGGCGCCAATTAGGCTGCAGCTTCATCCAAGGAAACGGTGATGATGATGCTCTTCTGGTGGTGCAGATGAAGACGACCGTGTGGGAATGGAGGTGGCGTGAAAGACGAGAGGAACGTCGAGGCAGCTCCTTGGAGGTGGAGGACGGTGTGGCTGAACCGGCGGGACGATGAGATCGACGACGGATCCTCATCCGGTACGGTGGATGAGGGACGTCGAGGTGTTGCTGTGGACGACGTCGTCGGGGAAGAGGCTCCGGCTGGGTGGCGGACGGAGCAGGGTGTGGGGTTTCGTCGCGGGTTTTCGCGGCCTCGGTGTACGAATGGGTGGGCGGATGGGATGGCAGTGGGGAACCATGGCTTAGAGACGCGCTTGTCCGAAATGTGGGGTAAGTTACGAAAGTACCCCCACCGATTTGAGGCGGTTCTTTCGGTTCAGGGGTACCACGGGCATTTCGCGTGTCGGGATTTCACAGGAGGTGGGAGTTTTCGCGCGCGTTGTAATTTCGGAATAGCAAGGCGCGGGTTGAGATGGAGGGAGTTGTCGGAGCACAACGAGACAAAGATATATCTTAAATATTTCGGGCTAACAAGGCGCGGGTTGAAGAGGCGGGAGTTTCCCAGCACGATAGACAGAGACGCTAGCTTGAATTTTCGGCATAACAAGGCGCGGCTTGAAATTTCGGAAGAACAAGCTTAACGTGTACCCAAAAAAAGACAATTTGCACCTCAACACGCACAACACACACACAAACACCATTTAGACTAGAGTAAGGTACACGTGCATTGCACGCATGAGATTTGGCAACCAAATTATGAATAAATACCACATTATAGCATGCAAGATTTGAGTCATATATGCATGATGTAGATGTTCGTTTAATTCTTATAGTTCATTTCATTCAAAATCATCTAGTTTTTATAAGAAAGCTAATCTATTTTAAGATTCATGGAATTGTGCGTCGTAAGACATAAAGTAAAAACAAATAATGGCAAATCATGTAGAAAAACATTTGGGCAATTCTGATACGGAAGATTCTAGAACAAATAAGAAGTGCTTGTGTTTTGATGTTTGTGCATTATGCTTAAGTTCAACCATGGAGTCTTCTAGATTATACATGTGGCGAAATCTGGTGGAATCTAGATGATATCCAACGGCCAGTAGTGCTCAAATTTGCCATCTTTGGACCATCGGATTCGCCTCATCCAACGACCATCTTTCAAAGTTAAAGTTACCCGCACACAATATAAAAATATAAAATATAATATATAGGGTATAGATATAGATATGTGATGCAAAAGCCGCCCATCATCTCCAATTAGAATAGTGTGTCCATGCACGGATGCGACGTGGCCAAATGATGTCTGCCATCGGTATCTCAAATTCAAATCAGTCTGACCTTGTTCAATGTGTATACATTACAACATGCTCGTTTCCAAACCACACCGCGCAGATCTCCGTTATATTCATGCATGCATGGGTTTCAAACATCAGGATCTCTTATTCAAATATTTGAATTCAACTTTACATTGATTGTGACCTCACCTATTCAGCTATTCTTTTACACCCACACAGTAGTCTTCTCTTTATAATTGTACCACTAACCTTCTCTCGTGCATGCATGCACACACACTACCAGTCGGCATTATCCATCGCACGCATGCAATCTTTTTCTTCAGGTCGGTCTCCCATGAAGGCACACACCAACACACATCCCCCTCTCCATCATATCGGGCATTCTTTATCTCTCACGCGTGCATGCGCAACGATCGATGTTCCTCTATGTATGTGTGTATATAGCTAGGTCTTTCATAGTTTTCCACACAAACCGATCAATCGATATATCCAGTGAGGTCTCACCCTCTTTCCCACGTCCACATCGATCAATCTATACCTCTCTATATAGGATTAACATATATAGCTAATACACCCACATTAATTATGTATCCAACGTCCCCCTCTCATCATCCATGCCTTCCGCTTCATCTCTCAGACGCGTGCACAATGGCGAAGACAGGGGGCAGTAAGGGCCCTGCCCCCTCCCCCCTAACATCACTATATATCAAGGCTAATATGAATGTGATCATTAGACAATTGCTGCTAAAAATGGTTTAAGTTCATGAATTGACCCTCCTCGTAAAGGATTAGCAATGCTTGGCCCCCTAGCTCATTTATTTTTCATGGCTCCGCCACTGCGCGCATCAGCGCACGTGTTCGCCCTCTCTCTCTAAATATCGATCTCGCACTTGTGCATTCCTTCATAGTCTCCCTCCACTCGGCCCCTCGCACCATCTTCTAGCCCCCACCGGATTTTGCCACATGTACAATCTAGCAGACTCCATGGTTGAACTTAAGCATAATGCACAAACCTCAAAACAACAGTGGTTCTCTTTTGTTCTAGAATCTTCCGTATCATAACTGCCCAAACTTTTTTCTAGTTGAATTGCCATTATTTGTTTTTACTTTATGCTTTACAACGCACAATTCCATGAATCATAAAATAGATTAAGGGCTTCTTTGATTCAAAGGATTCTCAAAGGAATTTTGGAGGATTCTAATCATTAGGAATTTTTCCTATCTTGGTTGTTTGATTCGTAGGATTGTAAACCATAGGAATTTTTCCATATGATTCATTTGCACTAGATTTCATAGGAAACATCCCATCCACTCAAACCTCTTTGAAAGAATTCTGCGTTTTTTCTATGCACAATCAAACACTCGTACAATCCTGTAGGATTCAAGACGACATTCCACTATAATCCCATGTTTTTCCTATTCCCGCGTTCTTAGCTTTTTTATAAAAACTAATTGATTTTGAATGAGATGAACTATAAGAATTAAACGAAGGGCTACATCAGGCATATATGACTCAGAGCTTACATGCTATAGTGTGGTATTTATTCATAATTTGGTTGCAAAATCTGATGCGTGCAATGCACGTGTACCTTACTAGTACTTCGAGTATGTGCAAAACACGTAAATTAGAATACCAATGGCACGCTACACAGTGTCTCTCTTACAGTTCATGAAGCCACGTGGCACATGTGTAGGCGTTGTCGCGACCTCCTTGCGTGGATTGATCACAGTGACGTGCTGCTGGTTCCAGAAGAATGTACTCGTCCTCCCTGAGCCATACTGGCGGTACATGCACGAAGCGAAGATGTGCACGCACGCCATGCACGCACTCATTCCTCGCACGCACACGCGGGTACACGGGCGGACGCAATTTTGTACCAAGATCCACCCCATGTGATAATTTGACGCGTGTAAAGTCGTTCACTTCATTGATGGTCAATTAATACAGCGCATGCAAATTGAGTGGACGTGAGGGCGGAAGAAAGACATTATTACTCCACTGCGCGCATGCGAGTAGTTAAATCGTGGGTTGCTAGTAGTACTTCCATTGGTCTCCTTCGTATTTTGTGCCAATTTTTGACAGTAACATAATATTTACGCATTTGAGCAGTGTAGTAGTACTTGAAATTTATGTTCCGCTAAACTCATCGGGAGCCGTTTCGGGCCTCGAAACCAAAACCATCAATTAATCTTTACCTTGTTCCCATCACATTCGAAAGCCTGCTCACACCTACTAGTAGTACGTACCAAACCTGAACGTGTTCCCACTATGCAGGTATTAGTACTAGTGCTAGTACTTAGGTTATAAAAAGGGGAACTACCTAACCGAAAATCACTCTACCTTTCCTCCTCATAAGTGCTTCTTCTTCGTCCGTCGTTGCCATGGCCGGTGAGCAGAGCTCTAGGTCGAGAACTACTCGTAACAAGGGAGCGGCAACCAAGGCTGCGGAAAAAAAGAGAGGGCTCGCCGCCACGCAGAGACCTCGAAAGATCTCTCACGGGCAGGCGATGGCTCCCAGGAGCGCCCTAGCCGCGGAGGCGAACATGCCGAGCCGGCGGAGCTGGAGTCGTTATCCCTCGACGGCATGCCCGATCAGCTCAATAAGCAGAAGGAGTTCATCCAAGGCTTGATGGAGTTGCTGAAGGAGAGCCTCGACGACATGCCCGCTGAGCTCAATCAGTAGGGGGAGTTGACCGCCGGCTTGGTGATGCTGCTGAAGAAGAGCATTGCCTCGGAGAAGAAGGCAACTGACGAAATCCTGCGACTTTGGGAGGACAATGCGAAGCTCTGCCACGAGATCGACCTGTTGAAGGAGAAGAACGCCGGCTGGAAGAAGCTGCATGAGAATAGTAGTTCCTCGATGAAGATGCTGCAGGCCCTCGCCATGGAACAGAAGGAAGAGTTGGCGAAGCTCCGCATCGAGCACCCGACTGCTGTCAAGGTACGTAATATGGCCGTGGAACAGATGATGAAGGCTCGCGTCGAGAAATGCCGCGTCATGGACACAATGATGAAGATGGCGGAGGAGACGCGCAAGGATATGGAGGTCATGGAGGCGATGAAGAAGCAGTTACGACTCCGCGGCGAATTAGATCATTTGGGGTGATAATCTTCCTTCTTCTTTTGCTCCTGTGTTTCATCTTTTGCTTCGGGTGTTTCGCCGCACGTGTCACGTTCTCTGCGAGGCATGAATAGAACAATGTTTTTTTGAGGGAATGAATAGAACAATGCTAACAATGAGATGACTAGCAAATTAGATCATTTTTTATCGCCATATGGCACTGGGCTGCCGTGTTTCGTGCTCCTCCGTCGCAGTACTACTCCAGTGGAAAACTTGAGTATACCGCACGGTTCTTTGCTCCTCCTCGATCAGGTCGTCGGCGCATTTATACGAGCAGTCAAATCACAAGGCCCCGCCTTCCAGCAGTAATGAGCCGTCAAATCACAAAGGCCCTCGCCTCTCGTGAAACCGACCAAGCTAGACTGCCTCGCCCTCTAGCCTTTTAAAAATGTATACTTTTGTACAGCAGTAGTATCGATGGATTGCGCCATGGAGCAAAACTTGAAATTAAAAAAGGTGGTACATATAGAGAGCGCTCGTCGCCAAATTATGCATATAGTACTATTAAAAAGGCTAGTCACAATAATGGTGTCCAGCACAACCCACCCCTCAAATAAAACTAAGAGGGTGCTTGGATACGTTTTAGTCCCACGACTAAAAGTAGTGGGACTAAAACATGCTAGCCTCACCCATGCTTGGATCCAAATACTAAAAAGGCTAAAATCAAGTTAATGAGCATTTATTATCCTCCAAACCCTCCAATCCAGAACTCGCCTGTGTTAAAGGAGAGGAGTTAAATGAGTAGAGAGAGGACTAATCCATATTTTAGTAGGGGTACCCCTGACTAAAAATTCTTTTAGCCCCTCTTTAGTCAGGGGTGCTTGCAACTTTAGCCTCTTAAAGAGACTATTTTTAGTCAGACTAAAATAAGTCCCTTGGATCCAAGCACCCTCTAAGCATCCTGGAATTCTTTGACAAAACTAAGCACCCTGAAATTCTTTGACAACTAAACTGCTGGCTATATGATGTTGGCCATATATATTGTACGTATATAATGTGAAGAAACGAGTGGTAGTACTATACCAACTAAAAGATGAAATGTAAGAAATACTAGTATGTACGTACTGAAGAGTTAAAGTAACAAGAAGAAACATAACATAGTTCTGCTGGGGGCTCAACACAACACACCCCTCAAATTAAATTAAGCACACCTGAAATTAAACTTTGCAACTATTCTGGTAGACACTGCATTAGAACCACCATGAGCAACGACACTGCCACCTTACTCGGAGTCCTCGTCCACGTCCTCGACTTCGTCCTTGTCCCTATTCCTCTTGGCCGATACTTCTTTGCTTGAACCGCACACTTGGCTGTTGCTCTTCATCCAACCCTTGTAGATATTGAAGCAAAGGTAGCCATCCATTGCAACATAGTGGATGTGGTCTATATCTAGTAAATTCTGCTGCCATGCATGACGATGAAACGTGTAATGAGGTTTCTCCAGTTTACCGTACGAAGGATGAACCATGGCTCCTGCCAGGGTCAGCATTGAAGGCTGACGAGAGGACACCAGCCGATTCTTCTGGAGGTCGAAGGTGTTGCCTACAACGAGGCCTATCCGATGCAGGACTTCTTTGTCGTTACCAAAG
Organism: Triticum aestivum; assembly: GCF_018294505.1. Taxonomy (NCBI): domain Eukaryota; kingdom Viridiplantae; phylum Streptophyta; class Magnoliopsida; order Poales; family Poaceae; genus Triticum; species Triticum aestivum. Next base: position 276,183,582 of record NC_057812.1, on the reverse strand, counting down.
TCTACAGTAACGAATTTGACTAGGTTGCTCTCGAGGAAGTCCTTAAAATCCTGGCACTCAACGTCGGCATGGCATATGTGGTAGACCAAGCATAAGTCATGCACACAAACCTGGATCACAGCGAGCTTCTTCCTCTCTTCTTCCTTTAGACCCTTCTCTCATCCCAGGACTGTGGTGTACTCAACATCTAGCCCAGCGACCCACTCATCATCTGAGTCTTCGAACATGCGTCTGAAGCGAGAAAGGCATCCTTTCACCGTCGCAGAAGAACGGGTGTAGATGACGTCGAACTCATCGCCGGTGATGGTTCTAACCTTGTACTCACCATCGATCGTGGAGATTTGGGACGCCATGGATTTGGGAGGAGGGTTAGGATTAGTGGAACTGCCGTAATGTGAATGGACGGGACGACTAGGAGCGAACCGCTGTAGTATTGAAGGACGTGCGGGGACGAGTAGGAGCGAATTGCCAGCGTGTGAACGGCAGGGTAGTGGCTTTCCATTCTCCCATGATACGGGCTTCCGAGAGCCCTTGGATCTGAGATCGAACGGTTGCATGGCGTGATTCTAGACCTATGGGTGACTATCCTATCCTGGAGGGTTATTCTGCAAATTTTCAGCAACTTAGCATGCGACCATTTGATCTCAGATCCAAGGGCTGCCAGTAGCCCGTATCATGGTCGCACCTACCACGACCGTCGCATCGCTCGCGCGGTCGCGCCCTTGGAGATTTAACACGGTGCGTTAGGCTATCTGATGGTGGCATGTCATACATAGTCATCACTTAGTCACTCATACTACAACAATGTTGGCTATAAGTGTATTTTTTTACTCCTCTCTATCTCTTTCTTCGTACTCAAGGAAGAAACGGTGCTAAGTGCGTGTATTTATTGCATTTGCCAAGGAGTGACCTCTTCCAATGAAATGGTGTTGCTAAGTTTGCTTCATTTAATTAGCTATAGACTCAAAATTGTCTTTTCACCTAGGTACACGCGCTTAGCACCGTTTCTTCCTTGGGTCACCAAACTAGTCTCTCTCTTCTTGATTAACTTGCCACATCAGACTTTATGCTTATGTGTCAAGCTTAAGCACCTGTAGGAGCAAGTAAAAGTAAGTACAATAGTGCGCTTTACATGGCATTTTTGCATATGTGGAGGAAAGAGAGGCAAGGAAAAAGTGGAGAAGTGGGCTCTCATGCAAGAGCCAGCCTCTACTACATGGTGGAGCATCGGGAGAGGCACCTGTATGGAGGTGGTCAGGAATCTGGGAGACTCACGCCGGTCATAGCGTCGCAGTTAAAATGATAATGGCAAGTCAAATCATGGGGCCCCACCTGTCCAGCAGTAACTCGCTGTCAAATCACACAGCCCTACGTTTGCAGCAGCCTACTCCCTCGTCTTCTCGCATCTCTATCGAACCAACTAGGCGGAACTTCCCTGCCGCCTACCGCGCAGGAAAAGCCCTGCCCTCGACTTTTAAATAGTATGCAGTATACTAATTTTGTATCCATGGATTGTGCCCGCGCCATGGAGCAAAGCGTCTAGAAAACGGAGGAGAGACGGTGGTCTTGCAATAGAGAAGAGGGAGAGGCGAGACGGTGGTTTTGGAATGGAGATGATGGAGAGGAGAGGAGGTGGTTTTGCAATGGAGAAGAGGGAGAGGAGCGTGCGGCGGCGATTTAGGATTGGACGAGAGGGCCGGCGCGCTCTGACCGGATCAAAATCAAAATCAATTTGGTGACATGCATTCACATTTTGCTTGTCAAATACAGTACGTGGTTAAACTTTGACCCAAAATACGCGAAATAACAAAAAAATACTTCCAAGACCAGCGCCGCTCTTCCGCTCTTCTCCTCTTGAACCACCGTCGCTCCTCTCCTGTTCCAATCTAAATGCAGCGCCGCTCCTCTCCTCTTCCATTTCAAAACCACCGCCCCTCCTCTCCTGTTCCAGTCCAAAACCAGCATCGCTCCTCTCCCGTTCTAATCCAAAACTAGCACTGCTCCTCTCCTCTTCCATTCAAAAACCACCACCGACGAGTGAAGGTGCTATGGAGAAGTAGATCGATGGAGGAGTACAACCGATACGTGAGGATCGCAGACGGCGACCCTGTGAAGCTAGCTAGGATGTTGGAGATACAGTCTTGGTTTGACAACAAGGACCAACTAGCGGCGACGGCGACATCCATGGCCAAATATCCGCAACAGAGCGAAAAGGGACTCCCGGAGGGAGTCGCGCCAGAGTACATAGAGCTGCTCCTCTGGGCCATGGAGCAAACAGATTCATCGAATCCGATCGTGAGGGAGCGGTGGTGGGAGTATCGATCCCAGATGGAGCATCCACCAGAGATTGAAGGATCGAGCATCTACAGGGTGCCGTTTGTGAGGGTGTCCTGCCAGAGCGAGCCGATGGAGTTTTCGTCGACCGAACCCAACTGCAAGAGGAGAAAAGCAGTTGGCCCGACGACGCTTCCCCGCCATCGTCTCCCTCACCGTTCACATCGTCTCATGGGGCGGCTGTGTGCCGCCAAGGAATAGGAGGGGGCTGCCCCCCCCCCCATCCCAATAGTCGGGCAGGTTGTGAATTGTCAAGAGGAGCTTAGGGTTGTCAGTATTTGCAGGTTGTGAATTGTGTTTTGTGTTGTGTATTTTGAGAGTACTTTCAGATATGAATGTCTTTTGAATTTCAGATTTGCGGTACTGAGCATATGAAGTATTTTATGAATTCTAGATATCTATTTTTAGCACTTAAAAAATGTAGTTCCATAGGAGTATAAAAGTGCAGACAATGTGATTCTCAGAGAAGAAACTGCAAGTTTCAGTTTCAGATAAGAAACTGCAAGTTCAGTTTCAGATAAGAAACTGCAACTTTCAGAGGCAGAGCATTTATATTAACACAACCTTTTCAAACAGGGTTAACATCATGTTGGAAGTTTTATTCATGGTCGAAAATGGAACTACCAGCCAGTTAACATCATGCTGATCAACATTCATGCATAGCACATCTTCATATGATGCACAGTCAAAATGCCCACACAATGTCGAGTGTGCGAAACACAGAGAAAACGAGGGACGAAGTTTTGGCAAGTGTTGGACGTGGTTTTGGGCTGCCCCGTCTAGGCTTTCATTTTTAACATGCGCATCCCACGTCCTCGGATGGGAGGTCCATAGGCCGGCCTATGGACCTCCCATCCGAGGTTTTATTTTTGGCAGCCCAATTGATGTATTTTTTGAAGAAAACGCAGAGGTCTGTTCTATTTTTCTATATAAGAATAGGAACACCAGGTCCAACTTATGTTTCCCTTCTAACTATATTGTATATATTTAAATTATTTTATATGTTGACTGTTTAGTTAACATAATTGGCAAATAGATGACCGCTCTCGTGATCCCCTTCGCCCCCGCCACCACCTCCACCCTCGCCGCCCCCGCCACTACCTCCACCCTCGCCGCCGCCATAGATCTCGCCGCCACCCCCCGCCTCCTGACTCCGGGCGCGCCTGCCCCCCTCAGCAAGTCCGCTCGCGCGCCCCATGGAGTCGCCGGCCATATCCACGGGGGAATGGCTGGAAGACAGGCAGATGTACAAGATGCATCTCCCACATGTCTACAAAGCCTTCCCGCGGATGCTCCAGCCGCTCGACTCCGTCGCGCCGGCGGTGCTGCGGGAGACTCGAGGGAGGAGATGGAGGGAGCGGGCGATGTGGATCCGCGACGACGCTCTCTCCTGGACCCAGTGCACGCGCGAATGGAGGGAAGCAGAGGAGGAAGCTGCGAGGGAGGAAGCCAAGGAGGGACCGAATCCGTTCTCTCACTCGCGCAGGTATGCTCGGATGTGCAAGGATCATGTGGATTGGGAGCTGCTGAATCTAGCCCTGCGGATCTACTTCGAAGGAGATTTCTCGGAGAAGCACAGGATGCCCCACCCCAGTGAGCCGCCGATTGCGTTCGTTCGATGGGCGAAAGGAGAAGTGAATTCAGGAGATCCACGCCGTGCTGCGAGATGGGAATGCTTGACTGGACTCCTGCCCACCAGCACGCCACCGGAGCCGGAGCAGGTGGATCCCCTACCTTACCTCTCCCCCAAACCTGCAGAAGATTGAAATTAGGCTTGCAATCTGCTTCAATTGAGCTGTCTGGTGGTTATTTCTGCTTCCTGAGAGACAACATCTGGCTGGAGGATGAGAAGGAACCAGGAACTCCGATGAATTTCCCCTATCACAATGGGGGGAGCGCCGGTTGGGCAGTGGTACGGCCCACCTCCGCCCCAAATGGGGGCACAATCTGGGCAGGCTCCTGTAATTGCCCAAGATCAATCTGCTGGTGGTTCTGACTCTCAGATCAGTGGGAAATCTCAAGGCAAGAATCAGCAAAAGAAGAGATAGGACATCCAGAAAACTGCTCCTGCCCCTGCTTCGGGCCTTATGGCATACTCTGAGGTGATCTGCTACAACTGTGGGGAACCAGGGCATCATTTGGATAAATGTGTCAAGCCCAAGAGTTGTTTTATCTGCAAAATGGTTACCCATAAAGTTGAGAATTGCCCTGTCAGAAGGAAAACCCACAGTTCTGCTAGATATGTTGGAAGTGCTGCTCCAGGATTATGTCCACCATTGACAGAATTTTCTGTGACACAGAATTAGATAGTTTTTTCCCCTTTCTAGTTGTAGAGCTCTGCCCAGATGTGGTAGTGACCACACTCCTTTGCTCTGGGACTCTGGTCTTAACCAAACTCCAAAGAGCAATAGTTTTAAATTTGAAAAGTGGTGGTTGCTTAGAGAAGATTTTACTGAGCTAGTCAGGAAAATCTGGAATGAGCCTACTGGGAGCAGCTGCCCCCTAGAAAATTGGCAGATCAAAATCAGGAGATTTAGAAGAACTACCAAAGGGTGGAACTCCAATGAGGAAGCTAATCTTAGAAGATACAAAAGGCTTCTCCTCCTTGAGTTTGATTCTCTAGATATTAAGGCAGAAACCACTGACCTCTCTGAGGCTGAGACTAATAGATTAAACTTTGTCCATGGAGAGCTCAAGAAAATTTGGCTTCAAGAAGAAATCAAAGCCAAACAAAGGTCTAGAGATAGGAACATTAAGGAGGGTGATAGAAATACTGCTTACTTCCATGCAGTAGCTAACCAGAGGAGGAGGAAAACCCTCATTCACTCCCTTGATGGCCCTAATGGCCCTGTTACTGAGGTAGATGAGATGCTGAAAGTGGCTAGTGACTTCTACAAAGACCTGTTTAAGAAAGAAAACCCTTCTGGGTTCTCTCTACAAAACAATTTTTTCTCTGCTTCTGAAAAAGTCTCTCCTGCTGAAAATGAGCTGCTAGAAGCCCCTTTTTCAGAGACAGAGGTGAAGGAAGCCATTTTTAGCTCTTATCCTGATGGGGCTCCTGGTCCTGATGGGATTCCCTTCTTGTTTTACCAGCATTTTTGGGACTTGGTGAAAAATGATCTCTTAGATCTTTTCCAAGCCTTTCATAGAGGAGAGTTGGATCCAGCAACTTACTCATGGGGGGTCTGTTGGGGTCAAGTTAAATAACTGTGAAAGTGATTTTTTCCTTGCTGGTAAAGGCCTTAGGCAAGGTGACCCCATCTCCCCGCTTTTGTTTAATTTAGTAGTGGACGTTCTTACTAAAATGCTGAGCAAAGCTGCTGATCATAGTCTGATTGCAGGGCTCTGTCCTGAGGTCTGCCCTGGTGGCATCATCTGCCTTCAATATGCAGATGATACCATCCTTTTCTTAGACAATGACTCCACACATGCTAGCAATCTGAAAACTGTTCTAACCTGGTTTGAACAAGTCTCAGGCATGAGAATCAACTACTCTAAAAGTGAACTCATCCCTATCAACATGGATGATCAGGAGTTAGCTGACTTCCTCTCTATTCTAGTCTGTAATAAAGGTAACTTCCCCATTAAGTACCTAGGTATCCCTCTCCACTATGATAAACTGAGGAGAGAGGATATCCAACCCCTTCTGGATAAAATCATTAAAAGGATTGCTGGGTGGAGGGGCAAACTTCTCTCTTACAGAGGTAGATTGATCCTCATACAAGCTTGTTTGGCTAGCATTCCAGTGTATCTCCTCTCCTTCTTCAAGTTCCCTAAATGGGCAGTGAACCTCATCAATTCTCAGATGTCTCATTGCTTGTGGAATGATTTTGAGGGAAATAGGAAGCTACACCTTGCTAATTGGGCCCTAGTCTCTATGAAAAAAGATTTTGGAGGCCTAGGCATACCTAACCTCCAAGAAATTAACATCTGTCTTCTAGGGTCTTGGATTAAAAGATTCTATGAGGAAGACCTGAAACCCTGGAAGCTTCTTATTGCCCATAAATACCTAGGAAATAAACCTAATATTTTTGTCCCTTCCTCCAACCCTAAGACCTCTAGATTCTGGAAAGGATTAAAATCTATTATGCATGCTGTGAAATTTGGCTACAGATGGAACATAGGGGATGGGAGCAGAACCAGGTTCTGGGAAGATACTTGGTTTGGCACATCCCCCTAGCAGTCCAATTTTGGCCTATTTACTCTGTCCGCAATGAGCTTAACAAAAGTGTCAATGAAGTTTGGGACGGTCAATGCCTAAAACTCTCTTTTAGAAGGAACTTTAGTGATAGTCTCATGGAACAATGGTTCCAGTTGGAGGAAATTGCCAAAAGCATTACCTTTACTGCCGAGCCGAATGCCCTGATTTGGCAGCTGGACAATAAGGGGAAGTATTCCTCCAGCTCCCTCTATCATGTTATCAACTTTAGAGGGGTTCAACCCGTGTTTATCCCTGCTGTCTGGAAATTGAGAGTTCCCCCTAAAATTCATGTATTTCTCTGGCTTCTCTCCAAAAACAAATTGATGACTAGGGATAACCTTAGGAAGAGACACATCATCAAACCCCTTGATTGTGTTTACTGCTTGGAACAAGAGTCTTGTTCTCACCTATTTTTTGAATGTATAGTTGCTAAACATCTCTGGGCCCACATTGAGGAATATTTCTCTAGTCAGATTGGCTCATCCTTCGAATCTGTCGCCAGATTCTGGATTGCTACCAAAAAGTGCTCAGTTTTAAACACTGTTAGCTCAGCTGTCCTTTGGTGCCTCTGGAAATATAGAAATGCTATGATTTTCAGTAACACCTCCTGGATTTCCATTCCGCAGGTCTTGAGGTTGATCAGGAACATGGTGAGGAACTGGGCGATTCTCTCCTCCGGATCGGACAAGGACAAGTTGATGAGCTTCGTGGAAACCCTAACAAGATCCCTCCAGAAACCGTTGGCGATCACTTGTGGCTGAACAAGGCTCGACCTGCTCTGGGGCTGGACCCGTGGGCTCGTCTCAAGATCTCTGATGAAGATGATGGGCACCTGGCGCCGAAAAAGAGGGACATCCACCATGCTACGCCTTCCAGCCCGGTGTCTCCGCTTGCTTACTGGTCGCCGCAGGCTGACACGGCCCCTCGGCTGAAGACCATGAAGGCTTCGCTGGACCCTCCTTGTGTCATTTGAGTGCTCTATCCGCTCTGCCTTTGGCACCGCTCGGGTGATTTGTGTTATTCAGAGAACTTGTTCATCCACCCCCTAGTTTGTAGCTTTTCTACCTTTGCTTTCGAACTGCTCTTTGAGCTGCTGTATCAGAATATGTTGTGGTTTCGTTCTCAGCAATGGAACCGGGGAGATGCTCCCTGTTTTTCTAAAAAAAATATTTTATATGTTATTATATAAAGCTTGGTAAGACTGTAAATTTAAGGACGAATGTAATAATATCACTTATTATTTAAATATATTTATAACAAAATGCTCAGCCCCTTTTTATTTTTTGATAACATTGCTGGCCCAACCCAACATTATAATTAGAATCAGCCCAGCAAAATCGTGTATTTCGAGAAAGTGCAAATGGGCTGTAATTTTTTAGGAAATAAAATAAACGGGCCGCATGGACGCTACATTATTTGTTCACCCAGCCCAGCTAATGGCTGTAATTCAAAAAAAAGATCAAATTGACTGTAAATTCTACCGCGCAAAAAAAGACTGTAAATTCTGAAAAAATGGGTTGAATACGTGCCACATTTTTGGAGGCTGAAATGTGGGCCAATAGGTCGAAGCCAATGCAAGTCGTTGTCAATTTAGTCAACAAATGATTCTGACATGTTAGCCGTTGGATTTACATCCAACGACCGGCATCCATCTTCAATCTCTCGTCTTCTTCCTCCAGCGCCGCCGGGACCACCTCCCGCCTCCTGCTGCTAGCAGCTCTGCTTAGCACGCTTCGCTATGAAGCGCTACTCCACCGTTGGCCAGGCCATCCCTCCACCCCTCCACACCTCCTGTTCTTCTCCACCGACTGCCGAACCACACCGCACTAGAACCAGTTAACCCTCGTACACCTCTCTGTCTGCGACTCTACTCCCGCGTCTTCCCATCTCCGGCTCGTTGCTGTCCGGGGCCTCGCCGTCGTCCACCACCTTGGATGCGCTCGGCGCGGCGTGGTCAACGTGGTCAACGAACGACACCATCGGAAGTAGACTGTGCGTGGAGAGGCTGACAGCTGGGTCCACGGCCGCACACAAGGAAATGCCTCCTTATTACGCGCAAAATAATGATTCCTCCACCTGACATCTGGGACCCACCGGAAGGGCCTCTGTATTTCGCGAAATAAAGTGCCCCCCGCTGACATGTCGGACCCACCAGCTATCTTCGCACGCAAGGAAGTGCCTCCTTATTACGCACAAAAAAATGAATATTCCCCCTGCCAGCTGGAACCCAGCATAGTGGGAGGCTGACTTGTGGGCCTACCAAGTTGACGGGGACGGAGGGCTTTGTCAACTTAGTCAATATGAACGATTCTAGCTCCTGTTACCGTACGATATTCATCCAACGGCCGTAGTGCTTCTTCAACCTCTGGTCTTCTTGCTCCAGCCGCCCAAACCAGCGCCGGTCGTGCCGCGTGCTCCTGCCTCCCGTGGCCGGCTGTGATGCCGCGGAGGCCTCACCGCCCCCTACTACTCCCACCGCTGGCCAGGCCATCCCTCTACTCACCCACACCCCCTGTTATTCTGCGGCGACAGCAGCCTCACACCGCAGCCGAACCAGTGAACCCTCGTACTCCTCTTCGCGTGGGCATCCACTGCTGCGTCTTCCCCGGCTCCGAGTCGTCCCCTTCCTAGTCCTCGCCGTCGTCCACCGCCCTGGTGCTCTCGGCGCGGCGTGGTCAACGTGGTCAACGACCGACTTCCATCGGAAGAGTACTGTACGTGGAGAGGCTGACAGCTGGGTCCACGGCAGCCGCAAGGAAGTGCCTCCTTATTACGCGGAAAATAATTATTCCTCCACCTGACAGCGGGGACCCACCGGACGGGCCACCAGTATTTTGCGAAAAAAATCGTTTCCCCCTGACTGCTGGGACCCACCGGACGGGCCACCGTATTTCGCGAAAAAAACGTTCCCCCCGCTGTCAGCTCGGACCCACCGGAAGTGCCTCCTTATTACGCACAAAAAAATGAATACTCCCCCGGCTAGCTGGGACCCACCTTGCTGGGAGGCTGACTTGTGGGCCTACTAAGTTGACGGGGACGAAGGGCTTTGTCAACTTAGTCAATATGAACGATTCTAGCTCCAGTGACCGTACGATGTCCATCCAACGGCCGTAGTGCTTCTTCAACCTCTGGTCTTCTTGCTCCAGCCGCCCAAAGCAGCGCCGGTCGTGCCGCATGCTCCTGCCTCCCGTGGCCGGCTGTGCTGCCGCAGAGGCCTCACCGCCCCTACTATTCCCACCGCTGGCCAGGCCCTGCGGCGACGGCAGCCTCACACCGCAGCCGAACCAGTGAACCCTCGTAGTCCTCTCCGCGCGGGCTTCCACTGCCGCGTCGTCCCCTTCCTAGGCCTCGCCGTCGTCCACCGCCGTGGTGCTCTCCGCGCGGCGTGGTCAACGTGGTCAAGGAACGACTTCCATCGGAAGAGTACTGTACGTGGAGAGGCTGACAGCTGGGTCCACGGCCACAGCCCAGTTTTTTTGTGATTTGCCAAGTAAGTCGCTTTGTCAGGCCTGTTGGGCTGCAAATCTTTCAAGACGAGGAGAGCTTTCATTCGGCTGGCCGAGAAAATGGCCCATCAGTAATGAGCAATGGGTTGTACATTTTTAAAACACATCAAACCGGCAATTAGTTTCAAATATCTTTTTTTTCATTTCAAGATTTTAAATTACATTAATTTTTATGCGTGGAGAATTTGTTGGATTTTATATTGATATACATTTATTTTTAAAATCAGTTTGAATGTGAGTCGAAATTTCGGGATTAAAAACAGTTCGGACCGCACCGAAATATGCAAAATTTCGTATAATTTTTTAACCGTTGCCACAATATGGGCTGTAATGCTAACAAAAAGAATATGGGCTCCAAAAAAACCTTAAGAATTAGCAAATGGGCTGTAAATTATTAGAAATAATGGCAGATGGGTTGTATGCTGTTTTCCACAGATTTGAGGCTTTCCTAAAAAAAGGTTGACGCACAAGCACTGACTGTTGGATGTCCATCCAACGGCCGTCGTGCTTCTTCAATCTCTGCTCTTCCTGCTCCAGCCGCTCAAACAAGCGCCGGCGGGACTGCCTGCTCCCTCCTCCTCGCGGCCGGCTGTGCTGCCGCGCAGGCCTCACCGCCCGACCGTACTCCCATCGCTGGCCTAGCCATCCCTCTACTCACCCACACCTGCTGTTATTCTCCGGCGACGGCAGACGAACCAGTAAACCCTCGTACAGTCGTACTCCCCTCCGCGTGGGAAACAACTGCCGAGTCTTCCCTGCCTCCGTGTCGTCCCCTTCCTAGGCCTCGCCGTCGTCCACCGCCCTGGTGCTCTCGGCGCGGCGTGGTCAACGTGGTCAAGGAACGACTTCCATCGGACGTGGACTGTACGTGGAGAGGCTGACAGCTGGGTCCACGGCCGCAGCAAGGAAGTGCCTCCTTATTACGCGGAAAATAATGATTCCTCCACCTGACAGCTGGGACCCACCGGACGGGCCACTGTATTTCGCGAAAAAAACGTTTCCCCCTGACTGCTGGGACCCACCAGCTACATCTTCGCACGCAAGGAAGTGCGTCCGGGCAAAAAAAACGATTCGCCCCCTGACTGCTGGGACCCACCAGCTACATCTTCGCAGGCAAGGAAGTGCCTGACAGTCGGGACCCACCTGGTCGAAGCGTACGTAGTGTTGTCATTCTGGTCGCGAACGTGTACGTACATACTGGTCGATGTAGAGGCGCGCACGTGTCGTAGTAGAGGCGCGCACGTAGCATTTACACGTACGTACAACGGCCAGGGTGCAAGAAAGAAAATACGGCCACGTATGTGTACATACGGGCGGGGTCTCGAACGCCTACTCGCGCATACGTACGGCCAGGGCTCGTGTACATGGCTGGGTCGGAACGGAGAAACAGCGTCGTCGTCGTGTTCATGGGGAGGCAACGGAATGCGTCGTGTTCATGGGGAGGCAACAGAATGCGTCGTGTTCATCGGGAGGGCTTGGACGGAACATGCGATGGAAACGAGGCCTGGCGTACCGCAGAACGGAGGAAACGGCCTTGTGTTCGACCGGCCACGTTCGAAACGGGATCCTGTTCATTGGGAGGGGTCTGGCGTACCGCAAAACGGAGGAAACGGACCTCCTACGGTCGAAACGGGGGTCCTGTTGATCGGAGGGGTGTGGCGTACGCAAACGGAGGAAACGACTTGTGTTGGAGCGCTACGGTCGAAACGGGGGTCCTGTTCATCGGGAGGGGTGTGGCGTACCGCCAAAACGGGACTCCACGGGATACTGTTCATCTCCACCGTCGACCTCCTCCAGCCTCCACCGGCTCCTGTTCATCCAGCCTCCACCGCGCGCTACTCCACCGGCTACTGTTTCAACCAACCCCTCCACCGTCTACTGTTCATCCAGCCCTCCACACCACGGGTCCTGTTCAACCACCCCTCCACGGCACCCCTCCACCGTCTACTGTCATCCAGCCCTCCACACCACGGGGTCCTGTTCAACCACCCCTCCACCGTCTACTGTTCATCCAGCCCTCACACCACGGGTCCTGTTCATTCCACCCCTCCACGGCACCCTCCACCGTCTACTGTTCATCCAGCCCTCCACCACACCACGGGGTCCTGTTCATCCAGAGGCAACGCCACCGCTCACTGTTCATCCAAACCCCCCCCGCAACGCTCACTGTTCATCCCATCGATCGGCTTCAGTTAGCAGCAGTAGCGAAGGAATCGCTCGATCGGGTTCAGTTAACAGCCATCGATCGATCGCTCGGGTTCAGTAACGCGTAGCCTGCAGTGCAATCGCTCGGGTTCAGTTAGAGCCCAACGCCTCGCTCGGGTTCAGTTAGAGCCAACGCCTCGCACACATGCGCGTACGTGTACGAGAGAAACGCGCATCACTCGGCCCCCGACCTCCCACCGTAACCGGGAACTCCCCGAAATTTTCCTCCCCCTCGCTTCTACCACGGTTTTTTCCGTCATGGACGGCCCAAAGAATGTCATGCAGCTGCGTCTCCGGCCCGCCCAGGACGAAAAGCCCATTTTTCTGTCATGATTTTTTGTCATAGAAGTAGGAGCCCACCACATCTATGATGATACCGGGTTTTGTCATAATTATCGTCATAGAAGTGTCATATGTATGACAGAAAAAAATTTCGTTCGGCTCAAAATGTCACGGATATGTCTTTTTTTTGTAGTGTATGAAAGTTTTTACTATATCCCTCTTGGATGCCCATCATATTAGGACTAGTTTCATAACCAAAGCAAACCTACCATGCTGTTCTAAAGACTCTCAAAGTGATATAAGTGAAGCATGAGAGTTCGTTAATTTCTATAAAATAAAACCACCACCGTTCTCTAAAAAGATATAAGTGAAGCACTAGAGCAACAACAAACTACTCCGAAAGATATAAGTGAAGATCAATGAGTAGTCGAATAATTATGCAACTATATGAAGACTCTCTAACATTTAATAATTTCAGATCTTGGTATTTTATTCAAACAGCAAGCAAAACAAAAGAAAATAAAATGACGCTCCAAGCAAAACACGTATCATGTGGTGAATAAAAATATAGCTCCAAGTAAAGTTACCGATGAACGAAGACGAAAGAGGGGATGCTTTCCGGGGCATCCCCAACCTTAGGCTTTTGGTTGTACTTGAATATTACCTTGGGCTGCCTTGGGCATCCCCAAGCTTAGGCTGTTGCCACTCCTTATTCCATAGTCCATCGAATCTTTACCCAAAACTTGAAAACTTCACAACACAAAACTTAACAGAAAACTCGTAAGCTCCATTAGCGAAAGAAAACAAAACACCACTTCAAGGTACTATAATGAACTCATTCTTTATTTATATTGGTGTTAAACCTACTGTATTCTGACTTCTCTATGGTTTATAAACTCTTTTACTAGCCATAGATTCATCAAAATAAGCAAACAACACACGAAAAACAGAATCTTTCAAAAACAGAACAGTTTGTAGTAATCTGTAACTAACGCAAATTTATGGAACCCCAAAAATTCTAAAATGAATTGCTGGACGTGAGGAATTTATCTATTAATCATCTGAAAAAGAATTAACTAAATAGCACTCTCCAATAAAAATGGCAGCAATTCTCGTGAGCGCTAAAGTTTTTGTTTTTTTACAGCATGATCACAAAGACTTTCCCCAAGTCTTCCCAACGTTCTACTTGGCAGAAACACTAAATTAAACATAAAAACTCAATCATAACAAAGGCTAGATAAATTATTTATTGCTAAACAGGAGCAAAAAGCAAGGAACAAAAATGAAGTTGGGTTGCCTCCCAACAAGCGCTATCGTTTAACGCCCCTAGCTAGGCATGATGATTTCAACGATGCTCACATAAAAGATAAGAATTGTAACATAAAGAGAGCATCATGAAGAATATGACTAGCACATTTAAGTCTAACCCACTTCCTATGCATAGGGATTTTGTGAGCAAACAACTTATGGGAACAAGAATCAACTTGCATAGGAAGGTAAAACAAGCATAACTTTAAAACTTTAAGCACATAGAGAGGGAACTTGATATTATTGCAATTCCTACAAGCATATATTCCTCCCTCATAATAATTTTCAGTAGGGGTGGGCACCTGCACCAATGTCGGCATCATAGGGGTCGTCGGTGTATTAGTGGTAGGTGGTATCCCTGATGAGTTTTGTGACGACCACCCTTGCCGCCCTTTGGCTTCCGAGGGCGCGCGGCCGCATGAAGACATGCAACGGCTGGATTTTGTGGCATGCAGGCATTGAAGCCGGCCGCCACCTATGTCCCGGCTATATCAGGGTGTTGCATAGACTGAAACATTGCCATTTGTTGTTGCTGCTGCGCATAGCCACCCATCGGTTGAAGAAGGAACGGCTGTTGTTGCACGAACTGGCCCGGGGTAGCGAAGAACGGCTGCTGAAAGTGAGCTTGATACGCTGAGGACTGCCGCAGAGGCTGTTGTTGTAACCGAGGCTGCTGCACCGGCACGAAGCCACCTGGCGTCACATACGACTGCGTGGCCTGCACCGGAGCGAAGCCAGGCGCGCCGTCCGTCGGAGAAGAAGCCGGCTGGGAAGAAGTTGGAGGCTGCAAGGGCTGGTGGCCGGTGGTGGTGCCCGGCGGCGCGGAAGGATCGCCGTGTGTCATCGTTGCAGAGGCGACAACGACAGCGAATGTGCGATTGAAATTAGGGTTCACCCCCTGCACTTTCCTGTTCCACATATGTCCTAGCCAATGGCCGAGATCAACCATCCGAAGTGGATGCTCAGGATACGCCTGCAGACTTGGTGCGGCCGCCGATGTTGGATCGGGAACAATGATCGCCATGACGGCCCGTTCGGGTTGGCCCGAGGACGGCGGAGGCCCACGGAATTTCGGCAGGATTCCTCCATCGCCGAGACATGCTCGCGGTAGTAGATCACCGGGCGTTCTTGGCAGCGACAACCGAGGTGGCGGAACCGGGCCGATCCAAGGCTTGATCAGAGGCCTCGACCGCCCGAGAACCCCAAAGACGCCACGGGAGGGAGCTGCAGCCGTCGCCAACACATTCGAGGAGGAGGCCGCCGCACCCTCCATCGAGACCGGTGAAGGTTCTCCGATCTTGTCCGACCTGCAAACAGAAGACACCTCACCTGCCCGTCGAGCCGAAGGCCTATCCCAAACTCTAGACGCTGGAGTAGGGTAGCCGATGTCCGCCCAAAACTTGTCTGCCAACTCCTCGTCCTTTTTCCTCCGACAAACTGCAGAAGACAAAAGAAGAGTTGTCGGGGGAGGAGTTGTCGCCCGTTTGCGTCGTCTCCTCCGCGTCGAAAGAACCAAGGCAGGAGAACCGGGAGCCTGAGTTGCTCGGCGACGTCGGCGACCAACAAGGCGCCAGAGTCAGTCGCCGCCGAGAGGCGATCCGCATTTCTATAAGCAGTTTGCTGTTGCATCACAAATGAATGCTCACTAATAGTAATTACCTCTTACCTTTACTTTGTGCAAGCTTATATTGTTTGTGTCTTGTGCTTTCTTATAAGCTTGTTATTGTGCTTGTCATATAAGTTGTCCACCTAGTTGCATATCTTTTTTTATCTAGACAACTTATTTTCTTGTTAACCCTAATTTGTTTAAAAGAGCTAAACTATTAGTTGCTTATTCACCCCACCTCTAGTCAACCTTATCGATCCTTTCACTTGGCCCATGTGCTTGAGAAGGGGGATTTGGTTTGCTTATCTACGCAAACGACAGCCGTTAAACCTATAAATATGTGGCCATGTGTTGCGGATAGACTCCACCTTGGGAATGTTCCAGTCCAGGGCCATGACCCTCCATAACTCTCTAGCCAGTGGGCACCTGCAAAGCGCGTGGAATCTGTCCTCACGTTCCACACCACAGAGGGGACAGGCGTCAGTAAGCTTGAGGCGCCGTGAGGCTTTGTTGGCCCAAGTAGCGAGTGAATTAGTCACAACTCTCCATGCAAACACGCGTACCTTAGGGGGAGCAGGGCACCCCCATATGATCTTCCAGATGGCGCGATAACCATCCGGTGCCTTGCTCGTGGCGGTAGCCGATGGACGCTCGCGCTCGTCCATGGCAAGGCGATAGGCAGACCGAACGGTGAAGATACCGTTCTTCTCCGGTGCCCAGGCGATGATGTCGTCGGTGACGCGCGGCGAGGTGCGGATGCTGGTGATGATGTCGATGTCCGCTGGGAGGAAGTGGCGGCAGAGGAGGTCGGTGCGCCAGGACCCACCACCATCCAGGAGCTCGGTCACCCTCTTTAGGCGACAGGTGCCCTGCTGCGTGATGGGATGGCACGAGGGCTCCCTAGGAAGCCAGCGGTCGCGCCAGATGTGGATGTCCCGGCCATCCCCGACACGCTAGATGATGCCCTTCTTCAAGAGCTCCAGGCCGTGCTGAATAGCCTGCCAGGTGGGGAAGGCGTTCCTCGAGAACACCGTATCCTCGAGGCGTCCATCATGATAGTACCGAGCCTTGAGGACCTGCGCACATAAGCTGTTGGGTTTAGTTAGTAAGCGCCAGGCTGTCTCGCTAGGAGAGCCTGGTTAAAGAGGCGGAAGTCTCTGAACCCCAATCCACCCTTGCTTTTTTGTGCCTGAATTTTCGGCCATGCTAGCCAGTGTGTCTTTCTCTTGCCCTCTTATGCACCCCATGAAAAATTACGAACCATTATGTTCAAATCATCAGAGACTGACATAGGAAGCTTGAAGACACCCATAATATAAGTAGGTATTGCCTGTGCAACAGCCTTAATCATCGTTTCCTTACCGGCGAGAGAGAGAGGGTGTCACCCCAAGCAATAATCCTCTTCATTAGCCTGGACTGCAGATTTTGGAATTTACCTCGCGACATGCGTCCGTCGGGTGTTGGAAGCCCTGGATACTTTTCCTCAAAGGTAAATGTACCTATGTTCAGAATTGCTCTCACCACTTCCTGTTTTTCCAGAACGCAAGAGGTACCAAACAATGTGCTACACTTTGTCGGATTAATAAATTGTCTAGTAGCTTTTGCATATGTATTTAGCACTTTATGTACCTTTTTTGCTTGGTCCTCCTCTGCCTTAAAAAACAACAGTGTGTCATCTGCAAACAGAAGGTGAGACACACCTGGAGCTCTGCGACAAACTTTCAACAGAGTGTAATCACCTTTTTTCTCACCATCTTTCAACAAAGCAGAGAGACCATCAGCCATAAACAGGAACAAAAATGGGGACAAAGGATCACCTTGCCGTAGCCCGCGCGACGGTGCGAACGATTCCAAGAGAGTTCCATTAAATTTAATTGTGTATCTCACCGAGGTGACGCAAGCCATAATCCAGTCCACCCACCGGCGAGCAAAACCCATCTTTTTCATTATTCGCTCCAAGAAGATCCAATCCACTCTGTCATATGATTTGGATAAGTCCAGCTTGTACGCACAAAAACTTTTATTAGGGTCCTTTTCCTTCTGAATAAAATGAAAACACTCAAAAGCGATTAATGCGTTATCAGTGATCATCCGTCCAGGAACAAAGGCGCTCTGCTCAGGAGAAATAATATCATCCAAAATGGGTCTTAGCCGATTTACCAAGCACTTTGCCACCACCTTGTAGATGACATTGCATAAACTTATGAGACGAAACTCCGCGAGCCTTTCGGGATTATCCACCTTCGGGATGAGGACAATGGAAGTGTTGTTCACCCCCTCAGGCATGACCCCTGTATGGAAAAACTCCTTTACCCCTGCAATAACCTGCTCCCTCATTACTGTCCAATTTCGCTGGAAGAAGCGGGCTGGGAAGCCATCCGGACCTGGTGCCTTCAGCGGTCCGATCTGAAACAAAGTGTCAGCAATTTTCTTGTCCGAGAAATCTGCACACAGTCCATCGTTCATACGGTTAGTCACACGAGTTTTAATAAGATCAATTACTGGATCCGCACATAAAAAAGTGTCAGCAGCAAAAAGTTGTGAGAAATAGGCCGTGGCCATGGCCGACATGGACCCGTGGTCCTTATGCATGACCCCTTCATCATCAATAAGGGCCTTAATGCGGTTCTTACGGGCGCGCCATACCGCTTTCCGATGGAAAAACTGAGTGTTGCGATCACCTTCCCTCAGCCATGCAATACGGGACCTCTGCATCCATAACATCTCCTCTCTGTACAACAACTCATTCATCCGGTCGGTCGCCTCCCTGATATCTTTCTTGTCTGCATTCATAGACATAAGCTCCTCCAAACAAGAGCGGGATTTGTTAATTTCCTTAATAACATTACCAAAAAATTTCCAGCTCTACTCTTGCAGTTTTTTCATCATATTACCCAACCCAGAAGCAATATCACCCAGATTCAGCAAAGAACCCAACTCAGTCCAGGTGTTCATAATTACCTCAGGTAAGGATGGGTCCCTTTTCCACATGACCTCATATTGTCTGCAACTCCTTCCCGATTGCTGGCGTGGCTCCTCAACCTCACAACGGAGTAGGATGGCTAGGTGATCGGAGCTGGGCGCCACTAGGTGCTCCACCCTAGCATGAGCAAAAATGTCCCTCCATGCATTGTTGGCGACGACACGGTCAAGGCGTACCTTGACGTTCGCCCTTCCGCCTCGGCGAATATCAAAAGTATACGAGAGGCCTGCAAAACCGAGATCGCCCAAACCACAAACCTCAAGGACATCTAGAAAATCAAGCATTTGACCTGTCGAACGCGGTGTGTCGGAGAAGTGCTCAAAACTCCACATCGCTTCGTTGAAATCTCCCACCACGACCCACGGCAAGCTGGCCTGTTGATGAAGATTATGGAGGAGGGACCACATGTGATGACGGTCCTTCGTCCACGACTCGCCGTAGACACAGGTGAGCCTCCAGGGTGGCTCACCCGCCGCACCAGTTACATACGCATCAATATATCATTCATTTATTTCTTTTACATCGAGACTCACTGACTCATGCCAATACAAAGCAAGACCATCACTACGACCCACACAATCAAAAGGTTCAAAACCTCTCAACCCTAACCTAGCACGGTACCTCTTCATATTATTTTTAGACTACCTAGTTTCACAAAGAAAAACGATACTAGGGGACTGAGCCTGCACTAGCCTCACAAGATCACGAACTGTCCGAGAGTTCCCCCCACCTCGGCAGTTCCAGCTTAAGATATTCATTGCTTCTGACGAGGCTCCGCCGGCCCCGTCAGTTCGTCGGCGGCCCCTGGGCCGACTGCCTCCATGGTGTTAGACGCCTCCCTCATCTCCTGGTCTGCCATCCCTCCGTCCAGCTGGGTCTGCTGCCCCTCTAGAGTCCCCATGGTCTTACGTTTCTTTGGTGTACCTGAAATCACACACTCAGCTGAAGTGGTCGTGGTAGCAAAAACCACCATAGTCATGTCTCCCACCTCCTCTCTTGTACCAGTAAAATGATCATTGGCAGTGGCGCGCTTTCCCAAGGTCAACACAGCCTCTGATAGCTCTGCATCAGCCATTCTTATTTCATGCAAGAGGTTACGCATAGCCGGAATCATGTCAGAGCTCCTTGGCTTTGAGCGGTTTGAAACCTGGGTGTTGGTTGAGGAGTTCTCACATGCATGTATGTTGGCTGCTGTAGCTGCATGTTGTTCCTCCGTCATACCCTTGCTGCAACCCGACATGGACTTCATTTGTTTAGCCAACAACTCATCAACAGTTGGGTTATCCGTTGCATGATCAGCAGCATACTCCTCCCCCTCACCCGCGGTTTTCATCTGGTTCCCAATCGCCAGTGTTTGCAGCCGCGGATTGAGACGCCCAGCAGCCGTGGATCCACCGTTGGAAGGCTTCGGGCGAGCAGCATCCACGGAGGGAGCCCTATGTGCGCCCCCACCGACCTTCGGGTTCACCTCGGCCACCAGCGACTCCTTGTCGGCCTCGTGTGCAGACGACGACAACATCCCGACAGGCGGCGGCGGCGGTGACGACGCGTGGGGTTCGCGATCCGACGACTTGCGTGGTTCCCTGTGCAGTCCCTCCGTAACCCTAGATGAGTTTTTGTAGGAAGAAGAAGACCTTCTTTCCTTGCGGCTGGGGTTAGGGCGTCCCTGATCCTCCTCGTGTCGTGATTCAGCAGGACTCCACCCCTCATACTCCAAGATGTATGCGGGATCGCAACGCCTTAGGAAGCCGTGCGATCGATTAGCGGACTCGGCCGCGGCTGTTCCGACGCCCAGCCAAGACTGAGACGCGGAGGAAAGGCCACATACAGCCGGCGCGGTGGCCGGGGGTGGTGGCTGCGGGGTGGTCGGCTCCATATCGCCAAGGGCGAGAAACCCTAGCGAGAGAAGACAATGTTGATGCTCATAACATTAGTTTTTACTAGCAAAAAGGCCCGTGCGTTGCAACGGGAGGAAAAAACCCTCTCATATCTCTAGCTGAGTCAGTTGGACATACTGTGTGTGGCCGGTTGGCAGGTTATGAGATCGAACCCTACCATCGGCAATTTTATTTTTTTGCCGGCTCTCCAAAGCTGGGCCACGGTGTGCCGCCAGATGAGCTTCCTTCGTTGGGCCAAAACGGGTGACAAGTAACGAAAGCAAATAGCCTATATGCAATTAATTGAAACAAGACCAAACGAAGCGGGACAAAACCAAGAATATCACCTCCCTTTAATAGTAGGTATAGATATAGATTATTATTATTATTAATGTTACTCTTGTTGGGCAAAAGAAAAAAAAACTAAGGATGTACCAAACGGACAAAGAAAGACGTATGAAAGAAATATGAGTGCGGAAAAAAAAATGAAGAAACAACCATTCCTTTAATACTAGGGGTATAGATAGATTATTAATAATAATGTAACTCTTGTCATGAAGAAAGAAAAAAACCGAGGACGTACGAAACAAAAAATGAAAGATGTACGAAAGAAACCGAAGGACGAAAAAAAAGTGAAGAAACAATCCTTGTAATAAGCATAGATTTAGATATAGATAGATCATCCTATATGCGGACTGAACCGTAAAATTTCCCTTTCTCGTTCCATGCCTAAAAATCATGGAAGAATATCATCTGGAAACCAACATTTAGTCGGAACCGGTGAAAATCATGTGAAAACAATGTTTGGAAGTTTTTAAAAAAATCTTTAAAAAGTATGAGAGGTTAAGTGGGTGATTTTCTATTGCCATGCAAATCTCATGTTCAAACACATCATGGGACGTGAGCTATGAAAAATATAAAATCAACATTGAATAGTGCCAAACAATAATGTCACTATTCATTCCTGAATTTGTCTTTTCATTCATAGCTCACATACCGTAATGTATTTTTACTTGTAATTTTACGTGACAATAAAACATCAACCTCTAACATCCCCATTTTTCAGATTTTTTCAAAACGTGGTTTTCACAGAGTTTTCTTTGGATGTTTGGTTCCCAAAAATCATCAACCTGAGAGCTTACGGTGCCGGCCCATTCCAAAGACCTGAAACGGGCTCCTGGCCGTACATATCACTGGATCGACCCGGCCCGGCCCGGCCCGCACCATACCTTGTCACATCTCCCACTTCGCGTGGCAGTCGTCAAACCAAGTCTCGCACGCCATCTTGGCAAGCACTCTCTCCTCCCCCACCGCGCCGCCGAGCTCCGCCTCCGGCCGACGCAAGCAGCCCACCTCGGACGAATTCTTCTTCCCCTACCCCTCGTATCTACCGGGATGGCGTCGGGTGGAGATCCCCCATCCGGGTTCGCTGGTGAGCCATGCCCTTCCTTGCTTGGATTACCTGTTCTACTCTGCTCCGATCTCTCCTCCGCGGCGAGCGATCGAGCCCAATCTCGATTCCTGGACTAGCATCGCCGTGATTTAGTGACGGATTTGTGTGCTCTGCCGCGGAGTACCGGTCTAAGTACGCCCACCCATGCCTCGATTCGGTTCGTTTTCTTCTTAAGCGCGCGCGTGCAGGATCGAAATCTTAGTGAGGGTGTCTCGTACCCTAAATCACTAACGCTAGCAGTTTCGATTCCCACAAAATTGGAGCCTCGTTAAGTCCGCCCCTGCACGCGGAGCAATGGCCAAGTTAATTGATGATAAGGAAATAAATGCCTGGCAACTGTTTGACGATAAGGGAATGTTTCGTCCAACTGATTCTCCTACTCATATCTTCCCCTGTTGTGCTATTATTTGTTTTTGTTTTAGAGAATTCCTGTTAGGCGGTTTGTTGTATACAATTCCTGTTAGGCTGTTATTACTCTCGTGTGTGATGCGTTGTAGAAGCACGGCTAGTTTGTTGTGAATGGAACCAAAGACCAAGATGCTTGATGCCATGTTAGTTCTTTCACCCTGTATCCTCATGCTGGCAAGCAAGAAAGATGCAGGTGTACAGAAGGCTCAGTTTCATTTGACAATTTTGCCTACATCTGACTGACATTGTTGATGTAGGTTGGAGTTTGTTTATTTAACTGCCTGCCATCTGGTGTAGTTGGTACAGATGAAACATTGCGTTCTCGTAAATAAATCTCAGAACTATGCAGAATTCATAACAGTGCTTCTGCTCAACTTCTTTACTATGTCATGTACGCTTCTGTTCTGAACCACTTCTTTTGCAGATGAGAGCAAAAGTAAAAAAACAGAAGGATCATCCAACGAAGGTCAAGGGGTTCCTCCAGCTGCTGCTGCAGGCTTGTCGGGTCCTTTCGATTTTTCTTCTATGCAAAGTTTGCTCAATGTACACCCCCAACCCCACTCACTCACCCTAACACAATCATAATAAGTCTTGTACATGCTGACTATCCTATTGATTTTCATCATTTAAATATGCACTTGCTGGGTATTATTAATGTGTTCTTTTTTGATTTTACATAATTCTGCCTGTGGCAGATCCATTGATACTTGCACCTTTAACTTTTCAATTGAGAAATATTTTTGACTTCAACTAAATGAATTCTGGTTTCTAGGATCCGTCTATAAAGGAGATGGCGGATCAGATTGCAAGGGACCCTGCATTCAATCAGATGGCTGAGCAGCTACAGAAAGGTGCTCAGACTGCAGGAGAACAGGGCATGCCTCCATTGGATCCTCATCAATACATGGAAACAATGCAAAGGGTCATGGAAAACCCTCAGTTTATGACAATGGCAGAGCGCCTCGGGACTGCTCTTATGCAGGTACCATCTACTTTGCCCAAAGGACTCCCCTGGATTTTGTTTTCTGCTGTTTATTTTGCTGGCAATGACCTAATTGTCTTACCAACTTAATTGGCTTAGGATCCTGCTATGTCCAGTATGCTGGAAAATTTGACTAGTCCATCACATAAGGAGGAGCTTGAAGAGCGCATGTCTCGGATTAAGGACGATCCAGCCTTGAAGCCAATTCTTGATGAGTTAGAGAATGGTGGTCCTGCTGCAATGATAAAGTAGGGTATATTTTCTAGTGATATATCATATTAGACTGTATACAACTTGCTTGATGTGCTTTTCATTTGCTCATGTAGGTACTGGAATGACCCTGAAACTCTTCAAAAGATTGGCCAGGCAATGGGAACTACGATGCCATTTAGCACTGTCTCTACTGCTGAACCTTCTGGTACTGAAGAAACTGAAGAAGAAGGTGAAGATGAAGACGAGTCCATTGTCCACCACACTGCCAGTGTTGGTGACGGTGAGGTAATGGCGCTAACAGTAGAACTGCGGATTTGAATTTCCATTCTGTTTTGAGCTGATATATAATTGCATATGTTTATATGCCGTGTTGGTGTTACACTATAATTTGCTTAGTCAGTGTCCATTTTGACCATAGTTACTACAGGTTTTACGGTATTGTTTGGGTGGTAGTAATGGAAACAATTTTGCTTTATGACATTGTGCCTGCTTTTCAATACATGACCCAGCCTTATGTTGGTATTTGGAGAAATGACAGACTCTTGGCATGTAGGTTATGCTCAAGAAATTTGCCAGCTTGCAATCTGTGTGCCCTCCATTGCATCTGCCCCGCAGAATCGTTTACTATTCTTGCTACACAGTTCGGCTTTTTGGCCTCTTATGTGGAGCCTGCAATGGTGTGCCCAGTGTTCATGCTTCACATGATCACGAACATAATGTAATTTTAGTAAGATGTATGCAAGGGTCAACTAGAGCAGCTTCATTTACAGTCTTCGTGATGTCCGTTTTCCAAAACAACTTCTCTAGATTTTCAAATATAGCTGCACTGTTATTTCTATTGGATTTGTTATTGCATTGCCGCCTTTATTTACAAAATAAGTCATCCAACAGGGTCTGAAGAAGGCTCTAGATGGTGGAGCAGACAAGGATGAAGAAGACTCTGAGGGAAGAAGGGCCTTGCACTTTGCATGTGGATATGGTGAGGTATGAAGATCTGCTCATTGCTCAACTCTCTTAGCCTATAACAGTAATCCAGTAATTGAACTTGTGATTGACATACTGTTTTTTCTACTTCATTACTACAACAAATGATTAGGCAAGCTAAGAAAAAACATACTATATATTGAGTTGCCGTCCATGGGAGGTTCATGGTAGTTACTCTTTGAGAAGTGCAAATATCTTGTTGTGACCAGTGACCCTAATACTAGTGGAAGCTTTCTAGTTATTGTTCAATAAACAGCTAGACTTGAAATAGTGAGCTTTTTTTGCAGGAGAATAATGAGCCTGTCTAGGGACTGCAGACTTCTGATTTTTAGATCAAGTTATTTTAGCAACCTTTAGACTAGTTATTTTCACAGATTATATGAATTTTATTTTATTTTCTTCTTCTGCTTTGAAGCATATTCCATGGTTTTATTTGATAGAACGGAGAGCTTTATGCTTATTTGTCAGAAGAAAATTAGTTTTGGGCGAGTTGATTCATGAGTAGCCAGTGCCTAGCGACCTCTATAAGTGGTCAAGCTATAGTAATTACTTCTGTGATTTATATTTGTGAGCCATCATCATTAACTTGCCAGGAGCTGGTAATGACCAGTTGGCCAAGGGCCGCCTACTTAGAAATATAACTGGTATATCTGGTACCACTGTATCAAGATTGTAAATCTCCATCTCCAACTGTTTAAATTCTCCCAGTTGATGGTCTTTAGGAAGCCACTTCAAAAACTACACTTGTGAAGGTTATATTCAATGCTGGAAGCCTGGAACACAAAATCAATGAATTGCATTGCCATCATCTGCTGTTGTTTGTAGTCTATGCTACAATTGTGGAATCTAGATTGTGAGTTGGGTCAAATGCCATTAGTAACTGTATGGCCTCCTTGTATATTTGATGTCTGTTAGGTAGTTTAATAATTCAGTGACAAGGAATTGTATGAATTTTGCGTTTCAGTTCAAGTGTGCGGAAATCCTCCTTGAGGCGGGCGCTGCTGTAGATGCCATGGATAAGAACAAGAACACCCCACTGCATTACGCTGCTGGCTATGGCCGGAAAGAGTGTGTGGATCTTCTGTTGAAGCACGGCGCTGCTGTGTAAGTTAAATCCACTCTCCCCTGCCCTTCACAAGGTCTGATCCCTTGATGCTTATTTGACCATCTCCAATGTTCCGCAGCACTCTCCAAAACATGGATGGGAAGACGCCCATCGACGTCGCCAAGCTGAACAACCAGGACGAGGTCCTCAAGCTGCTCGAGAAGGACGTGTTCCTGTAAATCACTTCACTTGGCCCCCATGAAGAGACATGGACGTCATCATGCTTTACATTCCTTGGCATTGGTTTTATATAGTCATACTTGAATCGGCATTTTATTCGTTGTGTAAGAATCTACTACCTGTGGTAGCTAGCCTGCAGGCCGACTGGCTGAGGTTAGAACTGCATGTTACTGTATATGGCGACTTGTGTATCGTCCGCTTTGTTTCTGTTGATTTCACTAGAGTAATCCAAGACTGTAAGATTATTTTTTGTGTTGCGCAGAGTTTGAAGATGGTATGCGTGCCGTTTACTGGAAAGATAAACTGCGATTTGAAACCCTGAATCTACCCAGTCAAATCCATGGCAATAAAATGGATACTGGATGCAATCTCTTCCACCCCATGAAAAAGCCGTTTGAACCTTGGGGATCGGGTTTTTGGTGTAGCATTACAGGGAGAAATTGCATTCACCTCCCAACAGAACTGCTCTAGTGTCGTCGGCTCCCCTGTCTCCACGACGGTGTGTTAAAAAGTGCCTCGATCATTGCTAATCTAATCGTGCATTTGAGCCATGCCTGGTTATGTTGATATAAATAGATTAGCAAGAGATTAATTGTGTGAATAACCAGCAACACTATGAGACGAGCTGACGTTGCGCTGGTGGGAAAGGAACCCATGCTGCGCATTCAATTTCCTCTAGATCTGTGCAAAATGTTAGGTTAGTGTGAATGCTAGGGAACCGTTCTCCCTTGCAAGTTGCAACTGAGTCCAAAAGTCTTTCTCTAATTTCTGAATTGTCTGGCTTCACTGTTGAACATTAGGAACCTGCCCCTATTGTTGAAGTTATCGAGTGTACTACAACTTCTGTATTTTACTTGATGACTGTTGACCTCATGACAGGTTCCAAGTCAGGCACCCTTATTTAAAATGTGAGCTTATGCAGTCCTGGATGTGAGCTGTATGTGCTTACTCGATGTACTTGCTTTGCTAGACCAGGCAACAGCCATTCTGAGCTCTGAGCTCTTCTGCACAAGATTTTACGAGTCCCAGAAAACAAATTCAAGAAATACTAGCATACGAGAGGAATGGAAGCCACTGTGGTGAGTGTCGCGAAGTCCGTGCTGAATGGAGCACTCGGAAGGGCCAGATCTGCCGCTGCGGATGAGGTTTCTCTGCGGGTTGGCGTCCAGCGCGATCTGGCTTTCATCAACGATGAGTTTGAGATGATGCAGACCTTCCTGATGGCTGCCGACGAAGACCGGGCCCAGAAGAAGTTGGTTAAAACCTGGGTGAAGCAGGTCCGCGATCTAGGCTACGATGCTGAGGATTGCCTCCAAGATTTCGGTGTTCATCTGCAGAAAACTTCTCGGTGGTGCTTCCTCCGCACGCTGCTAGCACGGCGCCGCATTTCCAAGGATATCAAGGTGCTCAAGTCCAGGGTGGAGGATGTGAGCCAGAGAAACTTGCGGTACCGCCTCATTGAGGATTCTACCTCCAAGCCTGCCACCGACACCGAGCGATCTACTAACATCAGCAGGGAAGCAATATTTTGCAGTGATGGTCCAAGGATCACCGTAGTAAAGACGGACGAGCCAAAAGTGGATCTTCGCCGACTGATCACCAGCACAGATGACCAAGCTCTTAGGGTGATCTCGGTCTGGGGCGAATCAGGCGATGATCTGAAGAAACTGTCTGTCATCAGGGAAGTCTATGACAATCAAGAGATCCGCACAAAGTTTGGATGCCGTGCCTGGTTTAAGTTGATGGATCCCTTCAATCCAAACGATTTCCTCCAGTGCTTGCTCAGGCAGTTTTACTGGGCGTCTCTTCAAGAAAATGGGAAGACCCAACAAGGGGCAGCTACAGGGGTTGGTGTTCTGAAGAAGATGGAGATGGTTGCAGCAGATGGCCATCTGATTGACGAGTTTGATCGATATGTGAATGAGAATAGGTACCTGATTGTTATTGATGGCCTGTCTACCATAGTGGAATGGGATTGGATAAAGACATGCTTCCCTGACAAGAAGAACGGAAGCCGAATTATAGTATCCATGGAGCAAGTAGAAATTGCAAGGCTATGTACAGGGCACTCGGCCCAAGTAGCCAAGCTGGAGTTATTGTCATCACGCCAGCGTGCTGTATCTCTTCTATGACAAGGTAATATTACTATAGTTCTGATACAACCACTCATGAAACAAGAAACATGTTATATATTGCTAACTGAAAGTATTTCCATTCCTTTTATTAAATTGGGTAAATATAATTTGTCTCCTTATGGTTTACAAGCATTGCATGAGGAGACTGTCCTGATGTCCTGGTAATTAATGTATCCTGCTCTTCCTAAAAGGAATTTTAAATCTTGATATATGATTAAACTTGTAATCTCCATCGAAAATTTTCTACTTCCGTGTGAATATGCCTTTTAACTTAAAGTCCTTTGGTTAGCCCTCTTTTCATTTCTTTTAGTGACAATGACAGCCGATTTGGTCGCAAAATTATTAACACCTTTCTTATTGTACTCCAGCCCGAGTCTAGTTCAAACAATGTCACCAGTGCCGATAGCATCCAGGTGGTAGTCACCGACCACATAGTGGAGGAGGATCAACCTGTAAGCATGTGCGGGACCAGTTCGCATGACCTCTTCCCTGAGAAGGACTCCAACACAGCTACTGGAAAGAGCCTTACTCGCAACTGGACAATGAAGGCGGCTTTGGAGCAACATCAACTAGTCGGGCGAGAGGGAGCAATGTCTGAAGTCATTAAACTAATTCGTGAAGAGGGTGATCGTTTACATGTTATCTCCGTGTGGGGAATGGGTGGCATGGGGAAAACCACCCTTGTTAGAAGTGTCTACGGAAGCGAAGAGCTTAGTGGCATGTTTCAGAAGAGAGCTTGGGTTACCATATTGCATCCTTTCAACCGTGAGCAGTTCTTTAGGAGCTTAGCCATGCAATTACACTCAGATGATACCGGAAAGGACGTTAGCTTGATGGGAGATGGCACTGAAAAAAGGTTGCAAGTGATGGAAATTGCGGATTTGATAAAAGAGACATTCCGGCTTTTAGACAGGCTAACGTACCTCATTGTTCTCGATGACCTGTCGTCCAACACAGAATGGGATTCAATAATACCGCATTTCCCTAAGGATGAGATGACCAGTCGGATCATAATCACCACAAGGGAAGCAAGTGTTGCTAGCCGTTGTTCCAAGAAATACAAGCTGAGATCTCTAGGGGATGATGCCGCACTAGACCTCTTCAAAAAGAAGGTATGAATGGGCACAATTTTTTTTCTGGAAAGATGCATGGGTACAAATGAGATCCCTGCTTCTTCCTTTTGGTTTGAAGTTTATGTTCCGGCATCATGGCAAAAACTGCACTCCTCAGCCATGTTATCACAGGTTAGATGTAACTTCAAATGTGATAACAATGAAACATAACAATAGCAAAACTTACCACCATGATGTACCACTAGAAAAAATACCAAGGAAAACTAGGGATATAGGCATAGCACATGTAAAATTATTTACATTTCAGAATGTAAACACCAAATTTGTCTGTGATATCAGAAACTAGAAAATGTCAACTAGTATGTACTGAGCATGTTAAAAGTGCATGATGGGCTAGTGATCTTTGTTGGGGATGGATAGAAACAATGGGATGGACCAATTCATCGACATGGCAAATACGCGCATCCCAACTCGCCTCGCCTTGTAGTGAACTTTGAGGATAGTTTCAACCAACAGGAAGCACCGGAATAAACAAAACATGATTTAAGTGGAAAACCTCCTCAACATTTTTTTTTTTTTGAAAAAGGAGGATAACCTCCGTCCTCTGCATCAGAATGATGCATGCAGCCATATTATTAAACAAAGTGCGGAACAAAGTCTGAGGTTCAAATCTGGCTCACAAACTGAGCTTAACAAAACAGGAAAATAAAAGATGCCACAGCCGGCGAAGATAGCAACAGGCTACAATGCCTATACACCTAGCCTATTATTAGCTCGCCATCCAAATCGGTTGAAGTGAAGATAACCCGTGCTACCGTCTCCCACTGGTTGCACCCAGTAACCAAAAGCTCCCTGGAGTCCGCATGAGTGAGTAACGACCACGTACGGATCCAAGCAGTGGCTCTGTAAATAACCTACAAAAAGTTGATAAAGTTTTTCTGGTTAAAGATCATATCATTTATGTTGTTCCATATAGCCCAAAGTAGTGCACATATCCCTATCCGAATATGTCTCGTCATATTTGGTTCCACTCCATCTAGCCACGTTCCAAATAACATGTTAATGCAAGTTGGAGGGCTAACGTTGAAGGCTATATGTATTGTGTGCTATAGTAGTTTGCCAACGGGCACTCGAGAAAGAGGTGTTGTATAGTTTCATCCTGGTCACAAAAACAACATCTGGAGCTACCTACCCACCTTCGTTTTACCAGGTTATCTTTCGTCAAAATAACTCCCTTGTGGACAAACCACATGAAGATTTTAATTCTAAGCAGAACTTTAATCTTCCAGATATGAAGGGATCCCGAAATTGGCCCAGAGTCAATTAAATCCAAATACATTGATTTCACTGAAAAACTACCAGTCGTAGATAATTTCCAGTGTATGGTGTTTGTCTGGTCAGAGAGTTGAACCTCCATCAACCTGCGGACCAGATGAAGCCACGAGTTCCAACGTTCCCCCACCAGAGACCTCCTGAATTGGATATTAAGGGGGACCGACTGTATTACTGTAGCAACATAATCTTCCTTATGTTGTACAATATTATATAGAGTGGGATATTGTAAAGCCAGGGGCGTCTCCTCTAACCATGCATCTTCCCAGAATCTAGTCGTATTACCGTTACCAACGATGAATTTTACCCTCATCCTTATCAACCCTTTCCAGAACGACGAGTCATTGGGCCTTACAGTTACCTGGGCCAAAGTCTTAGATTGGAGATACTTATTCTGCAGAATTTGAATCCATGTACCCTCAGTCTCGGTAGATAATCTGAATAACCATTTAGAGAGAAGGCATTTATTCCTAACTTCTAAGTTCTCTATCCCTAACAACGGCGCGTCATGATTAAAGCTCATTGTCGCCTTTGTGCCTCCATCTTACTGGAGCAACCTTGTTGAAACCCAGGAGTTTGGAGAAGCAGCGACTAGGAAGTCATCGATACAGGCCATGGGACGCTGGCGACCACGATCCGGATAGATCGTCGTCGCGGGAAGCTAGCACTGAGGAGGGATAGAAGATAATCCCAACTCTGGAAAGAAGGAGGAGGGGACAAAAACCTCGCAAGTTCTACAACGGAGCCTTATCTGGCTAAGCTTCATCAGACAGAGATGGAGATGGAGCTGGAGAACAAAAACACGCCGCAATGCCATCCCCTCTGCAGGCCACCACCAACGTAGACAAACTCTAATTATGCCAGGTCGAATGCCCGACGATCGACACCATCCTCCGACTCGTTGACGCCACTCCGAGGAAAGACATCGACATGGGGAAAGCCAAGGAATCATTATTCTCATCGCCGCCGCCACCCCAACTTCATCAGCGACGAAGAACTTGAAGACCCTACAGGACATGGACTGGACACATAGATCTGTGGTCCGCCCACCCTCCTGCCGCGGGGAACCCGCTGGCGGGAGGAGGGCAGTGGCATGGGGAACACGCTGGCGGGTCGAGGGGAAGTGCTAGACACCTCCTTTTCACCAAACCCTAGAAAAACCAACGGCATACGAGCCCTTGCATATTGTATAGAATTATAAATAGTTAGATCAGATACAAAAAACATGTTAGATTTGTCACAAATACTTTCATCATGTTATTATTATTTTGCCTTGTGACCATGAGGTCACGGGTTCAAGTCCTGGAAACAGCCTCTTACAGAAATGTAGGGAAAGGCTGCGTACAATAGACCCAAAGTGGTCGGACCCTTCCCCAGACCCTGCGCAAGCGGGAGCTACATGCACTGGGGCTGCCCCTTTTGAAGGGGAGCCTTGACGCAGTGGTAAAGCTGCTGCCTTGTGACCATGAGGTCATGGGTTCAAGTCCTGGAAACAGCCTCTTACAGAAATGTAGGGAAAGGCTGCGTACTATAGACCCAAAGTGGTCGGACCCTTCCCTGGACCCTGCGCAAGCGGGAGCTACATGCACCAGGTTGCCCTTTTTTTTTAACTATGTTACAATAGAAATAGTCAAAGTCCACATGTTTTGTGAAACCAGAACCTGGAGGGAATAAGATGCTAATTTGAATTTCCTAGAATAAGAAATAACTGAAGGTTCTCCTTGAGCTCTTTCTACATGTACTTTGTCTCCATGCACTTTGATCATGTTTTTTTCATCTGAATAAAACCAACATCGCCTCAGTTAAAAAAATGATGTATTGCGGCTACAGTTTGTAGTAATTCATGCTAATCTTTGATTTATTGTTTATATTTAATTGACCATATGTGGCTTGAATAACTCTTAGACTTTTTGTGATTAAAGAATTTAACAGATGCAAAGAGCCTACAGCCTAGAACTGTATACAGTTCCCGTGCATCAAGTACTCACTTTCTTGAATCATGTTTCAGGTGTTTAGTGGTACTGAAATGGTTGATTTAACCGGTACCATGAGGGATCAGGCAGAACTTATTCTTAAAAAGTGTGATGGGCTTCCCCTTGCCATTGCCACTATAGGTGGCTTTCTAGCAACCAAACCCAAAACAAGTTTGGAATGGAGGAAACTGAATGATCATATCAGTGTGGAGTTGGAGAACAATCCAGAACTTGAAATGATAAAGACAGTCCTTATGTCAAGTTATGATGGTTTACCATATCATCTCAAGTCTTGCCTTCTGTATTTCTCAATTTTTCCGGAAGACAAAAACGTTAGACATGGACGGCTAATAAGGCGGTGGATTGCTGAGGGTTACTCAAAGGAAATGAGAACCAAAACTGCCGAGGAAGTAGCCGAGGAATACTTTACTGATATTATTAACAGGAGCATGGTGCAACAACTGAAAACTAGAGCTCCTTACACTGGGAAAATTACTGATTCCTGCCAAGTTCATGATCTAATGCGTGAAATATGTATCTCAAAGTCAGACGAGGAGAACCTTGTTTTTGTACTGGATGAGCATTGCACCTTGCAACCTACAGATAAAATACGGCACCTTGTTGTGCGCGGTAGTTGGAGCAGAGACCAAAAGAAGAAAGTGTTGGGAAGTGTATTGGACGTGTCCCACATTCGATCCCTGACTGTATTTGGAGAGTGGAAATCTTTTTTCATTTCTAAGAAAATGAGATTGCTTCGGGTGCTTGACTTAGAAGACACCGAAAATCTGCGGGATCACGACCTTGCGCCAATTGGGAAGCTTCACCACCTGAAGTACCTATCTTTAAGAGGTTGCTTATATATATACCATCTCCCAGATTCATTTGGTAATCTGTCAGAGCTGGAGACACTGGATATAAGAAGTACATTTGTGGTCACATTGCCAGCAAGCATCACAAAGCTCTCAAAGTTAAAATACTTCCGTGCCGGTCTCGTACCTACAGATGATGTGCTTCCCAGCAGTTATGTCAGAGAAATTGATCAGCCCTTGAAGGAGTTTGGCTTAGCAGCTTACAAGAGCTACGTACAGAAAAAATCCATTCATGACTTGGATGCAGTACCATATCTCTTCTTTCAGGCCCGTATCTGGTTGCGAGGGTGGGATGAGCATGGCATGAAAGTGCCCAGAGGGATTGGGAGAATGAAGGCCCTGCACACACTGGGTGTTGTCAACATTGCACGGGCGAGGGCCATGCCAAAGGAGCTGAAGAAGCTTACTTGGTTGCGTAAGCTTGGAGTGACTGGCATCAACAAGAAAAACTGCAAGGAGCTCTGCTCTGCTATCGTCAATCATGGCCGCTTGCTGTCCTTGTCGATGCGCGCCGAGGGTGAGCCTGGCTTAGAAGGATGTCTGGATGACTTGTCCCCTCCTCCAGATAGCCTCCAAAGCCTTAAGTTGTATGGCTATCTGGTCAAATTGCCTACATGGATCGAACAGCTTCAGATGCTAACCAAGTTAACTCTACGGAGTACCCAACTGGAGTATCATGCCATATTAGTACTTGCGAAGCTCCCAAATCTTGCCATTCTGCGTCTTTGTGATGGTTCGTTTAGGTGGGCTGAACTCAACTTCCATTTCTGCCCTGAGAGCTTTAAAAGTCTGACGGCATTGGAGCTTGAATTTCTACCTGGCCTCAACTCGGTTGAGTTTGAACAAAATGCAATGCCTAATCTTGAGCTGATACGGGTACTCCATTGTTTTTATGGAGGTGCCGATGGGTTTTCCGGGATACAATTTCTGTCAGGTCTCAAGGAAGTTTCACTCAAGGGTCACAAGGGCGACTTCAATGAAAAATTCAAGAAAGACTTGCGGGAACAACTGTCCAAGAATTCTAACAAGCCAAATCTGAAGATGGAGGACATGGCGAAATGGCTCTCGGCTGCACCTGCTCCCGCTCTTATCTTGAACAGTAAATTCGAAACAAACAATTAGAATTGTCAAAAAGGATCCCCAAAACATACATATTAATGCTTGAATCATGTATATTTTCCGACTTTTCATGGGAAAAAAAATCATTTTTTGCGCCATCTGCACACAAAAAAGAAACAATTCAGTGCGGACAATTTTATTGTTAATTACTCATAATGTCTTGTTGAAGGCTTATGCCATTACTTCATTACTTGGGTCTGTCTGCCTGCTCTTTACTCGATGGCATTTGATGACTTTTGGTTGCTTTAGACATTTTGCAAACATTGAAGTGCACCAGGTCCAACATCTGAGAGGAGGTAAACTTTTGAAAACAACCCTATGCTGCTTTTTAGGATGCAATCTGAAAATTTATTTACGTGAACACCTTTCAAAAGATTCTTCTTCACTAGCATTTTCATTCCCTTGTCGCTCATGTGCCCAGGTCTCATGCGTCACATAGCAAAAGGATCATCTCTCTTCAATGTATTGATAAACACGAGAGAGCTTATCTTGAACATTGATACATTTTACCTTTTGCAACAACCATGTTGCCTGTGATCAAGTACCCATCTCCGTCAAGCAATCCAACTAAAATCATGTTGATATGCAGTGCCTCAACTAACCTGGGATACTTGAGTGATGGTTTCTTTATCATTGTTTCTTATCTCCACAACACCCAAAATCACTAGTTGTATAGTCTATGAAGAGCTCTCTGCGAGATGTAGCAGATGGTATCACCGCTGCCTCGTATCCATATCATTGCTTCACCATCCACAAGGTGATTCTCTCCCCAACAGTGGAACCAAATATGTCCTCATTTTCTTTCATGCATAACGAACATGATCTCCTCAATTGCACTATTAGTCCGGTTTCCCTCACTATCACTGTCGTGATCTTGTTTCTAAGCACTTCCTTTTTGTCTTTATTCCACTTGTGGAATTGCCACTTGATGTAGCATGTCTCATGGCAGTGATAGACCGATAGCATACATAATCAACATACTTGCCTATTTATTTGCTTCTACTTTTAGATGCACTTTTTTTAATCTTTGCACTTGCTTCTTCCAGGTGACTCGGTCACCAACATTCTAAATTTTAGGAAGAGCTTCTTTTAGAAATCTTTCTATACTCTCCATTTAGTACCTTGGTCTTCTGAAGCAACACAAGGTTGTGGAGGAACAACTCAACATTTTTACTACAAAGTGTACATCACTAGTGTTGAAGGAACTACTTCAATGTGTTGTGCTAGATATCGCCCTAGAGGAAAAATAGGCTGATATGGCAGTCCAAAACTTCTAGAGCACAAGATATAGTTCAAGGTCTTAGATAAGAACTCCAAGTTTTATGCTATAGTGGGTACATATATAGGCTGGTTACAAACTAGATTTATAGTGCCTTGGGAAGCCTTCGCATATCAAATTTTACTTATAGCTAGAACACTCTATCTAGAAAAGAAGTACTTAAGAATCAACGTTCTAATCATAGCTAGAAAACAATAGCTAGGGTTAAGAAAAGAAAAGAAATACTAGACGAGACTAGAAGTATCAAGAAGTAGTCAAATATATTTGACTTCTATTTTTTTCTTCTTCTCTTACTTCTCTCTATTGTTTCTCATCATTCTCCCAGGTTGTGTGGAACTCAACCTTGAGTTATCTTTATAGAGTTTGTTCTGGGTGGTAAAGAGTCATGTCCGCAACGTTGAATGTGTTGGATATACCCATCTCACCGGGAAGATCTATCACATAAGCATTTTCATTTATCTTCCTCAGAATAGAGAATGGCCCATACCTTTGCCACATAAGCTTCCCTTTAAGACCTGAAGGTATTCTTTCTTTTTAGAGGTAGACTACCACCTTATCACCAATTTGGAATGATTTCACCATCCTTTTGCAGTCAACAAGTTGTTTATATTTCTGATTTTGTGCTTCCAAAACATTGCTAGTTTCTTCAAATAATTCAGTGTAGTTATCAGCAAAGAACAATGTTGATTTTGAGTTTCCGCTTAATGGTAGCTTAACCAAGTCCACCACATGTGTTGGAAATTTAGTGTAAAAAATAGAAAAATACTCCTTCATTTGGATCTATGCTTGGAGTTGTCGTAGGACAACTCGACAAGAGATAAAGCCAAATCACATTGTCCCTTTCTTTCTTGACAAACCCAATGCATCAGATTACCCAAAAAAGTGTTCATCACTTCCATTTGACCGCCATGGATGTGCAATAATGCTAGATTTTTTTTAATGTTTTATAGAATTACTTCCACAAATTGGGCCAAAATGCAGCAACAAACTTGCTATCACGGTTTGAGACGATGGACCATGGAACCCCATCAAGTCTAGTCACTTCTAGAAAGAATATATTTGCCACATGACGAGAATCCTTTGTCTTCGACATCGAACAAAATGAGCCACTTTAGAGAATCCGTTCATAGCCACAGACACAACGCCAATCCCTCATCTTGTTCTTGGCAAACTGGTGCTTGCAAGCCAAACAGGGTTATGTAGCACTTTCGTGGAAGTATCCCAATTAGTTATCGTCCCAATGAAGAGCAGGGAAGAGTATTTATATTGGCATTTATGTTACACACAAGGTGTCATATTTCTCATGTGAAGTAACTGCTTGAGCTTCTACAAATATTGTTACTGTCCTGGTGGACGAATAAACCAGAATGACTAAGGTAGAAGATTTATAGTAATGAAGGTAAAAGCTCTTAAAAGTAAATAACATAAATAAAAGTTGGAGTTGAGTTTCCTACAATGAAGAAGTTAGGCGCGAAGAGAATTCAGTTCATGGTAAGAATGTATCAAGTGTGCTAGCGCGACAGTAATACTAGTTACCTTGTATCATACTCATAAATATTTGATATGTGTGTTCCATAGGCAGACCACCCTAAAGTGATGAAACTCCTCTCAGGATTATATTTCATTCTATGGTCCTGCTTAGTCGTTGCCACAGAGTGGTCATCTCCACAATTAAGGTCCTTAGACCGGAACAAAGCATCAAGTTTCGTGGATCATCGTTATCTTATATTGTCTTCGGTTCTCATAGATATCTCCACCTGTCATGTCAGAGGTCACGAATTCCCTAAACAATATGTGTTACCTATGTAGGTCTCGAGATTATGTTGTCCACGCCCTTAAATTGGACAACATGCATAGGGTTCACCACAACATAACAACATACTAGACAGATCATACTACTATGAATACAAATGACGACATATAGATTAGGCACAGATGAATCTTACCACTCACCCACATCTCCCATGCCTATGGAGGATTACTCACACATCATAAGAGAGAAACCAATCACACCAGAGATTATACCCACGAAAACCATATCGTTAATACTGTGAAGATCCACAATAAGATGAAATGGGTAATTCAAATAGTCTTGTTCTCAATATGAGATTGAATAGAGTTACAATGGTTCTCACAACTTGGAATTCCTCTTACAGTAATGGAGGGGGAGATGATGATGAAGATGAAAGCTAAGATCTCCGAAGGTTCTTCAAATCTCCTATTCTTCTGTTCTAGCTATGTTGGCAGCGGCTAGGGTCTCTTCTCTCGTGGGTCCCTTCATGAAAGTGTCTTATATAGACGTGGTGGAGTTGTTATAACCTCATACGACCGCTCATACGAGAGCTTGCAGTCGTATGGAAGGTCGCCTTTTTCTCTGGTGCGCCTGGTGGCTTGGCTCTCCACATGGAAGTTGCTCCATTTGACTTGATTTGCAGTAATCCTCCTTGGTTTCCTTCCATATATGATATTTCCTGCCAGACAATGGAAAATCATATTTTCTTCTCTTTCAAAGGATTAGCGTCAGAAATAACCAAGAGGTAATAAAGGTGAGAACCAAATAAGAATCACTCGAAAAGCATTACAAATTCTCGAGCCATCACAAACCAAAGACGAAGTCCATAGAGATATCCTCAGATGGTGCAACAAGAACATGCAAAGGCATGTATGTGTTATGGACCTGGTCATTGCAAGTTTGACATAGGGGGTACTACTGAACAAACTTCTCAACATCTCTCTCTTTAGTTGTGTCCAAAGCTAATGAACCTCCAGGTTAGTGATAATCTTGTCGCACCCAACATGGAAACTGAGATAACTAGAATGGAGCTCTCTAATCTGTTTGTCACATATAGAACTTTGGTGTACAAAGGATCATTTGTTTTTGCAAGATAGCCATCTTGCAGCAAATAGTCATCACCTAATGGCTGGACCTTTATGTGCTTTACCCAAACATGGACAAACTCTCCTTCGTGGTTCCTGCTCCGCTTCCAAGCTTCTCCTGATGGTGTCGGTGCTCTCTTGTGCATGACTGGCACATCTGGTGTTCGTCTCAAACGTATAGGCACACATGTTAGAAGTATCAAGTAGTATATCATCCATGGGAGAACCAAGTAGACACGCGAAAAGGATAGGGTTCACCTTAGTATATGCGATCCATGTGTCCCTTGGAGATGACCCTAGGGTGCTCCGTACCGCCAAGGTCATATATTAAACAAAAGTCTGACATTACAAGATTTCTTATAAGAATATGAAATTGCAGGAAAGTTATTGAATAAATCAGCACATGTTTCATTTTGCACCCATCGGCGGCACGCCGTGAGCAGAGCTTGTTGTTGCATCTAGGCCTCCATCCTACCAAAACAACCTTGTTGAAACCAAGGAGTTTTTAGAAGTAGTGGTTGGGAATTTGTCGATTGTTGGAGCTAAATCCGGTAGATCCCTTGGTAGGGTATCACATAGCTAGGCAACTTGGCAAGATGGTAACAAAGACAAGGGTTTTATCTAGGTTCAGGCTCTCACGGTGGAGATGATACCCTATGTCCCGCTCTTTGCTTTATTACGTTGAGGTGTATACAAAGTACAAAGTACAAAGTATCGAGAGACTCTAATGTGTCGAATGTGTTCTGTTGACTAGCCTGGCCCCGACTTATATAAGATACTGGGGCCCAAGGATTACGAGAGTCCTAGTCAACTACGTCAGTGAAGGGGAGTCCTCCATGGGTATGGAGTCGTCTTGAACATCAAGGCTTTCAGAGTCTTCGCATAAATCACCATGGGCCACCGAAAGTAGCCCAAGACAGAATTGTCGGAGCTAAATTTGATGGATCTCGGGTAGGGGGTCCCGATATGGTAGTCTTGTCTAGATGGTAACAAGGACACAAGGGACACGAGTCTTACCCAGGTCCAGGCCCTCTCGAAGAGGTAGGGGCTGTTTGGATCATGCCCGCCAGCCCCGCCAAAATTGGCATGCCAAAGATTTGACGCAGGATTTTGCCGCCGGGATCTCGCCAACGCGCGGGCGCAGGAACTGAATGGGACAACTAAAAAATTGGCGTGGTTCCTATTCTCTGGCGCTGACCCAAACGGAGCTCCTAGTGGCAGTCAACGACCAAAAAATTGGTTGGGTGAGCCGCGGCTGCAGTCCAAACAACCC
Organism: Triticum aestivum; assembly: GCF_018294505.1. Classification (NCBI taxonomy): domain Eukaryota; kingdom Viridiplantae; phylum Streptophyta; class Magnoliopsida; order Poales; family Poaceae; genus Triticum; species Triticum aestivum. The sequence goes on along the minus strand of NC_057812.1, from coordinate 276,144,025 downwards.
CGTAATACCCTAAGTCATGCTTTGTTTTGTACTGATTGTGATGGGGTACAAAGTATAAGTGATCACTGGTACGCATCGGTGCTATACAAATGGTTTTAACCCCTTTTCGCGACGGCATTTGGGATCGTCGTCAAGTGAGTGTGGGCGATAGGGGGTCCTTCCCACATGACCCAGAAACCGCCGGGGATATGGAGCAATGATCCAGAGGCATTCTAAAATGTAATCGTGTGCAATGCAGCACACACTAAATTCTTTCACACGTGTGGGATCGGTGATTAAACGTTTCTAATGACGTAGTGAAACCAAACGGTGTGTCGTAATGAACTGTTTGGGAAACAATATGTAAGGCACACGGGCCAACGTATGAACTGTGTGCGATTTGTGCCCCATCGCACACGAGTTTTCTGCGTAACCCGTCTGCTATGCAAGACTCCATCACACATGTTTCCCAACAATTACCATCTGCGATAATGTTCTATCACAAACGGTTCAGAAGCCCCTTCGCACACATACAAGTGTTCCAAACCGTTTGTGATTTGTTGTGTATCACCGATGTTGCGGCAAGAGTGACGTGTGCTTTTCGTTTGGGATCCCACACGTATCCTAAAAAATTACGACCGGGATTGTATTTTACATTGGGCACGGTTTACTACGAGTTCTCGTGGGCGATAACGCGATATCACAAACGGTTTCGGAGACCCTATGCACACGTAGTAGCGCTGCAAATCGTTTGTGATCTGCTGTGTATCACCGATGGTTCAGCTACGATTGACGTATGCTTTCCGATGTGGATCACACACACTCATTTAGTTAAACCGTGTGTGAAGCAATTGCCAGGTTAAAACAAAAATATCTCATTTTGAATTGGCATGCAAAAAGCAAATTCGCCATAATATTCAATTGAACAAGTAAACAAAAATATCCCATTTTAAATCGCCACGCAAAAAGCAAATTCGCCATAATATTCAATTGAACAAATAAACAAAAATATCTCATTTTAAATCGGCACGCAAAAAGCAAATTCGCCACAATATTCAATTGAACAAATAGTGTCCACAGGAAGAACATTCATCAGATTTCGTAATAATTGCAATTGAACATATGGTAGCTAAATCCTAATGATTTGTCCACACATATATGCATTACATAATTAATCATAGTGTACGAAATACGAAGACCTCATCAGATGGAAAACAATGGATCTATGCGTATATGTTTAGCGGCTAACTCTTACTCAATGTTTCAGGAGAACGCATGCTGAAATCTTCATTATCACCAGTGGGATTGATGTAGTGATTCAAGAATAAGTCACTGATAAATCTCCGAACCATCAGCAATTCACCAGCCGGGAGCGGTTCAAGGGTCCTTGGTTTTAAGATGAGCTGCAGTATTTTTAAGATCAAAATGTACCATATGAGTGGAGTAGATGATATTAATTAAGATAGACTTACTGGTACTAATTCGCGAGGATCATCACAACTATCCGAAGATTTGCAGATGAAGATCATGTGTCTGCAAACATAGTATCCACAAAGGTTGGTCCTACTTCTTACTGAGGACACTGAAATTTTTTGTACAGAATTAGTCATGTATTTGTCCTGTTAGGAACAACCTAACCGGTGTTAGATGTATTATTTTTTCTTTGGACAAAATAGAAAGAGGTTTATTTAGAAGCTTGAACATTTGACTAGTATAAGAAAAGGTATTTGTAGACTGTTGGATAAATTTTCCGAAAATAACGGATTTTGGTGTGTTACTGGAGAAACGATCTTGTGCTGCAGAGGTAGTTCCCTCTTGAACATGTTCCCTGGTTTAATTTTCCACAATGCGAGCACACTGCAAATGAAGATGAATTTTGACAACATCAATTATTGAACCAGATATGAATGTAAATTAATTTCAACATCATAGAATTCAATACCTATCCATGAATTGCTGAAGATGCGTCAGACTCTTTGAGAGAATCGATGTAGTAAACTGTGTTCTTGTTTGGAACAGTGAATACCAATATCTAGTGATTGCTACATATTAAGAAAGCCATGAACTTACGAATTATGTCAAAATCTGGAAGACAATCAGTGTATGCGTGGTTGTTTACTTGACTTACCGTTCATGATATGGCTAGAGAAATGATTCTGCATGGGGCATGTTTTCGAAGAGACGGACAACCGTGTAAACAGCCCAGTCCCGTAGATCCTTACAATGTATTGTTGTGCCATTTGCTAATTCAGGATCTATGACATACACACTCTTCCTTTTTCTTCTTTGCACATTCAATCCCCTGAGAGGAATAAAATGCAGTTAGTTGTTTATCATTTACAGCCTTCACTGGTACGCGTCGGTCCTAAACAAACGGGTTTTAACCCCTTTTCGCAACGGCATGCGGAACCGTTGTCAAGTGAGTGTGGGCGATAGAGCGGTCCTTCCCACACGACCCAGAAACCATTGGGGATATGTCTTCCTGGCACACACGCTCGTCAAAATGAGGTCGTGTGCGACCGGCGAGCACTCAAATACAGAAATATGTACAATAGTGCTAAAAATACAATTATACAGGCGAAATCATTTCCAGTCATAAGTACATCCCACATAGTCAGTCACCACTAAACGTTTCCGTTCGTATATACATCCCACACAGTCACTACAAGAAAAGCATTTGCGCAAGGTGGCATAATGCAAACTGTTTTGAAGAGAATGTCGTGTGTGATTGTTCATTGATCCATCACGGTTTATTCATAGAAACTGTGTGCGTTGCCTGAGGTCATTGCCCATAGTGGTTTCTCATTAACCATTTGCAATAGGAAAACCCAATTAGCAAGCTAATTGACCAATTAGCGGGCTAATTGCCCTATTATTAATAATCCATTTACTAATCTAATTGACATTCATATTAAGCACATAATATATCCCATTTCCATATTAAGGAAGCAGGATTTCATAATTGAAATACATCAGAGTACAACATGATATAGCTTCAACATTGAGCTACCCCATTGCATAACTGCACTAGCAGCAAGTTTCACATGCAACATCTAGAACCTTTCGAAAATAGCATCATAGATGGTACATAGAGAGATGCATCTCATCTGGAAAACTGCTGAAGCGGAAGGTGAATATTGAGCCTTCATTCATGTTGAAGGTCTTTGCAACTTTAGGCCAGTGCCTGTGGATGATTGACTGTCCATCCTTCGACCTCTTCAGGAACACTTAAGTATTGAACCATGGGTGTTGTATGAAAACTTTTCTCGCCTCCTGACCACAGAGGTGGTTTGAGAGGTAATCATCAGTGAAGCCTGAAAACAAGGATGTGCATAAATATCTTCTCTATATTGCAAATGGGGCAAAGGAATACAAAAAGGCAAGGTATAATAGTTAGTATCATCTTGTAAACCTCAGTGCTTCCCATTGTTTCCCTGCAACACATATAAGGTAGTTAGTCATCAGGTTAAGTAAGGGTTCGCATGCTATCAATAAAATATGTTGATGATAAATAAGCACATTGTAGATTCATCAGATTAATTCAAGCCACATGGTAAACCCATTTATCCAAACCAAGCATGATTAAGAACTAGGAAATATAGCACTTGTATATGTTTCTCATGTATTAAGTGCAGCCAAATTCGATTTATTCCTCACATGGTATACAATAACATAATGCAGCCACAACAATTGAACATCGCATTGCAGAATTGAACCAAGCAGTTAACTAAACACCACAATAAATGAACCAAATGTTAACCAAGCACCACATTGCACAATATAACATACTCCTAATAGAAGATCAGACGGTTAACCAAACCAAGCATGCTTAACAACTTGGAAATATAGCAATTGTATTTGTTTCTCATGTATTTAGTACAACCAAATTCAATTTATTCCTCACACGGTATACAATAAGAGAATGCAGCCACAATAATTGAACATCGCATTGCAGAATTGAACCAAGCAGTTAACTAAACACCACAACCAATGAACCAAATGTTAACTGAGCACCACATTGCATAATATAACATACTCCTAATAGAAGATCAGATAGTTAACAAAATCAAGCATGCTTAACAACTTGGAAATATAGTAATTGTATTTGTTTCTCATGTATTTAGTACAACCAAATTCGATTTATTCCTCACATGGTATACAATAACAGAATGCAGCCACAACAATTGAACATTGCATTGCAGAGTTGAACCAAGCACTTAACTAAACACCACAACAAGTGAGCCAAGCCACAACAAATGAACCAAGCAGTTAAATAAACACCAATTGAACAATATAACATACTCCTAATAGAATATCAGACAGTTAACCAAACCAAGCATGCTTAACAACTTGGAAATATTGCACCCTGAAGAATTTAACATCACATTTGCAGAATTGAACCAAGCAGTTAATTGAACACCACATTGCACGACATATAGAACATATACACTATAGCAGAAGATTGCATGGTAAAAGTAGATATCACAATTCACTGGAATTTGTTAAGGAAAGGCAGTAGCTAGCAAACTGAACATGGGTCCTTATAGTGAGCTAATAAGACAAGCTACTCCTCATTGTCGGAGATATCGATGACGATTGGCTCCTTGGACATGGAAGAGGGCGAGGCCTCCACATCGTGGGTACCCTCGTTGTAGTGGTGAGTTGCCTGAGCCGCTCCAGGCACCAACCTGCTGGCTCTCAAGATGAGGTAAGCACGTGCACGCTGAGAAAACACCCTGTAGTCTTCGTCGAAGGCACCGACGATGGCCTTGAGGAAATGCCACGAACTATCGTTTAAAGCAGCCAACCGCGTCATGACGTCGGTGCGCGAGGCGTCAACGGTGGCCTCGATGGCGAGGTGCTCCTCCAAGATCTGGGGGTCGGCATGAATGGCAGCCATCGCGGCCTCATCCGCGCGTGCAGCCACAATTTGCTTCTCCGCTGCCAAATGCTCCTTGAGGTCCTGGCTATACTGCGTGCACCATGGCTTAGGTCGGCGCTTATTTGGTGGAGGGGTCGGTGATTTGGGTGCAAGGTGTCGCGCTCGCGCCGACGGTCGGGGCATGTGGGATGTGGAAGGAGGAGGAGGATGGGGGCCGGGTGTGGATTACCTGCCTGGATAGGCGAGGCCGAGCAGCGTGAAGGTGGGTCACCGACGAGGAGGCGGCGGCGTTGCAAGCAAGGAGTGAAGGTTTCAACTTGGAAAGGAAGGCAGAAAGGAGAGAAATGCGGATTTTGTTAAGGGGGAAGGGGCTGGGAGGTAGATATTTCAACGGAAGCCGAAAATTTGGAATCGCTTCAGCCAAAAAACTGGCGCGCAAAGTGTCATCAGACATAGTCCCTTATTCAGACACGGTCGAAGATATTTTGTGCTGCATCTCACACGGTTGGTTATAATAAACTGTGTGGGGTCTACTTGATTTTTCGTCTTGATTTGAATTACATAATGGGGTCACAGTGGCCATGGACGGTGTTTGAATTGCTAGACCTTTTATCTGCAGTGATCATAAAAGAATTAGAATTATTCAGGGTTCGTTTGGACATTTTTATGCATCAAGTGAGTTTTCAATGCATTTATGTGCATAATTCAAATTTGAACTATATGCACATGCTCCAGTGCATATAAATTGGTCAAAAAATCAAATCTTTGTCTTTGGGTGCATGCTTAGGACCCGTTCAAGAAATGGAAATGAATTTCAAACACCATGGCACCGTTGATAGCCGACAAAACATTGAGATGCCTTGTTTTTAAATTCTAGTAAATCCAAAACTCGTCTAAAATTCATGAAACCTGGCATGCTATCAGGGAGCCACCACAACATGCCGTGGTAAATTTTTTGTCCCATTTGGGGCAGGTTTGGGTATATGCTTCTCACAAACCGGAGCTTCTCACAACAAGCATGATTGTTTTCGGTAGGGAACGTCCCACCTTTGGGGACGAAACGATATCCATTGCCTCTTATTGCTTTCAAATTTTTTTCTCGTGTCAACATAGAACAACACGAATGTTGTGTGAATTCTTGTCATTTTTTAGGGTTCGTTTGGACATTTTTATGCATTAAGTGAGTTTTCAATGCATTTATGTGCATAATTCAAATTTGAACTACATGCACATGCTCCAGTGCATATAAATTGGTCGAAAAATCAAATCTTTGTCCTTGGGTACATGCTTAGGTCCCATGCAAGAAATGGGAATGAATTTCAAACACCATGACACCGTTGATAGCCGGCAAAACATTGAGATGCCTGATTTTCAAATTCTAGTAAATGCAAAACTCGTCTGAATTTCATGAAACTTGGCATGCTATCATGGAGCGGCATCAACATGCCGTGGTAAATTTTTTGTCCCATTTGGGGCAGGTTTGGGTATATGCTTCTCACAAATCGGAGCTTCTCACAACAAGCATGATGATTTTCGGTAGGTGATACATCTCCAACGTATCTATAATTTTTGATTGCTCCATGCTATATTATCTACTGTTTTAGGCAATATTGGGCTTTATTTTCCACTTTTCTATTATTTTTGGGTCTAACCTATTAACCGGAGGCCCAGCCCAGATTTGCTGTTTTATACCTATTTCAGTGTTTCGAGGAAAAGGAATATCAAACGGAGTCGAAACTGAACGAAATCAACTGGAGAAGTTATTTTTGGAAGGAAACCTTCCGGATAGACTTGGACCCTACGTCAGAAGATGAAGGAGGAGCTCACGAGGGTAGGGGCGCGCCCCCTGCCTCGTGGCCACCCCTTCGGTCCACCGACGTACTCCTTTCACCCATATATACCCACGTATCCTAAAACTTCCAGAACGGAGAAGATCGGGAGTTCCGCCGCCAGAAGCCTCCGTAGCCACCGAAAATCAATCTAGACCCGTTCCGGCACCCTGGCGGAGGGGGCAATCCTTCCCCGGTGGCCATCTTCATCATCCCGGTGCTCTCCATGATGAGGAGGGAGTAGTTCTCCCTCGGGGCTGAGGGTATGTACTAGTAGCTATGTGTTTGATCTCTCTCTCTCTCTCTCTCGTGTTCTTGAGATGATACGATCTTGATGTATCGCAAGCTTTGCTATTATAGTTGGATCTTATGTTTCTCCTCTGCCTCTTCTCTCTTGTAATGAATTGAGTTTCCCCTTTGAAGTTATCTTATCGGATTGAGTCTTTATAGATTTGAGAACACTTGATGTATGTCTTGCCGTGGATATCTGTGGTGACAATGGGATATCACGTGATTAACTTGATGTATGTTTTGGTGATCAACTTGCGGGTTCCGCCCATGAACCTATGCATAGGGGTTGGCACATGTTTTCGTCGTGATTCTCCGGTAGAAACTTTGGGGCACTCTTTGAGGTCCTTTGTGTTGGTTGAATAGATGAATCTGAGATTGTGTGATGCATATCGTATAATCATACCCACGGATACTTGAGGTGACATTGGAGTATCTAGGTGACATTAGGGTTTTGGTTGATTTGTGTCTTAAGGTGTTATTCTAGTACACTAGTGAAAGTATGAACCCTAGGCCTTGTTTCCTAGCATTGCAATACCATTTACGCTCACTTTTATCACTTGTTACCTTGCTGTTTTTATAATTTCAGATTACAAATATCTTTATCTACTATCCATATACCACTTGTATCACCATCTCTTCGCCGAACTAGTGCACCTATACAATTTACCATTGTATTGGGTGTGTTGGGGACACAAGAGACTCTTTATTATTTGGTTGCAGGGTTGCTTGAGAGAGACCATCTTCATCCTATGCCTCCTACGGATTGATAAACCTTAGGTCATCCACTTGAGGGAAATTTGCTACTGTCCTACAAACCTCTGCACTTGGAGGCCCAACAACGTCTACAAGAAGAAGGTTGTGTAGTAGACATCAAGCTCTTTTCTGGCGCCGTTGCCGGGGAGGTGAGTGCTTGAAGGTATATCTTTAGATCTTGCAATTGAGTCTTTTAGTTTCTTGTTTTATCACTAGTTTAGTTTATAAAATAAAATTATAGAAAATGGAATTGAGTTTGTCTCATACGCTTCACCTTTTTAATATCTTTCGTGAGTATGATGGAAAGGATAATTGTGCTCAAGTACTAGAAGAAGAAATCTATAAAATGTTTGGCACTAAATATTTGAATGATGAGCATGATTGCAATGTTGTTAGTATGAATTCCTTGAATATCCATGATGCTAATGATATGCAAAGCCACAAGCTTGGGGAAGCTATGTTTGATGAAGATGATATTTTTTGTCCCCCAAGTTTTGATGAGCAAATTTATTATGACGAAAGCATGCCCCCTATCTATGATGATTATTGTGATGACACGTATTCTTTAAATAATAATGATAACCATGAAACTTGTCATCTTGATCTTAATTTTCAATCACATGATAGTTATTTCGTTGAGTTTGCTCCCACTATTATTCATGAGAAGAATTTTGCTTCTGTGGAGAGTAGTAAATTTTCTATGCTCGTAGATCATGAAAAGAATGCTTTAGGTGCTGGTTATATTGTTGAATTCATTCATGATGCTACTGAAAATTATTATGAGGGAGGAATATATGCTTGTAGGAATTGCAATAATATCAAGTTTCCTCTCTATGTGCTTAAAGTTTTGAAGTTATGCTTGTTTTGCTTTCCTATGCAAGTTGATTATTGTTCCCACAAGTTGTTTGCTCAAAAAATCCCTATGAAAAGGAAGAGGGTTAGGATTAAATGTTTTAGTCATATTATTCATGATGCTCTCTTTATGTTTCAATTCTTATCCTTTATGTGAGCATCATTGAAATCATCGTGCCTAGCTAGGGGCATTAAACGATAGCGCTTGTTGGGAGGCAACCCAATTTCATTTTATTCCTTGATTTTTGCTCCTGTTTAGTAATAAATAATTCATATAGCATCAGTTTATATGTTGTTTTATGTTTTAAATTAGTGTTTGTGCCAAGTAGAACCTTTGGGAAGACTTGGGGGAAGTCTTTGTGATCATGCTGTAAAAAACAGAAACTTTAGCGCTCACGAGAATTGCTGCCATTTTTATTTGGAGAGTGATATTTAGTTAATTCTTTTGAAGATGATTAATAGATAAATTACTCAGGTCCAGCAATTTATTTGAGAATTTTGTGAGTTCCAGAAGTATACGTTTGATCCAGATTACTACAGACTGTTCTGTTTTTGACAGATTCTGTTTTTCATGTGTTGTTTACTTATTTTGATGAATCTATGGCTAGTAAAAGAGTTTATAAACCATAGAGAAGTTGGAATATAGTAGGTATAACACCAATATAAATAAAGAATGAGTTCATTACAGTAACTTGAAGTGGTGATTTATTTTATACTAACGGAGCTTACGAGTTTTCTGTTAAGTTTTGTGTTGTGAAGTTTTCAAGTTTTGGGTAAGGATTCGATGGACTATGGAACAAGGAGTGGTAAGATACTAAGCTTGGGGATGTCCAAGGCACCCCAAGGTAATATTCAAGGACAACCAAGAGCCTAAGCTTGGGGATGCCCCGGAAGGCATCCCCTCTTTCGTCTTCGTTCATCGGCAACTTTACTTGGAGCTATATTTTTATTTACCACATGATATGTGTTTTGCTTGGAGAGTCAATTTATTTTGTTAGGATTTGCTTTCTGTTATTTAGAACAATGTTTTGCATATTTTATTTCAATAAAAGTGGCATTAATAATCTTTACTATGCCTATGTTACAAGTATACATGTTGCTGTTTGAAAACAGAAAGTTTACCGCAGTTGCAATAATTCCCTAGAAAAGTCAGAATGTGATAAAATATTGAAACCTTTTGCATATTAAGCTCTGATAAATTTAATACAGTGGGAATTTTATTTCCTAATTTTTGGATCTAGGGAAGTATGGATGTTGCAGCATTCTTTACAGACTATCCTGTTTAGGAAGATTGCTGTTATGTTTGCATTGTTTGCATATGTTTGCTTCTTTAATTATTCTATTTGAGGATAGGACTATTAAATATGCAGAGACATTTAGTATGCAATGTTGAATAATAATTTTAGTGGTTTGCTACAGTAGTGTATGATTAGGTTTTTGCAATGGTTTATACTAACTTATCTCACGAGTCCTTGTTGAGTTTTGTGTGGATGAAGCTTTTGAGATTTAGGGAGACCGTGATATGAGAGGAATTAAGGAGACACAAAAGCTCAAGATTGGGGATGCCCAAGGCACCCCAAGATAATATTTCAAGAAGTCTCAAGCGTCTAAGCTTGGGGATGCCCGGTTGGCATCCCACCTTTCTTCTTCAACAACTATCGGTTAGTATCGGTTGATCCTAAGTTTTTGCTTCTTCACATGATGTTTGCCATTCTTAGAATGTCATTTTTATTTAGTTTTGCTTGCTGTTTGAATAAAATACCAAGATCTGAAATTATTAAATGTTAGAGAGTCTTCACATAGTTGCATTATTATTCGACTACTCATTGATCTTCACTTAAATCTTTCGGAGTAGTTTGTCATTTGCTCTAGTGCTTCACTTATATCTTTTAGAGCATGGTCGTAGTTTTATTTTGAAGAAATAGATGAACTCTCATGCTTCACTTAGATTATTTTGAGAGTCTTAAATAGCATGGTAATTTGCTTAAAATCCTAATATGCTAGGTATACAAGATTAATAATAAAATTCTCTTATGAGTGTGTTGAATACTAAGAGAAGTTTGATACTTGATGATTGTTTTGAGATATGAGGATAGTAATATTAGAGTCATGCTAGTTGAGTAGTTGTGAGTTTGAGAAATACTTGTGTTGAAGTTTGTGATTCCCGTAGCATGCACCTATGGTGAACCGTTATGTGATGAAGTCGGAGCATGCTTTATTTATTGATTGCCTTCCTTATGAGTGGCGGTCGGGGACGAGCGATGGTCTTTTCCTACCAATCTATCCCCCTAGGAGCATGCGCGTAGTACTTTGTTTCGATAACTAATAGATTTTTGCAATAAGTATGTGAGTTCTTTATGACTAATGTTGAGTCCATGGATTATACGCACTCTCACCCTTCCACCATTGCTAGCCTCTCTAGTACCGTGCAACTTTCGCCGGTACCATACACCCACCATATACCTTCCTCAAAACAGCCACCATACCTACCTATTATGGCATTTCCATAGCCATTCCGAGATATATTGCCATGCAACTTTCCACCGTTCCATTTATTATGACACGCTTCATCATTGTCATATTGCTTAGCATGATCATGTAGTTGACATCGTATTTGTGGCAAAGCCACCATTGATAATTCTTTCATATATGTCACTCATGAGTCATTGCACATCCCGGTACACCACCGGAGGCATTCATATAGAGTCATATCTTGTTCTAAGTATCGAGTTGTAATTCTTGAGTTGTAAGTAAATAAAAGTGTGATGATCATCATTATTAGAGCATTGTCCCAGTGAGGAAAGGATGATGGAGACTATGATTCCCCCACAAGTCGGGATGAGACTCCGGACGAAAAAGAAAGAAAAGAGGCCAAAGAAGCCCAAATAAAAAAAGAGAAAAGAGGCCATAAAAAAGAGAAGGCCCAAATAAAAAAATATAAAAATATAAAAATGAGAGAAAAAGAGAGAAGGGACAATGCTACTATCCTTTTACCACACTTGTGCTTCAAAGTAGCACCATGATCTTCATGATAGAGAGTCTCCTATGTTGTCACTTTCATATACTAGTGTGAATCTTTCATTATGGAACTTGGCTTGTATATTCCAATGATGGGCTTCCTCAAAATGCCCTAGGTCTTCGTGAGCAAGCAAGTTGGATGCACACCCACTAGTTTCTTTTGTTGAGCTTTCATATACTTATAGCTCTAGTGCATCCGTTGCATGGCAATCCCTACTCACTCACATTGATATCTATTGATGGGCATCTCCATAGCCCATTGATACGCCTAGTTGATGTGAGACTATCTTCTCCTTTTTTGTCTTCTCCACAACCACCATTCTATTCCACCTATAGTGCTATGTCCATGGCTCACGCTCATATATTGCGTGAAGATTGAAAAAGTTTGAGAACATCAAAAGTATGAAAAAATTGCTTGGCTTGTCATCGGGGTTGTGCATGATTTAAATACTTTGTGTGGTGAAGATAGAGCATAGCCAGACTATATGATTTTGTAGGGATAACTTTCTTTGGCCATGATATTTTGAGAAGACATAATTGCTTTGTTAGTATGCTTGAAGTATTATTATTTTTATGTCAATATGAACTTTTGTCTTGAATCTTTCGGATCTGAATATTCATATCACAAGGAAGAAGAATTACATTGAAATTATGCCAACTAGCATTCCACATCAAAAATTACCTTTTTATCATTTACCTACTCGAGGACGAGCACGAATTAAGCTTGGGGATGCTTGATACGTCTCCAACGTATCTATAATTTTTGATTGCTCCATGCTATATTATCTACTGTTTTAGGCAATATTGGGCTTTATTTCCACTTTTAAATTATTTTTGGGACTAACCTATTAACCGGAGGCCCAGCCCAGATTTGTTGTTTTATGCCTATTTGAGTGTTTCGAGGAAAAGGAATATCAAACGGAGTCGAAACGGAACGAAATCAACTGGAGAAGTTATTTTTGGAAGGAAACCTACCGGATAGACTTGGACCCTACGTCAGAAGATGAAGGAGGAGCTCACGAGGGTAGGGGCACGCCCCCCTGCCTCGTGGCCACCTATTCGGTCCACCGACATACTCCTTTCACCCATATATACCCACGTATCCTAAAACTTCCAGAATGGAGATTAGACGTTCCGCCGCCAGAAGCCTCCGTAGCCACCGAAAACCAATCTAGACCCGTTCCAGCACCCTGCCGGAGGGGGCAATCCTTCCCCGGTGGCCATCTTCATCATCCCGGTGCTCTCCATGACGAGGAGGGAGTAGTTCTCCCTCGGGACTGAGGGTATGTACTAGTAGCTATGTGTTTGATCTCTCTCTCTCTCTCTCTCTCTCTCTCTCTCTCTCTCGTGTTCTTGAGATGATACAATCTTGATGTATCGTGAGCTTTGCTATTATAGTTGGATCTTATGTTTCTCCTTCCCCTCTTCTCTCTTGTAATGAATTGAGTTTCCCCTTTGAAGTTATCTTATCAGATTGAGTCTTTATAGATTTGAGAACACTTGATGTATGTGTTGCCGTGGATATCTATGGTGACAATGGGATATCACGTGATTAACTTGATGTATGTTTTGGTGATCAACTTGCGGGTTCCGCCCATGAACCTATGCATAGGGGTTGGCACATGTTTTCGTCGTGATTCTCCGGTAGAAACTTTGGGGCACTCTTTGAGGTCCTTTGTGTTGGTTGAATAGATGAATCTGAGATTGTGTGATGCATATCGTATAATCATACCCACGGATACTTGAGGTGACATTGGAGTATCTAGGTGACATTAGGGTTTTGGTTGATTTGTGTCTTAAGGTGTTATTCTAGTACGAACTCTAGGGCTATTTGTGACACTTATAGGAATAGCCCAACGGATTGATTGGAAAGAATAACTTTGAGGTGGTTTCGTACCCTACCATAATCTCTTCGTTCGTTCTCCGCTATTAGTGACTTTGGAGTGACTCTTTGTTGTATGTTGAGGGATAGTTTTATGATCCAATTATGTTAGTATTGTTGAGAGGACTTACACTAGTGAAAGTATGAACCCTAGGCCTTGTTTCTTAGCATTGCAATACCATTTATGCTCACTTTTATCACTTGTTACCTTGCTGTTTTTATAATTTCAGATTACAAATACCTTTATCTACTATCCATATACCACTTGTATCACCATCTCTTCGCCGAACTAGTGCACCTATACAATTTACCATTGTATTGGGTGTGTTGGGGACACAAGAGACTCTTTGTTATTTGGTTGCAGGTTTGCTTGAGAGAGACTATCTTTATCCTACGCCTCCTACGGATTGTTAAACCTTAGGTCATCCACTTGAGGGAAATTTGCTACTGTCCTACAAACCTCTACACTTGGAGACCCAACAACGTCTACAAGAAGAAGGTTGTGTAGTAGACATCAGTAGGGAACGTCCCACCTTTGGGGACGAAATGATATCCATTGCCTCTTATTGCTTTCAAAGTTTTTTCCCGTGTCAACATAGAACAACAGGAGAATTGTGTGATTTTTTTGTGATTTTCTGGGTTCGTTTGGACATTTTTATGCATTAAGTGAGTTTTCAATGCATTTATGTGCATAATTCAAATTTAAACTACATGCAATGCTCCAGTGCATATAAATTGGTCGAAAAATTGAATCTTTGTCCTTGGCTGCATGCTTAGGTCCCATGCAAGAAATGGGAATGAATTTCAAACACCAAGGCACCATTGATTCCCGGTAAAACATTGAGATATTTTGTTTTTAAATTCTAGTAAATCCAAAACTCGTCTGAAATTCATGAAACTTAGCATGCTATCATCGAGCGGCACCCGACATGCCGTGGTAAATTTTTTGTCCCATTTGTGGCAGGTTTGGGTATATGCTTCTCACAAACCGGAGCTTCTCACAAAAAGCATGACAGTTTTCGGCAGGGAGCGCCCCACCTTTGGGGACCAAACGATATCCATTGCCTCTTATTGCTTTCAATTTTTCTCTCGTGTCAACATAGAACAACAGGAGTGTTGTGTGAATTTTTGTGATTTTTCGGGGGTTGTTTGGACATTTTTATGCATTAACTGAGTTTTCAATGCATTTATGTGCATAATTCAAATTTGAACTACATGCGCATGCTCTAGTGCATATAAATTGGTTGAAAAATCAAATCTATGTCCTTGGGTGCATGCTTAGGTCCCATGCAAGAAATGGAAATGAATTTCAAACACCAGGGCACCGTTGATTGCCGGCAAAACGTTGAGATGCCTGGTTTTTAAATTCTAATAAATCCAAAACTCGTCTGAAATTCATGAAACTTGGCATGCTATCATGGAGCGGCACTCGACATGCCGTGGTAATTTTTTTGTCCCATTTGGGGCAGGTTTGGGTATATGCTTCTCACAAACCAGAGCTTCTCACGACAAGCATGATGGTTTTCTGTAGGGAATGCCACACCTTTGGGGACGAAACGATATCCATTGCCTCTTATTGCTTTCAAATTTTTTTCTCGTGTCAACATAGAACAACAGGAGTGTTGTGTGAATTTTTGTGAATTTTCAGGGTTCGTTTGGACATTTTTATGCATTAACTGATTTTTCAATGCATTTATGTGCATAATTTAAATTTGAACTACATGCCCATGCTCCAGTGCATATAAATTGGTTGAAAAATCAAATCTATGTCCTTGGGTGCATGCTTAGGTCCCATGCAAGAAATGGGAATGAATTTCAAACACCTAGGCACCGTTGATTGCTGGCAAAACGTTGAGATGCCTGGTTTTTAAATTCTAGTAAATCCAAAACTCGTCTAAAATTCATGAAACTTGGCATGCTAACATGGAGCAGCACCCGACATGCTGTGGTATTTTTCGTGTAATTTTGAGAGAAGGAGCACTAGAATAATGACTGCCAACAAAGGCATTTTGAAAAAATATTTGCCACTTTAATATCTCAAACGTTTGTATAATTCAAACCGTGTGTGTTCGGTTAACCATTCACGTGATGCCATGTGTCTTGGTTTTCAATGGCTATAGGAGGTGCCGTGTGGATAGCTGCTTGACTGAATGGGAGGCGTGCGAGTGCAGTCCAGTGCGCAGGCTTTCTGGGAAGCGTACAAGCTGTTCAACGCAGGTTCTGTGCATCTCTTCAACACAAACAGTTCAGATTACGGTATGCAAATTAAAGCTAGACTTCGGCGCTAAGCCAAGAGACACTGTGATTTGTCAAAATATTGAGCTAAAAATCAATATCACTATCTATTTTTTGCAACTAAAATTCAGTAATTAAGCATAGATTTCATTCACACTAGAGATTAAGCAGTCATTCTCACCGGGAAGCGAGACAGTCTTGGACCGCCGCCCGCCTCGCTCCCACTGGTCTATATTAATGGCGCCGCCGAGCGGCCACACCCCCCATCCTCGCCACACACAAAATTCCTCTCTCTCCGCCTGCATCCTCGATGCCACTCTGAGTCCTCAAAGCCGTTAATGTACGAGGATGCCGCCGAAGCACCCCATCGGAGGGAGTGGCGACGTCGGGGCTGCTGAAGCACCGGAGCACGGCGTCAATATGGAGATAGAGGTTTCCGTCCCCGCCGACGAGGTGGAGAATGAGGCTGCCAACAAGCGGAGGCGGGTCGAGAAAGAACCGCAAGCGACTCCAGCAGGCCTAGACTTCATCAACAACCTCCTCGATGATATGTTGATAGTCATCATATCCCTCCTCCCAATCCAAAATTGGGCGAGGACAGCCGCCGTTTCCCGGCGGTGGCGCACCCTATGGCTCTGTACCCCTGTCGACCTCCTCCACGCCCACAAGCTCTGCCATGGCTATCACCAAAGCTTGGATGCCTTCTCCCAGATCCTCGGCAGTCACCATGGCCCAATCAAAGGCCTTATCGCGGGCAAGTTCCGTTCCAATGGCAAGGAGCGAGCCAAGATTGATGAGTGGTTCCGATCCCGCGCCATAGATTAGCTTGAGAAGCTAAGTTATAATGATGGGCATATGAGCTTGCTGCCAACGTCCGTGCTCTGCTTCGTGCCCATGCTGCACCTCGCCAAGTTCATGAACTGCCATTTCCCCCCTCCCCCTTAATGACGCGCCCGCTCTTTTTCTACCACGACTGAAGTACCTCGAGCTCGTCGCCATCCGCATCCCAAAGGATGACATGGAGTGCCTGCTCCGTGGCTGTACTGCACTCTAGTTCCTTTGTCTTCAGGCGATGAATTGGTCGAGTACCTTGCACATCACCTCCAGGACTCTCTGCACTATTTATGTGTGTTGCTGGTGCTGCAACGAGAGATCACAAAAGGCGGACCACAATATGGTCATCCAAGACACACCTTTGTTGGGGAACGCAGTAATTTCAAAAAAATTCCTATGCACACGTAAGATCTATCTAGGTGATGCATAGCAACGAGAGGGAAGAGTATAGTCCACGTACCCTTGTAGACCGTAAGCGGAAGCATTATGTTAACACGGTTGATGTAGTCGAACGTCTTCACGATCCTATCGATCCTAGCATTGAAGATACGGCACCTCCGCGGTCTGCACCCGTTCAGCTTGGTGACGTCCCGTGAACTCTAGATCCAGCTGAGTGTCGAGGGAGAGTTTCGTCAGCACGACGACGTGATGACGGTGATGATGAAGCTACTGGCGCAGGGCTTCTCCTAAGCACTGCAACGATATGACCGAGGTGGATTATGGTGGAGGGGGGCACCGCACATGGCTAAACAATATCAACTTGTGTGTTCTAGGGTACCCCGGCCCCCGTATATAAAGGAGCAAGGGGGAAGGCCGGACGGCCCTTGGGGCGCCCAAGGAGGGGAGGAATCCTCCTCCTAGTAGGAGTAAGATTCATCCTTTCCTAGTCCTACTAGGAGGGGGAAGGAAGGAGTGGGAGAGGGGAAGGAAAAGGGGGCGCCGCCCCCCTCCTAGTCCAATTCGGACTCAAGGGGGAGGGGGCGCGCGGCCTGCCCTGGCTGCCCCTCTCTCTCTCTCCACTAAGGCCCATCTAGGCCCATTTGTTCCCCCCCCCCCGGGGGGGGGGGGTTCCGGTAACCCTCCGGCACTCCGGTTTTATCCGAAACCACCCGGAACACTTACGGTGTCCGAATATAGCCGTACAATATATCAATCTTTATGTCTCGACCATTTCGAGACTCCTCTTCATGTCCGTGATCATATCCGGGACTTCGAACCACCTTCGGTACATCAAAACACATAAACTCATAATACCGATCATCACCGAACGTTAAGCGTGCGGACCCTACGGGTTCGAGAACTATGTAGACATGACCAAGACTCATCTCCGGTCAATAACCAATAGCGGAACATGGATGCTCATATTGGTTCCTACATATTCTACGAAGATCTTTATCGGTCAAACCGCATAACAACATACATTGTTCCCTTTGTCATCGGTATGTTACTTGCCCGAGATTCGATCATCGGTATCACAATACCTAGTTCAATCTCGTTACCGGCAAGTCTCTTTACTCGGTTCCGTAATGCTACATCCCGTAACTAACTCATTAGTTAAATTGCTTGCAAGGCTTATAGTGATGTGCATTACCGAGAGGGCCCAGAGATACCTTTCCGATACACGGAGTGACAAATCCTAATCTCTATCTATGCCAACTCAACAAACACCATCGAAGACACCTGTAGAGCATCTTTATAGTCACCCAATTACGTTGTGACATTTGATAGCACACTAAGTGTTCCTCCGGTATTCGGGAGTTGCATAATCTCATAGTCATAGGAACATGCATAAGTTATGGAGAAAGCAATAGCAACAAACTAAACGATCATCATGCTAAGCTAATGGATGGGTCAAGTCAATCACATCATTCTCTAATGATGTGATCCCGTTTATCAAATGACAAACTCTTTGTCCATGGTTAGGAAACTTAACCATCTTTGATCAACGAGCTAGTCAAGTAGAGGCATACTAGTGACACTCTGTTTGTCTATGTATTCACACATGTACTAAGTTTCCGGTTAATACAATTCTAGCATGAATAATAAACATCTATCTTGATATAAGGAAATATAAATAACAACTTTATTATTGCCTCTAGGGCATATTTCCTTCAGTCTCCCACTTGCACTAGAGTCAATAATATAGATTATATCGTAATGATTCTAACACTCATGTAGTCTTGGTGTTGATCATGTTTTGCTCGTGAGAGAGGCTTAGTCAATGGGTCTGCAACATTCAGATCAATATGTATCTTGCAAATCTCTATTTCTCCCTCCTTGACTTGATCGCGGATGGAATTGAAGCATCTCTTGATGTGCTTGGTTCTCTTATGAAATCTGGATTCCATTGCCAAGGCAATTGCACCAGTATTGTCACAAAAAAAATTTCATTAGACCCGATGCACTAGGTATGACACCTAGATCGGGTATGAACTCCTTCATCCAGAGTCCTTCATTTGCTGCTTCCGAAGCAGCTATGTACTCCGCTTCACATGTAGATCCCGCCACGACGCTCTGCTTGGAATTGCACCAAGTGACAGCTCCACCATTTAATAAAAATACGTATCTGGTTTGTGACTTAGAGTCATCTGGATCAGTGTCAAAGCTTGCATCGACGTAACCGTTTACGACGAGCTCTTTGCCACCTCCATAAACGAGAAACATATACTTAGTCCTTTTCAGGTATTTCAGGATGTTCTTGACCGCTGTCCAGTGATCCACTCCTGGATTACTTTGGTACCTCCCTGCTAAACTAATAGCAAGGCACACATCAGGTCTGGTACACAGCATTGCATACATGATTGAACCTATGGCTGAAGCATAGGGAATGACATTCATTTTCTCTCTATCTTCTGCAATGGTCGGGCATTGAGTCTGACTCAACTTCACACCTGGTAACACAGGCAAGAGCTCTTTCTTTGCTTGATCCATTTTGAACTTCTTCAAAACTTTATCAAGGTATGTGCTTTGTGCAAGTCCAATTAAGCGTCTTGATCTATCTCTATAGATCTTGATGCCCAATATATAAGCAGCTTCACCGAGGTCTTTCATTGAAAAATTCTTATTCAAGTATCCTTTTATGCTATTCAGAAATTTAGTATCGTTTCCGATTAACAATATGTCATCCACATATAATATCAGAAATTCTACAGAGCTCCCACTCACTTTCTTGTAAATACAGGCTTCTCCAAAAGTCTATATAAAACCATATGCTTTGATCACACTATCAAAGCGTATATTCCAACTCAGAGAGGCTTGCACCAGTCCATAAATGGATTGCTAGAGCTTGCACACTTTGTTAGCACATTTTGGATTGACAAAACCTTCTGGTTGCATCATATACAACTCTTCTTTAAGATATCCATTAAGGAATGCAGTTTTGACATCCATTTGCCAAATTTCATAATCATAAAATGCGGCAATTGCTAACATGATTCGGATGGACTTAAGCATCGCTACGGGTGAGAAGGTCTCATCGTAGTCAACTCCTTGAACTTGTCGAAAACCTTTCACAACAAATTGAGCTTTGTAGACAGTAATATCACCGTTAGCGCCAGTCTTCTTCTTGAAGATCTATTTATTCTCTATGGCTTGCCGATCATCGGGCAAGTCAACCAAAGTCCACACTTTGTTCTCATACATGGATCCCATCTCAGATTTCATGGCCTCAAGCCATTTTGCGGAATTTGGGCTCATCATCGCTTCCTCATAGTTTGTAGGTTCGTCATGGTCAAGTAACATGACCTCCAGAACATGATTACTGTACCACTCTGGTTGACCTACGAGGTTTGGTAGTAACTTGATCAGAAGTTTCATGATCATCATCATTAGCTTCCTCACTTACTAGTGTAGGAATCACTGGAACTGATTTCTATGATGAACTACTTTCCAATAAGGGAGTAGGTACAATTACCTCATCAAGTTCTACTTTCCTCCCACTCACTTCTTTCGAGAGAAACTCCTTCTCTAGAAAGGATCCATTCTTAGCAAAGAATATCTTGCCTTCGGATCTGTGATAGAAGGTGTACCCAACAGTCTCCTTTGGGTATCCTATGAAGACACATTTCTCCGATTTGGGCTCGAGCTTATCAGGTTGAAGCTTTTTCACATAAGCATCGCAGCCCCAAACTTTAAGAAATGACAACTTGGGTTTCTTGCCAATCCACAGTTCATAAGGTGTCGTCTCGACGGATTTTGATGGTGCCCTATTTAATGTGAATGCAGCCGTCTCTAAAGCATAACCCCAAAACAATAGCGGTAAATTAGTGAGAGACATCATAGATCGCACCATATATAATAAAGTGCTGTTACGACGTTTATACACACCATTACGTTGTGGTGTTCCAGGTGGCGTGAGTTGCGAAAACTATTCCGCATTGTTTCAAATGAAGACCAAACTCATAACTCAAATATTCACCTCTATGATTAGATCGTAGAAACTTAATTTTATTGTTACGATGATTTTCCACTTCTATGAAATTCTTTGAACTTTTCAAATGTTTCAGACTTATGTTTCATCAAGTAGATATACCCATATCTGCTTAAATCATCTGTGAAGGTAATAACGATACCCGCCACGAGCATCAACACTCATCGGACCGCATACATCAGTATGTATTATTTCCAACAAGTCTGTTGCTCACTCCATTGTTTCGAAGAACGGATTTTTAGTCATCTTGCCCATGAGGCATGGTTCGCAAGCATCAAGTGATTCCAAAAGTCCATCAGCATGGAGTTTCTTCATGCACTTTACACCAATATGACCTAAACGGCAGTGCCACAAATAAGTTGCACTATCATTATTAAACTTATATCTTTTGGCTTCAATACTATGAATATGTGTATCACTACTATCAAGATTCAGTAAAAACATACCACTCATAAAGGGTGCATGACCATAAAAGATATTATTCATATAAATAGAACAACCATTATTCTCTGATTTAAATGAATAACCGTCTCGCAGCAAACAAGATCCAGATATAATGTTCATGGTTAACGCTGGCACCAAATAACAATTATTTAGGTCTAAAACTAATCCCGAAGGTTGATGTAGAGGTAGCGTGCCAACGGCGATCACATCGAATTTGGAACCATTTCCCACGCGCATCGCCACCTCGTCCTTAGCCAATCTTCGCTTAATTCGTAGACCCTGTTTCGAGTTGCAAATATTAGCAACGGAACCAGTATCAAATACCCAGGCGCTACTACGAGCATTAGTAAGGTACACATCAATAACATGTATATCAAATATAACTTTCACTTTGCCATCCTTCTTCTCAGCCAAATACTTGGGGCAGTTCCGCTTCCAGTGACCAGTCCCTTTGTAGTAGAAGCACTTAGTCTCAGGCTTAGGTCCAGACTTGGGCTTCTTCACTTGAGCAGCAACTTGCTTGTTGTTCCTTTTGAAGTTCCCCTTCTTCCCTTTACCCTTTTTCTTGAAACTGGTGGTCTTGTTAACCATCAACACTTGATGCTCCTTGATTTCTACCTCCACAGCCTTTAGCATTGCGAAGAGCTCGGGAATTGTCTTATCCATCCCTTGTATATTATAGTTCATCACAAAGCTCTTGTAGCTTGGTGGCAGTGATTCAAGAACTCTGTCAATGACACTATCATCAGGAAGATTAACTCCCAGCTGAGTCAAGTGGTTGTGGTACCCAGACATTATGAGTATATGTTCATTGACATAACTATTCTCCTCCATTTTGTAGCTGTAGAACTTATTGGAGACTTCATATCTCTCAATTCGGGCATTTGCTTGAAATATTAACTTCAACTCCTGGAATATCTCATATACTCCATGACGTTCAAAATGTCGTTGAAGTCTCGGTTCTAAGTCGTAAAGCATGGCACAGTGAACTATCGAGTAGTCATCAGCTTTGCTCTTCCAGGTGTTCACAACATCTGGCGTTGCTCGTGCAGCGGGTTTGTCACCTAGTGGTGCTTCCAGGACGTAATTCTTCTGTGCAGCAATGAGGATAATCGTCAAGTTACGGACCCAGTCCGTGTAACTGCTACCATCATCTTTCAACTTAGCTTTCTCTAGGAACGCATTAAAATTCAACGGAACAACAACACGACCATCTATCTACAACAACATAGACATGCAAAATACTATCAGGTACTAAGTTCATGATAAATTAAAGTTCAATTAATCAAATTACTTAAGAACTCCCACTAAGATAGAAACCCCTCTAATCATCTAAGTGGTCACGTGATCCATATCAACTAAATCATGTCTGATCATCACGTGAGATGGAGTAGTTTTCAATGGTGAACATCACTATGTTGATCATATCTACTATATGATTCACGCTCGACCTTTCGGTTTCAGTGTTCCGAGGCCATGTCTACATATGCTAGTCTCGTCAAGTTTAACCCGAGTATTCTGCGTGTGCAAAACTGGCTTGCACCTGTTGTATGTGAACGTAGAGCTTATCACACCCGATCATCACGTGGTGTCTCGGCACGACGAACTATAGCAACGGTGCATACTCAGGGAGAACGCTTGTACCTTGAAATTTAGTGAGATATCATCTTATAATGCCACTGTCGAACTAAGCAAAATAAGATGCATAAAGGATAAACATCACATGCAATCAATATAATTGATATGATATGGCCATCATCATCTTGTGCCTTTGATCTCCATCTCCAAAGCACTGTCATGATCACCATCATCACCGGCTTGACACCTTGATCTTCATAGAAGCATCGTTGTCGTCTCGCCAACTATTGCTTCTACGACTATCATTGCCGCTTAGTGATAAAGTAAAGCAATTACATGGCGATTGCATTTCATACAATAAAGCGACAACCATATGGCTCATGCCAGTTGACGATAACTCCGTTACAAAACATGATCATCTCATAAAATAAAATTTAGCATCATGTCTTGACCATATCACATCACAACATGCCCTGCAAAAACAAGTTAGACATCCTCTACTTTGTTGTTGCAAGTTTTACGTGGTTGCTACGGGCTGAGCAAGAACCGTTCTTACCTACGCATCAAAAGGTACAACGTGGTATACTGATTTCTTTTTGATCTTCAGAAAGAACCATGTTCATTGAATCCGAATCAACTAAAGTTGGAGAAACTGACACCCACTAGCCACCTGTGTGGGAAGCATGTCGGTAGAACCAGTCTCGGGTAAGCGTACGCGCAATGTCGGTCTGAGCCGCTTCATCCAACAATACCGCTGAATCAACTAGTGACGGCAAGCAATATGTATATACCCATGCCCACAACTCCTTTGTGTTCTACTCGTGCATATAACATCTATGCATAGACCTGGCTCGGATGCCACTGTTGGGGAACACAGTAATTTCAAAAAAAATTCCTACGCACACGCAAGATCTATCTAGGTGATGCATAGCAATGAGAGGGAAGAGAATAGTCCATGTACCCTTGTAGACCATAAGCGGAAGCATTATGACAACGCGGTTGATGTAGTCGAACGTCTTCACGATTCGACCGATCCTAACACCGAAGATACGGGACCTCCGCGATCTGCACACATTTAGCTCGGTGACGTCCCGCGAACTCTAGATCCAGCTGCGTGTCGAGGTAGAGTTTCGTCAGCATGATGGTGTGATGACAGTGATGATGAAGCTACTGGCGGAGGGCTTCGCCTAAGCACTGCAACGATATGCCCGAGGTGGATTATGGTGGAGGGGGCACCGCACACAGCTAAACAATATCAACTTGTGTGTTCTAGGGTGCCCCTGCCCCCGTACATAAAGGAGCAAGGGGGGAGGCCGGCCGACCCTTGGGGCGCCCAAGGACGGGAGGAATCCTCCTCCTAGTAGGAGTAAGATTCATCCTTTCCTAGTCCTACTAGGAGGGGGAAGGAAGGAGTGGGAAAGGGGAAGGAAAAGGGGGCGCCGCCCCCCTCCTAGTCCAATTCGGACTCAAGGGGGAGGGGGCGCGCGGCCTGCCCTAGCTGCCCCTCTCTCTCTCCACTAAGGCCCATCTAGGCCCATTTGTTCCCCCCCCCCACCCTCTAGCACTCCGGTTTTATCCGAAACCACCTGGAACACTTACGGTGTCCGAATATAGCCGTTCAATATATCAATCTTTATGTCTCGACCATTTCGAGACTCCTCTTCATGTCCGTGATCATATCCGGGACTCCGAACCACCTTTGGTACATCAAAACACATAAACTCATAATACCGATCATCACCGAACGTTAAGCGTGTGGACCCTACGGGTTCGAGAACTATGTAGACATGACCAAGACTCATCTCTGGTCAATAACCAATAGCGGAACATGGATGCTCATATTGGTTCCTACATATTCTACGAAGTTCTTTATCGGTCAAACCGCATAACAACATACGTTGTTCCCTTTGTCATCGGTATGTTACTTGCCCGAGATTCGATCGTCGGTATCTCAATACCTAGTTCAATCTCGTTACAAGAAAGTCTCTTTACTCGTTTCCGTACTGCTACATCCCCTAACTAACTCATTAGTTACATTGCTTGCAAGGCTTATAGTGATGTGCATTACCGAGAGGGCCCAGGGATACCTTTCCGATACACGGAGTGACAAATCCTAATCTCGAGCTATGCCAACTCAATAAACACCATCGGAGACACCTGTAGAGCATCTTTATAGTCACCCAGTTACGTTGTGACGTTTGATAGCACACTAAGTGTTCCTCCGGTATTCGGGAGTTGCACAATCTCATAGTCATAGGAACATGTATAAGTTATGGAGAAAGCAATAGCAACAAACTAAACGATCATCATGCTAAGCTAATGGAGGGGTCAAGTCAATCACATCATTCTCTAATGTTGTGATCCCGTTTATAAAATGACAACTCTTTGTCCATGGCTAGGAAACTTAACCATCTTTGATCAACGAGCTAGTCAAGTAGAGGCATACTCATGACACTCTGTTTGTCTATGTATTCACACATGTACTAAGTTTCCGGTTAATACAGTTCTAGCATGAATAATAAACATTTATCATGATATAAGGAAATATAAATAACAACTTTATTATTGCCTCTAGGGCATATTTCCTTCAACCTTCACTTGAGAGATTACTTGTAGTTGATCAACAAGGTCCAACAAGAATCAATATCATTTTTGCGCTGAAATTGAAAGTGGTGGGCTACTCGTCTGTCAAATACTACAACTTTTAGGTACAACAGTCGCCTCATATACCTCTCCTTCTTGATATCAATGTTATTTCTAGTTTTGAAGATGTATGTTCGTCTGTCATCCAGTGAAGCTTCACCCAGACTCTGGGCATAGTGAAGGTCTTGGCAGTAGAATCTGTCGTCCCCAACCTGGACCAAGTTTTCAGTTGCCTGAGATGCTTTCCGTGCCTGAAGAAGCTGTATATTGAGGTGATGTTCCTTTCTTGTTAAATGTTAACCATAAGGGAGTTCAATTCTTTGCACCTTTTCCCAAGTTTACAATGACAATGTACTATGATTTCTGAAGGAATTTTGGAGGATTTTAGGACATACACCCCCACCCCATATTGGTTGCTTCATTCATATGGTTACAATCGTCCATAAGCATTTCTCCTTTGGATTCATTTGTACTAGTTTTCTTAGGGAATTTTTCATCCAATCCAACCTCTTGTGAAGAAGGCTACATGTTTCTAGATTGTAATCAAATTAATGCCCATGTTAATCATGCCAGATCGAAGATGGCAAGATGGCATGTTGGTGCATTTTACAAATCCTGCAAACCAAATGGGCGTGTAGCAGTGTTCAAAACTGCATGTAGGCACTAACTGTAACACCCTGGATGTAACTTACCATATTTGTAACTCCGACTTTGCCATTTTTTGCTTTAAGTTATGAGATTTGTGGCTGGGTTCTTGTCTTTGTTTTGCATTTTGTTCATGTCATGCATTTCATATCATGTCATCATGTGCATCTCATTTGCATATGTGTTCGTCTCATGCATCCGAGCATTTTCCCCGTTGTCCGTTTTGCAATCCGACACTCCTATGTCCTCCGACGCCCCCTTTTACCTCTTTTCGTGAGCGGGTGTTAAACTTTCTCAGAATGGACCGAGATTTTCCAGGCGGCCTTGGTACACCACCGGTAGACCGCTTGTCAAGTTTCGTGCCATTTGGAGTCCTTTTGATACTCCAGCGGTTAACCGGGGAACCGTAAAGGCCTCATGTGTGTTGCGGCCCAACACCCCTCCAAAGTGGCCCAATAACCCATCCAAACCACTCCCATGTCCTACGTCGTCGGATCACGTGGAGCTCTTACCTCCTTCTAGGGCTAAATATGTGCAACCCTCTCCAAATTTCGGGCGAAACCCTAGTCTTCTCCTCCCTCTCGCCCGACAGACATGTCCGCGCGCCGCCGGACAAAACCCGCCGCCGCCCCACACCAGTGAGACGCCGCCAAGTGGTGAGCGCCGCCGCCTCCCGCGCTGGCCCGCTCGGGCCCGAGGCCGGCCCCCGCGACCCATCTCCCCCGCGCCAAGCTCCCGTCGCCCCGCCACCGCACCAGATCCCGCGCCGGCCGCCGCATTCCCCGCCGACCCTCGCCGGCGCCGCCGCGAGCTTGCCGCGCAGCCGCGCTCCTCCGCCACCGCGGGCCGCCACTGCCTCGTCGCTTCGCCTCCGACGCCGGTCGCCGCGCCGAGCACCGGATCCGGCTGGCTCCCCTCACCGGCGAGTTCCTCCATCCTCTCCGGTCATCTTCTCCACCAATTCCGGCGAGATCCCGGCTGCCTCGACTTCCGTGCACCGAACCCTAGATCTATCTTTTGAGGTAGTTTTTCTGCTAAGTCCCTAATGTTTTCAGCCCCCGTTCTTCATGCCATAACTCCTCATCCGTAGATCCGTTTTGCATGCATATATATCAAAATGTTCATCATGATGTGCTCTTCATTTTGTTCCATTGTGACATGCTTGTTTGATTCCATCTTGATGCCCAAATCTCTGATGCAAGAGTGCTATAAAATATTAGGTCCTGATTCTTAGCAGAGTATGATCATTTGTCATTTTTGTCACATTTGTTGTGTGCTGCATATGGGCATGAGCTCTACATGTGTTTTGATATATGCCATGCCATCTTTATAGGGGTGTATGCCATGTATTTTTGTGATCAATTTGGTGACTAGCACAAGCATGCAAAGTAGCTCTTGTGATATTGCTGATTTCAGAGACTTAGAATTTCACTAAGTCATTGCTCTACTGTTATTTTTATGCCATGTATTCATGTTGCTACAGTGAGATCCATGCTTCTTTTGAGTATCTTCAGTAAGGATGTTTTGGACATATGGTTATGCTCTATCCATCCATGCCCATGTTTGCATTTATGGAGTGCTCTAGCATGACTTTATCTTGCTCTACTGTCAGGACCCCGACTCGATGTCACATCGATCTAGCTTGTAACACCTCATATCACTTTGCGGCCTCACGCACGGTATCCCCACGGGTGTCGCCTTACCTTTGCCCGGGACCGTTTGCGCCTTTTGGCTCACGTATATGATAGTGTCGCTAGCATCCATATGATAAAGAGCCCGGGCTGACATGACTAGTCGTAAACCCAAAGTGGCACAGACTTACAAGGACAGGCATCCATGACCCAGCTTCGAACGTGCCGGTCATCAGCAAGTGGGTCCGGGCTGTAGCACTGGGCTAGCAGGACTCCGGTAATCCGGGCTGTAGCGGGCTAGCAGGACTCCGGTACTCAATGCGTGACATTTCCCCGAAGGGACAGACACCGGAACGAAGAAGGACACATGCCGGCCAGCCTAAGTGTTCCAGAGCAGTAGCAAGCTACCATGGCTCAGTGTAACACTAGGAGACATTTCCCGGTAAGAGAGGCTACTAAGGATAAACAACTAGATAGTCAGATCCCACACATACCAAGCATTTCAATCATACACACAATATGCTCGATATGTGCAAACACAACAAGGCATCACAACATGACTCTATGACACAAGTACTTTATTTAAGGCTCAGAGAGCCATACATAACATACACAAAGGTACGGGTCACACGACCCAGCATTCAAGTCATACAGTCATACAAACCAGCAGCGGAAGTAACTTGTCTGAGTACAGACAACTAGTAAAATAAAAGAGGCTTGGAAAGCCTAGCTATACTACGAGGTCCTTCACAAGCTCAGGATCACCACCTGGGCCTTAGCCTACTCATTGATGTCAACGTCTACGTAGAACCCATCAGAAGGGGTTGCAGCGTCTTCTGTAAAAATGTAAATTATAGCAACATGAGTACAAAGGTACTCAGCAAGACTTATATCAGGTCCTACATACATGCATATTATCAAGAAGGGTTGGTGGAGTTATTGCAGCAAGCCAGCTTTGACTCTTGGCTAGGCTAACCTACGAGACTCCAATTTGAAAAGGTTTTGCGCACACGAGTCCACTACTCACCACTTCAATACACTACCGAGGATCCACCCCCGTCTTCCTGCGGAAGAGCCATCCTCGGCACTCACACTTATCTTGAGGCTTTTAGTAGTTTCCATTTACTTGTCTATGAACTGTATAGGCAACCAAGTAGTCCTTTACCGCGGATGCGGCTATTCGAATAGATCATGATAACCCTGCAGGGGTGTACTTCTTCATACACGCTCTCACCACTTACCGTCGTTTACACGACGTGTACTCGGCAACCTTCAAGCGGAAGCCCAACGTGGGTGTCGGCCACGACCTACCTAACCACCTAAGCCTCCAGTCCAGGTTTATCGCCTATCCAGGTTCCATCCGCAGGGAGTCCGGCCGAGGTTTCCCATACGGCCCCGAACGATGTGAACAGGGTTCCCGAGATACCTAACGGGTATTCGGTACACCCGGCCACGTACCTACCGCATCACAGCCCACCCCTACGGTCAGCGCTGTCCACGGCCTCCAGTAGGCTACAAACACCAGAAACTACTTGCAACTCCTGGACGGAGAACTAGGGTGAATAAGAAGCCGAGAGGGTCCATTGGTCTCGGGCCCAATGCATGGTAGTAGCTGATTCTTAAATCACACATACAGATCTCAGTGCTTAAGGTCGGCTTCAATGAAACAACCCACCATGTACTCCTACATGGCCTCTCATCGATACCTTTACCAAATCGTGTTCACCACACCACTCTCATTACTGACATAATCATTTCACTCTAGCCCATCACCCAGATGAACCAGACCTGACACGACTCTAAGCATAGCAGGCATGGCAAGGTAGGAACAACACATACATATGGCTCAATCAACTCCTACACATGCTAGTGGGTTTCATCTAGTTACTGTGGCAATGACAGGTCATGCAGAGGAAGTGGGTTCAACTACCGTAGCACACAGCAGTTTGAAACGCGTTGTCTTAATGCAGTAAAAGAGAGCAGGAGCGAGAACATGGGATTGTATCGATATGATCAAATGGTTGGTTGCTTGCCTGATGGTTCGATGCACTGATACGGTTCTTCGTTAGGGTAATCACGGTACTCCTCGGGGGCAGAACCTGCCGCAAAGAACACCGATACACAACCATCACCAAACAATGTGCAACAATATGATGTATGCATGAAACATAGCAATATGAGTGTGTTGGGCTAATGCAGCTAAGACCAGAAGGGTTTGAACCAATTTGAATCAAAGATTCAAATTTCAAACTCAAGCATGGCCCTTTAAAGTGTTTTTTCCTTGTTCTGTATTAAACATCAGGTTAACTTGTTTAATCATGCATGAAAATAGTACAGATGGATAGATTGGATTTTTCTGATCATTTTTCATATATAATTTGTCTGATTTGGAGTTACAGAATAAAAGTTATGAATTTTTGAAGTTTAAACTATATTCTGGAATTTCCTATATTAGATTAATTCCAGAAAATCAATTATGGCGTCAGCCTGACGTCAGTGTGACGTCAGCAGGTCAACGGAACACGTCCGGGTCAAACCTGACAGTGGGTCCCGCGTGTCAGTGTGATTAGATTAATTAAAGTTTAATTAAAACTAAACCTGTTTAATTAACAGGGCTGGGCCCCACCTGTCATTGACTCAGGGGAGTCAACCAGGGCCCACCCGTGGTCAAACCCGGGTCGGCTGCACCGGCGTTTAGCCGCCGGCGAGCCCGACGCGGCGGCGGAAGTGGTTTTGGCTGTTTCGGCCACCAAATGGGTCGCGGAGACCACCGGAGTGGAGCTGAGGACGAGCCGCAGCTCTTGGTGGAGTCCGTTGGGGTCGGGGTGGCCGGAGTTGGCGCCGGCGACGACTTTGGCGGCCACCGGGGTTCGGCCGAAGACGAACTTGACGCTAGAGGGGTCGGTGAGGCTCGGGGAGTGGCTAGCTAGGTGCTAAGTGACACGGTGAGCATGACGGACACCGTGGAGTGGCCGGAGGATGACCGGGAGCACGTCGGCGACGAGCTCCACGGCGGTGGGTGCGGTTGAGCTCCGGGAGGTCGCTACACGGCTCGGGAGCAAGAACGGAAGGGAGGGGAAGATGGCTAAGCTCACAGTGAGTGCGACGAAGCCCTTGGTGTGGCCGGAGATGGACCGGAGCGACGACGGCGTTGAAGGGGATCTCCGGCGACGGCGGTTCGGGCGAGGTCGTTGCGGTGGACTCGGGCGTTGCGAGCGCTCGGGGCTCGGCTTGCTCGATGGAGTGGACAGCGGCGGAGCTCCTGGACACGATGAGAGGACGCACGGGCGGCGGGGAGCACGGCTACGACGAAGGCACGGCGATGGTGGCGTCGGTCATGGCGGGGGAGCGCGAGGGGGAGGAGCTGGAGAGGAGAGGGGGTGTCTGGGGGGTTCGGGGGAGCGAGGGAGGCCGATCCACGACGTCACCGGGCGAGGGGAGCGGCGAGGCGGCGAGCAGGTGCGTGGCGCACGCTGCGGTCGCCGTCGGGCACCTGCCTGCCTGCCTGGCCGGCAAGCAGCTCGCTGGAGCGGCGCTGGGCTGGGCCGGCAGGTGGGCCGGGTGCTGGGCGCCAGGTAAGTTTTTTCCATTTCTTTCTGTTTTCTGTTTTTTTAATACTTCTGCAACTTTGTTGAATTAAATAAAATACTTAGGCTACTCCTAAAATCACCAAACTACTCCTGGTCCATAGTTGGATTATTTCCAACATGAAACATTTTAGTTTGGAGATATTTGAGCATTTAAATATTTTATATAATTTTAAATGCCCAAATTCAAATATTTATGATTTAATTCAAAAACCCTAAGATGGCCTAGGAAAATGTGCATCACCTTTGGCAGAGGTTCTGAACCAAGACAAAAATGATGGGCATTTTAGAAGGGCATTTCAGGTTCATTGAAAAGTTTTTTAGTAAACCCTAGTTGGTTTCAGAGGGGGCTGGGGGTTCTGTCATCCCCATTTCAGGTTTCTGGTGAAAGAATAAACATGATGCAACACTCTAATGCATGACTAGCTAGGGTGTGACAACTCACCCCCACTCAAAAGAATCTCGTCCCGAGATTTGGGTTCCTCCGGGAAGAAGGCGGGATACTCAAGTCGAAGACGATCCTCCCTTTCCCAAGTTGCTTCATCCTCAGAATGGTGCGACCATTGAACTTTGAGAAACTTGATATTATGACGTCGAGTGGTACGCTCGGCCTGATCAAGGATACGAATGGGGTACTCTCGATATGTAAGATTATCTTGGAGATCAAGCGTTTCGTGGTCCACTCCACGGATAGGATCCGAAAAGCAACGCCTGAGTTGAGAAACGTGGAAGACATCATGGACTCTGGAGAGGTGCGGAGGTAGTTCCAACTGGTAGGCAACTTCTCCTCGCTTAGCGAGAATGCGAAAAGGTCCAATGTAACGAGGAGCCAATTTGCCTTTGATACCGAAACGATGGGTTCCCTTCAGAGGGGTAACCCGAAGATAAGCCTTCTCGTCAACCTCGAAAGTCATAGCCTTATGTTTTCGGTCATATTGACTCTTTTGACGAGATTGGGCTGTTTTCAACTTTTCACGAACAATGCGAACTTGCTCTTCTGCTTCCTGAATCATATCCGGGCCAAAGAATTGTCTTTCCCCGGTCTCTGACCAGTTAAGGGGTGTTCGACACCGTCGTCCATAGAGAACTTCAAAAGGGGCTTTACCCAAGCTAGATTGATAGCTGTTGTTGTAAGCGAATTCGGCAAATGGAAGGCACTTCTCCCAATCCATTCCGAATGAGATAACAGAGGCTCGAAGCATGTCTTCTAGAATCTGGTTGACGCGTTCCACTTGACCACTCGACTGAGGGTGGAAAGCGGTGCTAAAGGAGAGACGGGTTCCCATAGCATTTTGGAAACTTTCCCAAAATCGAGAGGTGAAAATACTTCCTCGATCCGAGTTAATTTCCAAAGGAACACCATGGAGAGACACTATCCGGGAGATGTATAAGTCTGCCAATTGACTAGCGGTTATACTCTCACGAACAGGTAGGAAATGGGCTACTTTGGAAAGACGATCGACAACGACGAAGATAGCATTATTCCCTCTCTTGGTCCTGGGAAAACCGGTAATGAAATCCATACCAATTTTATCCCATTTCCATTCAGGAATAGCTAAGGGTTGAAGGGTGCCAGCAGGCCGTTGATGCTCTGCTTTTACACGACGACAGACGTCGCAATTAGCAATATACTGAGCAATTTCTCTCTTCATCCTAGTCCACCAGAACCTCTGGCGTAGGTCCTGATACATCTTAGTACTACCGGGATGAATGGTGAGAGGAGATTCATGAGCCTCCTTAAGGATCAATCGCCTCAGGTTTCGCACTTTGGGAACCACTAGTCGATTCCCGAAGTATACGACCCCTTGATCATTAATGGAGAAACAGTTCGCAATTCCTTTCTTGATGTTTCTCTTGATGCGGGAGATTCCCGGATCTACCTTCTGTGCTTTGATGATCTGGTCCGTAAGGGTAGGTTTCGCCACCAAGGTGGAAAGAAAACCTTGAGGAACAATGTGAAGGTTAAGCTTCCGAAATTCCTCATGGAGAAGCGGTTGACTTTGTTGTAACATTAGGTTGTTACAATAAGATTTACGACTTAGCGCATCAGCCATGACGTTGGCTTTCCCTGGGGTGTAAGTTATTCCTAAGTCGAAATCTGTGATCAACTCAACCCAACGTCTTTGCCTGAGATTCAAATCCGGTTGGGTGAAAATGTACTTCAGACTTTGGTGATCAGTGAATATTTCGCAACGGTTACCGAGGAGGTAATGTCGCCAGGTCTTAAGTGCATAGACTACGGCTGCAAGCTCTAGATCATGAGTAGGATAATTCTCCTCATGTGGGTGCAATTGCCGTGAAGCGTAAGCAATTACGTGTCGATCTTGCATGAGAATGCAACCTAGTCCTTGTCGCGAGGCGTCGCAGTAGATAACAAAGTCCTTAGAGAAGTCTGGCGGTACCAGAACGGGAGCAGAAGTCAGGCGTCTTTTCAGTTCCTGAAAGCTGTGCTCACATTGTGGAGTCCATTCAAACTTTTTATCCTTCTTAAGGAGTTCGGTTAGAGGTTTAGCAACTTTGGAGAAGTTCTCGACAAAGCGACGACAGTAGCTCGCTAGGCCAAGGAAACTCCGAACTTGCTTGACCGTTTCAGGTGGAGTCCAATTAAGGACGGCTTGAACTCGCTCAGGGTTAACAGCAATACCTTTACCAGATATTACATGACCCAGATAGGTCACTTCTGATAACCAAAATTCACATTTGGAAAACTTGGCATAAAGGCGGTGCTCTCGAAGTTTCTTCAACACTAGCCTTAGATGTTCGGCATGTTCTTCCTCGTTCTTGGAGTAGATGAGTATATCATCTAGGTAAACCACGACGAATTTATCCAAATACTCCATGAAGATTGAGTTCATTAACCGAGAAAAGGTGGCTGGAGCGTTGGTTAAACCGAAGGACATGACGGTGTACTCGTATTGGCCATAACGAGTAACAAAGGCCGTTTTAGGAATGTCCCCGTTTCTGATTTTGATTTGATGGTAGCCCAACCTCAAATCCATCTTGGAGAAGACTGAGGATCCAGCGAGCTGATCATACAGGTCGTTGATCCTGGGAGCGGATATTTGTTCTTGATTGTGACCAAATTGACAGGTCGATAATCTACAACCATCCGGTCCGTACCATCCTTCTTCTTGACGAATAGGACGGGGCAAGCCCACGGAGATGAACTAGGTCGGATGAAACCCTTTTTCAAGGACTCATCGAGTTGTTTCTTAAGCTCGGCTAGTTCTAGTGGTGCCATCTTATAGGGTCTTCTAGCAATCGGAACGGTTCCTGGAATGAGGTCTATTACGAACTCAACATCCCTGTCAGGTGGAACACCTGGCAATTCCTCTGGGAAGACATCCGGGAAGTCACGGACTACCGGAACGTCCTCAAGGTCTGGCAAAGGGCTGGCGTTAAGAGAATATAATTGTCGCTTGGCTAATCGGGTCAAGACATTGACTATCTTCCCCGAAGGATGAGTGAGTTGAACAGTCCTAGAGAAGCAATCAATTTTGGCATGATGAGCTGACATCCAGTCCATACCCAAAATGATATTAATATCTGAAAATTTGAGAGCTATCAAAGATGCAAGGAAAACAAGTCTGTCGACTTGGATTTCATTTCCATAACTTACCCTGGAGGTCTGCCATCTAGAACCGGGAGTAGAAATTTCCATAGTGGATGGCATGTCACAGAATGCGGTGTTATGCAAACGAGCATAGTTCTCGGATATAAATGAATGAGAGGCTCCTGTATCGAAAAGAACAGATGCCGGGTGGCAATTAACAAGGAGCGTACCGAGAACGACGTTGGGATCCTCTTGAGCTTCTTCGGCAGAGATACAGTTGACATGGCCACGTGTAGCGGTGGCCGGCTTGGCGTGGAACACTTTCCCTGTCGGCTTGCCACGGCCAACAGCTTTAGCAGATTGGTTGGGGTTGGTCTGGGGACACTCACGCATATAGTGGCCAGATTCCCCACACTTGAAACAAGTCACGGAACTGGTACGTGGAGGAGCATTGTTGGTTGGACCCCCATAGGGCTTGGCTGGTGCAGACTGTTGAACGGGGCGAGGCGCCTGGAAGGATGGCCTCGGTGTGAACCTGGGTGGCAGGGCGGTGTTGGGCACCCACACGCGGCGCTTCTGAGGACCAGCACCGGATGAGGAACCCATGTCACGGCCATGCTTGCGTGTTGCGTCATAATCAGTCTGACCAGTCTCAGCACTGATGGCCTTGTTAACAAGTTTCTGAAAAGATGTGCACTCATGCAGACGGAGGTCGCGGCGAAGCTCAGGACTAAGTCCCTTACGGAACCTTGCTTGCTTCTTGGCATCAGTAGAAACTTCCTCAGTTGCATATCGTGCGAGGTTACCGAACTCCCTGCTGTAAGCATCCACAGAGAGTCGGCCCTGAGTGAAACTGCAAAATTCCTCACGTTTACGGTCCATGAGACCCTCCGGAATGTGATGTTCACGGAAAGCCTCGCTGAATTCAGCCCAAGTAGTGACATGGCCCGCTGGGCGCATAGCTCCATAATTCTCCCACCATAGACTGGCGGGGCCTTCAAGATGATATGCAGCAAAGGTGACCTTGTCAGCCTCCGCTACCAGCGCGGAACGCAGTTTGTGAGAAATACTGCGAAGCCAGTCATCAGCGTCGAGAGGCTCGACGGAGTGGTGGAACGTGGGTGGATGTAACTTGATGAAATCACTGAGTGACACCACGTTAGTCCTCTGATGGTGTGCCGTGTTCTGTTCAATACGCTCCAACAAACGGTTGGTCTCCCGCTTGTTTCTTTCGGCTTCCATCATAACCTCGGCTAGGGAAGGAGGATGAGGCAGATTTGCATTCCTGACTTCACTGCCTTCGGCCTGCTCTTGAGGAGCAGGGTTAGTGCGCGTGTTGACCATCCTAGGTAAACAAGACAATGATTTAGTCAGAATGATAAAATTCCGACATAGGATACAGAATGTAAGGAATAACTCGGAATGCAAGATGATCATCCGTATGACATGGTAGATACAGAAACTGCTTCTTTATTCCATCGTCATACACACCATACAGGGTTTAGTACAAGACCAAACAAGGTACTATTACGGTGAAAAGAGGATTACATCTCATCGGAGGCATTCCCAGCTCCTATACATTATTTTTCTACACCTCCGGAAGGCGATACAAACTAGGTCATATCCCACGAGTCACGCAGGACGATAGACGACACAGCTAACACGAACTAGTGATACTACTACTAACTCAGACCGATCCGTAGTAGTCCTCGTAGAAGTCACCTCCATAGCCTGGAAGCTCAACATGATCATCCGGAAACAGACGATCTCGCGGAGCTTGTGGACCATAGGGACTAGGATGAGGTCTTGGACCAACAGACGGTGGCCTGCGGGGACCGCGAGGTGGGGTGATGCCTCCTACATCACGCCAACCCATCACGTCTGGCAGAGCAGATCTCACAGGATAGAGATCGCGCATATCCGAATATCCAGCTTGCACCGCCGGTGCAAACCGAGTCAATGTGGCCCAATGGTCAGCACGGGTATTGAAGAGCTCTAACCTCAAGGCCCGATTTTCACGGTCCTTATCCTCGAGCATCTCAGCAGTGGTGCGAGTCCGTGAATCCTCCTGGGTGGGGTCAGCATAGATAGCCTGGAGATACCCTTGTGCTCCCGGAAGTGATCCTGGCATATACCGGAAATCAGAGTCCCGAAATAGGCCAGACCTGACTCGCATGATGGTCATCATAGAGTAGGCGGCGTCCTGCACAGCCATCTCAATAGTAACCCCGAGTCCATAGGAGCAGTGAAGGGGCTCGGTGGACCCAGGATAAGATGGAAATATCCTGACAGTGCAGAGATACTGGCTTTGATTAAAGTCTCGGAATTGCTCTTCGACCGTGTACTCAGGATACCAACGGTATCCAGCCTCAGTCATTACCCTGACCAACATGGCGGTATGGCCGGGTACATCTAGGCATCGAGTCAGGCGAACCACTTGATTGAGGTCGCGAGTGGCCATCTGAAAACACAATCATAATGCAAAGGCATTAGAATTTCTAGCAAAATTTCGGCAGCATAACAGCTGTAAATGCTCAAGAAGGATTTTGAGACATTTGACAAAGGATTTCATACACACTCAACATCATCATATCAAAGTTCTGAGTCCATCCTAGCAACATAATGTGGTAGTAGAACTGAACTAGGCTTGTATCCATCAAACCTATAAGGTACTACTGATTAGTAACACGTGATCCTGATAGAGAGAATAGATCCTAATTCCTTAACCCCCGGTGGAAGAATAGACTGACTCAGATCAGAATGTCATAAGATAAAGGAGTAAAAAGAGCCTTACGTTCCAACCCACAAACAATTCCCCTACATATAACTAAAGAATTTCTAGACTCAACATCGACCAGTTTGGCTTGGAGAACCTACAGGCAGTCCGGCTCTGATGCCAACGCTGTCAGGACCCCGACTCGATGTCACATCGATCTAGCCTGTAACACCTCATATCACTTTGCGGCCTCACGCACGGTATCCCCACGGGTGTCGCCTTACCTTTGCCCGGGACCGTTTGCGCCTTTTGGCTCACGTATATGATAGTGTCGCTAGCATCCATATGATAAGGAGCCCGGGCTGACATGACTAGTCGTAAACCCAAAGTGGCACAGACTTACAGGGACAGGCATCCATGACCCAGCTTCGAACGTGTCGGTCATCAGCAAGTGGGTCCGGGCTGTAGCACTGGGCTAGCAGGACTCCGGTAAACCGGGCTGTAGCGGGCTAACAGGACTCCGGTACTCAATGCGTGACATTTCCCCGAAGGGACAGACACCGGAACGAAGAAGGACACATGCCGGCCAGCCTAAGTGTTCCAGAGCAGTAGCAAGCTACCATGGCTCAGTGGTAACACTAGGAGACATTTCCCGGTAAGAGAGGCTACTAAGGATAAACAACTAGATAGTCAGATCCCACACATACCAAGCATTTCAATCATACACACAATATGCTCGATATGTGCAAATACAACAAGGCATCACAACATGACTCTATGACACAAGTACTTTATTTAAGGCTCAGAGAGCCATACATAACATACACAAAGGTACGGGTCACACGACCCAGCATTCAAGTCATACAGTCATACAAACCAGCAGCGGAAGTAACTTGTCTGAGTACAGACAACTAGTAAAATAAAAGAGGCTTGGAAAGCCTAGCTATACTACGTGGTCCTTCACAAGCTCAGGATCACCACCTGGGCCTTAGCCTACTCATTGATGTCAACGTCTACGTAGAACCCATCAGAAGGGGTTGCAGCGTCTTCTGTAAAAATGTAAATTATAGCAACATGAGTACAAAGGTACTCAGCAAGACTTACATCAGATCCTACATACATGCATATTATCAAGAAGGGTTGGTGGAGTTATTGCAGCAAGCCAGCTTTGACTCTTGGCTAGGCTAACCTACGAGACTCCAACTTGAAATGGTTTTGCGCACACGAGTCCACTACTCACCAATTCAATACACTACCGAGGATCCACCTCCGTCTTCCTACGGAAGAGCCATCCTCGGCACTCACACTTATCTTGAGGCTTTTAGTAGTTTCCATTTACTTGTCTATGAACTGTATAGGCAACCAAGTAGTCCTTTACCGCGGACGCGGCTATTCGAATAGATCATGATAACCCTGCAGGGGTGTACTTCTTCATACACGCTCTCACCACTTACCGTCGTTTACACGACATGTACTCGGCAACCTTCAAGCGGAAGCCCAACGTGGGTGTCGGCCACGACCTACCTAACCACCTAAGCCTCCAGTCCAGGTTTATCGCCTATCCAGGTTCCATCCGCAGGGAGTCCGGCCGAGGTTTCCCATACGGCCCCGAACGATGTGAACAGGGTTCCCGAGATACCTAACGGGTATTCGGTACACCCGGCCACGTACCTACCGCATCACAGCCCACCCCTACGGTCAGCGCTGTCCACGGCCTCCAGTAGGCTACAAACACCAGAAACTACTTGCAACTCCTGGACGGAGAACTAGGGTGAATAAGAAGCCGAGAGGGTCCATTGGTTTCGGGCCCAATGCATGGTAGTAGCTGATTCTTAAATCACACATACAGATCTCAGTGCTTAAGGTCGGCTTCAATGAAACAACCCACCATGTACTCCTACATGGCCTCTCATCGATACCTTTACCAAATCGTGTTCACCACACCACTCTCATTACCGACATAATCATTTCACTCTAGCCCATCACCCAGATGAACCAGACCTGACACGACTCTAAGCATAGCAGGCATAGCAAGGTAGGAACAACACATACATATGGCTCAATCAACTCCTACACATGCTAGTGGGTTTCATCTAGTTACTGTGGCAATGACAGGTCATGCAGAGGAAGTGGGTTCAACTACCGTAGCACACAGCAGTTTGAAACGCGTTGTCTTAATGCAGTAAAAGAGAGCAGGAGCGAGAACATGGGATTGTATCGATATGATCAAATGGTTGGTTGCTTGCCTGATGGTTCGATGCACTGATACGGTTCTTCGTTAGGGTAATCACGGTACTCCTCGGAGGCAGAACCTGCCGCAAAGAACACCGATACACAACCATCACCAAACAATGTGCAACAATATGATGCATGCATGAAACATAGCAATATGAGTGTGTTGGGCTAATGCAACTAAGACCAGAAGGGTTTGAACCAATTTGAATCAAAGATTCAAATTTCAAACTCAAACATGGCCCTTTAAAGTGTTTTTCCTTGTTCTGCATTAAACATCAGGTTAACTTGTTTAATCATGCATGAAAATAGTACAGATGGATAGATTGGATTTTTCTGATCATTTTTCATATATAATTTGTCTGATTTGGAGTTACAGAATAAAAGTTATGAATTTTTGAAGTTTAAACTATATTCTGGAATTTCCTATATTAGATTAATTCCAGAAAATCAATTATTGCGTCAGCCTGACGTCAGTGTGACGTCAGCAGGTCAACGGAACACGTCCGGGTCAAACCTGACAGTGGGTCCCGCGTGTCAGTGTGATTAGATTAATTAAAGTTTAATTAAAACTAAACCTGTTTAATTAACAGGGCTGGGCCCCACCTGTCATTGACTCAGGGGAGTCAACCAGGGCCCACCCGTGGTCAAACCCGGGTCGGCTGCACCGGCGTTTAGCCGCCGGCGAGCCCGACGCGGCGGCGGAAGTGGTTTTGGCCGTTTCGGCCACCAAATGGGTCGCGGAGACCACCGGAGTGGAGCTGAGGACGAGCCGCAGCTCTTGGTGGAGTCCGTTGGGGTCGGGGTGGCCGGAGTTGGCGCCGGCGACGACTTTGGCGGCCACCGGGGTTCGGCCGAAGACGAACTTGACGCTAGAGGGGTCGGTGAGGCTCGGGGAGTGGCTAGCTAGGTGCTAAGTGACACGGTGAGCATGATGGACACCGTGGAGTGGCCGGAGGATGACCGGGAGCACGTCGGCGACGAGCTCCACGGCGGTGGGTGCGGTTGAGCTCCGGGAGGTCGCTACACGGCTCGGGAGCAAGAACGGAAGGGAGGGGAAGATGGCTAAGCTCACAGTGAGTGCGACGAAGCCCTTGGTGTGGCCGGAGATGGACCGGAGCGACGACGGCGTTGAAGGGGATCTCCGGCGACGGCGGTTCGGGCGAGGTCGTTGCGGTGGACTCGGGCGTTGCGAGCGCTCGGGGCTCGGCTTGCTCGATGGAGTGGACAGCGGCGGAGCTCCTGGACACGATGAGAGGACGCACGGGCGGCGGGGAGCACGGCTACGACGAAGGCACGGCGATGGTGGCGTCGGTCATGGCGGGGGAGCGCGAGGGGGAGGAGCTGGAGAGGAGAGGGGGTGTCTGGGGGGTTCGGGGGAGCGAGGGAGGCCGATCCACGACGTCACCGGGCGAGGGGAGCGGCGAGGCGGCGAGCAGGTGCGTGGCGCACGCTGCGGTCGCCGTCGGGCACCTGCCTGCCTGCCTGGCTGGCAAGCAGCTCGCTGGAGCGGCGCTGGGCTGGGCCGGCAGGTGGGCCGGGTGCTGGGCGCCAGGTAAGTTTTTTCCATTTCTTTCTGTTTTCTGTTTTTTTAATACTTCTGCAACTTTGTTGAATTAAATAAAATACTTAGGCTACTCCTAAAATCACCAAACTACTCCTGGTCCATAGTTGGATTATTTCCAACATGAAACATTTTAGTTTGGAGATATTTGAGCATTTAAATATTTTATATAATTTTAAATGCCCAAACTCAAATATTTATGATTTAATTCAAAAACCCTAAGATGGCCTAGGAAAATGTGCATCACCTTTGGCAGAGGTTCTGAACCAAGACAAAAATGATGGGCATTTTAGAAGGGCATTTCAGGTTCATTGAAAAAGTTTTTTTAGTAAACCCTAGTTGGTTTCAGAGGGGGCTGGGGGTTCTGTCATCCCCATTTCAGGTTTCTGGTGAAAGAATAAACATGATGCGACACTCTAATGCATGACTAGCTAGGGTGTGACATCTACTTTTGCTATAAAATGTTCCTGGCAGATTGTTTACGTGTTAATCAAGTTTGCCATGATTGTTGTAGTTGATCCATGCATGCTATGAACTTGTTCTTCCTTTGGTTAGCTTCATGATCATGTCTTATTGCTGCTAGTATTCTTAGTTTGTCATGCAAGGCTTTGTGATGAGTGAATCGAGCTCGCAAAGATGCCTTCATAATTCTGTTTTGCCATGCACGGTTTTCTGCTAAGTCTGAATCTGTTGACGAAACGTTCTATGTTTACATGAGTGTC
The DNA here is from genome assembly GCF_018294505.1 of Triticum aestivum. Classification (NCBI taxonomy): domain Eukaryota; kingdom Viridiplantae; phylum Streptophyta; class Magnoliopsida; order Poales; family Poaceae; genus Triticum; species Triticum aestivum. The sequence goes on along the minus strand of NC_057812.1, from coordinate 276,101,726 downwards.
ATAATATCTTCTGTGGCTTTTTGGCTCTTGATCAGTAAGGGACTTTTGTTCTATGCTTTGAGTAGATTCATACCATGCCTTGTTTTTCTATGATATAATCCTGTAGCATGTTGTTAGCTTGCTCTAAACATGTCTTCGTGATGTTAATTTCTGGCATGTTGTTATTTTCACTAAGTCTGTGATGCTGATATATTTTGCACTTTTGCCATGCTTGTTTGAACCCGCTCTTGTGTGATTTAGCCGTAGCTCAGTGTTCATATTTTGTCAAGCATCTTGAGTAGATCACTGCCATGTGCTTTGTGGCTATGTTGGAGTGCAGTAGCTTAGTTTCTTGTTGCATTCTAGATGGCATTGTGCTGTTAATCGCAGAATTGTGCCATTCTTGTTTTGCTTGCCATTTACAAACCGTGCATCTGATTCTGGTGATCTTTATATCGATTTCAACCGAAATCAACTCATCTTTCCAGCGGCGCACTTGGTTTGCCAAGTTGATGCCTGGATCAACTTTTCTTTCCGAAGCACGCATATGCATTGCATATCACATCCCGCATATCATGCCATGTTTAGCATCATGTTGCTTGCGCATTGCACCATGATTGATTGTTGGTATTTTGCTTGTGTGCTTGCCTTAGGTAGAGCTGGGAGACGAGTACGTGATCGAGGAACCCATTGAGTACGCTTACGAGGATCAAGCTTTCGTCAACTCAGAGAACTTTGCAGGCAAGATGACCATACCGTCGAAATCACTTCTATCTTTGCTTGCTAGTTGCTCGCTCTTTTGCTATGCCGCGATACATACCACTTGATATATCATGCCTCGCATATTGCCATGCCAAGCCTCTAACGCACCTTTCCTAGCAAACCGTTGTTTGGCTATGTTACTGCTTTGCTCAGCCCCTCTTATAGTGTTGCTAGTTGCATGTGAAGATGGAGCTTGTTCCTTGTTGGAACATGGTTATTGTTGGGATATCATTATTATATCTTGTTTACTTTAATGCATCTATATACTTGGTAAAGGGTGGAAGGCTCGACCTTATACCTGGTGTTTTTGTTCCACTCTTGCCGCCCTAGTTTCCGTCATACCGGTGTTATGTTCCTTGATTTTGCGTTCCTTACGCGGTTGGGTTATAATGGGAACCCCTTGACAGTTCGCATTGAATAAAACTCCTCCAGCAAGGCCCAACCTTGGTTTTACCATTTGCCACCTAAGCCTTTTTCCCTTGGGTTCCGTGGACTCATGGGTCATCTTTATTTTAAACCCCCGGGCCAGTGCTCCTCTGAGTGTTGGTACAAAACAGAGCCACTTGAAGCGCACCTCGGTGAAACTTGAGGGTTGATTTTAGTTGTACGTAGTGTTCATCCGGTGTGCCCTGAGAACGAGATATGTGCAGCTCCTATCGGGATTTGTCGGCACATCGAGCGGCTTTGCTGGTCTTGTTTTACCATTGTCGAAATGTCTTGTAACTGGGATTCCGAGTCTGATCGGGTCTTCCTAGGAGAAGGAACATCCTTCATTGACCGTGAGAGCTTGTGATGGGCTAAGTTGGGACACCCCTGCAGGGTTTTGAACTTTCAAAAGCCGTGCCCGCGGTTATGGGAGGATGTGAATTTGTTAATGTCCGGTTGTAGAGTACTTGACGCATAACTTAATTAAAATGAACCAACTGCGTGTGTAGCCGTGATGGTCTCTTTTCGGCGGAGTCCGAGAAGAGAACACAGTCTCGTGTTTTGCTTGAACGTAAGTAGTTTCAGGATCACTTCTTGATCATTTTAGCTTCTCGACCGTGCTTTGCTTCTCTTCTCGCTCTCTTTTGCGTAAGTTAGCCACCATACATGCTAGTGCTTGCTGCAGCTCCACCTTACTACCTTTCCTACCCATAAGCTTAAATAGTTTTGATCGCGAGGGTGTAAGATTGCTGAGTCCCCGTGGCTCACAGATACTTCCAAACAGATGCAGGTGCCGATGATGTCAGTGCAGGGGACACTACCGAACTCAAGTGGGAGTTCGACGAGGATTCGGGCCGTTACTATGTGTCTTTTCCGGATGATTAGTAGAGGAGCCCAGTTGGGGCGATCGGGGATCTAGCATTTAGGGTTGTCTTTCTTTATTTTGGTTCCATAGTCGGACCTTGATTGTATTCTGGATGATGTATGCTATATTTATGTATTGTGTGAAGTGGCGATCGTAAGCCAACTCTTTATCCCTTTCTTATTCAGTACATGGGATGTGTAAAGATTACCCCTCTTGCGACATGCCTACTATGTGGTTATGCCTCTAAGTCGTGCTCCGACACGTGGGAGATATAGCCGCATCGTGGGTGTTACACTAAAGCATTCTCTTCTTTTGCAGTGCATATTAGGCCCAGTGGAAGATGTTGATAACAACAATCACATCGAATGCCTGGATCTGCAACTCTCAAATATTACTTTGAACTCCTACCGATGGACCCCACCGGAGATTACACTCGCCATGTTCTTTCTTGCCAGAGAAAAGGTGCTGAGGGTACTGAGGTTGAACACACATTTAATTAGGAAAGATCAATGGTATGATTATCAGAGGCGGCTGGTACTACGGAATGGAAGTGCCTCCAAAAATGCCAAACTTCATATTGGAAGAGCATATGGCAAAGCAATTGGAAGTTATTGTGTCAAACCCATACATGCTTATCAGCGGCTGGTCCCTTTTCAGAAATGACGCAGCTTGCAATGTTTGAATTGGACCATTTCGGTTCTCTTGTCTCAACAGAAATAGTTCATTCGGGTGAACCGCATGTCGTACATCGCACACACCTTGATCTGGCTGACCGTTTCTTTTGTGTTGCCTAATCACAAAAAGTTCGTCCGAGTGAACTGTATGCTGTACATCGCACACACCTTGATCTGGCTGATCATTTCTTTTGTGTTACCTAATCACAAACAGTTCATCCGAGTGAACCATATGTTGTACAACGCACACACCTTCATCTAGCTGCCCATTTATTTTGTTCCTCCTCATCGAAAACGGTTAATTGAACTGAACCGTAGGCCCTGAATCGCACACACAACTAAAATCTAAACCGTGTTTGATGCATCCGTCATCGCAAATGTTTTGCACCTTTTTTGACGGTTTTTTACACCACCGTTTGCGATTATTGCATCGCACACAGTTTTGTTGAAGGGTCTCAGATCGTAGTGTTGTGTTAGCAGCATCCTGCAGTAGTGCTTGTATGGAGAAGTTGATCAGAGTTTGTTAAGTACTTACACAATTAGGCATCTAACAAGAGTGGCATCGAGCTCGTTGAAGTTGTAGAAGATATGTAAGTCCTCGGAACTCACATTGATGGAACCAACATCGTGTTGGAAATGATGTCTGTTATAGTGGACTAGCAAACCATGATGACCTGCTGACATTTGATCCATGCAATATTCATGTAACTCACGGCAACTGGAGCTGCACTCATTAAAGTATTCGCCAACAAGAAATGGCTGGCCATGGACGTAATTGTCTGCTTGAAGTATGTCTGCTTTACTTTTAGCAAGCAACAAATGTACTTCTTCATCATCCATGCCACTAGAAATAATATTACTCCCTGATTCAAACAAGCTGCTGTTAATTTGGTTCTGGGCGATAAGTGCTTTAAGTAAGAGGCAATCACTCTCTTTCCTCTTCACTCACCCGCTGCGCTTCCTCGTGGGTGTAGCCTTTTTGTCCACTTCCTTCTTGGTACTTCAAGCATTTCTGGCAGAACGTCTGGTTGGCTGCAAGGTAGACTGCCGAGCAGACGGTGAAGCTTCGACGGACTACTTAGCAGACGGTTTATCTATGGCGGACCGCTGAGCTCGCGGTGCTGCTGTGACAGACTATTGGGTTGTAGGAGCAAAGGCATTTGTCGGATTTTGGGTTCCGGCAGACCCTTGAGGTTCGAACACTAGGGTGCGCGCGGAGATCTCTCCCCTACCAATCTGCGTCCAATCTCCTCGCATGATCTAAGCTGGAAACAACGAACAACACAAGGGACACGAGGTTTATACTGGTTCGGGCCACCGTTGTGGTGTAATACCCTACTCCAGTGTGTGGTGTGGTGGATTGCCTCGGGGGCTGATGATGAACAATACAATGGAAGAACAGCCTCGCGAGAGGTGTTCTTGAGCTGGTGCGATGAACTGCTTGGGTGAGTTCAGTCGCCTCTCTCTCTCTACTAGGGTTCTATCAGATCTCTAGCCGTCTCCCTTTCATCCCCCTTTGGGTGTCTCTAGCTCTATTTATAGGGGCCCTGGGCCTCTCCCCAAATAATGAGCGGGAAGGGCGCCAACAATTGGCCATTTTGAAGGGGAACATCTAGTACAAGTTATCCTGACCAAAGGTGGTCTTCAGCTGCCAAAAGCTCTGGTGATGACACCGTCTCGGGCTCCACGGTGACCTCCGTCCTGCCACTCTGCTGGTCTTGGTCTCGTTGCACCGCAATGGTAACCTTTGCCCGATGCCTTGGCCTGTGCTTGCCCCCTTTGCACCAAAGGGGAAACAAGGACACTGCGCAGCCGGCGCCCGCCTGGTCTCGATCGTCATGGCTTGCTTCACGGGCTCCTCGCGAGGTACCCCTGCCTTGATCTCTCCGCCTCCTCGCGAGCCTGCCTGATGAGGCTGCCTCTAAGGAAGCTTTATGTCGTCCGCCCCGCGAGGCTTGGCCCCTCGCGAGGGTCTTGAGCTTGAGCTGATGAAGATGGGCCGCGCTGGGCCCCCACTTGAGCCATGCCGCAGGCCGCAGGCAGGCAAGTCTGGGGACCCCCGTTCCCAGAACGCCGACAGTAGCCCCCGGGCCCAAGGCGCGCCCGGGCTTGGCCTAGTAGGGAAGCGAAGGGGCAAGCATGAAGCGCCGCAGGCCCCAACAGCCTGCGGCCTTGGGCACCGCGTGGCGATTGATTGGACGTGGGCATCTATGCTTCCCACGACGCTTCGGCAACTGTCCATCTGACAAAAGAGGTGCCCGGGCCAGACTTACTTGCTTTGTTCTCGTTCGCCTCGCCCCAGATCCCCTTTTTCGCTCTCCTCCTTCTTGCTTCCGAAATCCTCCAGATCTATCTCAATCCTTCTCGCCTGGCACGCCATGGAGCCTCGCAAGTCCCCGACCGAGGCCTGGTACTCGTCGGCCCTGGATTCCCTGAACTTGCAAGGGGCGACTATGCTCAAGGCTGGCTCCGACCAGCCTGAAAGCAGGGGAGCACCTTCTATCCGCTTTTTGTGAGCACCATCATCGCCGGTCTGGTGCCTCCTTTCTCTGAGTTCTTCTTCGCTGTTCTCCGCCAGTACAACTTGCAGGCTCTGCATCTCCACCCCAACTCTGTTCTTCTCCTGGCGATTTTTGCTTACTACTGTGAGGCTCATGTTGGGGTAAAGCCCTCGGTGGCCTTGTTGCGCCACTATTTTTCCCTCCGGGTTTCTGGTGGCCATGTCTCCGCATGTGTGAGCTTCATCGCATACTCCAATTCTAATGCTGTCTCGAAGCCTGGGAAGAGAATCGAAGGCTTCCGGAGCAAGTGGGTCATGGTGGACGTCGGGCGCCTCCACCCCCGTCTGGTGTTACCTACAGGGCAGCCCAAGGCTGTCGACGCGTGGTCCCGCATGGAGCTCGTTGACCCCCATGTGAGGGCGGTGCTGAAGAGAATGAACGCGGACCTGAGGCCGAGCAACTTGGGGACAGCGAAGCTGACTGGAGCCACACTCCTGAGGGAGTTCTTGGAGCACCAGGTGGCTCCACTCCAGGAGCACTCGCTCCCATTGTGGAGGCTTGGGGAAGCGAACGCCGCCTTGCGCCTAAGCTCTGAGGCCCTGACCGATGAGAATTTGGTCGCGGCCCTCCATTCCTTGGTTGGGGGAGACGTGGCGAAGCCGGTGGGCGCCCCCGTCCCCCTGTTCCTTCGCGACGACTGGGAGCAGGTGGTGAATGCCATGCCCACCTTTAGAGGCGATGGGCTGGTGCCCGCGGAAGGTCCCGAGGGTCTTGCGATGCTGGCGATGGTGAATGTGTCCTCTGACAGCTCTAGCGAGAGCGAGGGGCAAGAAGAGGCGGAGGAAGAAGAATCTGACTCTGAGGCGACTGGCGAGGAGTTGAGGGAGTCTTTCCCTCGGCGCAGGTCCCAGGTCCTCCGCTCCATGCCGGACAACGACGAGGCCGGCGCCAGGCGAGGAGGGGAGGACTCTCCCTTGGTCGCGAGGAAGGGAAGGTCGGGGCTGGTTCCCCCAGGGTCTGCTCTGGTCCCTGAGCAATCCGAGGCCAGCTCCAGCCCTCCTGACGTGCCTTCTGCTTCTGGGCCTCCCAAGGCTGACCCCAGCTGCAGGCTCTCGGGCTTCAAGTTTGGCCGGAGGTTGCTTGGGTCCGCGAGCGACGACCAGTAAGTGCTCGATTCGTGCTTTGCTTGGTTTCTGCTGCCGAGGTTTGACGTCCATATTCTTTTGTCAGGCTGTCGCCTGCGGCGAAGAGGTTGAAAGGGGCTTCTGCGGCCCCGCTCGGGGCGAGTCCATCTGCCGGGATGGCGCCTTTGTCCACTGAGGGGAAAGACGGCGCGGCTCGCGCCTCTCCTGCCCGGTCGTCCTTGTGAGGCCGACTGGGATGCCTCGGCGAGGAGTCAGCCCCCGTGGCTCCGCTGACCCTGGAGTCGATGCTGCAGCCGGGGCAGCCAAGGCCCAGGGGGTTCCTTCCTACCAAGCCGTGATCATGCTGCCTCTTCTTCGCCTGCTCCGCCGGTTCCCGCTTCTTATGTTCCCTCTACCGCCGTCCTGGACCAGGTCGCCAGCGAACTGAGCAAGCAGCGGAAGGATCTTCTGAGCGCGGACCCTCGCCTAGCGGCCGGGCGCCTGGAGTTAGCTTCTGGCTGGGCTCGCTCCGCTGCCTCTATCCGAGCAGTGCTGAGCCAGGCCGCGGCGGCCTACGAGGGGGAGAAGCAGGCCGCCAACCAAGCCAAGGCCGCTCGCGATGCTGCCCTGGGCGACGCTGAGGCTGCCAAGGCTCGCTGCGAGGCGCTGGAGACCGAGCTGCAAGGCCTGCGCGACGAGCTCGCCAAGGAGATCCACGACCGCTAGGAGAAAGAGAAGGAGATGAAGGCTCGGGAGGCTGCCGTCAAGGACCGGGACGTCAAGCTTGATGACTGCCACGGCCGGTTGGAGACGCTGGAGTAGTCGCTGAAGGCGGAGGGGACCGAGCTAGACGCCAAGGCGAAGGTTCTGGCGGAGGATCGGGTGGCCTTCGCGAAGATGGAGAAGAGGGCTCATGCCGCGCTGAAGACGCTTTACGAGAGCGGCTTGGAGGAGCCGCTGGCCGGTGCGGAGGACGGCCCCGCCGAGCTGCTTCCCTTCCTGGTCCGTGCGCTTGAAGATGTCATAGACGGCCTTGGCTCCACGGCCGAGGCCAAGGCGTGTGCCCTGTCTTCTACGGCGCTGACGCATGTCCTCAGCCACATCTACCTGTGCGACCCCGACGTCGACTTCGATAGCCTGCTGGAACCCGTGAGCGGCGACCTTGCCGCCGCTGCCGCTGAGGCTGTGAAAGGCCGAGCCGAAGCTTTGCTGGGGAGGTTCCGCGCCTTCAGCGTCTTGCCTGGGCGCAGTGCTGCTAGCTCCGCAGCCCCAGGAGGCGGGGTCGCCCAGCGCGACTCCACCACAGGCGGCAGCGACACTGGAGAGTGATCCCTTCGCGACTTCTGTCCTATTTTTATTCCTGCAACATGCACCATGCATCGCGGAGGCGTTTAAACTTGTGTTTGACATCGTGAAACAATCTATGGCTTGTAATATTTTCTTTGAATTTCCTGGAATTTGCATTTTTCTCCCCTACTTTCTCGCGCTCTACGTCGGCAGGGCCCATCCCCGCGCATACCTCACCTAGCGTTAGCCCCGACCGGAAATCAGGACGGGACTAAGAAGTGAGGGGCTACGTGGCAAGTTAAGCTCCTGAGTCGCGATGCTCAGGAGTCCCCCTTGACGCACAAGCAACAAGTAGGAAAGGGGGGACGAGGAGTGGATTGATCGTTCTGCGTCGGCAGGGCCCGACCCCGCGCATACCTCACCCAGCGTTAGCCCCGACCGGAAACCAGGACGGGACTAAGGAGTGAGGGGCTACGGGGCAAGTTAGGCTCCTAAGTCGCGATGCTCAGGAGTCCCCCTTGACGTTCAAACGGGTTTCCATACCTTGGCTCCGCTTGAGGAGGGGCGCGTGACGACCCGGGCGTAGCCCCCGTGTCCAGCCCCCTCGCGCGGCGCTCCCGAGGGGAGGCATTGCGATGGTGCCGGACACTGAGCTCTGGGCTCCCTGAGGTTGGTACGGCCGTAGGCCGCCCTCAGTTGTTTATCACCGGCGTGGAGCATACCGCTTCCGTATGTGTACGGGCATAGCCGCTCCTCGGCAGCGTCGTCAGCCAGATCGGAGCATGGTGCTTCCACTGGTACGTGGGAGGGGCTCCCCTCCGGGAGGAGCCCCCGGGGCGTGTACAGCCCTGCCCTGACATGTGGCCGGCACGGTAGGGCTAGGAGAGGTGTATCTGGGCACTCGTGAGCCAGCGCGGGACTCACGAGGCCCTACCTCGAGGCGGGTTGCGCCTGGCTCTGGGCCTTTATCAATGGTGTGTTCCTGCAGGGTGGTTAGAATGCAAATGTTGTACGTCCTCAGGTCCCGGTCCTCGAGCGAGCTCAGCCGCCGCTGGTATGACATGTCGCGATGCCATGGGTCAAGGCCAGGGGTTGAGGGCTGGAGAGCCAGTAGGATCCCATGAGTCGCGATGCTCAGGTACCCCCCCTTTTAACGTGCAAGCGCTTTGCATGAAAGCGGAGAAGTCCGCGATAAGCAGTAGGTGACAATTAAGAGCGAAAGAGCAAATTCATTTTAAGTAGACGCGGGAAAAGCAAACGCCGCAAGGCAGGCCCGAGCAGCTCGGGGATGATGCAGCCCGAGGGGCGCCCCCAATAAGGTAAGTAAAGAGCGTAAGCAAAACGGATACATGCCGCAGGGACGGACCCACGCGACCTGGGAATGATGCGGCCCTGTGGGCGCTCCCATCTGAAAATGGAACTTAGAAAGATGTCACATGGTGTCGTTGAAGTTGATGTGATGCTGAAGAAGCGGTTGATGCGCGATGAAGACGTCGATCCTTACGAGCCCCCAGGCCCAGGAGCCTCGGGAGGCTCCTGGGGCACTGGTGGGTTTTCGAGGGCCTTCTCCATCTCCGCCAGGACCGCACCATGCCTGACCTCCTGAGCCTCCAGAATGCCCCTCAGCAGGCGCTGATGAGCGGCGACCATGTTCGGCAGGCCGAAAGGCATGCAGACGTAGCTGTGAGGTGGACCCTCACAACACCCCGCGCGCGAAGGCCAGAGGCGCGCCAGAGATGCAGCTCGGTTGAGCCCTGGCACGTCAATGCAGACGCGCAGCCCACCATCCTCGCCTGGATGTGGGGTTACGGTGGGCAGGCGGCGGCTGCCGCGCATGACTCTCGATTCCTGTAGCTCCTGGGTGTTTCTTGCGATGAACTCCTGAGGGTTTGGTTTTCCTTGCCTTGTACCTTCCTGAGGGAAACGTGCCTGGAAGCACCCCTCCAAGTGGTGCCCGAGCGCCTCCCTCGCGACCTCAGCAAGGTTGGTGGCTCTCCAAGAAAGAGCCCCCGAGCCCTGCGTGAGGAGGGCGCCGGGCGCGCCTTCCTATGCGAGAGAGGGTGGCGCTCCCTGATTGGGCACAGATCCTGACGCAACACCTCTGGAGGCACCTGCCTCCTTATGGCGTGGGCCAGGAGAAACCTTCTTCTTCTTAAGGGTTGCTTCGGGATGTCTTCCGTTTCTGTGGTCCGGGTCTTCGATTGCCGCAGCTTGGAACACGTGCTCAAGTGAACACACTGCGTCCCTTTCTTCACAGGGTATGGTGATGACTCCACCGCTTCCTGGTATCTTGAGGACATTGTACCCATGGTGAGTCACTGCCATGAACTTGGCCAGGGCTGGGTACCCGAGAATGGCATTGTATGACAGACGGATGTGGGCGACGTCGAAGTCAATGAGCTCGGTGCGGTAGTTGTTGCGCTGCCCGAAGGTGACTGGAAGGCGAACCTGCCCTATCGGAATGGTGGAACCATCAGTGACTCCTGAGAAGGGCTTGGTTGGTTGAAGCTGATCGTACAACACTTGGAGATTGTCGAACGTCTCAACGGACAGGACGTTGAGTCCTGCTCCGCTGTCAATGAGGGTCCTAGTGACCTGCACGTTGCTGATGACTGGGGAGCAAAGCATCGGGAGGACTCCGGCCGTTGCCGTGCACTTGAGCTGATCCGCTGAGCTGAACGTGATAGCGCACGCAGACCATCTGAGAGGGCGCATGGCCTCAAGCTTGGGGAGGACTGCATTCACCTCGCGAGCAAACTGCTTGAAGATGCGCTGTGAGGCTGGGGCCTGCGCGCCACCCAAGATGCAAGCGATTGTGTGCGGCTCCTGGAAGCCCCCAGCCCCCTCGTCTTGATGTTGGTCTTCGTTCCTCCTTGGCGGTGGAGGCAGAGGAGGAAGGCCCACGTTGCCGTGCGGGCCATCCTCACGAGGCTGATCTCTCTAGCCTCCCTCGTGAGGCTGATCCTGCGAGCGATCCTCGCGAGGTCGGTCTCGCCACCCTTGGCGAGGGCCATGGTCTTCCCATCGCCCGCCACCTCTTCCTCCTCCTCGGCCATAGCCCCTGTCATTGTGCTTGGGGCGACGGCCGACACGTCCATCCCTTACGGCCCTGAGCTCTTGACATTCGTTGGTGTTGTGGGTGTGGAGGTCGTGGTACACGCAGTACCGGCTGCCCTTGGATGACCCATACTGATCCCTGCCTTGCTTGGTGTCTGGTTCCGCTGCAAGCACGGCAGCCCCCTTGCGCTTCACGTCCTTGGCCTTGGGCTTCTTCTCTTCTGGGTCGGCAGCCGGGAGTTCGAGGAGAGAAAGGCGCCCTTCCTCAGCCCTGGCGCACTTGGTCGCCAAGTTGAACAGCTCCAGGGATGTGCACAGGTCTTCATGGATTACTAGCTCCTCCTTCATCTTGATGTCGCGTATGCCATCGGAGAAGGCCGAGATGATGTCTTCTTCAGTCACCTTGGGGATCTTGAGGCGAGCGTTGTTGAAGCGCTGGATGTATTTCTGCAGGGTTTCCCCTTGCTGCTGCTTGATGCGGCGCAGATCGCTCATGGCCCGGGGGCCGGTCACGAGTGCCCGGGAAGTTGGCGATGAAGTGAGTGTGCATGTCGCCCCAGGAGGAGATTGTGCCAGGAGCCAGGTGCGGGCCCCGTCCTTGAGCGCCATGGGGAACCAGTTCGCCATGACCCTTTCGTCTCCATTGGCGGGTTCGATGCATAGCTCGTAGAGCTGCAGGAACTCCGCAGGGTCCGCCGTGCCATCGTAGCGAGGGGGCAGGTCAGGCTTGAACTTGCCTGGCCATGCGACGCCGCGTAGCTCGGGGGTGAGTGCGCGGCAGCCTGTTGTGGCCACCGGTGCCTTTTGCTGGTATTGGGCTTGCTCCTGGGGATTACCGCGCGCCGCCCCTTGGAGCAGCGCGGGGTCTTGGCGTGGAGGTGCAGGGACGCGATCTTGGCGTGCCGGCGCTGGGAGTGCGCTGGCGCCTTCTTGGGGACGAGGGATCTCTTGGCAGCTCCTTTCTTGCCGCGCAGGCGCCGGACGCGAAGGGTATCGCCCTGGGGCTGCGCGCCTTGGAGCCAGGGCGCCTCCTTGGGGAGGAGGTGGTGGAGGCACCTCCTGATCCTTGCCTCCTGCGCGGAATGGAGGGCGAGGCAGCGAGAAGGACGGCAATGGGGAGCCCCCTGCGACGCTGACGAGCTCGGTGATGCGGGCGAGCCAGTCTTCGTAGAGGTCGTCGATGGGGCGGTAGTGCAAGAGCTCTCTTGCCAGGAGCAGCGCAGCGTGCGCGTCCGTGGGGGCGCGACGGGCGTGGGACGATGAAGCTGCTGGAGTCAGCGACGGTGTGGCGGTGCGGCCCTCCCGCCGCACCAAAGGATGCTGGGACGTGGCCTGCTGCTCGTTCCCGCCAGGCCAGTGGCGGCGTTGGCGGCAGGCGACGGGGAACGACGAGGGCGTCCGCTGACGGGCGCCGTCTGGGCGACACGGGTGGCGAGAGCAGCCCGGTGCTCGACGCGAGCCCAACGAGCGTCAGCCATGAACACGACAGAAGATCACACGCGAACAGCGGAAGAAAGATTCCGGTGCACCCCTACCTGGCGCGCCAAATGTCGGATTTCAGGTTCCGGCATACCCTTGAGGTTTGAACACTGGGGTGCGTGCGGAGATCTCTCCCCTACCGATCTGCGTCCAATCTCCTCGCGTGATCTAAGCTGGAAACAACGAACAACACAAGGGACACGAGGTTTATACTGGTTCGGGCCACCGTTATGGTGTAATACCCTACTCCAGTGTGTGGTGTGGTGGATTGCCTCGGGGGCTGATGATGAACAGTACAATGGAAGAACAGCCTCGCGAGAGGTGTTCTTGAGCTGGTGCGATGAACTGCTTGGGTGAGTTCAGTCGCCTCTCTCTCTCTCTCTGCTAGGGTTCTATCAGATCTCTAGTCGTCTCCCTTTCATCCCCCTTTGGGTGTCTCTAGCTCTATTTATAGGGGCCCTGGGCCTCTCCCTAAATAATGAGAGGGAAGGGCGTCAACAATTGGCCATTTTGAAGGGGAACATCTAGTACAAGTTATCCTAACCAAAGGTGGTCTTCGGCTGCCAAAAGCTCTGGTGATGACGCCGTCTTGGGCTCCACGGTGACCTCCATCCTGCCGCTCTGCTGGTCTTGGTCTCGTTGCACCAGAATGGTAACCTTTGCCCGATGCCTTGGCCTGTGCTTGCCCCCTTTGCACCAAAGGGGAAACAAGGACACTGCGCAGGCCAGCGCCCGCCTGGCGCCCGCCTGGTCTCGATCGTCATGGCTTGCGTCACGGGCTCCTCGTGAGGTACCCCTGCCTTGATCTCTCTGCCTCCTCGCGAGCCTGCCTGATGAGCCTGCCTCTAAGGAAGCTTTCTGTCGTCCGCCCCACGAGGCTTGGCCCCTCGCGAGGGTCTTGAGCTTGAGCTGATGAAGATGGGCTGCGCTGGGCCCCCACTTGAGACATGCTACAGGCCGCAGGCAGGCAAGTCTGGGGACCCCCGTTCCCAGAACACCGAAAGCATCGGTCTACTGACCATGCGTTGAAGCTTTTTTGGGTTTCTGTGCAGGTGGTGCCAACTTGTCGGTGTGCTGAGGAGGCCCTGCCAACACGTTGGTTTGCTGAGCAGGAAGTGCTGACGCATTGGTATGTTGATCACACGACTGCGGACCGACAGACTGATGAGCAGCCGGTTCAAGACCTACAGACTTCTTAGCAGGCGGTCCTGAAGCATCAGACTGCTTAGCAGTCCGTTCCACCAGGTTGGTCTGGTGAGCATGTGCTGCAAGTGGGTCTCCCCCGCTGCTTCAGCAACCGATATCTGAACCGTTGGTGCGTCTTCAACAGTCGTAGGCCTTGCCACTGGCTTCTTTGGGGCGGAGGATGGCATGGCCTATACACCATAGAGTTGAGCCGGCTGATCACAGGTTGATGCATCAGCCATCGGATTATGAGTATTAGGTTCCTTGGGGGAAGCACGCGAGAACTATTGTGGCAAGGAGAGCATCACCAGTTGAGGGGCGACATTGGTTGCTCTTGGCGGGGCTTCAGGGATCTCATCGATGAACTCTATTTCCTTTCATGGCCACTGGATGTGATGTAACAGTGTTTCTCCCAAGGTCCTTTGCTCATCGAAGTCTCCTAGGACATTCTTCAGGGAAAATTCATTGAATCCAGGCTTTACTTCAGTCACGTAGCACTTCACACAACTCGACTTCATTGGCACATTGTCCAACAAGAGGCCATCTTCCAAGAAGGGTGGGCAAACCCAGGTTGTTGCATATTTTAATGTACCTTCATAATGTGTAAGCACACCCTTCAGTCTGTCTTTCATTCCGAATAGATCAGATATAGCATCATCACGAGCAGCTGCAGTCTCAGTGTCGCTGGAGTCAGCTGATGCACAACTACTCTTGTGCAGCGTTGTCGCGCAATAAGCACCATCCTCCATGCCCGCCTCCCCTTCCATCTGCTGGCTATCTGTCAGTGTTAGAGCTTCTGCATCATCATTGACTCCTCAACATCCTTTCGAACAGCTGGATACATCTCCTTCCTCAACCTTTCATACAATGCATTCTGCTTCATTTCACTCCTCGCTTTTTTCATGCCGAGCCTCTCTTCTTTGCTGAGTGTGAAAGCCCTCTTGTGCGGGACATTAACACCTATACCCCTTGCACGGCCAGGGGGCTCTTTTGCTTCCAAAGCAACAGACAGAATGTCACATGGCCCTGAGTTCCTGTAGAACCTTCCAGGGATCTTGGAAGCCTCTAACATCACTTGATACAGTTCTTCATCATGTGAGTTTTTAAAGTAATAAGTTCCGTCATCACGCCTCCTTGCACGTGCCCGCAAGTAGTCTCTAGCATGTTGGCCCCTGATTTCACTAAAGGTCGGATTCCCACCCGTCACTACTGCTTCTTTGTCCTCCTGGTCCCATATCAGTTTCATGTCATAGTATCCTGCCACACCCATACGATGGGGGTGTATGTTCTTCTTCTGAAGTTCTGATTGCGTGAAACTCTTCTCAGCAAACTCTTTAGTTGCCCTGACCCTTTTGAATTCTACCCAGTCTGCCTTTGTAATTTGGGGGTATGCGGGGATTGGGTCCTTGCCTTCACTCAAGTACTTCTTGTACAACACGTGCTTCTAGTTTCTCCAAGCATCCCTAGCCTTCTTCAGTGCAGTGTGTTCCACCTGCATTCTCCACTGCTCTGGAACGTTGAAGTGATCCATGATCTCCCGGACTATCCTTCGCCGTGTTTCTGTGTCAGCGTTCCGAAACCCCGGCAGATTACTATTGAGCCTTGCCCTGCCAACAAATCCACACACACTCCTGAACCTCGTGCGTTCTTTATCTGGTTTAGTTGGAGCCCAAGACTTTAAATCAATCTCGTTTACTTCATATACACCTTTAGGATGGTGTGTGGGCTTCCTTGGAGCATTCCTCCATGTCCTGACTGGAAGGGTAATTGCTGCAGCTCTATCCCGTTCAAGATTACTTGATCCCGCACAATCTATTGAAGACCTAGGGTTGTCAGAATCAGATGAAGATACATTGCCTGAAGCATGAGTGTTGTCGCTGCTACTCGGCATCTACAGAGAACACATGCGAAACTCAGGAAAGGAGGATAAACATAAAACTAATAACTTGTTATCAAGCTTTCTAAACATGCCATGCAATAATTTAGAAAATGTACGGCTAATTTGTTAAGTTTGTGTGACTCGGGCGCCCATGATCTGTAAAAAAGCGGTAACTTATTGGAACAAATACAGCTTATATGTACTTAGGAAGGTAGATAATGAACATATATATGCTCTTCGTTATTTTATAGCCAATTTGGGAACATACATAATGAAATAGGAAGAGGGATTGCGAGGAAATATGCCTCACCGTGATGGAGAGCAGTAACTAACAGGCTTCTTAATGCAAACCTGGCCGGACCACGGGAGAGGCGAGGGTTACAACATCGATATGCTCAAGGCTAGCTGGCGAGCAAACAAAGACGGCGACGCGTGCGCAGCCGCATGTTGGGAACAATAGTGGAGGTAGGCTTGACGCCGAAGAGCGGGCTCATGGCCGGGGTGAGCACGGCGGTGTCGGAGAGGGTTCTACTGTGGATCTGGGGGGAGGGGGAGCTAGCGATGGAGATTGGGTGGACTATTTGAGTGAAACACGGGCGGGAGATGGGGGGTGTTGGCAGCCTAGGTGAAAAAGGTGAAAAATATCCCCGGTCGCTGCACGGAAAGGCCTATGCAAACGGTTGCCTCTAAGCGCTCATGTGCACAAAGAGAATAATTTCGTTTGAAATGAAGATGTACTAATTTTGAAATGAAGATGTGAGTTCATCATTTCTCCTCTAAATGTTTTCCACATTAAGCAATCACCATTATACCACGGGTTTGATTTGCTGGCGCATTTCAGGTCTCGTGTGCTATATGTAAGACATTTTTTGGCATGTACCGTGCATTTTGTCATATAAATTTGTTGGGAAACGTAGCATGCAATTTCAAAACTTTCCTACGCTCACGCAAGATCTATCTAGGAGATGCATAGCAACAAGAGGGGGAGAGTGTGTCCACGTACCCTCGTAGACTAAAAGCGTAAGCGTTTGACAACGCGGTTGATGTAGTCGAACTTCTTCTCGTTCCAACCGATCAAGCACCGAACATACGTCACCTCCAAGTTCTACACACGTTCAGATCAATGACGTCCCTCGAACTCTTGATCCTTCAAAGTGTCGATGACCCACAAGTGTAGGGGATCTATCGTAGCCTTTTCGATAAGTAAGAGTGTCGAACCCGACGAGGAGCAGAAGGAAATGATAAGCGGTTTTCAGCAAGGTATTCTCTGCAAGCACTGAAATTATCAGTAACAGATAGTTTTGTGATAAGGTAATTTGTAACGAGTAGCAAGTAATAAAAGTAAATAAGGTGCAGTAAGATGGCCCAATCCTTTTTGTAGCAAAGGACAAGCCTGGACAAACTCTTATATGAAGGAAAGCGCTCTCGAGGACACATGGGAATTATCATCAAGCTAGTTTTCATCACGTTCATATGATTCGCGTTCGGTACTTTGATAATTTGATTTGTGGGTGGACTGGTGCCTGGGTACTGTCCTTACTTGGACAAGCATCCCACTTATGATTAACCCCCATTGCAAGCATCCACAACTACAACAGAAATATTAAGGTAAACCTAACCATAGCATGAAACATATGGATCCAATTCAGCCCCTTACGAAGCAACACATAAACTAGGGTTTAAGCTTCTGTCACTCTAGCAACCCATCATCTAATTATTACTTCCCAATGCCTCCCTCTAGGCCCAAACAATGGTGAAGTGTCATGTAGTCGACATTCACATGACACCACTAGAGGGATAACAACATACATCTCATCAAAATATCGAACGAATACCAAATTCACATGACTACTAATAGCAAGACTTCTCCCATGTCCTCAGGAACAAACGTAACTACTCACAAAGCATATTCATGTTCATAATCAGAGGGGTATTAATATGCATAATGGATCTGAACATATAATCTTCCACCAAGTAAACCAACTAGCATCAACTACAAGGAGTAATCAACACTACTAGCAACCCACATGTACCAATCTGAGGTTTTGATACAAAGATTGGATGCAAGAGATGAACTAGGGTTTGAGATGAGATGGTGCTGGTGAAGATGTTGATGGAGATTTTCCCCCTCCCGATGAGAGGATCGTTGGTGATGACGATGGTGATGATTTCCCCCTCCCGGAGGGAAGTTTCCCCGGCAGAACAGCTCCGCCAGAGCCCTAGATTGGTCCCGCCAAGGTTCCGCCTCGTGGCGGCGGAGTCTCATCCCGAAAGCTTGCTTATGACTTTTTCTTGGACGAAAGACCTCATATAGCAGAAGATGGGCATCGGAGGGCCACCAGGGGGCCCACGAGGCAGGGGGCGCGCCCAGGGGGTAGGGCATGCCCCCCACCCTCATGGCCAGGGTGTGGGCCCCCTTGCTACCTCTTGAGCATTGCGTTGCTTTTCCCTTGAAGAGGAAAGGGTGATGCAGTAAAGCAGCGTAAGTATTTCCCTCGGTTTTTGAGAACCAAGGTATCAATCTAGTAGGAGATCACGCTCAAGTCCCACGCACCTACACAAACAAATAAGAACCTCGCAACCAACGCGAAAAAGGGGTTGTCAATCCGTTCACGGTCACTTACGAGAGTGAGATCTGATAGATATGATAAGATAATATTTTTGGTATTTTTATGATAAAGATAAATAAACATGCAAAGTAAAATAAAAGGAAATAGAAATAACTAAGTATTGGAAGACTAATATGATGGAAGATAGACCCGGGGGCCATAGGTTTCACTAATGGCTTCTCTCAAGAGCATAAGTGTTATGGTGGGTAAACGAATTACTCTCGAGCAATTGATAGAACTGAGCATAGTTATGAGAATATCTTGGCATGATCATGTATATATGCATCACGTCCGAGACAAGTAGACCGAAACGATTCTGCATCTACTACTATTACTCCACACATCGACCGCTATCCAGCATGCATCTAGAGTATTAAGTTCAAGAGAATAGAGTAATGCTTTAAGGAAGATGACATGATGTAGAGGGATAAACTCATGCAATATGATATAAACCCCATCTTTTTATCCTCGATGGCAACAATACAATACGTATCGGTTCCCTTTCTGCCACTGGGATCGAACATCGCACGATTGAACCCAAAGCTAAGCACTTCTCCCATTGCAAGAAAGATCAATCTGGTAGGCCAAACCAAACTGATAATTCGAAGAGACTTGCAAAGATAAACCAATCATACATAAAAGAATTCAGAGGAGAATCAAATATTGTTCATAGATAAACTAGATCATAAACCCACAATTCATCGGATCTCGACAAACACACCTCAAAAGAAGATTACATCGAATAGATCTCCAAGAGAATCGAGGAGAACTTTGTATTGAGATCCAAAGAGAGAGAAGAAGCCATCTAGCTAATAACTATGGACCCGAAGGTCTGAAGTAAACTACTCACACATCACCGGAGAGGCCATGGAGTTAATGTAGAGGCCCTCCGTGATCAATGCCCCCTCCGGTGGAGCTCCGGAAAAGGCCCGGAGATGGGATCTGTCGAGTACAGAAGGTTGCAGCGGTGGAATTAGGTTTTTGTGATGCTCCTGGATGTTTGGAGGGTATGTGGATATATAGGAGGAAGAAGTACATCGATGGAGCAACGGAGGGCCCACGAGGGTGGAGGGCGCGCCCAGGGGGTAGGCGCCCCCCTGCCTCGTGCCTACCTCCCTTGTTTCTTGACGGCCACCTCAAGTCTCCTGGATCACGTATGTTGAGAAAATCACGTTCCCGAAGGTTTCATTCCGTTTGGACTTCGTTTGATATTCCTTTTCTTCGGAACCCTAAAATAGGCAAAAAAAACAGCAATTTGGCCTGGGCCTCCGATTAGTAGGTTAGTCCCAAAAATGATATAAAAGTGTAAAATAAATCCCATTAACATCCAAAATAGATAATATAATAGCATGGAGCAATCAAAAATTATTGATACGTTGGAGACGTATCAAGCATCCCCAAGCTTAATTCCTGCTCGTCCTCGAGTAGGTAAATGATAAAAAGAATAATTTTTGATGTGGAATGCTTTCTAACATGTTTCTCAATGTAATTTTTCTTTATTTTGGCATGAATGTCCAGATCCATAAGATTCAACATAAAAGTTTAATATTGACATAATAATAATACTTCAAGCATACTAACTAAGCAATTATGTCTTCTCAAAATAACATGGCCAAAGAAAGCTATCCCTACAAAATCATATAGTCTGGCTATGCTCCATCTTCACCACACAAAATATTTAAATCATGCACAACCCCGATGACGAGCCAAGCAATTGTTTCATACTTTTGATGTTCTCAAACTTTTTCAATCTTCATGCAATACATGAGCGTGAGCCATGGATATAGCACTCTGGTGGAATAGAATGGTGGTTGTGGAGAAAAAAAAAGGAGAAGATAGTCTCACATCAACTAGGCATATCAACGGGCTACAGAGATGCCCATTAATAGATATCAATGTGATGAGTAGGGATTGCCATGCAACGGATGCACTAGAGCTATAAGTGTATGAAAGCTCAACAAAAGAAACTAAGTGGGTGTGCAGCTAACTTGCTTGCTCACGAAGACCTAGGGCAATTTGAGGAAGCCCATCATTGGAATATACAAGCCAAGTTCTATAATGAAAAATCCCCACTAGTATATGAAAGTGATATCATAGGAGACTCTCTATCATGATGGTGCTACTTTAAAGCACAAGTGTGGAAAAAGGATAGTAACATTGTCTCTCCTCTCCTTTTCTTTTTTGGGCATTCCTTTTTTTATGGCCTTTCTCTTTTTTTCGTCCGGAGTCTCATCCCGACTTGTGGGGGAATCATAGTCTCCATCATCCTTTCCTCACTGGGAGAATGTTATAATAATGATGATCATCACACTTTATTTACTTACAACTCAAAAATTACAACTCGATACTTAGAACAAAATATGACTCTACATGAATGCCTCCGGAGGTGTACTGGGATGTGCAATGATCCATTTGTAACATCCCAAAATTCTAAATTTTGGAATGTTATAATAAATAGATTGATTGATTGTTTGTTTGATTGTTGTGTGATTGATTGAGTGAAATTCGAAACTTTTTGAAAGTTAAATGAGAGGGAATAAAAGGGCTATCCCAAACTTTCACCTTTTGCATTTTGATCTCCGTGAATTCAAATTCTTTTCAAATACAAAACCCTCGAGAGAAGATGACATGACTTCTTCCATTTAAATAAATGAAAAGGGTTTTGAAAAGATTTGAATTTCATTTGGAAATATTTTTAATTCAGAAACTTCAAGCAACTCAATGATTTTCATGAGAGAAGATAAAATGACTTCTTCAAATTATATGAAATATGAGTTGGGAGTTTAAAAGGATCAAAATTTAAAATCCTTTTGAAATTATTTTCAATTTGGAGTTATTTGGGTTTTATTCAAATTATTTTTCTCCAAAAATAAAATATATGGAAAATAGGGTAACATGATTCCCTACATCAGAAAATTGGAGAGAAATAAATTTGAATTAATTTTGGTATTTTTATAATGAATTTTATTGGATTTTATTAGACCAGTAGCACTCTCTGAATTATTTGAATTTGTATGAATTTTATTTAATGCTAGGAAAATGTTCAGCTTGTAGGAAATATTTTTCTGAAAATTTTGATATATAATATGCCTATATAAAGTTTAGTTTTATTTTCGTTTTTCAGTTTATCGCTTTCTGTTTAAAAAAAATAACAAAAACTGCGCGCGCGCCTGAAACTAAGTGTCACCCATGTGCGCATCATAGTACCAGCGGGCGCCCCATCTTTTCTTTTTCTTTATCCTATATGGGTCAGGCCCAGCCGGCCATATTCCTTCCCCATATTTTTTCCATAGTTTTTTTTTCTATTGCTCAAAAAAATTACAGTGTGCGCGGCCGGCCGAACCGGCTAAAGGCCTTTTGGCCCATGGCGCACCTCCCATCTCTGTTTCGTATATTTTCGTCTGCGTTTAGTCTCACATTGTCTAACTTTTGACCCTTAAACCTCTTTTCCACCTATAAATATAGACCCAGAGCCTCAAAAAATCATCCGATTCGGGTTAAATCAATATTTCGGTTTGACTAGATAAAAACATTTTTCTCCTCTTCGGCCCGACTTTTGGAAATTGTCTCCTTTCTCCAAAGTCATCTTTTCTCCGCCTTATAAAGGTATCTTTCTTTATACTTCAGCAGTTTATTATTTCTAGACTAATACGATAAAATAATTAGATTATCAATTAGTTTACGTATTTATACATTAGACCCTAGCGGTAGCTATTTTTCTTACGTAAAATAGCTTGACCCAGATTTTTTCAAATAGCCATAACTTTTTACTTGTTCATCCAAATTAGATGAAACCAACGCCTATAGCTTTGTCTTGTTTTTACCAATCCAGTGAACCTGTCAGGTTAACTTTTTGAAATTTTCAAATTTCAAATTTTGTTCAGATTTATATTCAAACTTCTTTTGATCATAACTTGAGTTTTATAACTCCGTTTGAGTTGATTCGTTTTGCAAATCGAAGCTCTTGACCTAAACTTTCTGATAAGGCCAAATTCACATAATTTTGGTACTTCTAGAAATTGTTTTATGTTACAAGAGTTATTTGCTTGGTTTTGATGTTTTCCGAAACGTTTTCTTCGATCTTTCTGATCTTTTGAGTGATTGCTTATGTGTGGTTACTATTGCTTTCCTACGATAGATTGATCGGAGTGTGACGAGTAGATCTATCAAGAGTTTTGAGTGCGAATCATCTTCATCAACATTGCAGGCAAGTTCACACTTTGATCATATTCCTTTCATACCCAGTTTTTATTGTATTAGATCAATCGTCAAACAATTGCATGATTAGGATCTGATTAATGTGTGGGTTTTGGGAAGTAGATGAGGTAGTACCTATTACCTGTTTTATTATCAAACCTTTGGGTGTTACTTCTACGTTTGCTTATGCCATGCTATGCTAGTAGACGTGGATTGAGTGAGTGTATACATGACAGATGTGAGATTGATAAATTAAAGGTTTATTTAAGGTGGCAACTTAAACACACATCTGGGTGGGTTGAGGCACCTGGGTATTCCAGCGATTGCCTGTTTAGGCACCTGGGTATTCCAACGATTGCCTGTTTTTCTTTATGGACCGCCACCCAGGCTCAAAGGGATCATGAGATTATTCATGCTAGAAACTTCCGTGTGCAGCCACAAGCTACTATGGGCTCTAGCATAGTTGATTAAGTCGTGCGAACTCTTACAGTGGTAGACTAGCAGATGTAGGGGAAAGTAGGTGTAACGGTCTACCCGATCGTAAGGTGCTAGTGCTTCTGAAAGACTATGTCTCGGCCATCCGTTTCTCAAACACCATGTAGTGCGAGAATCCCAACGGAGGAGATCGAGTCTTGTGGGGAAAAGTGCGCAAACCTCTGCAGAGTGTATAAATTAATCATGATTAGCCGTGTCCCCGGCTATGGACGTCTTGAGTATCTAGTACTTGGATTATCATGTGAATCTCATCATGTGACTTTAATTAATTTTGTTGGGTTATAATAATTGACGCTTAATTGGGATTGAGAGGGTGTCTACACTCTCAATGTTTAACAACCACCATGATAGTTAAATAAAAATTTATTCCTTTGCAGTAGGGAAAAATTGGCTTTACGCAAAAACTTGATAACCATAGAGCTTTTCCACCAACCAAATATGCATGTAGTGATAGCCATATTTCAGCACTGCTCTACAGTGTGAATTTGCCAGTACATTCAATGTACTAACCTTCATGGCTGCAACGTCTCATGTTGCAGGAATCTTACGACGAGTAAGTGATACGTTAGGGTTACGATTTCTACACTCAACTTTGCCGTTGGTGTTGATGGGAATCCACAACCTTGTTGTTACTTCCGCTATTTGGATTGAGGTAACAGTATTTACGATACT
Organism: Triticum aestivum; assembly: GCF_018294505.1. NCBI lineage: Eukaryota > Viridiplantae > Streptophyta > Magnoliopsida > Poales > Poaceae > Triticum > Triticum aestivum. Next base: position 276,078,535 of record NC_057812.1, on the reverse strand, counting down.
TTATACATGTGATTTACCTCTATTATAAATCCTCGAGTACTGTGTGTGTGTCAGCATATCGATCCAGGGATGACACTTACGCACAGAGACTTGACCGTCTGAGGTCGGGTCGCTACAAGATAGTATCAGAGCACATGTTGACTGTAGGACGTGACCCTAGAAATTGGCAAGCCCATAGGAAAGATTTTCTCTACAACTTCATTTTCAAAAGATCTTTTACATCTCTTCTCTTTTGAGCTTATTCAAATATTCCCTTTTAGTGAGACCAAATACCATTTTCCCCTTTTTTGACCACACGAAGATTCGGCTGATGAGACCACTTCAAGAAGTACAAGATATCAAACAACTAAGACCACTTCGGAATGAAGAGGATTTTACCGCGCATCTGAATAATGGAAACTACAACAGTTGAAGACTCCGAAGACTAGGAGAATTTGAAGGCTCTGAAGAATTCCCAGATTTTTATGACCTAGGAAGGCTACCCTCATGGAACTTGCAGACTATGGAAGTTGTCAATACCCAAGATCAGGGTGTAATGCAGAAAGACCAAAGCATGGAGAGTTAAAAACTCAAAGTTCTGTCAAGGAAAACCCTAAGGCAGGAGATATCAACTATGGAGAGATAGCTCATGGAAATGACAAGAGCAGAAACACAGCTATCCATGAGGTTATCGCCCGCTTATGATATTTTCACCATGCTGAGTTAAGCATGCATATGCATGGAAGGATTGGATGGTAGAAGGCTGATGGAGCACCTATCAGCAAGACAAAGTTTTAACCTTAACTGGTGTATCACCAGGATCTGGAGTATTACATCAAGAAGTAAAGATGGAGCTACAAGAAGCCGTATTTGAAAGGAAGCATTTCGTAAAGAACTCAGGACCTAGAAGCTGAAGTAGCCAAGCTGGAGGAGCAAAACCTCGAGATACCAGAGATTCGTTAAGAACTAAAGGACAGCAGGATCATGGTTCAGGTTGAGGTTGATGAAACCTAGAAGTTTGGAATGCTACTCCAGAATATTAAAGGATGTCATGAGAGACTTCGCGTCAACAGAGATGAGCTGGCAAAAAGGACTTGAGAAGGACAAGCATGATTGGAAGAAGCCATTGGATACATGAACAAGACTTGAAGAGTTTGGTGACTCTGAAGATTTATTGACCTTTAGAAGACCAAACCCCTGTTATATACTTACGTTAGATGCGCCGATGGTGAGCTGTCATTTGTTTGATGTTTTTTTCGACAGCCACAAAATAAAAATCTATCTTTTCAAAACTTTGTTTGTATTGTGTGCATCCCTCTCTATCTCTCTTATCCCACCCCAAAACCCATGGACCCAATAGAGGACGAATGGAGATGAGCTTGTCTTTTCTAGACCGATAAGTCAATTGGAGACAGACCGATGGATTCAGAACATGGAGGATCACATGGAGAACAACCCTATAGTCGGAAATGATATGACCCAGCATGCTCTTCAGTGCTTTGAAAGAGGTGCCGCTACTTGGTGGAGGATGTACCAAACCATCAATGGATGGCAAGGAGTAACCACTTAGAAAGAATTTAAGTTGACTTTGCCAAAGTCTAGGTTTGTGTCCCAGAAGTTGAAACCTTATGGAAAGGACATGAAGAAACCTTGTGCATGCAAGATTTGTGGAGAAATAGGACACACCCATAAAGAACACAAGGATGAATGCCCTAATTGTGAAGGAAGTCACCCAGTTGAACAATGCCCAACTAGGCAGATTAGTTGTTTCTTGTGTGAAGGGACTACCCACTATCCTGCTCAGTGTCACATTTACCCCATGGTACAACAAACCATCCAGCAGAAGAAAGAAGTAATGAAAGGAGCCCTCATGGAAATTTTAGAAGAAATTGTGATGAAGGAAGAGATGGAGGGCACACCTAAAGTGTAACGCCCCGGTAGTTAAGCTACAGTAACCCTCCGGAAATGATGCCACATCACCTCGGTTAGTGTTGATAATCTCACGTTAGTTCAAAACCGGTTCGAATTCAAACTCAAAATCAAGCAAACAATAAAAGTTTTTAAATATTAAAACTAAAAATGTTCGGAGTGACCCAAATAATGCATAGGTAATTATGGTAAAGAAACCACACTTTTATAAAATAGCTAAATGCTCTAAAGTAAATAAACAGTAGCTAAAACCAGTAATTAAATTCGTTTTATAATATATAAAATGTTAAACTAAATTGTTTGGGCGCCCAAGTTATTGTGGCATTAGAATAAGTAGTAATACAATTTTAGGAACTAATTTTATAATTTATAAAACTAACATAAATAGTAACAAAAAGAAAAAAAGGAAAATAATACAAAGCTAAAAAAAAGAAAGGAAAAGAACCCCCCCCCCAGGCCAACTGGGCCTTGGCCCAACCAGTTGGCCACCAGGCCGACTAGGCCGGCCCGTCCCCACTCCCCCATAACCCCCTCCACTCCTAACCCTAGGCACCGACACCCCACTCCCCCCCACTCGCGCCCCCACTCTCCCTCTCCCCGATCCAATCGGGATCGGGCTTGAACGCCCGCCGCCCCGGCGCGACCCCCCTCCGACCTCGCCTCTTCCCCCCCCCCCCCCGACGGCAGCTGACGCCCCCGTCGCCGCGTCGCAGCTCGCCGCCGTCCGGACCCCCCCCTCCACAACGTCGCCCCACGCGCGGAGCACCCGCCGCCGCGGGATCGTCCCCGACCTCCCCCGCCTCACCGGACCCCCTCCCCGACGCCGGCGGCCGCCTCCCCGACTCCCTCCTCGCCGGTCGCCTCCAAGCTCCACCGCGCCCGCCTCCTAGACCCCGCGGACCCCCCCTGTGAGCACCCCCCTTCGCCCTCTCTCCCCTAGGCCGACGCGGTCACCGCCTCCCCGTCCGCGGTCGACGCGCTCCGGCGCCGCCCGTTGCGCGCTCGCCGTGCTCCCCTCGACCGCGACCCCTGGACGCCCCTCCCGCGCTCTCCGTGGCCTCTCCCGCGCCTCCCCGGTCCGGCGCCGTGGCCACTGGCCTCCCTCGCTCCTCCTCCTCCCCGGAACCCCCACCACCTCGCCCCGGCCTCGCTTCGTCCGCCCAGACGCACCGCCCGGCCACCGCCGGCTCCTGGCCGCGCCCGCCAGGGCCGTCGCCGTCCGGGGCCTTCCCTGCTCCCCGCCCCCTGCCGCTGTCGGGCGAGGCCGCCGACGCAGCTGGGCCTCGCGCCCTCGCTGCGGTGCCCTCAGGCACGGGTGCCCAGTGCCCAGTCGGGCTCGCACCCGCACCCGCACCGCCCTGTGCCCGCTAAGGCCCCCGGGCCACTGACTAGGGGGCCCCACCCCCAGAACGCAAATAAAAAAAAAGAGAAGAAAGAAAAAGAAAATAAATAATAATAATAAAGATAATAAAAATAATAAATAAATAATAATAATAATAAAGATAATAAAAATAATAAATAAATAATAAATAATAAAATAAAAAAACAATAAATATAATTAATAAAATTAAAATGATTTAATAAAATTATTAATTAATTAATTAATTAAGTTAATTAATCCGGTTTAATTAAATTAATTAACTAGTTAAGTTTAATTAAACTGTAATTAGATTAACCTAAACCCTAATTAATTTAAATAGAGAATGACAGGTGGGTCCCAGTGGACCCACATGTCAGGGTTGACTCAGTCAACCCCTGTTGACTGCTGACGTCAGCATGACATCATGCTGACGTCATAAAATACATTTTTCGAATTAATTAAATAAATAATTAAATTCCAAAATTGTTAAAATCTTTTAAAAATCATATCTTTTAATCCGTAACTCGGATTAAAATATTTTCAACATGAAAGTTGCTCAGAACGACGAGACGATTCCGGATACGCAGTCCGCTCGTCCGCCAGACACCCCTAACCTATCGAACTCGCAACTTTTCCCCTCCGGTTCATCTGTCCGAAAACACGAAACACCGGGAATACTTTCCCGGATGATTCCCCCCTTAACCAATACCACCTCATACCACGTTAGGGCACGCCTAGCATCGCTTCTTGACATGTCATGCCTCGATATGCATCTGTTTACTTGGTATTCATTGTTTCTTCCCCCTCTTCTCTCCGGTAGACTACGAGACCGACGCTGCTGCTGCCCAGTTCGACTACGGAGTTGACGACCCCTCTCTCTTGCCAGAGCAACCAGGCAAGCCCCCCCTTGATCACCAGATATCGCCTATTCTCCTCTATACTGCTTGCATTAGAGTAGTGTAGCATGTTACTGCTTTCGTTAATCCTATTATGATGCATAGCCTGACATTGTCGCTACATCTGTTGATACCTTACCTGCAATCCTAAATGCTTAGTATAGGATGCTAGTTTATCATCATTGGCCCTACATTCTTGTCAGTCTGCCTTGCTATACTATTGGGCCGTGATCACTCGGGAGGTGATCACGGGTATATACTATACATATATACATACTATACAGATGGTGACTAAAGTCGGGTCAGCTCATTGAGTACCCGCAAGTGATTCTGACGAGGGGGCTGAAAGGACAGGTGGCTCCATCCCGGTAGAGGTGGGCCTGGGTTCCCGACGGCCCTCGACTGTTACTTTGTGGCGGAGCGACAGGGCAGGTTGAGACCACCTAGGAGACAGGTGGGCCTGGCCCTGTTCGGCGTTCGCGGACACTTAACACGCTTAACGAGATCTTGGTATTTGATCTGAGTCTGGCTACGAGCCTATACGCACTAACCATCTACGTGGGAGTAGTTATGGGTATCCCGACGTCGTGGTATCAGCCGAAGCACTTCAGACGTCAGCGACGGAGCGGCGCGCGCCGAATTGGACTGGAACGCCACTAGGCTAGGTCTGCTTTCGGCCGCCCACGCAACGTGCAGGTGTGCTCAGGGCGATGGGCCCAGACCCCTGCGCGCTTAGGTTTAGACCGGCGTGCTGGCCTCTCTGTTTTGCCTAGGTGGGGCTGCGACGTGTTGATCTTCCGCGGCCGGGCATGACCCAGGAAAGTGTGTCCGGCCAAATGGGATCGAGCGTGTTGGGCTATGTGGTGCACCCCTGCAGGGAGGTTTAATCTATTCGAATAGCCGTGATCTTCGGTAACAGGACGACTTGGAGTTGTACCTTGACCTTATGACAACTAGAACCGGATACTTAATAAAACACACCCTTCCAAGTGCCAGATACAACCGGTGGTCGCTCTACCTCAGGGATATGAGGAGGGGATCGCCGGGTAGGATTATGCTATGAGATGTTATTGGGAGATGCCACTTGGAGGACTTCAATCTACTCTCTTCTACATGGTGCAAGACGGAGGCTGCCAGAAGCGTAGTCTTCGATAAGACTAGCTATCCCCCTCTTATTCTGGCATTCTGCAGTTCAGTCCACTGATATGGCCTCCTTACACATATACCCATGCATATGTAGTGTAGTTCCTTGCTTGCGAGTACTTTGGATGAGTACTCACGGTTGCTTTCTCCCCCCTTTTTCCCCTTTCCCTTCTTTCTGGTTGTCGCAACCAGAGGCTGGAGTCCAGGAGCCAGACGCCACCGTCGACGACGACCCCTACTACACCGGAGGTGCCTACTACTACGTGCTGCCCGCTGGCGACGACCTGGAGTAGTTAGGAGGATCCCAGGCAGGAGGCCTGCGCCTCTTTCGATCTGTATCCCAGTTTGTGCTAGCCTTCTTAAGGCAAACTTGTTTAACTTATGTCTGTACTCAGATATTGTTGCTTCCGCTGACTCGTCTATGATCGAGCATTTGTATTCGAGCCCTCGAGGCCCCCTGGCTTGTATTATGATGCTTGTATGACTTATTTTATTTGTAGAGTTGTGTTGTGATATCTTCCCGTGAGTCCCTGATCTTGATCGTACACATTTGCGTGTATGATTAGTGTACGATTGAATCGGGGGCGTCACATAAAGAGGACCCAAGTAAACCCTGCACTAAGTCTTGCTATTCATGTGGAGAAGAAGGACACATCTCCCAGAATTGTATGAATGGGGATCTAGTAGAATTCCCGACGGAGGAAGTAGAATATGACCCACAAGAAATAGAAGCCATGATTGGCATGGAAAGGTCCAGGAAGAGAAGCAGATTGGATTCCAGGAAGGACCTGAGTCATATCACCTGTTATAGGTGCAAGGAGTCAGGGCACTACCTCAGCAGTTGCCCAAAAAGGAAACCTCGAGACTTGTCAGAAGTAATATGTTTTCGTTGTAAGGGAGCAGGGCACTTTGCCAAAGAATGCCCCAAGGAGAAGGAGACTTTTGCTAGATAGTTGAGTTTGCAACAAAAGAAATGGAGTAGTAGAAGTGAGAACATTTTCTTTTATATCGAGGTGTTGAGTTGAGATTGTAATCAATTGAGAGTGAATAAAGTTAGCATCGTTGGTACTGATATGGATTTTATGAGTTGTTACTCTATGAAGAAGGATTTTGACCAATTTCGAGGATATGAGAAATATGGTCTATGGATAAGTTTGTGCATTTCAAGGGTGGTAGTAATTGTGAGAACCCTTGACCTTTGGTAAAGAAAATGATATTCCACGAAGTGGACTTCAGACAAAATAAGTACGAGTTTTTGTCGCGATATGTGGGGTATCCCAAGAGTATGTAGGATAAAGTTGGAGACCGTCAGTTGTTTGGACCAAATGTGATCAAGGAGTCAGAAGAGAATGTTAAGTTGATTCGAGATAGACTGAAGGTAGCTCAGTTCAGGCAGAAGAGTTATGCAGACTCAAAAATGCAAGGAGGTAGTCTATGAAATTGGAGACAGATCATGTCTTCGTGAGTCCCCTCTACGAGGAATTAAACGATTTGGAGTTAAGGGAAAGTTAGCCCCAAGATTTGTAGGACCATACCGAGTTTTGGAGCGTATGCGAGAAGTGGCCTACAAGTTGGAGTTACCCGAAGGACCGTCAGGAGTTCATGATATGTTTCACGTTTCCCAGTTAAAGAAGTGCCATGCAGGGATGGCCAATATTCCCATGTAAGGACGCTTGAGCCTGGAAAGGATAATGATGTTCCATGAAGTGGAGTATGGACTTCATAAGTATAAGTTTTTAACTCGGTATGTGGGATATCCCATGAGGATGAAGAGATAAATTACTATTGGATATAAGGGAGGTATGATGTCAGAAATATGGATCAATGGAAACTCCATGATGAGTCTGAGTAATCATGTCCTAGTTTGGTGCCAATAGAAGGAAGGAAGACAGTACAATTGGATGGATTTTAAGTATGCTTGGAAGCTGGAAGTTGGATGTTGGAATAACGATCAGCTGCCTCGAGGATGAGTTCAAGGTTTACAAGTGATGAGTTGGGCCATAACCCACAGGCCCCAAGACCTACCAAGAAGCAAGCACATTCTTCCTGAAGGAAAAACCCTGGAAGAGGATATACCTTTGTCGACAGACGATCTTATAGGAGTTTACGCAAAACCTGAGAGTTGTGAAGGAACGATAGATGTTTGTTTGGCTTGCAGAATCAATGGATTTATCCGAACTTGGTTTGTCGACAAGAGGAATTCTGCAATGCTTGTGAGGATGACCGAGTGTTAGAATGCGAGATTCGCTAAACCATGTACAAGGTAATGATTTGGGTGCGGGATGGATTGATCACCATACCGACTTACTCTTATTATTCACCTTGCTATATGGGATGGTAAATCCGAGTGACTTACCTATAGTAGAGAGACGACGATATTAAGCCTTGTTTAAACCTTAGAATGGTATAATCATTTTCCCTTGTACAAGGCAGTTGTTGCCAATCGTAGGACATACGGTGAGAAAGAAGCCTAGACCCATTCCCTGCAGGAGAAACCATAATTGGATGACCGCCATGAGATATCGATAGTTGTTTAGTATTGGCGCCAGACCCATCAGCTAAGAAAACCCAGTCATGGAAGAACCTTACCAAGATAAAAGGACAGAAGAATTGTGGTAAAGGTTATGCCACTACCGGAAGAGCCCGGATAAGGAATTATCCTGAAGATCTAAGAAGACTGACACTGTTAACAATATGGATGAAGTATATGAGTTTCGATGGAACCGTAACCATGCTTCTAAGGGTGGTAGCACCCTAGACTCCTGTGATGATCGATGGATTTTGAGAAGACCCCCAAACCCTAACCTTTTTCTTGCTAGCCTCTCCGAATATCGAGGATGAGATTCATTTTTAAGGGTGGTAGGTTTGTAACATCCCAAAATTCTAAATTTTGGAATGTTATAATAAATAGATAGATTGATTATTTGTTTGATTGTTGTGTGATTGATTGAGTGAAATTCGAAACTTTTTGAAAGTTAAATGAGAGGGAATAAAAGGACTTTCCCAAACTTTCACCTTTTCATTTTGATCTCCGTGAATTCAAATTCTTTTCAAATACAAAACCCTCGAGAGAAGATGACATGACTTCTTCCATTTAAATAAATGAAAAGGGTTTTGAAAAGATTTGAATTTCATTTGGAAATATTTTTAATTCAGAAACTTCAAGCAACTCAATGATTTTCATGAGAGAAGATAAAATGACTTCTTCAAATTATATGAAATATGAGTTGGGAGTTTAAAAGGATCAAAATTTAAAATCCTTTTGAAATTATTTTCAATTTGGAGTTATTTGGGTTTTATTCAAATTATTTTTCTCCAAAAATAAAATATATGGAAAATAGGGTAACATGATTCCCTACATCAGAAAATTGGAGAGAAATAAATTTGAATTAATTTTGGTATTTTTATAATGAATTTTATTGGATTTTATTAGACCAGTAGCACTCTCTGAATTATTTGAATTTGTATGAATTTTATTTAATGCTAGGAAAATGTTAAGCCTGTAGAAAATATTTTTCTGAAAATTTTGATATATAATATGCCTATATAAAGTTTAGTTTTATTTTTGTTTTTCAGTTTATCGCTTTCTGTTTAAAAAAATAACAAAAACTGCGCGCGCGCCTGAAACTAAGTGTCACCCACGTGCGCATCATAGTACCAGCGGGCGCCGCATCTTTTCTTTTTCTTTATCCTATATGGGTCAGGCCCAGCCGGCCATATTCCTTCCCCATATTTTTTTCCATAGTTTTTCTTTTTTTCTATTGCTCAAAAAAATTACAGTGTGCGCGGCCGGCCGAACCGGCTAAAGGCCTTTTGGCCCGTGGCGCACCTCCCATCTCTGTTTCGTATATTTTCGTCTGCGTTTAGTCTCACATTGTCTAACTTTTGACCCTTAAACCTCTTTTCCATCTATAAATATAGACCCAGAGCCTCAAAAAATCATCCGATTCGGGTTAAATCAATATTTCGGTTTGACTAGATAAAAATATTTTTCTACTCTCCGGCGCGACTTTTGTAAATTGTCTCCTTTCTCCAAAGTCATCTTTTCTCCACCTTATAAAGGTATCTTTCTTTATACTTCTGTAGTTTCTTATTTTTATACTAATACGATAAAATAATTAGATTATCAATTAGTCTACGTATTTATACATTAGACCCTAGCTGTAGCTATTTTTCTTACGTAAAACAGCTTGGCCCTGATTTTTTAAATAGTCATAACTTTTTACTCGTTCATCCAAATTAGATGGAACCAACGCCTATAGCTTCGTCTTGTTTTTACCTATCCAGTGAACCTGTCACATCAACTTTTTGAAATTTTCAAATTTCAAACTTTGTTTAGATTTATATTCAAACTTCTTTTGATCATAACTTGAGTTTTATAACTCCGTTTGAGTTGATTCTTTTTGCAAATTGAAGCTCTTGACCTAAACTTTCTGATAAGGCCAAATTCACATAATTTTGGTAATGTTAGAAATTGTTTTATGTTGCAAGAGTTATTTGCTTGGTTTTGATGTTTTCCGAATTGTTTTCTTCGATCTTTCTGATCTTTTGAGTGATTGCTTATGTGTGGTTACTATTGCTTGCCTACGATAGATTGACCGGAGTGTGACGAGTAGATCTATCAAGAGTTTTGAGTGCGGATCATCTTCATCAACATTGCAGGCAAGTTCACACTTTGATCATATTCCTTTCATACCCAGTTTTTATTGCATTAGATCAATTGTCAAACAATTGCATGATTAGGATCTGATTAATGTGTGGGTTTTGGGAAGTAGATGAGGTAGTACCTATTACCTGTTTTATTATCAAACCTTTGGGAGTTACTTCTACGTTTGCTTATGCCATGCTATGCTAGTAGACGTGGATTGAGTGAGTGTATCCATGACAGATGTGAGATTGATAAATTAAAGGTTTATTTAAGGTGGCAACTTAAACACACATCTGGGTGAATTGAGGCACCTGGGTATTCCAGCGATTGCCTGTTTAGGCACCTGGGTATTCCAGCGATTGCCTGTTTTTCTTTATGGACCGCCACCCAGTCTCAAAGGGATCATGATATTATTCATGCTAGAAACTTCCGTGTGCAGCCACAAGCTATTATGGGCTCTAGCATAGTTGTTTAAGTCGTGCGAACTCTTACAGTGGTAGACTAGCAGATGTAGGGGAAAGTAGGTGTAATGGTCTACCCGATCGTAAGGTGCTAGCGCTTCTGAAAGACTATGTCTCGGTCATCCGTTTCTCAAACACCATGTAGTGCGAGAATCCCAACGGAGGAGATCGAGTCTTGTGGGGAAAAGTGCGCAAACCTTTGCAGAGTGTATAACACTGGTAGAAAAAGGGCCTGTTGTCCCGGTTCGTAAGGGCCTTTTGTCCCGGTTCCTGAACCGGGACTAAAGGGTCGGTACTAATGCCCTGTCCCTTTAGTCCCGGTTCAATCCAGAACTAGGACTGATGGGCCTCCACGTGGCCTGTGCGCGGAGCCCAGGCAGGAGACCCTTTGGTCCCGGTTGGTGGCACCAACCGGGACCAATAGGCATCCACGCGTCAGCATTTCTGTGGCTGGGGTTTTTGTTTTTTTTGAAAGGGGGGGGTTTGGGGGTTTTGGGGGGTTAATTTAGGTGTTTCATATATTGTGTTAGCTAGCTATAATTAATAGAGAGAAGTGTCCTCTCTTATGTCCGTGCTTGGTCGACGCTACGTACTATACATACGTATAGAGAGGACTAGACACGCTAGCTAGCTAGTAAGCAAACGAAGGAAATAGAAGATCGTCATGAACATATATGCATACAGAGAGAAGTGATATCGACCACCTCTCCTTCTCCGAGAGATTGGTCGAACAACAAGTTCTCGTATATCTATCCGACACTACCGGCTACATATATACAATAATTATCTCTTACAAATATAGTCATACGGACTCATGGTCCACATAGCATTCTCCGTCTTCAGCGATCACGTGGTCAAGAAAGAATGCCGCCAATTCCTCTTGAATTTCTCACATGCGAGCTGGTGCTAGGCGTTCATCCCGCTTCCAAAACATCTAATTTGAAGAAGGGGGTCAATACATATATATATATATATATATATATATATATATATATGAATGAATGAAACTCAACACAAATGATGGTAATAAAATAAAATTGTGAATGTTGTTATTTACGTACTTCATATTGTTCGTCAGTGTAGCCCCGCTCACAGGTCGTGTGGCGGATGCACTCGCAAACGTAGTATCCACAGAAATCATTCCCTTGTTCCTGCCACAACCACTTTACAAGAAATAGAGGTCAATCAAACTGATAAGCAAGAATGCCAAATGGTATTGATGAAACTAGCACTTGAATCAATAGGAGATGCACGGAACATGCTACTATAGTACTTACTTTCGGGTGTTTAAATTGCAGCTTCTTCAGGAGTCCTGGAGCTTTTTTGGAGAATTTTTTCCAAACCCTGCCAGACAAAGAAAACAATTACTTGATACATCAGGAAATGAACAAAGTTGCTGATATGGTGGATAATGATCGATTTAACTTACTTCTCGAGCATTTGAGTCATGTCTGCATAGTCCTGGGGATCTTTTCGTCTTGAGTCTAAGACGGTTACTAGTCCCTGCACAAGCTTAATCTCTAGGAGAATATAGTGGTAACTGCACACGCATTCATAACTCATCAATTACATTACTATAACCTTGACTAATATATAAGGGAAATCGAATACGCACAAGACAGTAACACTCACTTGAAGTTGTAAGGAAAGAGTATTATATCTTTGTTTTCATTTATTACCAACGATCATAGCAAGTTGGCCTCGGTATCTGCGGCATGAAATTTAACCTGAGTTGCATCTATGAGATATGTGTTAATGAACCCAATATCACCGACTTGTCTTTTCTTCAATTCGGTGATCTTCAATCTGCATAATATATTGAGGATGATTATAAATACATGCAATGAAAGAGCTGAGCTATATAGAGAGACTTAATGACAGAAGTAGTACTACTTACAGACAGTAGAAGGCGACCGTTGTTTTATCGAGGGCCAATTGATTGAAAAATTGAAAGAACTCCTCGAATGGAACAGGCAATAGTTCAATTCCAACGAGGTCATGCTCCTTTTTAACTTTCACATACAAAGTACTCCTCCCCCAGAGTCTCTGCAGATTTTCAAGTACCAATCATGCAATCTTCGCATCATCGTTGATAGAGAACTTTCATCTTTGACGAGAGGCTTCCCATACTCGTATCTTTGTATCTACACCTCCATGAAATCATAATGTACATCATTGGGCAGGTAATCGCCAAGATTGCTATAACCGGGCACCATCCTCGGATCATTAGCGATGTTGTTGCTAGGCACCTTGAGCGGGGGGCACGATTGCTTTGCTTGTTCGCCGAGCTGGGCAATTTGTTTCCCAGATCGTCGTTCTTTCAGCCTTTGATCACTGATAGTACTTCTCGACCGCTCCGCTTCGGCAAATTCCTTTCCAATAATGCGCTCATAGTTTCCTTTCGGCGGAGACTTGGGTTGTTTTGTCAGGGCAGCCAGAGTGCGCTTCGCTTTCACCGGATCTACCTTCTCCTCCGGAGGTGGATGTTTCTTTGCTTTCACCCCTTCAAAGTAGTTCCTCACTTCTTCTCGTGCGATCTCGGTGTTCTCCTCCGGGGTCCTCTCATATGGTAACTTCTCTGGAGTCTTCAGAGAAGGACCAAATCTGTATTTCCTCCCGCCTCTGGCTGTACTGCTAGACGCCGGCAGAGCAGACGGAGCAGTTGTCTTCTTTACTTGCTTACGAGGCGGAGGACAAGTACTACGACGCGCCGGAGCAGCCGGAGCGGCGGCAGGTCTCTTCCGCCCTTGCTGACGAGGCGGAGAAGGAGGAGGCTGGCTGCTCGGGCGCGTCGGCGCAGGCGGAGAAGGAGGCGGAGTGCCACCACGCGCTGGAGAAGGAGCCGGTCGAGTGCCCTGATCGTCACTCGCCGGAGGAGGAGGCGGTGGAGGAGGCGGAGTGCCCTGACTCGCCGGCGGAGGAGGCGGTGGAGGAGGCGCAGTGCCCTGACTTGCCGGAGGAGGAGGAGGAGGCGGAGGCGTCCAGTTCGGAAGGTTGATGAGCTCCTTCCGCCATAGGCATGGAGTCTTCAGAGCAGACCCCAGCCTAGTCTCCCCTTCACCGGTAGGGTGGTCAAGCTGGAGGTCCTCAAATCCCTCCGTTATTTCATCCACCATCACCCTAGCATATCCTTCTGGAATCGGCCGGCAGTGAAAAGTTGCGCCGGGTTCAGTAGGATAAACAGAGCCAACAGCCGCCTTGACCTTCAAATTCATCCATTGCGTCATAAGGTGGCAATTTTGAGACTCCGTGATAGCATCCACGGGATAGCTGGCAGGAGCCGTCAAGGCATGCTCCGGCTGAAGCAGCTCGGTGGAAGCCACGCTGCTTCTCCGCTGAGATGGCGGGGTAGCTTCGGGGAAGCTTCAGTAGTACGTTTGCTGCGATTTGCTTCTCGTTCCTCTATCGCTTGTACCCTTGCTTGCAGCGCCTGCATTTGGGTCTGCTGCACTTTTTTCCTCCTCTCATGGGATTTGTAACCGCCTGCGTCCGGAAACCCAACCTTCCACGGGAATGGAGCCTGGCGTGCCTCGTGTCCGTCCAGGGTGCTCAGGATTCCCGAGGGCCATTGTGAGCTCGTCGTTCTCTCTGTCTGGAAAGAACGTCCCTTGCTGCGCTGCTTCGATATACTGCTGAAGCATCCTGACTGGTATGTCCAATTGATCGTTCGTCCAAATGCACTTCCCTGTTACAGGGTCCAAGGTTCCGCTAGCCCCGAAGAACCAAGTCCGGCAACGGTCTGGCCAGTTAATTGTCTCTGGTTCGATCCCTTTATCAACCAGATCATTCTCAGTCTTGGCCCACTTAGGCTGGGCTACGAGGTAGCCACCTGACCCCGTGCGATGGTGATGCTTCTTCTTCGCAGCATTTTGCTTGTTTGTCACCGACATCTTCTTACTCTTTTTCGATGTCTTGTGGGCCACAAATGCGGGCCAGTGATCTCTGATCTTCTCATATCTTCCCTTGAATTCTGGTGTCTCATTATTTTCGACAAACTTATTCAGCTCTTTCTTCCACCTCCTGAATAGTTCTGTCATCCTCTTAAGAGCAAAAGACTTGATTAATTGCTCTTTAACTGGCTTCTCTAGATCATCCTCTGGCGGTAGGGTGAAATTTGACTTCAGCTCAGTCCAAAGATCATTTTTCTGCATATCATTGACATAAGACACCTTAGGGTCTTCTGTAGCCGGCTTTAACCATTGCTGGATGCTGATCGGGATCTTGTCCCTAACCAAAACCCCGCACTGAGCAACAAATGTGCTCTTTGTCCGGAGGGGTTCAATCGGTTGGCCGTTGGGCGCGATTGCTATGATCTCAAACTTTTCATCCGAGCTCAACTTTTTCTTCGGGCCTCGTCTCTTTACCGAAGTTGTGCTCGATCCGGAGGGCTAGAAAAGAGAACAAAGACTTAATTAATATGTGTACATACCAAAACAATGAATGCATCAATTAGCTAGTCAGCAGAAGCTTAACTAATATATATACCTGGCCAGACTCGGTTCGGTCACCGGAGACATCATCACGATCTCCTTCTTACACCGGCATTGGGTCACCGGAGCCGTCCTCACGGTCTCCTTCTTGCACCGGCATTAGGTCACCGGAGCCGTCATAATCATAGCCAGCTGCTTCCAGACCATCGGTGTCGTTGAGAAACAACGAGCAGACGGCATCACTTCCTCGTGCGATTATGTCCCCCAACAACTCTTCTTGTACTTCATCTCGGGCGGTGTCCATAGTTTCTACAAATATTGACAACATGGCAATTATTATTCAAACATGACACATGGATATATTAGTGGCAAACATAGAACTAATATTAATTAGTGGCCTCGACGCTGCTTCTCTAGGGTTTGACTTGACTTGGTGCGAATCTCCCCGACAACGGCGCCAGAAATCCTTCTTGCTACCTCTTGAGCACTACGTTGGTTTTCCCTTGAAGAGGAAAGGGTGATGCAGTAAAGCAGCGTAAGTATTTCCCTCAGTTTTTGAGAACGAAGGTATCAATCCAGTAGGAGATCACGCTCAAGTCCCACACACCTACGCAAACAAATAAGAACCTTGCAATCAACACGAAAAAGGGGTTTTCAATCCCTTCACGGTCACTTACAAGAGTGAGATCTGATAGATATGATAAGATAATATTTTTGGTATTTTTATGATAAAGAGAAATAAAGATGCAAAGTAAAATAAAAGGCAATAGAAATAACTAAGTATTGGAAGATTAATATGATGGAAGATAGACCCGGGGGCCATAGGTTTCACTAGTGGCTTCTCTCAAGCGCATAAGTATTACGGTGGGTAAACGAATTACTGTCGAGCAATTGATAGAACTGAGCATAGTTATGAGAATATCTAGGTATGATCATGTATATAGGCATCACGTCCGAGACAAGTAGACCGAAACGGTTCTGCATCTACTACTATTACTCCACACATCGACCGCTATCCAGCATGCATCTAGAGTATTAAGTTCAAGAGAATAGAGTAATGCTTTAAGGAAGATGACATGATGTAGAGGGATAAACTCATGCAATATGATATAAACCCCATCTTTTTATCCTCGATGGCAACAATACAATACATATCGGTTCCCTTTCTGTCACTGGGATCGAACACCGCAAGATTGAACCCAAAGCTAAGCACTTCTCCCATTGCAAGAAAGATCAATCTAGTAGGCCAAACCAAACTGATAATTCAAAGATACTTGCAAAGTAAACCAATCATACATAAAAGAATTCAGAGGAGAATCAAATATTGTTCATAGATAAACTGGATCATAAACCCACAATTCATCGGATCTCGACAAACACACCGTGAAAGAAGATTACATCGAATAGATCTCCAAGAGAATCGAGGAGAACTTTTTATTAAAATCCAAAGAGAGAGAAGAAGCCATCTAGCTAATAACTATGGACCCGAAGGTATGAAGTAAACTACTCACACATCACCGGAGAGGCCATGGAGTTGATGTAGAGGCCCTCCGTGATCAATGCCCCCTTCGGTGGAGCTCCGAAAAAGGCCCCGAGATGGGATCTATCGAGTACAAAAGGTTGCAGCAGTGGAATTAGGTTTTCGTGGTGCTACTGGATGTTTGGGGGGTACGTGGATATATATAGGAGGAAGAAGTACGTCGGTGGAGCAATGGAGGGCCCACGAGGGTGGAGGGCGTGCCCAGGGGGGGTAGGCGCGCCCCCTGCCTCGTGCCTTCCTCTCTTGTTTCTTGACGGTCACACCAAGTCTCCTGGATCACGTTTGTTGAGAAAATCACGTTCCCGAAGGTTTCATTCCATTTGGACTCCATTTGATATTCCTTTTCTTCGAAACCCTAAAATAGGCAAAAAAACAGCAATTTGGGCTGGGCCTCCAATTAGTAGGTTAATCCCAAAAATGCTATATAAGTCTAAAATAAAGCCCATTAACATCCAAAATAGATAATATAATAGCATGGAGCAATCAAAAATTATAGATACGTTGGAGATGTATCGCCCCTCTGCTATTTTCTTCGCTCAGTATTTTTTATTATTTCCAAAAATAACTTCTGTCGAGTTTCAGGACTTTTGGAGTTGTGCGGAACTTGTCTATAATATTTGCTCCTGTTCCGGGCCAGAATTCCAGTTGCCGGCATTCTCCCTCTTTATGTAAATCTTGTAAAATAAGAGATGTCGGTGTCAAAACCGGCGGATCTCGGGTAGGGGGTCCCGAACTGTGCGTCAAGGCCGGATGGTAACAGGAGACAAGGGACACGATGTTTTTACCCAGGTTCGGGCCCTCTCGATGGAGGTAATACCCTACTGCTACTTGATTAATATTGATGATATGGGTAGTACAAGAGTAGATCTACCACGAGATCAAGGAGGCTAAACCCTAGAAGCTAGCCTATGGTATGATTGTTGTATATGGAGTTGATGTCCTACGGACTACAACCCTCCGGTTTATATAGACAACGGATAGGGTTAGGGTTACACAGAGTCGGTTACAATGGTAGGAGATCCTGAATATCCGCATCGCCAAGCTTGCCTTCCACGCCAAGGAAAGTCCCATCCGGACATGGGACGAAGTCTTCAATCTTGTATATTCATAGTCCTGGAGTCCGACTGAAGGTATAGTCCGGCTACCCGAACACCCCCTAATCCAAGACTCCCTCAGTAGCCCATGAACCAGGCTTCAATGACGATGAGTCCGGCGCGCAGATTGTCTTCGGCATTGTAAGGCGGGTTCCTCCTCCAAGTCCTTCATAGAAGATTGTAAACACCAAGAGTAGTGTACGGCTCTGCAAAATAAGTTTCCACATATTGCCATAGAGAGAATAATATTAACATAAATCAAATCTGCTGACGTATTCCGCAGTGCGTCATCACACTACGGCCAAGTCCTTTACTCGAATCGTTTTTACTTTTCCACCTCAGCATGTTTTGCGAGGCAGTTTCCTTGGCACGTCTTGTCAAAGCAGAGATCGTGTACCCCTTTTACGGGATTCTCATCAATACGGACGTGGGTAACCCAACCGTGCCCATTAGCACGTTTCCTCGATTAAAGACGCGTACCAAACGGTTACGAGGAGGGTTCTTGGTATTCAACCTCTTATAAAGAGACCAAGGCCTTACTCCTTTTTTCAATCTCAAGCGAGTTCGCCCGTCGCCTCGAGTTCCAACACCCTAGGCTCTAGATTCCAGGTGCTTCGGACCTTCGATGATGTCCGGTTCTGACCTTCAAGGCCGATGGACGCCCTCCTACGTCACGGAGGAGGACGTACTAAAGTTGAGGGAGGCTAAGTTCCTGACCGGTGAAATTTTGCATAGGTTGCCTGCTCAAGGGCAGGTCATTCCTAGTCCCCAGCCCGTTGAGAGCGTGGTGTTCATGTCTCACTTCCTTCGGGGGTTGGGCTTCCCAATGGATCCCTATGTGAGGGGACTGCTGTTTTATTACGGGCTGGAATTCCATGACTTAGCTCCGGAGTCCATCCTCCATATCTCGTCGTTTATTGTCGTGTATGAAGCGTTCCTCCATGTTACCCCTCACTTCGGATTATGGCTCAAGACCTTCAAGGTGGAGCCGAAGATGATCAAGGGACGACACACAGAGTGCGGAGGCGCTGTTATAAGCAAAAATGCTGATGCTCCATGGCCCGAGGGCTCTTTTCAAGAGGAGCTAGGCTTGTGGCAACGAGAGTGGTTTTATATCACCGCTCCCCGGAGCACCAAGTGGGTGGCGCCTCCTGCCTTTCGCTCGGGTCCCCCACCACGGCTAGCGTCATGGGTCAACAGAGGGTTAGATTGGGGTTTGCCCAAAGACGTGCCCTTGTTACAGGGCCACATTAAGGATCTCTTGGAAGGAGACCTCAGCCTGGTCAAGGTGACGCAGGTCATGCTGATTCGCCGAATATTGCCCGGTAAACGTCGCTCCCTTCGCCTGTGGGAGTTTAATCCAGAGGGACCGCGAGCTCTCCAGAATTTCATGGGCGCAACGCCCGCAGAGATGTATAAACTGTTCTTCGGATCACAAGAGATGTGTTCGGATTTAACCGAAGACGCAGGCCTAAGCTGCAATCGCCCGGATACTCAAGTAAGCAACCTTGGGCCCGGACCTTCTATCCGTATAATTGTCATAAACTTGCCCCTAAAAGAGTCGTCCTTTTAAACAAGAGTGGATAGCGAAGGCAAAGCTGATCAGGTGTCCGGCTCCCCTTCCCGAAACCAGGCCGGATCCCGTGCTGGTCAGGATGCTGGAGATAATGCCTTTGGAGGGAAGCAAGGGGGAGGACAAGGAAACTATGGCCTCCTCGAAGGAGGCTGCTCCGAAGGGAGGAACCGACAATTCCTCTCCTAAGGGGAAGAAGAGAGCCGCCTCTGACAACCCGGAAACCATGGCCTCGAAGCGGGGGAAAAAATCCTCATCAGAGGGTCCGACGCCGGGGAGTTCCTCGACCGGACTACGCCCTCAAGGGGATCAGCCCTCCAGCAAGCCGTAAGTAGAGAAAGATTTTCCTTTTGAGGGATGAGGGAAATCCTTGATTTATATCTGAGAAGATTAACCAAATTTTTACCTTGTAGCTGAGACCTCAGCCCTTCTCAGCAGAGCTCGTCTTCGGGGGATCTCCTTCCGGAGATGATGGAGAGCGGGACGCCTCCCCCTGCCGTGCCGCCTAGCGAGGCGGGCGACCCTGAGGTGTCGTCGTGGAGGGTTTCTCCGAATCCGGCAGGGGCGGAAGATAGCTATGTGGCCCCCCGAGGTTCTCCGTGTCCGGCCTTTGAAAGAGGTCGTGGGACAAGTCCGGCACCGTCTGGTGCTCGGCCGGAGGAGCTAAAGATTCTGCTGGGGCGAGCTTCTATCTCGGAGGAGCACCGTGCATTGATGGGCACGGTGATTGAAAGGATCTCATCTGAGAGAGCGGATTGCATGAGGTCGTCAAAATTTTACTGACGGGTTTTGAGGTACATTAGATAATGTACACTTTTGTCAATTGCGCATGAATAAGATGCATCCTGTGTAGATAGTAGCCCCTGAGACTCAGCGCGTCATCAAGAAATGACGGCACGCGAAGGATCATAATCCCAGGTCTAAGATGTCGCCTTTGAATGTAGGCGGCAGGGTGTCCGGAATCAAGCCGAACTGATGATTTTGCCGAACTAAAGCCGCAACTGGATGTGGCAGATGCCGACATCGCGCTTGTCAACAAGCGGCTTGATGAGGCTCAAGGTATGTAATTCCTCGGGCGGCATCAGGTAAGAAGAGTTTTATGCCAGTGTCTTACGATGTGTGTGCTTGACGCAGATGGTGCGGCCGCCGTGGAGAGTCTTAGGGCAGAACTTGCTCGAGCTAAAGAACAAGCCAGAGAAAGTGATGCGGCTGCCAAGAAAGCCCTTGAAGAGCTGAGAGCCGAACAGGCTGCTCATTGCCGAAGCAAGGAAGAGATGGCCGAGATGGCCGAAAGGTTAAAGAGTGCTGCAGACCGTTGCAGACTTCTTGAGAAAGAAGACCAGGCGAAACAGACGGACTTAGAGAAGGTCGTTGCCAATGCCAAGGATGCGCGCTCTGCGATGAGAGCTGCGAAGGAGGAGCTGCGTCAGGCCGAACAGATTGCGGCCGGAAAGCCCTTTATGCTGCGAAGGAAATTTTGCGATCCGAAGTTTGCTCCGTTGGACTGGATGTGGAGTGTGGAGGATACCTATCTGGATTTGGCAGCGAGTGCTGCTGATGCGACCGAACACTTTCGAGATCAGAAAGATCGCGAAGTGGAAAAGCTTTTCTGGTCGCAGTTTCACAATCCAGAGCGTCCACTGGCAGTGGACGATCGTTTGGCTCAATGGGCCGAACTGAATAGGTTGTCCGGACTCGCCATGAAGTACGTCATGGGTCATCTGTGGCTGGGGAGATCGGAGCCGAAGAGTTATTTCAGCTTGGTGCAGCAATTCCTTGACGCGGTGCCGCGTATTAATGCAATGAAGAGGTCAGCATGCATAGAGGGCGCAAGGATGGCTCTTGCCCGTGTCAAGACATACTGGGCAGAGATGGAGACCATCGTTGTTGCGTCCCGAGATTCAGACAAAAGCTGAGTACCCTCCGAGCACTATTTTCAGGAAGTCCTTGAAGGCGCTCATGTAATAGAGACACAGTGCTCGAAAGATGCTATGTTATGATAGCATATGTAATTATAAAGTAATATTTTGATAAACTGTAGTGGCCTTTTTATACTTGTGCCTTCAAGTATTGGGAACACCTCCTGTGCGGCCATTTTAATATATATATATATATATACAAAATCTGAAAGATGGCAGTCGTTGGCTTCAGCCCCCACGCACATAGTGCGGGGGTGCTCGCAGAAGACGCATTTTTACACTTAACCCAATGTCTTGGTCCTACAAAGGAGGTGATAGCGCAGCGGGCCAGGCAACCGGACTATAATGCTTTAACACTTTCACTTAGCCATAGGAGCTTGACAGTGAGACTATTTAGGTAGCCCCTTGGTGGCGACTGCGCTTGCCCGCATTCGGGGCGCGTATGTGCCTGACCGGGAAGCGGCCCTTCGTTAAAGCGGAGGAATCCGATAGATTCCGATAGGTCATCGAGTGGCTGACCAGTCTCACGCTACATCATGACAGTCAGTTTTCGGCTTTCTCTACTGAGGTGCTCGCCCGGCCGAACCGGGGCACAATCGCAGTAGTTCTCCTGGTGCTACCTTAGCCGATAGAGCGAAACGTAAGGTAGCCGAACTCAGGAGCCGGGCAACCCAACATTTGACCAAAGACATGATTCGGAGCTGATGCATATAATGCCAAAACTCGCGACGCCGAACACTCCCTAAGGTGTTCGGTCTTTATGAGTGCGGGCGAAACAACACTCTTTATTAAAAAAGCCCCTAGTGTCCAGGTACGTGCAAAAAATTCTGACGTGGCCACATGCCAAGACGCCAGCCTCCTCCTTGGTTATATCAGAAAGAACCAGGGGATGTGTAGCAACAAGAGACAGTAAAAAAGGTTTACGCAGGGTCTTAATCTAAAAAGAATCCTTTAGGACGGGTCCCTACTGCACGTCTGTGCCTGTGTCTCCGTTGTGTCGTATCCTGGACGGGCGCCGCACGACGTTCATCTGTAAAAGAGAGGAACTGAGTTGAAAATGGGTCGTGCCGAACAAAAGTTTAAAATAAACAAAGTATAAAGTAAAATATATAAAATTGAGCTTTATTGTCTCTTATTGTATATGCATGGAGCCCTTAGTGGGGGTATATGGCCACTAAGCCTGCATCAATGATGATTTTGTCCCGAACTCGTCTATCCACGTTCGTGGTCTTTAATGACCTATTTTGAAGTTTTTTTTTGGCCGGTGAGGCCATTTTACTGTGGGGCTGTCAAAGCGGCCGCACAGTCCTCCACTTGGGGAGGTGCACTTTAGTGCTTCCCATTCAAAGAGATGATGCCTCGTGGACCGGGCATCTTAAGCGTGAGAGATGCATAATGCGGTATTGCGTTAAAGCGGGCAAAAGCTTCGCGTCCCAGTAGTGCTTGATAGCGACTTGAGAACGGGACAATATGGAAGGTCAGCTTTTCGCGGCGGAAGTTATCGGCAGAGCCGAATATAACTTCAAGCCAGAGAAAACCCATACAATGGGTGTCCGGACCAGGTGTTACCCCTTGAAAGGAGGTTTTGCTGCGGCGGATTCTTGCTGGGTTTAACCCCATGTGATGGATCGTATCCTGATATATCAGGTTTAGTCCACTGCCGTCGTCCATAAGGACATTTGAAAACCGGAGTCCGCCAATTATTGGATCGAGTATCAAGGCAGTCCAGCCTGCATTCTTGATATTTCTAGAATAATCTAGCTGATCGAAGATGATTGGTTTTGACAACCAGTGGCGGGACCCTTTGGGGATAGGTCGTGTGGTGCGTACCTTTATGGGCGCCGCACGTTTTGTTATATGAAGTAAGTTCACTATTTTTACTTCTTGTGGGAAGTTCTTTTGTTTCCTGGCGCTCTGCTTTTGGGGTTCGTCCTCGTCTTCGCTTGGTGTGTCGAGCCCCTTGTGTTCGACATTGAGTCTGCCGGATTATTTGAAAACCCAACAATCTCTGTGGGTATGGTTAGCAGGCTTCCCGGGAGTACTGTGTATCTGACATATCCTGTCCAGGTTTTTATTTAAGTTGGATGGATCGTCCCTGTTATCCTGGAGGGGCGGTTTTGTCTGATTTTGTCGTGAGCCTTTGAATCCGGCATTGACTGCCGTGCTCTTCGGACTTTTTCCTTAGTCCGGCAATGGTCCTTGTTGCGTTGCGGTTTTCCGTTTCCATCCCTAGTTTCGGATGTACTTGGGTCGCTGGGGCTGCATCTTGCCAACCAGCTGTCCTCTCCTGCACAAAAGCGGGTCATGAGGCTTGTTAGTGCGGCCATTGTTCTTGGCTTTTCTTGGCCGAGGTGTCTGACGAGCCATTCGTCTCGGACGTTATGCCTGAAAGCTGCTAAGGCTTCGACGTCCGGACAGTCGACTATCTGATTCTTTTTAGTGAGGAATCTATTCCAGAAATGCCGAGCTGATTCTCCGGGCTGTTGACTTATGTGACTAAGATTGTCTGCGTCCGGAGGGTGGACATAGGTCCCTTGAAAATTTGCTCGGAAAGCCTCCTCGAGCTCTTCCTAACTTCCAATTGTGTTTTCAGGAAGGCTTTTAAGCCAATGCCGGGCTGACCCTTTAAGCTTAAGGGGTAAATATTTTATGGCGTGGAGATCATCTCCTCTAGCCATGTGTATGTGGAGGATATGATCCTCGATCCAGTCTCCAGGGTCTGTTGTTCCATCATATGCCTCTATGTTTACGGGTTTGAATCCCTCTGGAAATTCGTAGTCCAGGACCTCATCGGCAAAACATAGGGGGTGTGCGGCGCCCCTGTATTTGGGTGTGCCGGATTCTGATGATGGCTTTATTGCATTGCTTATGAGAGCTTGCTTTCTTGGCCCATAAATGGACCTAACTGGGCCATGATGCGAATCCTTAGGTGGGTCGCATGCCGATTTAAGTGCGGCGCTGCTTGCCGCTTTATGGGGTCGTCTATCCGATCGTGTGCCTTTCTTATCTTTTGGGTGCGAGGGCTCTAGGGCCTCTTCGTCGAATTCAGGCAATAGCTTTCTTTTCAGATAGCTTTCAGTGCGGCGACCGTCGCCGTATTTATTTGCGGTATTGATTACTTTGCTCCATCTAATCCGGAGTGCATCTTCCGCTGTTTTTAGCTTCCGCTTCTGCTTTTTTAGGCTGCGTGCAGTTGCAACGAGCCTCTGGTGGAGATTCTTCTGCTCCATGGGTTTATCCGGCGTGAGGTCGTCCGGAATGCCATTTTTGCCGGAGGAGGGATCTTCGGTTTCTCTATCCGTGTTGCCCTGTTCGGACGGTTGCTCTAAGGCCTGCTCATCGTCTACTGGCTCGTCATGCTCTATGGCTGGGTTTTTATCGAGGCGGGGCTTGGGTCGGTGTTTACGCCGACGCTTTGATTGCTTTTCGGGGGGTCGATCTCCTGTTCCATCCCCTTTTTCCTCGTTGTCGCTTCCTTTAGGGGTATCCACCATGTACACATCGTGAGATGAGGTGGCTGTCCAATGCCCTATGGGTGTTGGTTCATCGGTATCTCCTGCATCGCCATCCATGCTGTCGATGTCTCCGGAGTCGAAGTTGAGCACGTCGTTTAAATTGTCGACAATGGCTACCAAGTGGGTGGTGGGTGGGCTTTGAATTTCTTCATCGTCCATATCCCATCCTCGCTGACCGCAGTTCGGCCAGGGCTCTCCTGATAAAGAGAGAGACTTGAGAGAATTCAGGATATCGCCAAAAGGCGAGTGCTGAAAGATGTCCGCGGCGGTGAACTCCATTATTGGCTCCCAATCGGATTCGATTGGCAGGGGCACGGGGGGTTTGGAGTCCGGAGAGGAGTCCGGATCCTCGGAGTCGCGAGTCACGCGGAGTGTGGGGCCGGAGTTTGGCTCGATCGCCTTTGAGATCGCGGCCCCCGAGGTGACGTGAAACCGCTCATCCTCGACTGACACAACTGGCTCCGAATTAAGGGTCAGAGCTGGTGCGTTTGCGGCCTCCGGGATACTGTTCGGTGACAGAGCTAGATCATGCCCCGCGAGACAGTGCGGCGCACTTGGTTGTGGCTCGAATCCGTCGAAGATAAAATCTCCGCGGATGTCTGCCATGTAGTTTAGGCTTCCAAACTTGACTTGATGGCCAGGGGCGTAACTTTCGATCTGCTTCAGGTGGCCAAGCGAATTGTCCCGCAGTGCGAAGCCACCGAAGACGAAGATCTGTCCGGGGAGAAAAGTCTCACCCTGGACCTCATCATTGTTGATGATCAAGGGAGCCATCGGGCCTAAAGGCGACGACACAGAGGAACTCTCAATGAAAGCACCAATGTCGGTGTCAAAACCGGCGGATCTCGGGTAGGGGGTCCCGAACTATGCGTCAAGGCCGGATGGTAACAGGAGACAAGGGACATGATGTTTTTACCCAGGTTCCGGCCCTCTCGATGGAGGTAATACCCTACTCCTGCTTGATTAATATTGATGATATGGGTAGTACAAGAGTAGATCTACCACGAGATCAAGGAGGCTAAACCCTAGAAGCTAGCCTATGGTATGATTGTTGTATATGGAGTTGATGTCCTACGGACTACAACCCTCCGGTTTATATAGACACCGGATAGGGTTAGGGTTACACAGAGTCGGTTACAATGGTAGGAGATCTTGAATATCCGCATCGCCAAGCTTGCCTTCCACGCCAACGAAAGTCCCATCCGGACACGGGACGAAGTCTTCAATCTTGTATCTTCATAGTCCTGGAGTCCGGCTGAAGGTATAGTCCGGCTACCCGAACACCCCCTAATACAGAAGGTCTGAAGTAAACTACTCACACATCACCGGAGAGGCCATGGAGTTGATGTAGAGGCCCTCCGTGATCAATGCCCCCTTCGGTGGAGCTCCGAAAAAGGCCCCGAGATGGGATCTCTCGAGTACAGAAGGTTGAAGCAGTGGAATTAGGTTTTTGTGGTGCTACTGGATGTTTGGGGGGTACGTGGATATATAAAGGAGGAAGAAGTACGTCGGTGGAGCAATGGAGGGCCCACGAGGGTGGAGGGCGCGCCCCCTACCTCGTGCCTTCCTCCCTTGTTTCTTGACGGCCACTCCAAGTCTCCTGGATCATGTTTGTTGAGAAAATCACGTTCCCGAAGGTTTCATTCCGTTTGGACTCCATTTGATATTCCTTTTCTTCAATACCCTAAAATAGGAAAAAAACAGCAATTTGGGCTGGGCCTCCAATTAGTAGGTTAATCCCAAAAATGATATAAAAGTCTAAAATAAAGCCCATTAACATCCAAAATAGATAATATAATAGCATGGAGCAATCAAAAATTATAGATACGTTGGAGATGTATCGCCCCTCTGCTATTTTCTTCGCTCAGTATTTTTTATTATTTCCAAAAATAACTTCCGTGGAGTTTCAGGACTTTTGGAGTTGTGCGGAACTTGTCTATAATATTTCTTCTTTTCCAGGCCAGAATTCCAGTTGCCGGCATTCTCCCTCTTTATGTAAACCTTGTAAAATAAGAGAGAATAGGCATAAGTATTGTGACATAATGTGTAATAACAGCCCATAATGCAATAAATATCTATATAAAAGCATGATGCAAAATGGACGTATCAACTCCCCCAAGCTTAGACCTCGCTTGTCCTCAAGCGAAAGCCGAAATCAAAAAATATGTCCACATGTTTAGAGATAGAGGTGTCGATAAAAATAAAATACGGACATGAGGGCATCATGATCATTCTTAGAACAACATATATATATATATATATATATATATATATATTGTCATATGATCTCTTATGCTAAAGTAACAATTCAATCACAATTTCAAGTATGAATCATAAACTTTGTTGAGAGCCACAAACTCTAATCTCAGTCATTGAGGTAATTGCAATTTATCATAATATAGGAAAGAGTCAATATAAGAGCTTTTCAGCAAGTCCACATACTCAACTATCATTTAGTCTTTCACAATTGCTAACACTCACGCAATATTTATGGGTATGGAATTTTAATCGGACACAGAGAAAGATAGGGGCTTATAGTTTTGCCTCCCAACATTTTACCTCAAGGGTAATGTCAACCATAATAGTTGATGAAAACTCACATCCAATTAGCTATATATATTTGGATCTTTCCAACACATTGTGCTTGCCAAAGGGTAAAATGAAAAAGGAAATGTGAAGATCACCATGACTCTTATATAATGTAGAAGATAAAAGTAAAAGATAGGCCCTTCGTAGAGGGAAGCAGAGGTTGTCATGCGCTTTTATGGTTGGATGCACAAAATATTAATCCAAAAGAACGTCACTTTATATTGCCACTTGTGATATGGAACTTTATTATACAGTCCGTCGCTTTTATTTCTTCCATATCACAAGATCATATAAAGATTATTTTCTCTGCACTAATAAGTCATACGTATTTAGAGAGCAATTTTTATGGCATGCACCGATGACAACTTACTTCAAGGATCTTACTCAATCCATAGGTAGATATGGTGGACTCTCATGGCAAAAACATGTTTAGGGATATTTGGAAGCACAAGTGGTATCTCTACTTGGTGCAAAGAAATTGGCTAGCATGAGAGGGAAAGGCAAGCTCAACATGTTGGATGATCCATGACAATATTATTTATCTCATATGTAAGAAAACATAACCCATTACGTTGTCTTCCTTGTCCAACGTCAACTCTTTAGCATGTCATACTTTAATGAGTGCTCACAATCATAAAAGATGTCCAAGATAGTATATTTATATGTGAACCTCTCTTTCTTTATTACTTCCTATTAATTGCAACGATGACCAAAGCTATGTTTGTTAACTCTCAACAACTTTTATTCATTATACTCTTTATATGTGAGCTCATTACTCTCCATAAGATCCATATGATCTCTTTATTTATTTTTATTCTTGTCTTTTATTTTATTTCCTCAAGATCATAGAAAAATAATCAAGCCCTTGACTCAACACTAATCTTTATTATATATAGCTCACGGACTCGATTACATAGGAAGATCATAAAGCAAAACTCACAACTAGGTCATACTAAAACTTTATTCTACTTGATCAAGATATTATCAAAAGGATTGAACTAAGAAAAACGGTAAAGATAAAAGGTGATGGTGATACGATACCGGGGCACTCCCCCAAGCTTGGCAGTTGCCAAGGGGAGTGCCCATACCCATGTGTTTATATCTACTTCTTTGTCGGTGAAGAGGGTGTTGGTGATGATGGATAGTGGCACATCGAGCATAGGAGGTCCTCCAACTTGCGGATAATTCCCTTGAGTGCGATGATATGCTCCTTCAACAAAATATTTTCACGTGTGAGATACTTGTTTTGTATACGAGCTAACTCAATCATCTTGAAAGCTTTGATCTAAGTTGGGGTAAGAAGATTGTGATCAGGTTGAAGGATGTCTTCTGCTGCTGGAACTTGTTCCTCCGTGGCCTTCTTGATCCCTTCATCCTTGTCGATCTCCATAGGTTCTTCCCTCTTCAGCTCTATCTTCATTAGCCAAGCATCATTGTCACCATTGTTGGAGGAGGGGGACGACATGGTGCCTGGCCTTGACAACCCTGACAGAAAATAGCTCGAAACAAGAACAGGGGATATTTGCGTGGTACGGTGGTCAAAACCTTCGGGAGATTATATAATGAATTTTTATCGACCAAAAGAAGTATCTTGCAAGAAAACAGAGTCCGGAGAGCACACGAGGTGCCCACGAGGCAGGGGGGCACGCCCAGGGGGGTAGGGCGCGCCTCCCACCCTCATGGAAGCCTCGTGTCCTTCCCGGACTACTTCTTATTTTCCTATTTTTCTAAATATACCAAAACAGAGAAAAATTGTCATTAGAACTGTTTTAGAGTCGGTTTACTTACCTTACCACATACCTATTCCTTTTCGGGGTCTGAAACGTTCTGGAAAGAGTCCCTTATGTATTCCTCCGGGGTTACGGTTTTGATAATATTAGTTTCAACATTTATGGGATTACTTGAGATATAATGTTTGATTCTTTGACCGTTCACCACCTTCAGATTTGTGCCTTCGAAGTTGTTGATTTTTATGGCACCGGAACGATAGACCTCCTCGATAACGTAAGGACCTTCCCATTTAGAGAGAAGTTTGCCTACAAAAAATCTTAAACGAGAGTTGTATAGCAATACATAATCACCTACATTAAACTCACGCTTTTGTATCCTTTTGTCATGCCATCTTTTAACTTTTTCTTTAAATAGTTTGGCATTCTCATAGGCCTGGGTTCTCCATTCATCAAGTGAACTAATGTAAAATAACCTCTTCTCACCGGCAAGTTTGAAATCATAATTGAGATCTTTAATGGCCCAATATGCCTTATGTTCTAGCTCAAGAGGTAAGTGACATGCTTTACCATAAACCATTTTATACGGAGACATACCCATAGGATTTTTATATGCAGTTCTATAAGCCCATAATGCATCATCAACTTTCTTGGACCAATTCTTTCTAGATCTATTAATAGTCTTTTGCAAAATTAATTTGAGCTCTCTATTACTTAATTCTACTTGACCACTAGACTGTGGGTGATAAGGAGATGCAATTCTATGATTAACATCATACTTAGCAAGCATTTTACGAAAGGCACCATGAATAAAGTGTGAACCACCACCAGTCATTAAATATCTAGGGACTCCAAACCTTGGAAAAAAGACTTCTTTAAGCATCTTAATAGAGGTGTTATGATCAGCACTACTAGTTGGAATAGCTTCTACCCACTTAGTAATGTAATCAACAACAACTAAAATATGTGTATACCCATTAGAGGAAGGAAAAGGTCCCATATAATCAAAGCCCCAACCATCAAATGGTTCAATAACAAGTGAATAATTCATAGGCATTTCTTGACGTCTACTAATATTACCAATTCTTTGACATTCATCACAAGACAAGACAAACTTACGGGCACCCTTGAAGAGAGTAGGCCAATAAAAACCGGATTGCAATACCTTGTGTGCAGTTCTATCTCCAGCATGGTGCCCTCCGTAGGCTTCGGAGTGACACTTGCGTAGGATCTGTTCCTATTCATGCTCAGGTACACAACACCATCTACTCCTTCTTTATAAAGATGTGGGTCATCCCAAAAGTAATGCCTTAAATCATAGAAGAACTTTTTCTTTTGCTGGTATGTGAAACTAGGTGGTATAAATTTAGCAACAATGTAATTAGCATAATAAGCATACCATGGAGCAGTACGAGAAGCATTTATGACATTTAATTGTTCATCAGGAAAGCTATCATCAATAGGTAGTGGGTCATCAAGAACATTCTCTAACCTAGACAAGTTGTCTGCAACGGGGTTCTCAGCTCCCTTTCTATCAATGATATGCAAATCAAATTCTTGTAGCAGGAGAACCCATCTAATAAGTCTAGGTTTAGCATCTTTATTTTCCATAAGATATTTAATAGCAGCATGATCAGTGTGAATAGTTACTTTAGAATCAACAATATAAGGTCAGAACTTACCATAAGCAAATACAACTGCTAAAAATTCTTTTTCAGTGGTAGCATAATTTCTTTGGGCATTGTCTATAGTTTTACTAGCATATTGAATAACATTTAATTTCTTATCAACTCTTTGCCCTAGAACAGCACCTACAACATAATCACTAGCATCACACATAATTTCAAAGGCTAAATTCCAATCAGGTGGCTGAACAATAGGTGCAGAAATCAATGCTTTCTTAATTATTTCAAATGCTTCTGCACAATCATCATCAAAGACAAAAGGAATATCTTTTTGTAATAGATTAGTCAGAGGCCGAGAAATTTTTGAGAAGTCCTTAATGAACCTCCTATGAAAACCGACATGACTGAGGAAGCCTCTTATACCTTTAATGTCCTTGGGACATGGCATCTTTTCAATAGCATCAACTTTAGCTTTATCAACTTCAATGCCTCTTTCAGAAATTTTATGCCCCAAGACAATACCTTCGTTAACCATAAAGTCGTATTTCTCCCAATTTAGAACAAGATTAGTTCCTTCACGTCTCTGCAAAACTCGATCAAGGTTGCTCAAGAAATCATCAAAAGAGGATCCATAAACGGAGAAATTGTCCATGAAAACTTCACATATCTTTTCACAAAAGTCAGAGAATATAGCCATGATGCATCTTTGAAAGGTAGAATGTGTATTACATAAACCAAAAGGCATACGTCTATAAGCAAAAGTACCGAAAGGGCAAGTAAAAGTGGTCTTTGCCTGATCATCAGCTGACACAAGTATTTGAGAGAAACCAGAGTAACCATCTAGAAAGCAAAAATGTGTATGTTTGGATAATATTTCTAGCATTTGATCAATAAAAGGTAAGGGGTAATGATCTTTTTAGTAGCCTTATTTAATTTGCGGAAATTAATTACCATCCTATAACCTGTAATAATTCTTTGTGGAATCAATTCATCTTTATCATTAGGAACGACAGTGATACCTCCCTTCTTAAGGACACAATGGACATGACTTACCCACTGACTATCAGCAACGGGATAAATTTTACCTGCCTCAAGGAGCTTTATATTTCTTTTCTTACCACTTCTTTCATCTTAGGATTCAGCCGTCGTTGGTTATCAATAACTGGTTTGGCATCTTTCTCTAAGTTTATTTTCTGTTGACATAGAGTGGGACTAATGCCCTTAAGATCATCAAGAGTATATCCAATAGTAGCATGGTGCTTCTTCAGAGTTTTCAATAAATTTTCTTCCTCCTTCTCTGAAAGGTTAGCAATAATAATAACAGGATATATCTTCTTTTCATCAAGATAAGCATATTTAAGAGTATCAGGTAATGGTTTAAGCTCAAACACAGGATCACCCTTGGGTGGAGGAGGATCCCCTAGGATTTCAACATGCAAGTTGTGTTTAAGAATAGGTCCTTGTTTAAAGAGTACTTCATCCATTTCCCTTCTTTCATTCATAAACATATCATTCTCATGGTCTAGCAAATATTGTTCTAAAGGATCATTAGGAGGCACATCAATAGAAGCAAGACCAATAATTTCATCTTTACTAGGCAATTCTTCATCACGGGGTTGTCTACGAAATTTAGAAAAATTAAACTCATGAGACATATCATCCAAACCAATAGTAACAACATCCTTCTTGCAATCTACCTTAGCATTAACAGTATTCAAGAAGGGTCTACCAAATATAATGGGGCAAAAGCTATCTTGAGGGGAACCAAGAACAAGGAAATCAGCAGGATATTTAGCCTTCCCACACAAGACTTCAACGTATCTAACAATCCCAATTGGTGAAATAGTATCTCTATTAGCAAGCTTAATGGTAACATAGATATCTTCTATCTCAGCTGGTGCAATATCATGCATAATTTCTTTGTATAAGGAAATAGGTATTGCACTAGCACTATCACCCATATCACACAAGCCATGATAACAATGATCTCCTATTTTAACAGAAATAACAGGCATGCCTACCACAGGTCTATGTTTATCTTTAGCACCAGGTTTAGCAATAATAGCAGTCTCATCACAAAAGTAAATAACATGCCCATCAATATTATCAGCCAAGAGATCTTTAACAATAGCAATATTAGGTTCAACTTTAACTTGCTCAGGCGGTGCATAAGTTCTAGTATTACTTTTATGAACCACAGTTGAAGCTTTATCATGATCCTTTATTCTAACAGGGAAAGGTGGTTTCTCAACATAAGCAGTAGGAATAATAGGATCATTATAAGTGATAGTCTTTTCTTCAACTTTAATAGGTTCAACTACTTTTACTTCTATGGGAGGATGATATTTAAACCACTTCTCCTTAGGGATATCAACATGAGTAGCAAAGGATTCACAGGAAGAAGCTACTATCTCGGAGTCAAGTCCATATTTAGTGCTAAATTTACGAAAAACATCGGTATCCATAAAAGATTTAACACAATCAAACTTAGGTGTTATACCTGACTCCTTACCTTCGTCGAGATCCCAATCTTCAGAGTTGCGTTTAATTCTCTCCAATAAATTCCATTTGAATTCAATAGTCTTCATCATAAAGGAACCAGTACAAGAAGTATCAAGCATGGAGCGATTGTTGTCAGAAAGTCGAGCATAAAAGTTTTGAATAATCATTTCATTTGAGAGCTGATGATTGGGGCATGAATATAACATTGACTTAAGCCTCCCCCAAGCTTGAGTGATGCTTTCTCCTTCGCGAGGCCAAAAATTATATATATAATTACGATCATGATGAACAAGATGCGTATGATAAAACTTCTGATGGAATTCCAATTTCAATCGTTTGTAGCCCCATGATCCCATATCATCACATAGCCTATACCATGTCAATGCATCTCCCTTAAAAGATAAAGGGAAGACCTTCTTCTTGATAACATCATCAGGCATACCTGCAAGCTTAAATAATCCATAAACTTCATCCACATAGATTAAGTGTAAGTCAGGATGTAATGTTCCATCTCCTGCAAAAGGATTAGCTAGCAGTTTCTCTATCATACCCGAAGGAATTCCAAAGTAAACATTTTCAGTAGGTTCAGTAGGTTGAGGAGCAACTATTTTCTCTACCGGTTGGGGTGAAGATACCCCGAACAAGCCCCTCATAGGATTACTTTCCATAGTAACAAGTGACAGTAAATTTCAGCACACTATATAAATTTTTCCTTACCAAATTCCACCTACCAAAGGCGCTTCACTCCCCAGCAACGGCGCCAGAAAAGAGTCTTGATGACCCACAAGTGTAGGGGATCTATCGTAGACTTTTCGATAAGTAAGAGTGTCGAACCCAACGGGGAGCAGAAGGAAATGATAAGCGGTTTTCAGCAAGGTATTCTCTGCAAGCACTGAAATTATCGGTAACAGATAGTTTTGTGATAAGGTAATTTGTAACAAGTAGCAAGTAATAAAAGTAAGTAAGGTGCAGAAAGGTGGACCAATCCTTTTTGTCGCAAAGGACAAGCCTGGACAAACTCTTATATGAAGGAAAGCGCTCCCGAGGACACATGGGAATTACTGTCAAGTTAGTTTTCATCATGTTCATATGATTCGCGTTCGGTACTTTGATAATTTGATATGTGGGTGGACCGGTGCCTGGGTACTGTCGTTACTTGGACAAGCATCCCACTTATGATTAACCCCCGTTGCAAGCATCCGCAACTACAACATAAGTATTAAGGTAAACCTAACCATAGCATGAAACATATGGATCCAAATCAGCCCCTTACGAAGCAATGCATAAACTAGGGTTTAAGCTTCTATCACTCTAGCAACCCATCATCTACTTATTACTTACCAATGCCTCCATCTATGCCCAAACAGTGGTGAAGTTTCATATAGTCGACGTTCACATGACACCACTAGAGGGATAACAACATACATCTCATCAAAATATCGAACGAATACCAAATTCACATGACTACTAATAGCAAGACTTCTCCCATGTTCTCAGGAACAAACGAAACTACTCACAAAGCGTATTCATGTTCATAATCAGAGTGGTATTAATACGCATAATGGATCTGAACATATAATCTTCCATCAAGTAAACCAACTAGCATCAACTACAAGGAGTAATCAACACTACTAGCAACCCACAGGTACCAATCTGAGGTTTGGATACAAATATTGGATATAAGAGATGAACTAGGGTTTGAGATGAGATGGTGCTGGTGAAGATGTTGATGGAGAATGACCCCCTCCTGATGAGAGGATCGTTGGTGATGACGATGGTGATGATTTCCCCCTCCCGGAGGGAAGTTTCCCCGGCAGAACAGCTCAGCCAGAGCCCTAGATTGGTTCCGCCAAGGTTCTGCCTCGTGGCGGCGGAGTCTCGTCCCGAAAGCTTGCTTATGATTTTTTCTCAGATGAAAGACCTCATATAGCAGAAGATGGTCATCGGAGGGCCACCAGGGGGCCCACGAGGTAGGGGCGCGCCCAGGGGGGTAGGGTGTGCCCCCACCCTCGTGGCCAGGGTGTGGCCCCCTCTGCTATTTTCTTTGGTCAATATTTTTTTATTATTTCCAAAAATAACTTCCGTGGAGTTTCAGGACTTTTGGAGTTGTGCAGAATAGGTCTCTAATATTTGCTCCTTTTTCAGCCCAGAATTCCAGCTGCCGGCATGCTCCCTCTTTATGCAAACCTTGTAAAATAAGAGAGAATAGGCATAAGTATTGTGACATAATGTGTAATAACATCCCATAATGCAATAAATATTGATATAAAATCATGATGCAAAATGGACGTATCAAGTGTCGAGGAAGAGTTCCGTCAGCACGACGGCGTGGTGACAGTGATGGTGAAGTGAGCCGCGTAGGGCTTCGCCTAAGCACTACGTGAATATGACCGGAGGCATAAACTGTGGAGGGGGGCGCCGCATACGGCTAATAACGTTTGTTGTGTGTTCTAGCAGTGCCCCTTCATATATATATATATATATATATATATATATATATATATATATAGGTTGGAGGGGAGGAGAGGCAGCCAAGGGGGCGCCCCAAGTAGGATTCTCCTACTTGGGCAGCTCCTAATTCGGTCTCCCCCCTTTCCTATTCCTATTCAGAGTAGGAAGGGAAGAGGGGGAAGGGGGAATCCTATTCCCCCTTTCCTTTCATCCTTCCCCATTCCTTCTCCAATTTGGCTAGACCATATGGGGGGGGCTCACCAGCCCCTTTGTGGCTGGTGTGTTTCCCCTCTTGGCCCATAAGACCCATATAGTTTGCCGGGGGTAGCCCGGAACCCCTTCCAGTGACCCGATATGTACCTGGTAACCCCAAAACACTTCCGGTGTACGAATTCTATCGTCCTATATATGAATATTTACCTCTCGATCATTTTGAGACTCCTCATCATGTCCGTGATCTCATCCGGGACTCCGAACAACATTCGGTCACCAAATCACATAACTCATATAATACAAATCATCATCGAACGTTAAGCGTGCGGACCCTACGGGTTCGAGAACTATGTAGACATGACCGAGACACCTCTCCGGTGAATAACCAATAGCGGAACCTGGATGCTCTTATTGTCTCCCACATATTCTACGAAGATCTTTATCGGTCGAACCATTATGGCAACAAACATTATTCCCTTTGTCATCGGTATGTTACTTGCCCGAGATTCGATCGTCGGTATCTTCATACCTAGTTCAATTTCATTACCGACAAGTCTATTTACTCATTTTGTAATGCATCATCCTACAACTAACTCATTAGTCACATTGCTTGCAAGGCTTATCATGATGTGCATTACCGAGAGGGCCCAGAGATACCTCTTCGATAATTGGAGTGAAAAATCCTAATCTCGAACTATGCCAACCCAACAAACACCTTCTGAGATACCTGTAGAGCATCTTCATAATCACCCAGTTACGTTGTGACGTTTGATAGCACACAAGGTATTCCTCCGGTATTCGGGAGTTGCATAATCTCATAGTCAAAGGAATATGTATAAGTCATGAAGAAAGCAATAGCAATAAAACTTAACGATCATTATGCTAAGCTAACGGATGGGTCTTGTCCATCACATCATTCTCCTAATGATGTGATCCCGTTCACCAAATGACAACACATGTCTATGGTTAGGAAACTTAACCATCTTTGATTAACGAGCTAGCTAGTAGAGGCTTACTAGGGACATTGTGTTTTGTCTATGTATCCACACATGTATCAAGTTTCCGGTTAATACAATTCTAGCATGAATAATAAACATTTATCATGATATAAGGAAATATAAAATAACAACTTTATTATTGCCTCTAGGGCATATTTCCTTCAGTCTCCCACTTGCACTAGAGTCAATAATCTAGTTCACATCGC
Organism: Triticum aestivum; assembly: GCF_018294505.1. Lineage (NCBI taxonomy): Eukaryota > Viridiplantae > Streptophyta > Magnoliopsida > Poales > Poaceae > Triticum > Triticum aestivum. The sequence goes on along the minus strand of NC_057812.1, from coordinate 276,041,737 downwards.
CATGTGATTTAACACTAATAGTTCACATCTTTATGTGATTAACACCCGTAGTTCACATCGCCATGTGATCAACACCCAAAGGGTTTACTAGAGTCAATAATCTATTTCACACCGCTATGTGATTAACACCCAAAGAGTACTAAGGTGTGATCATGTTTTGCTTGTGAGAGAAGTTTAGTCAACGGGTCTGCCACATTCAGATTTGTATGTATTTTGCAAATTTCTATGTCTACAATGCTCTGCACAGAGCTACCCTAGCTAATTTCTCCCACTTTCAATATGAATCCATATTGAGACTTAGAGTCATCCAGATAGGTGTCAAAGCTTGCATCGATGTAACTCTTTACGATGAACTCTTTATCACCTCCATAACCGAGAAATATCTCCTTAGTCTTCTAAGGATAATTTTGACTGCTGTCTAGTGATCTATTCCTGGATCACTATTGTACCCCTTTTCCAAACTCATGGGAAGGTAAATGAGGGAGTCCTGGATTAGGGGGTGTTCGGGTAGCCGGACTATACCTTCAGCCGGACTCCTGGACTATGAAGATACAAAGATTGAAGACTTCGTCCCGTGTCCGGATGGGACTTTCCTTGGCGTGGAAGGCAAGCTTGGCGATGCGGATATTCAAGATCTCCTACCATTGTAACCGACTCTGTGTAACCCTAACCCTATCCGGTGTCTATATAAACCAGAGGGTTGTAGTCCGTAGGACATCAACTCCATATACAACAATCATACCATAGGCTAGCTTCTAGGGTTTAGCCTCCTTGATCTCGTGGTAGATCTACTCTTGTACTACCCATATCATCAATATTAATCAAGCAGGAGTAGGGTATTACCTCCATCGAGAGGGCCCGAATCTGGGTAAAAACATCGTGTCCCTTGTCTCCTGTTACCATCCGGCCTTAACGCACAGTTTGGGACCCCCTACCCGAGATCCGCCGGTTTTGACACCGACATTGGTGCTTTCATTGAGAGTTCCTCTGTGTCGTCGCCTTTAGGCCCGATGGCTCCTTTGATCATCAACAACGATGCGGTCCAGGGTGAGACTTTTCTCCCCGGACAGATCTTCGTCTTCGGCGGCTTCGCACTGCGGGCCAATTCACTTGGCCACCTGGAGCAGATCGAAAGCTACGCCCCTGGCCATCAAGTCAGGTTTGGAAGCTTAAACTACATGGCTGACATCCGCGGAGACTTGATCTTTGACGGGTTCGAGCCACGGCCAAGCGCGCCGCACTATCTCGAGGGGCATGATCTAGCTCTGCCTCCGGATAGTGTCCTGGAGGCCGCACACGCACCGGTTCCGACCCCTAACTCAGAGCCTATTGCGCCAATCGAGGATGAGTGGTTGGACGTCACCTCGGGGGCTGCGATCTCAAAGGCGACCGAGTCGAGCGCCAGCCCCGCACTCTGCATGACCCGTGACTCCGAGGATCCGGACTCCTCCCCGAACTCCGAACCCCCCGCGCCCCTGCCAATCGAATCCGATTGGGCGCCGATAATGGAGTTCACCGCCGCGGACATCTTTCAGCACTCGCCTTTCGGCGACATCCTAAATTCTCTCAAGTCTCTTTCTTTATCAGGAGAGCCCTGGCCGGATTACGGTCAGCGAGGATGGGATACGGACAATGAAGAAGTTCAAAGCCCACCCACCACCCACTTTGTAGCCACTGTCGACGATTTAACCGACATGCTTGACTTCGGCTCCGAAGACATCGACGGTATGGACGACAATGTAGGAGACAAATAGGAACCAGCACCTGTAGGGCGCTGGAAGGCCACCTCGTCATATGACATATATGTGGTGGATACTCCAAAAGATGGAGATGGCGATGGAATAGCGGGGGATGACACCTCCAGGAAACAGCCAAAGCGCCGGCGTCAGCGGCACCGCTCTAAATCCCGCCAAAGCAAAAATGGTGATTCCAGCACGGGAGATAATACTACCCCGGATAGTGCCGAAGAACACCCACCCCAGCAAGATTCGGCACAGGAAGATGGAGAAGCCAGCCCTCATGAGAGAGCGGCAGACCGAGAGGTCGAGGATGATAACTATATGCCTCCCTCCGAAGACGAGGCAAGCCTCGATGACGATGAATTCGTCATACCATCAGACCCCGCCGAACAAGAGCGTTTCAAACGCAGGCTTTTAGCCACGGCAAGCAGCCTCAAGAAAAAGCAGCAACAGCTTAGAGCTGACCAAGATTTGCTAGCTGACAGATGGACTGAAGTCCTTGCGGCCGAAGAGTATGAACTCGAACGCCCCTCCAAGAGTTACCCAAAACGCAGGCCGCTACCCCGATCAGAGGAGGAAGCGCCTACATCACCAGCGCACGACATGGCAGACCGGCCACCTCGCGGTCGCGATAGAGAGGCCTCTCGGCCCTCCACCCAAGCCATACCCCGATGCCGCTCACTAACGCACGGGAAAATGCGCCAGACCTGCGAGACGTACTGGAGGATAAGGCAAGACAAACAAGATCGATCTACGGATCGCGCAGGCGCCCTACGGCACGTGACGATGATCTTCACTCCGGATACAACAAATCCGGCCGGGCCGAACACAACAGACATAGCTCTTCCGAGCTGCGTCGTGATATAGCCCAGTACAGAGGCGCCGCACACCCGCTATGCTTCACGGATGAAGTAATGGATCATAAAATCCCAGAGGGTTTCAAACCCGCAAACATTGAATCATACGATGGCACAACAGATCTGGTGGTATGGATCGAGGATTATCTCCTTCACATCCACATGGCACGCGGCGATGATCTACATGCCATCAAATACCTCCCACTCAAACTTAAAGGACCGCCCGGCATTGGCTTAACAGCTTGCCAGCAGACTCAATCGGTTCTTGGGAGGACCTGGAAGCCGCATTCCTCGACAACTTCCAGGGCACTTACGTGCGACCACCGGATGCCGACGACTTAAGCCACATAATTCAGCAGCCAGAGGAATCGGCCAGGCAATTCTGGACACAGTTCCTAACAAAGAAAAACCAGATAGTCGACTGTCTGAACGCAGAGGCCCTAGCAGCCTTCAAGCATAACATCCGCGACGAGTGGCTCACCCGGCACCTGGGACAGGAAAAGCCGAAATCTATGGCAGCCCTCACGACACTCATGACCCGCTTTTGCGCGGGAGAAGACAGCTGGCTAGCTCGCAGTAACAACTTATCAAAGAACCCTGGTAATTCGGATACCAAGGACAAAAGTGGCAGGACACATCAGAATAAGCAAAAACGCCGCGTTAGTAGCGACAGCAATGAAGACACGGCAGTCAATGCCGGATTCAGAGGCTATAAATCCGGTCAGCGAAAAAAGCCATTCAAAAAGAATACTCAGGGCCCGTCCAGTTTGGACCGAATACTCCACCGCTTGTGCCATATACATGGCACCCCCGAAAGGCCAGCCAATCACACTAACAGGGATTGTTGGGTGTTCAAGCAGGCAGGCAAGTTAAGAGCCGAAAACAAAGACAAGGGGCTGCACAGCGACGACGAGGAGGAGCCCAGGCCGCCGAACAACAATGGACAGAAGGGCTTTCCCCCACAAGTGCGGACGGTGAACATGATATACGCAACCCACATTCCCAAGAGGGAGCGGAAGCGTGCGCTACGGGACGTATACGCGATGGAGCCAGTCGCCCCAAAGTTCAACCCATGGTCCTCCTGCCCGATCACTTTTGATCGAAGGGACCATCCCACTAGCATCCGTCATGGCGGCTTCGCCGCATTGGTTCTCGACCCAATCATCAACGAATTTCATCTCACAAGAGTCCTCATGGACGGCGGCAGTAGCCTGAACCTGCTTTACCAGGATATAGTGCGGAAAATGGGCATAGATCCCTCAAGGATTAGGCCCACAAAAACGACCTTTAAAGGCGTTATACCAGGTGTAGAAGCCAACTGTACAGGCTCAGTAACACTTGACGTGGTCTTCGGATCCCCGGACAATTTCCGAAGCGAAGAGTTAATCTTCGATATAGTCCCGTTTCGCAGTGGCTATCCCGCCCTGCTCAGACGAACCGCATTCGCAAAGTTCAACGCGGTGCCGCACTACGCATATCTCAAGCTCAAGATGCCAGGCCCTCGAGGAGTAATCACGGTCAACGGAAACACTAAACGCTCCCTCCGTACGGAGGAGCACACGGCGGCTTTCGCAGCGGAAGTACAAAGTAGCCTTCTTAGGCAATTCTCCAGTCCGGCCGTTAAAAAGCCAGACACTGCCAAGCGCGCCCGGAGTAACCCACAGCAGGACCGCGTGGCACGCTCTGAGCAAGCGTAGCAATGTGGCCCCAACCCCAGCTCTCGCGACATAGCGAAACTAGTGCCTCGTGTACATAACTACGCCCTTGAAATACCATGGGCACAGGGGAAGGGGCACAATAACGGCACGCCCAAAATACGGCTTAAAACGTACTAGGGGCTGTCGGATTATTTTTTTAATTTTTTCTTACTTTCAGGACTCCATACTTCGGACGACCTGTTCGGCAATTCGACTGCCGCACAAACGATGCAAGATCCAGGGAGGCAGACAAGCCATGCCGCATTATGGAACTCCCAGGTGGTCTCTGTTACGAGCAGTATACCTGTTTTGAATACAATTCCGCAGCCTGCCCTTGGTCAGGACATGTTAAATAGTCCAGTATCTTTTTGCTTATCACACTATTTGTATCGTTCGGCTTTGATAAATAGCCCCTCTATAAACAATGCATAGCTTTTTGTCTATTTTTTGCATTATCCTCTTTTCACATATATGTTTATTAAATGACATGATGGCACCCGTACACCATGGTACGGCAAACACGCCAGGGGCTTCAGTACCCCTCATTATGGTGTGAGAAGTCCGTACACTTTCACAAGTGCGGCACCCCAAACTTATAGCACTATATGCATCGGCTCCGAATCATGATTTGGGTCAATAGTTGGGTTTGCCCGGCTCCTATGTTTTGGTGCCTTACGTTTCGCTATATCGGCTAAGGTAGCACTAGGAGAACCACTGTGATTGTGCCCCGGTTCAGCTGGGTTAAGCACCTCAGTGGAGAAAGCTAAAACTGACTGTCATGATGAGGCGAGAGACCGGTCGCTGTTCGAGAGGTTTTTTGAGTCCCTAAAGACTTATGCCGCTTCGAGCGAGGAGCTGGCTTTGTCCGGCCAAGGCGTGGATAGCGCCCCGAACTCGGTCTTCCAAACTAGGGGCTTCGCCGAAATTTAAAATTATAGAGTTCTATGGCTAAGTGAGAGTGTTCAAGCATTATAGTCCGATTGCCTGGTTCGTTGTGCTGAGCGCCTCCCTCGAAGGACCCAACTATGGGAAAAAGAGCGCTCAGGTTTATCCCGAACACCCCAGCACTAGTGGCATGGGGGCAGAAGCCGACGACTGGCCATCTCTCAATTTTTTGATAAACGGCCGCACAGAAAGTAATATTTTAAATTCAATAAGCATTGCTTAGCGCATATGAACAAGTTTTCAGCGCACAGGATAAACACGAGCGAGTTCATTCAAAAATCACATCCTTGGTACATTCATCCGCCACAAGGCGGGCACCTGCAAGAACATCCTTGTAGTAGTTCTCGGGCTTGCGATGCTCCTTCCCCGGCGGCGGCCCGTCCTTCACAAGCTTCTCACCGTCCAGCTTACCCCAGTGCACCTTTGCACGGGCAAGGGCCCGACGGGCACCTTCGATGCAGACGGAGCGCTTGATGACCTCGAGCCTCGGACAGGCCTCCACCAGCCGCCGCACCAGCCCGAAATAGCTCCCAGGCAGGGCCTCTCCGGGCCACGGCCGCACTATGAAGCCCTTCATGGCCTGTTCGGCCGCCTTGTGGAGCTCGACCGGCTGTTTCAGCTGGTCGCTCAAGGGCACAGGGTGTCCGGCCTCAGAATACTGAGACCAAAACACCTTCTCCGTCGAGCTGCCCTCTTCAGCTCGGTAGAATGCGGCGGTGTCAGATACGCTGCGGGGAAGATCTGCGAATGCCCCTGGAGAGCTCCGGATTCGGGTAAGTAACAAGTAGTTTAATTTTATATTTCTGCTTTGCATAAAGAATGCCTTACCCGCTGTTATCTTCCTCATCTCCTCCAACTCTTGGAGGGCCTTCTGGGCTTCGGCCTTGGCAGACTTGGCAGTCTCAAGGGCCGTCGCGAGCTCGGATGCTTGTGCCTTTGACTCAATCTCCAAACTCTCATGTTTTTTCATGAGAGCCTGAAGCTCTTGCTGCACCTCGCCGACCTGAGCCCCAAGTCTGTCTCGCTCGGTGCGCTCCGCGGCCGTTTTCTTTTCTGCCTCAGACAGCGCCTGCTTAAGGGTCGCCAACTCAGTCGTGGCCCCTACAATAAGCAGTACAATCCTGTTATTTTCCAATCATGCCTTTTTATAGGCACTTTTTCTGTAAGGTATTTCTTACCTTCTTTCTCCTTGAGCCGCCGCTTGGCAAGGCCGAGCTCTTGCTCGGTCCGCTCGAGGTCCTGCTTCAGGACACCCACCTCCGCAGTCAGTGCGGCGGTGGATAGCAGCGAAGCTTGCATACGCATATTGACTCTTTTTTTGTTAGACTCCTGCGAAATTTAATAGATCCTCTATTCAGCTTTTCTTTCCGAACGCCAAACAAAGCATCAGGGGCTAATGTCTATGCGGTAATATTTTTACATATTTTTACTTACCTCGAAGCCTGTTAGAAGGCTAGCGCAAGCTTCAGTCAGTCCGCTCTTGGCTGACCGAACCGTCTGGATCACCGTACTCATAATAGTACGGTGCCCCTCATTGATGGAGGCGCCGTCAAGCACCTCCAGCAGATTGTCCGGCACCTCCGGTTGGACGGAGGCCACCGGCTCAGAAGGCTTGCTCCTCTTGGAAGGAGTTCGCCTACCGCGGTCTGGAACTGTGGAAGATTCTGGCGCGGTGTCCGGCACAAAGCCAGACTTGGAGCCCCGGGAGGCCTTATCCCCTTCACTCCTGGAGTCCGGGAGGTTGCCTTGCGGCTCCTCCGAGACCACCTCCTCCTGCCCCGGAGCTTGTCACGATGCCACTTCGGCATCGTCTGCAGTGCGGGTGGAGACAGCGGGCGGAATTGAGTTCACGTCCGATAAGTCCAGGGAGCCGCTCGACGATTCGTTGAATTCGGCCCGGGGCGGGCTGCATAATTACGTTCGACATTAGGGAAAGCTGCGCAACAAAGGAACATCATGAGTTACTCTAATATCTGAACTTACGATTTTGCCGGACGCTTGGCCCTGTTTGGCCACTCCTCTTCGCCCTCTTTGGCGTCGGGGGAGTAGTCCGGCGGAGGGGTCTTCCTTTTCCTTGACCCCTCGTCCTCCCCCGTTGGGGCGGCCTTCCTCTTCTCTCCTCCCTCTACTGGGGGGGAGAGTTTTCTTCTTCCTCCTCCTCGTTTTCATGGGAAGAGGGCGTCTCGGACTCGTCGGATGACGAGTCCGACACCACCACGTTACGGGCACTCTTTTGACTCCCCGTGGTCTTCTTCTTCTTGGCCTTCTTCTCCGGCACCACATAAGGTGCCGGAACCAGCAGCTTCACTAGTAGAGCTGGGGCTGGGTCTTCGGGCAGCGGAGCCGGATAGTTAATCGGTCCGGATATCGCCCGCCAAGCCTGTCAAAGGTAAGGGAGTTTAGATCCCGCATAGAGTCAAACTATGAAAAAAGCTTAACATCCTGTAAAAGGTGAAGACATCTTACCTCGCTAGCATGACGCTGCGAGCTGTATCCGCGGTCCTCGGAAGCGGATGCGGGAGCCTCGGCGCCCTTGAATAGCACCTTCCAGGCATCTTCGTACATTGTGTCGAAGAGCCTGCTAAGGGTTTGGTGCTGCGCCAGGTCGAACTCCCACAGATTAAAATCCCGTTGTTGGCACGGGAGGATCCGGCGGACGAGCATAACCTGGATTACATTAACAAGCCGGATTGGCTTGTTCACCAGGGACTGGATGCATGTTTGCAATCCGGTCACCTCTTTTTCGTCACCCCACGACAGGCCCGTCTCTTTCCAGGACATAAGCCGCATGGGGGGTCCGGATCGGAACTCGGGGGCTGCGATCCATTTCGGATCGCGTGGCTCGGTGATGTAAAACCACCCGATTGCCACCCCTTTAGGGTCTCCACAAAAGAGCCCTCGAACCATAGGACGTTGGTCATCTTGCCCGCCATGGCGCCTCCGCACTCCGCCTGGCTGCCGCGCACCACCTTGGGCTTGGCGTTGAAGGTCTTGAGCCAGAGGCCGAAATGAGGGCGGACGCGGAGGAAGGCCTCGCACACGACGATAAACGTCGAGATGTTGAGGATGAAGTTCGAGGCCAGATCGTGGAAATCCAGGCCGTAGTAGAACATGAGCCCCCGGACAAATGGGTGGAGTGGAAAACCTAGTCCGTGGAGGAAGTGGGGAAGAAATACTACCCTCTCATGGGGCCTTGGGGTGGGGAGAAGCTGCCCCTTTTCGGGAAGCCGATGCGTGATGTCCTTAGACAGGTATCCGGCCTTCCTTAGCTTCTTGACTTGGCCCTCCGTGGCGGAGGAGACCATCCACTTGCCTCCCGCTCCGGACATTGCTGGAGAAGGTTGAGGTGGGAAGTGCGGGCTTGGGCGCTGGAGCTCGAGTGCGCAGGAGATGGATAGGCAAAGGAGGAAGAAGGCGTAGGTGAAAAGGTGGATCCTTATCCCCTTATATGGGCGGATGCGGTTGTGCGTCCCCACCAGCCTAGTAAAACTCGCTTGCCTCCCAAGCGCCGTGATAAATGGCGCGGTTGGGTTACCCACGTCCGTGTTGATGAGAATCCCATAAAGGGGGTACACGATCTCTGCTTTGACAAGACGTGCCAAGGAAACCGCCTCGCAAAACGTGCTGAGGTGGAAAAGTAAAAACGATTCGAGTAAAGGACTTGGCCGTAGTGTGATGACCCACTGCGGAATACGTCAGCAGATTTGATTTGTGTTAATATTATTCTCTCTATGGCAATATGTGGACACTTATTTTGTAGAGCCGGACACTACTCTTGGTGTTTACAATCTTCTATGAAGGACTTGGAGGAGGAACCCGCCTTGCAATGCTGAAGACAATCTGCGCACCGGACTCGTCGTCATTGAAGCCTGGTTCAGGGGCTACTGAGGGAGTCCTGGATTAGGGGGTGTTCGGGTAGCCGGACTATACCTTCAGCCGAACTCCTGGACTATGAAGATACAAAGATTGAAGACCTCATCCCTTGTCCGGATGGGACTTTCCTTGGCGTGGAAGGCAAGCTTGGCGATGCAGATATTCAAGATCTCCTACCATTGTAACCAACTCTGTGTAACCCTAACCCTATCCAGTGTCTATATAAACCGGAGGGTTGTAGTCCGTAGGACATCAACTCCATATACAACAATCATACCATAGGCTAGCTTCTAGGGTTTAGCCTCCTTGATCTCGTGGTAGATCTACTCTTGTACTACCCATATCATCAATATTAATTAAGCAGGAGTAGGGTATTACCTCCATCGAGAGGGCCCGAACCTGGGTAAAAACATCGTGTCCCTTGTCTCCTGTTACCATCCGGCCTTGACGCACAGTTCGGGACCCCCTACCCGAGATCCGCCGGTTTTGACACCGACAGTAAACAATAGGTTTGGTATACAGCATGGCATACTTTATAGAACCTATGGCTGAGGCATAGGGAATGACTTTCATTCTCTCTCTATCTTCTGCCGTGGTCGGGTTTTGAGTCTTACTCAACTTCATACCTTACAACTCAAGCAAGAACTCCTTCTTTGACTGATCTATTTTGAACTCCTTCAAAATCTTATCAAGGTATGTACTCATCAAAAGTCTTATCAAGCGTCTTGATCTATCTCTATAGATCTTGATGCCCAATATGTAAGCAGCTTCACCGAGGTCTTTCTTTGAAAAACTCCTTTCAAACACTCCTTTATGCTTTCCAGAAAATTCTACATCATTTCCGATCAACAATATGTCATTCACATATACTTATCAGAAAGGCTGTAGTGCTCCCACTCACTTTGTTGTAAATATAGGCTTCACCACAAATCTGTATAAAACCATATGCTTTGACCACCTTACAAAGTGTATATTCGAACTTCGAGATGCTTGCACCAGTCCATAGATGGATCACTAGAGTTTGCACACTTTGTTAGCACCTTTAGGATCGACAAAACCTTTTGGTTGCATCATATACAACTTTTCTTTAAGAAATGCATTAAGGAATGCAGTTTTCACATCCATTTGCCAGATTTCATAAAATGTGGCAATTGCTAACATGATTTGGGCAGACTTAAGCATCGCTACGAGTGAGAAAATCTCATCATAATCAATATCTTGAACTTGTCAAAAACCTTTTTCGACAAGTCTAGCTTTGTAGATAGTAACACTACTATCAGTGTTCGTCTTCCTCTTGAAGATCCATTTATTCTCTATGGCTTGCCGATCATCGGGTAAGTCAACCAAAGTCCATACTTTGTTCTCATACATGGATCCTATCTCAGATTTCATGGCCTCAAGCCAATTCATGGAATCTGGGCTCATCATCACTTCCTCATAGTTCATAGGTTCATCATGGTCTAGTAACATGACTTCCAGAACAGGATTACGATACCACTCTGGTGCAGATTGTGCTCTGGTTGACCTACGATGTTTGGTAGTAACTTGATCTGAAGTTTCATGATTATTATCATTAGCTTCCTCTCTAGTTGGTGTAGGCATCACGAGAACGGTTTTCTGTGATGAGCTACTATCCAATCCGAGAGAAGGTACAATTACCACATGAAGTTCTACTTTCCTCCCACTCACTTCTTTCGAGAGAAACTCCTTCTCTAGAAAGGATCCATTCTTAGCAACAAATATCTTGCCTTCGAATGTGTGATAGAAGGTGTACCCGACAATTTCTTTTTGGGTATCCTAGGAAGACGCACTTCTCCGATTTGGGTTTGAGCTTTATCAGGCTGAATCTTTTTCACATAAGCATCGCAACCCCGAACTTTAAGAAACGATAGCTTAGGTTTCTTGCCAAACCACAGTTCATACAGTGTCGTCTCAACGGATTTAGACGGTGCCCTATTTAACGTGAATGCAGCTGTCTCTAGTGCATAACCCCAAAATGATAGTGGTAAATCATTAAGAGACATCATAGATCGCACCATATCTAATAAAGTACGATTATGACGTTCGGACACACCATTACGCTGTGGTGTTCCAGGTGGCGTGAGTTGTGAAACTATTCCACATTGTTTTAAATGAAGGCCAAACTCGCAACTGAAATATTCGCCTCCGCGATCAGGTGGTATAAACTTTATTTTCTTGTTATGATGATTCCCCACTTCACTCTGAAATTCTATGAACTTTTCAAATATTTCAGACTTGTGTTTCATTAAGTAGATATACCCATATCTGCTCAAATCATCTGTGAAGGTCAGAAAATAACGATACCTGACACAAGCCTCCACACTCATTGGACCACATACATCGGTATGTATTATTTCCAATAAGTCAGTGGTTCGCTCATTGTTTCGGAGAACAGAGTTTTAGTCATCTTGCCCATGAGGCATGGTTCGCAAGTATCAATGATTTATAATCAAGTGATTCCAAAAGCCCATCTGCATGGAGTTTCTTCATGCGCTTTACTCCAATATGACCTAAACGGCAGTGCCACAAATATGTTGCACTATCATTATCCACTTTACATCTTTTGGCATCAATATTATGAATATGTGTATCACTACGATCGATATTTAATAAACCATTTATATTGAGTGTATGACCATAAAAAAATTTATTCATGTAAACAGAACAACAATTATTCTTTGACTTAAATGAATAACCGTATTGCAATAAACATGATCCAATCATATTCATGCTCAATGCAAACACCAAATAACATTTATTTCAGGTTCAACACTAATCCCGAAGGTAAAGGGAGTGTGCGATGGTGATCATATCAACCTTGGCATCACTTCTAACACACATCGTCACCTCGCCCTTTACTAGTATCTATTCATTTTGCAACTCCTGTTTTGAGTTACAAATCTTAGCAACTGAACCGGTATCAAATACCCAGGGGCTACTATGAACACGAGTAAAGTACACATCAATAACATGTATATCAAATATACCTTTGTTCACTTTGCCATCCTTCTTATCCGCGTCTAGTGACCATTTCCTTTGCAGTAAAAGCACTCAGTTTTAGGTTTGGGCCTAGTTTTGGGCTTCTTCACGGGAGTGGCAACTTGCTTGCCATTCTTCTTGAAGTTCCCTTTCTTTCCCTTGCCCTTTTTCTTGAAACTAGTGGTCTTATTAACCATCAACACTTTATGCTATTTCTTGATTTCTACCTTCGCTGATTTCAACATCACGAAGAGCTTGGGAATCGTTTTCGTCATCCCTTACATATTATAGTTCATCATGAAGTTCTAGTAACTTGGTGATAGTGACTAGAGAACTTTGTCAATCACTAACTTATCTGGAAGATTAACTCCCACTTGATTCAAGCGATTGTAGTACCCAGACATTCTGAGCACATGCTCACTAGCTGAGCTATTCTCCTCCATCTTGTAGGCAAAGTACTTGTCAGAGGTCTCATACCTCTTAACACGAGCATGAGTCTAAAATACCAATTTCAGCTCTTGGAACATCTCATATGCTCTGTGGCGTTCAAAACATTTTTGAAGTCCCGGTTCTAAGCCGTAAAGCATGGTGCATTAAACTATCAAGTAGTCATCATTTCGAGCTTGCCAAACATTCATAACATCTGTATTTGCTCCTATAATAGGTCGGTCACCTAGCGGTGCATCAAGGACATAATTCTTCTGTGCAGCATTGAGGATAATCCTCAGATCACAGACCCAATCCGCATCATTGGTACTATCATCTTTCAACTTAGTTTTCTCTAGGAACATATAAAAACATAAGGGAGCTACAACGCGAGCTATTGATCTACAACATAGATATGCAAATACTACCGGGACTAAGTTCATAATAAATTAAGTACAATTAATCATATTACTGAAGAACTCCCACTTAGATAGACATCCCTCGAGTCATCTGAATGATCATGTGATCCATATCAACTAAACCATGTTTGATCATCACATGAGATGGAGTAGTCATCAATGGTGAACATCTCTATGTTGATCATATCTACTATATGATCCACGTTCGACCTTTCATTCTCCAGTGTTCCGAGGCCATGTCTGTACATGCTAGGCTCGTCAAGTTTAACCCGAGTACTCCGCATGTGCAAAACTGTCTTGCACCCATTGTATGTGAACGTAGAGCCTATCACACCCGATCATCACGTGGTGTCTCAGCACGACGAACTGTCGCAACAATGCATACTCAGGAAGAACACTTATACCTTGAAATTTTAGTAATGGATCATCTTATAATGCTACCACCGTACTAAGCAAAATAAGATGCATAAAAGATAAACATCACACGCAATCAAAATATGTGACAAGATATGGCCATCATCATCTTGTGGCTTTGATCTCCATCTCCAAAGCACTGTCATGATCTCAATCGTCACCGGCTTGACACCTTGATCTCCATCGTAACGCCGTTTCCGTCTCACCAACTATTGCTTCTACAACTATCGCTAACGCATAGTGATAATGTAAAGCAATTACATGGCGTTTACATTTCATACAATAAAGCAACAACCATACGGCTCCTGCCAGTTGCCGATAACTTTTACAAAACATGATCGTCTCATACAATAACGTACATCACATCATGTCTTGACCATATCACATCACAACATGCCCTGCAAAAACAAGTTAGACGTCCTCTACTTTGTTGTTGCAAGTTCTAGGTGGCTGCTACATGCTTCTAGTAAGAACCGTTCTTACCTACGCATCAAAACCAGAACGGTGTCTCGTCAAGTTTGCTGTTTTAACCTTCAACAAAGACTGGCCATAGTCAAATTCGATTCAACTAAAGTTGGAGAAATAGACACCAGCTAGCCACCGTTATGCAAAACTAGTTGCATGTCTGTCGGTGGAACCGCTCTCATGAACGTGGTCATGTAAGGTTGGTCTGGGCCGCTTCATCCAACAATACCTCCGAATCAAAATAAGACATTGGTGGTAAGCAGTATGACGATCACCGTCCACAACTCTTTGTGTTCTACTCGTACATATCATCTATGCATAGACCTGGCTCGGATGCCACTGTTGGGAAACGTAGCATGAAATTTCAAAAATTTCCTACGCTCACGCAAGATCTATCTAGGAGATGCATAGCAACGAGAGGGGGAGAGTGTGTCCACGTACCCTCGTAGACTAAAAGAGGAAGCGTTGGACAATGTGGTTGATGTAGTCGAACTTCTTCTCGTTCCATCCGATCAAGCACCGAACGTAGGACACCTCCGAATTCTGCACATGTTCAGCTCAATGATGTCCCTCGAACTCTTGATCCAGCAAAGTGTCGAGGAAGAGTTCCATCAGCACGACGGCATGGTGACAGTGATGGTGAAGTGATCCGCGCAGGGCTTCGCCTAAGCACTACGTGAATATGACCGGAGACGTAAACTGTGGAGGGAGGGGGGCGCCGCACACGGCTAACAATGTTTGGTGTGTGTGTCCTAGCAGTGCCCCCTTCATATATATAGGTTGGAGGGGAGGGGAGGCAGCCAAGGGGCGCCCCAAGTAGGATTCTCCTACTTGGGCACCTCCCAATTCGGCCTCCCCCCTTTCCTATTCCTATTCGGAGTAGGAAGGGAAGAGGGGGAAGGGGGAATCCTATTCCCTTTTTCCTTTCATCATTCCCCTTTCCTTCTCCAATTTTGCTAACCCATATGGGGGGTGCACCAGCCCCTTTGTGGCTGGTGTGTTCCCCTCTTGGCCCATAAGGCCCATATAGTTTGCCGGGGGTAGCCCGAAACCCCTTCCGGTGACCCGATACGTATCTGGTAACCCCAGAACACTTCCGCTGTCCGAATACTATCATCCTATATATGAATCTTTACCTCTCGATTATTTTGAGACTCCTCTTCATGTCCGTGATCTCATCCGGGACTCCGAACAATATTCGGTCACCAAATCACATAACTCATATAATACAAATCGTCATCAAATGTTAAGCGTGCGGACCCTATGGGTTCGAGAACTATGTAGACATGACCGAGACACCTCTTCGGTAAATAACCAATAGCGGAACCTGGATGCTCATATTGGCTCCCACATATTCTACGAAGATCTTTATTGGTCGAACCGTTATGACAACATACGTTATTCCCTTTGTCATCGGTATGTTACTTGCCCGAGATTCGATCGTCGGTATCTTCATACCTAGTTCAATCTTGCTACCGGCAAGTCTCTTTACTCATTATATAATGTGATGACCCACAAGTATAGGGGATCTATCATAGTCCTTTTGATAAGTAAGAGTGTCGAACCCAACGAGGAGCAGAAGGGAATGACAAGCGGTTTTCAGTATGGTATTCTCTGCAAGCACTGAAAATATCGGTAATAGATAGTTTTGTGATAAGGTAATTCGTAATGGGTAACAAGTAACAAAAGTAAACAAGGTGCAGCAAGGTGGCCCAATCCTTTTTGTAGCAAAGGATAAGCCTGGACAAACTCTTATATAAAGGAAAGCGCTCCCGAGGACACATGGGAATTATCGTCAAGCTAGTTTTCATCATGCTCATATGATTCACGTCCGTTACTTTGATAATTTGATATGTGGGTGGACCAGTGCTTGGGTACTGCCCTTCCTTGGACAAGCATCCCACTTATGATTAACCCCATTCGCAAGCATCCGCAACTATGAAAGAAGAATTAAGGTAAACCTAACCATAGCATGAAACATATGGATCCAAATCAGCCCCTTATGAAGCAACGCATAAACTAGGGTTTAAGCTTCTGTCACTCTAGCAACCCATCATCTACTTATTACTTCCCAATGCCTTCCCTTAGGCCCAAACAATGGTGAAGTGTCATGTAGTCGACGTTCACATAACACCGCTAGAGGAAAGACAACATACAACTCATCAAAATATCAAACGAATACCAAATTCACATGACTACTTATAGCAAGACTTCTCCCATGTCCTCAGGAACAAATATAACTACTCACAAATCATATTCATGTTCATAATCAGAGGGGTATTAATGTGCATAAATGATCTGAACATATAATTTTCCACCGAATAAACCAACTAGCATCAACTACAAGGAATAATCAACACTTCTAGCAACCCACAAGTACCAATCTGAGGTTTTGAGACAAAGATCGGATACAAGAGATGAAGTAGGGTTTGAGAGGAGATGGTGCTGGTGACGATGTTGATGGAGATTGACCCCCTCCCGATGAAAGGATCGATGGTGATGACGATGGTGATGATTTCCCCCTCCCGGAGGGATGTTTGCCCGGCAGAATAGCTCCGCCGGAGGCCTAGGTTGGTTCCGCCAAGAGACGGCAGCGCGTCATCCCGAAATCTTCCTTCTGATTTTTTCAGGGTGAAAGACACCTTATACCAGAAGATGGGCATCGGGGGGCTTCCAGGTGGCCCACGAGGCAGGGGGCGCGCCCAGGGGGTAGGGCGCGCCCTCCACCCTCGTGGACGGTGGGTGGCCCCCTCTAGTGCTTTCTCCACCCAATAATTTTAATATATTCCAAAACTGAATTTCATGGAGTTTCAGGACTTTTGGAGTTGTGCAGAATAGGCCCCTAATACCTGCTCCTTTTCCAGCCCAGAATTCCAGCTGCCGACATTCTCCCTCTTCATGTAAACCTTGTAAAATAAGAGAGAAAAGGCATAAGTATTGTGACATAATGTGTAATAACAGCCCATAATGCAATAAATATCGATATAAAAGCATGATGCAAAATGGACGTATCAACTCCCCCAAGCTTAGACCTTGCTTGTCCTCAAGCAAAAGCCGATATCGAAATATATGTCCACATGTTTAGAGATAGTGGTGTTGATAAAATAAAATACGGACATGAGGGCATCATGATCATTCTTAGAATAGCAATATATATATACATATATATATACATACATCTGGGCTATTATGTTACGTGTAACAGAATATTATTCTGTTACCCTTTTTGAACTAACAGTTTCAGGCGGTTGTACTGATAATTTTAATCTCGTCGAACTGATCATATGACTCCTCATCTCATCGAACTGACGTCCACCTCCTCATCTACCCGTACATGGAGAACAACAGCCTGGACCACTGGCTCCACGAGCGCGTGGACGCCAGCAACCCCCTACCCTGGATGGCGCAACTACGGATCGTGCAGGGCGCGTCGAGCGGGCTGGCGCACCGGCACGGCGGCGACGCGCGGATGATACACCGAGACGTGAAGTCGAGCAACATCCTGCTGGACACGGCGATGGAGGCGCGGCTCGGGGACTTCGGGCTGGCGCGCGGGAGCGACAACATGCACGTGACGACGGACATGGTGGGCACGCTGGGTACATCCCGCCGGAGTAGGGGCACTCACCGGCGGCGACGTACTGGGCGACATGTACAGCATGGGGGTGGTGCTGGTGGAGTTGGTGACGGGGCGGCGTCCCGTGGATATGGCGGTGCGGCTCGGCGCGCGAGACGTGATGCCGTGGGTGGTGCGGCTATAGCGGGAGGGGCGGGGCCACAAGGCCGTGGACGCCGCTGTGTCGGGGCAGCACTCGGAGGAGGCGGCGAGGGTGCTGGAGCTGGCGTGCGCTTGCGTCAGTGACGACCCCAAGGCAAGGCCCACGGCGCAGCAGCTCATCGAGCGGCTTGACACCATCGCCACAGTCGCCGCGGCCCCGGATATTCGCTCCGCCATGGTAGATAACTGAAGCTTGTGTTGATGACTGAATCGATACTACAGTAGCTAGTTGTGACAGTAATATCTCATACATTTTGACAAGAGTTGATTCGCGTATAAAGATTGAATGGATGATGATTAACTCAGCAGGATTGCTAAGTTTTTCACCGTGCGGATTTAAAAAGTGCATGGCCGTTTAACTATTTTTTGAGTAATCTTTTTTCAATACCGTTTTTTATCCATCGAACTATTTTACCTAAAGAGTTTGAACTTTTCTATAGTCAGACCTTGGACTGATTGATGACTTTTTTGTTTTTTCCTTTACATTTTTTATCATACAATTTGTCAAATGTCATCATCTCCAAGCTTGAGTGGCTTATACCCGTTGAACTGATTGAATTTGTGATATTGAACTTTTTTTGTTTTTTACCTTTACATTTTTTGTCATACAATTTGTCGGTGTCATCGTCTTCGAGATTGAATGGCTTATATCCGTTGAACTGACTGAATTGTTATGTTGAACTTTTTCTCAATTTTATTATGATTAAGGTGTAGTTTTGTATACAGTAAGAATGCGTCATTTTTTGGGACTCTCGAAATGAACGGCGAACTTCTCCAACCAGGTTTTTTGAACTGTGTCGGATGAGCACTTAAACTTATAGAAGCGAAACTTTTGGGGTTTTAATGATAATTTTGTTTTCTCGTCCGAACTAATGGTGACATCCTCACCCGAGCTTGCACAGTTTTATGTAGGCGAATTGACTAAATTTTGTTTGTAATAAATATTTTATGTTTTTTCTCTTCAAATTTTCTTTGAATTTACTAGAACGAACTAACTATGTTTTATTTTTTTAACTTATATGCTATACATGACCTTTCCATATACGAACTCACAATTTTTTAATTGTGTTTGATGAGCACTTGAACTTATAGAAGTGACCTTTTTTTAGATTTTATTTTTCTTATTTTTTCGCTTCCATTTTTCTTTTGTCTTCATTTTAGAACATGTGGCCGCGCACGAGATCACTACAGCATTAGCATGTCCATGCTGTTGAACTGGTGATTTTTTTGTCATTGCACTGTTGCAATATAAGGACAAGAACAAGTATCAATATAAATTGATACTTTTTTGTAGGTCTTTGGGAATTATAATTTCTGTTTTGTAAATATATAAAAGTTTTAAATATGTGTACTGCACATGCCATAATAATTAACACAAGCACCATGTGGGCTAGGAAGAATAGGGCACTTGAATCAGAATTGACACTGAAGAAACTCGCTGCAAATCATTACTTATTCAGGTGATATATCTAAACTTACAGAATTTTAAAGCTTGAAAACTTGAACTAACGATATTTCTTGACACACACCAACTTTTCTGTGTCTTTTTCATGGACTGGCGTTAGAATATACATCAAACTAATATTAAGTTTAATACAAACATTCTCTATTCATGAACTAACATTTTTTCTTCTTGTGGACTAAAGAAAAGAGAACAAAAATACACACAGAACTCACACTAGAATACACACTGAAGAAAAAATAATTTCTTCTCCATGAACTGATGATAGAATACACAAATATCAAGTATTCTGTCGTCAGGTTTTTTTTATGGTAGGCAGTACAAGAATGAGCAGGAAAAAAAATGATTCACGCGCGAGTACAGCAGCAGTACAAGTTCCGTATCATCTCTCGCACACACACACCTCCTCACCTGCTTCATGTGCGCTTCTCCCTTATTGCTGTGTGCACCTGTGTTGTGTGCACATGTGTTGAGTGTGCACCTTATTGATGTGTACACCTCCTCACACACTTTTCATGAACGTCGACGAGGCGTGCAGTTGTACTGCCAAGATGAAGATCCTCGACCCCTTTGCTCCCCCCGCGTTCGCTGAGCGCAAGCCTTGGCGTGGTAGCCGCGGGTGGTCCGCGGGAGGGAGACGGCGGCTGGTGGCGCGGGGTGGGGCATGGAGGACGGTGTGGCACAAGGAGTGGGTTGCGTACCATGCCCGGGGAGGCTGGTGGTCGGGGCGGCGGCGCAGTGGGGGAGACTGCTAGTCAGCACAAATTATGTACATCAACAACATTCGCACCACAAGAAAATGAAGCAGTAAATATACCATATTTTTGTACATACAAGCATACGGATAATTATAGAATCAACATAGCATACCCGAATATGTAGTTGCACTGACGCTCTGGGAATTTTAGAACTGAAGAAGCACAGACTGTCTGCATAAACAAATAAGATATAAATGTTTACTGTCCAAGAGCGGTCATGCCACGTATTCAGAATTTCCTCGCACCATTTGTCATCTATGTTTTTAAGGCCACGCTTTGCTTTAAGGTGCTGGGGGGCGCCTCGACGCCTAGGCGACGCCTAGGCACCTAAAGCGGACGCTTAGGCGCCTAGGTGTCACCTTAGAGACACCTTAAGAACCAACTAGGAGTACATGATTCTATATATAGAAGGACCGGTAAGGGTCTCAGAAACCAACTAGGAGTACATGATTTCAATCAACTCGATGCTCATCAGTACTAGAATTATTGGAAGGAAGTTTAGATTTATAGCAGCACACGCACCAAACTTAGAGATTTTTCTTGAACTTATTTAGGTGACTGAAGACAAGCAATGAAACAAATATAATAACAAAACATTCATTCTCATACAGCTAGAGATATGTAAACAAACTATTTTGCTACATTGCAATGTTGATTCGATGGGGCACTAGCTACAGTTATACATAAACTCCTTACCTTTTTCTCAGTGAAATTGTCGAAAGGCTCATTTATTTTCCGTTCGAACTTACCACGTTTCTCAATTTGAACTTTTAGAATTTTGGTCGATGAACTTCAAACATATAACTATTCATTTTTTATCCATTTGAACCCCTATATAAACTCAATTATTTTTAGATATACGAACAAACATCCCCCTATTTTCTCAACTTTGAACTCCTGTATATTTTTTCTTTTAGCTTACGGTCTCTCAGGGCTGAATTAATGTACAACATCATCATCTGCTAAATTTGCTAGTCCAACATCATAGTCTGGTGTGCCATCAAAATCTCACTCCTATCTTGAGGAAGTAGAACTCTGCAATTTTTCGTCGTGGACTGAGGATCTCATAAGTACAAAGGAACTGAAATTCTGTAACTTTTTTGTCAATTCAAATGTAGAGGGGCATTACCATCAGAGGATCTGCAGCAGCCAGTCACAACACTTTGACTCGACCTCCATCAGCAGTTGCTCCCTTGCACCCAGATGACTGTCCTTAACCTGGCATACAACATTACTAGAACATGCAGGTTCTCCACACTAGCACTGAGATTTTTCTTTTCCTACTTTTTAACTAAATCAAACTTCCGGACTTGCTCTATGACAATGATTGAACTTGCACATTTCAGCCATGGCATCAAGCAGCAACTAGAAGTAAACAATTTTTACAGCACTAAAAAAGTTCACAACATCACATCAATAAGCACAATGGGTGGATGTCACAGTGATGCCGAAGAAGGCACATCTATCCAATAGCAGGGTTAACAGTCATCCACCTCAGAACTCTTGAATAAAATGAACAATAGAGCATAGTTGTGGGCTGAAGAAATTTGTGGGCTGAATAAAATGAACAACAGTCATCCCCGTCTCCTTGTCCGAGCTTCAGTTTAGAACATAGTTTTTGAACTTACTAATTAGTATAACATGTTTTGACGCCGGCGCACAATGTGTACGGAGGAGCTCTATTCTTTCTGTGTGAATGTTTAACAGGAAAATCAACCTTGAATTGCAGGAGTAGAGAGAAGTCTATGGCCGTGGGGATGCCCCTTCAGCACTAACATCCAGCAGGGGAGCCTTGCATGGTAGTAACACACATTGATCTTTTTTCTGTAATTATTCATGAACTGATGATAAAATCCGCAGTGAACTGTGACACCTAGTGTATGTTTTCTTTTTAGTACAGGGCATGATTGGAACTAGTACTAAGTAAGCAGTGTAGGGATTAGCAGAGCAGTGTATGTTAATCTCAATACTCTTTGAACTTGTCATGTTGCTTACCTCTGCATGTTTCAATAAATCCAGAAAACGTATGTGGCAAAGGAGAGTTGTTGAACGGCCACGAGTGTTGATGGTGAACGGCCAGTGGTGCCAGTGGTGAACGCCCTATGCGCCACGCTGACGGCCGGAGATGAAGGCCTGCTAGAGGCCAGGGGACTGCCAGCTCAGGGACAGGAGGCCCGGCTGTTAGAAGGACGATGCGCGACAGTTTGAGTTAGCGCCGGAGGAGAACCTGGTGGAGCATCTCGAAGGCGGTGCTGCGCCTCCACCACGATGGTGTGCAGCAACGACGAAGTGGGGACAAGCGGTAGCGCTACTGGTGGTAGATGGGGCGCT